>NC_085956.1:10000000-11200000 GCF_963556715.1 Cydia fagiglandana | reverse complement strand
TTGGCCATGCGTCGACTGACGTAGTGGCTCCCCAGGGCCGGGACGACGTTGTTCCGACACGTGCGCTGGTGGTACACGGCTGGAGACTTACTTTGAGAGCAAACTCGAGCTTGGCCATGCGTCGACTGACGTAGTGGCTCCCCAGGACCGGGACGACGTTGTTCCGACACGTGCGCTGGTGGTACACGGCTGGAGACTTACTTTGAGAGCAAACTCGAGCTTGGCCATGCGTCGACTGACGTAGTGGCTCCCCAGGGCCGGGACGACGTTGTTCCGACACGTGCGCTGGTGGTACACCGCTAAATGAAAATACATTAAGGATTGTAATATCCCAAGATTGTACATATAAAAAAAAACAGGCCAAGTGCGAGCTGTGTGAGTTGGGATCGCGTTTCAAGGGTTCCGTACATTAAGTCCGACTCACACTTGACTGCACATTTGTAATAGATTTTCCTGTCATCTATAGGTAAAGAACTATTTTGTGTTGAATGGTATTTTCAGGCTATTTTCTTAAATAACTTCGAACTTCTGTATTTTAAAATTATAAAAAAAATATAGGTATTTGTAATTCTCAATATGAGCTCTTTCATTTGATGTATTATAACACGATAAGCAGAGCTCGGCAGGGGTGAGCCATTTTGACGTCACTTATGTCAAGTGTAGATATTAATATAGATACACCTTATAAAGAAATATTAAAATAAAACTTTCTTAATTGTAATTAAACTAAAATGACAATACCTAATGTACAAATAAACTTTAATAAAGTAGCATATGGATGGATATACATATTATTTGAAGAGGTTTACTAAAAAAGCTTGCTATAAAATTAATTTGTTTTAATGGCGACGTAAAGATCGTAGCGGAAAGGCAGCCTAAATAATAGTACATTTCGATGCTAGTGCGGAAGGTATGTCATTACTTCACGAGTGCCGAGATATCTTGCCACGAGCCGCAGGCGAGTGGCAAGACTCGGGACGAGTGAAGAATGACATTTCCGCACGTGTATCGAACGACGTTTTTTAATACAGTTGCGAAAAAATAAGAAAAACATTGTTAATCGTACACTAAACAAAAGTGGTAACAGTGACAGCTCGGTTAGGCGTCGTCTTTAAGTATATTATATCTATGGGCGTTTGGCAGCTATTCCGTTCCATTCAGTCAACTTATTAAGAACGGAATTTTCAATATTGAATATTAAAAAATAAACGTGTTATAATGATGAAGAGGTAAGTAATTAAATATGAAATATGTAATATTTTTCGTATCCTTACATTAACGGTAGGTTTTTATGCTGATTACGACGTTTAAAGGAAACTAATATTAACACTCATCAATAAGTAGTCGTGAATTGGAACAAGTATAAATTTAAAAAAATTGGAAAAGTAAAAAGCACTAGTTCGAGATAACCAACTTTCCGCACGCTAAACAACTACGTAAAGTAGCACTTTTTGAGCAACTGTATTAAAAAATTAGTTATTAAATTACACCACATATACCATCGAATGACAAGGTATGCCCATGTTGTGCAAACTCTGAAAACAGCTCAACCACGCCGAGCTCTGACGATAAGTTTGAAATACTTTATTTATTAATTTTCTCATTAACCCCCCAAAAGTCGCCCCATGTTTAAAATTCATTTATTTACGTTACATGTCCGTCTTTGGGTCACTAATTTACACATGAGTACCAAATTTCAACTTGATTGGTCCAGTAATTTCCGAGAAAAGAGGCTGTGACAGACGGACAGACAGACGAGCGAATGATCCTAAATGGTTCTGTTTTTTCCTTTTGCGGTACGGAACCCTAAAAACGAACTAATACTTCCAAAGCAGAAATAATGCTAATAACATAACTCTAATAAATTAACCCTTAAACTTTAAAATGGTCAAATGGAAAAAACGGATCAAAAGCTGTATACTTGGCTTTGACGACCGGTCTGGCCTAGAGGGTACTGACCCTGCCTGCGATTCGAATCCCGGTAAGATTTGTTTGTGTGACGAACACAGATATTTGTTCCAGAGTCATGGTTGTTTTCGATGTATATAAGGGCCGTCTTAAACTATGCTGGGGCCCTCAAGCACATAAGAATGTGGGGCCCTTTTGGAAAGTAAAGAAAGCGAATTAAACTAACATTTTCCTACTGTGATCTTCTATTAATTGTCGGTAATCAAATATACTGTTACTGTCTGTCCTTCGGGGGCCCCCTGAGGACGGGGGCTCTGGGCACGGGCCCCGTGTGCCCTTTCGGTAAAGACGGTACTGTATAAGTATGTATTTATCTATTTAAGTATGTATACAGGGTGTTTGATACATCGTTTGCCAAATTAAAACGGCAGATAGGTTGAGTCATTTTCTATCTTCTCATGCCTAGAAAAACAAAATTGGCCATGGTTTTTTTACTACTACGCAAGTAAAAATTTGGAATTTCCAAAAAACTGGCATTGAAGTGAATTTTTTTTTTGCGTCAAATTAAAAATTTCTAGGCCTGAGAAGATAGCAAAGAACTCAACCTATCTGCCGTTTTAATTTGGCAAACGATGTACCAAACAGGCTGTATACCGTCGCCTAGTACCCATAGTACAAACTATGCTTAGTTTGGGGCTAGGTCGATCTGTATAAGATGTCCCCAATATATATTTATTTATTTATGTATACTGACTGCTGATATCGACGTATCGGAGTGAACAGCCTCCCGTCCATCGGCCCCACATGTAGAAACCTCCAGAACCATTCACATGCCATCCATCCCTGAAACAGTCAGAAAAGGTTCCGTCACACAGGCGCTTTCCGGGCGGATCGTGAGCGCGGCTAGAGCTTTATATATAAAAGCGGCGCGCCCCGCTCACGCGCCGCTCGAAAAACGCGCCTGTGTGACGGACGCGGAGCCTAAAACCTTATTTCGGGTTCGTTTCTAATATCGTATCTTTAATAGTATTTATACTTATATGAATTAGCAATACGTTGAAAATAAACCTATACATTGAAATGTGTAATGCCTAGCAACGAGATTAAGGATGGTAATAACCGGTCAACCGGTCATGGATCATTCAGCAAATATCGGATCTCAGAGAGACCTCTCCGAGGTCCTACTTAAGTTACTCAACATCATTGATAGGAATTGCACACGAGACTCTGACGACAACATAGTACAGTACGAGTAGGTACACTTGCCTGTTGAGGAACTTGCAGTGCTTCCTGTCGGAGTGGGACAGGTAGCTCGCACACGCTCACGAGACTCTGACGACAGTACAGTACAGTACGAGTACACTTGCCTGTTGAGGAACTTGCAGTGCTTCCTGTCGGAGTGGGACAGGTAGCTCGCACACGCTCACGAGACTCTGACGACAGTACAGTACAGTACGACTACACTTGCCTGTTGAGGAACTTGCAGTGCTTCCTGTCGGAGTGGGACAGGTAGCTCGCACACGCTCACGAGACTCTGACGACAGTACAGTACAGTACGAGTACACTTGCCTGTTGAGGAACTTGCAGTGCTTCCTGTAGGAGTGGGACAGGTAGCTCGCACACGCTCACGAGACTCTGACGACAGCACAGTACAGTACGAGTACACTTCCCTGTCGAGGAACTTGCAGTACTTCCTGTCGGAGTGGGACAGGTAGCTCGCACACGCTCACGAGACTCTGACGACAGCACAGTACAGTACGAGTACACTTCCCTGTCGAGGAACTTGCAGTGCTTCCTGTCGGAGTGGGACAGGTAGCTCGCACACGCTCACGAGACTCTGACGACAGCACAGTACAGTACGAGTACACTTGCCTGTTGAGGAACTTGCAGTGCTTCCTGTCGGAGTGGGACAGGTAGCTCGCACACGCTCACGAGACTCTGACGACAGCACAGTACAGTACGAGTACACTTGCCTGTTGAGGAACTTGCAGTGCTTCCTGTCGGAGTGGGACAGGTAGCTCGCACACGCTCACGAGACTCTGACGACAGCACAGTACAGTACGAGTACACTTGCCTGTTGAGGAACTTGCAGTGCTTCCTGTCGGACTGGGACAGGTAGCTCGCACACGCTCACGAGACTCTGACGACAGCACAGTACAGTACGAGTACACTTGCCTGTTGAGGAACTTGCAGTGCTCCCTGTCGGAGTGGGACAGGTAGCTCGCACACGCTCATGAGACTGACGACAGCACAGTACAGTACGAGTACACTTGCCTGTTGAGGAACTTGCAGTGCTTCCTGTCGGAGTGGGACAGGTAGTTCGCACACGCTCACGAGACTCTGACGACAGCACAGTACAATACGGGTACACTTGCCTGTTGAGGAACTTGCAGTGCTTCCTGTCGGAGTGGGACAGGTAGCTCGCACACGCTCACGAGACTCTGACGACAGCACAGTACAATACGGGTACACTTGCCTGTCGAGGAACTTGCAGTGCTTCCTGTAGGAGTGGGACAGGTAGCTCGCACACGCTCACGAGACTCTGACGACAGCACAGTACAATACGGGTACACTTGCCTGTCGAGGAACTTGCAGTGCTTCCTGTAGGAGTGGGACAGGTAGCTCGCACACGCTCACGAGACTCTGACGACAGCACAGTACAGTACGAGTACACTTGCCTGTTGAGGAACTTGCAGTGCTTCCTGTCGGAGTGGGACAGGTAGCTCGCACACGCTCACGAGACTCTGACGACAGCACAGTACAATACGGGTACACTTGCCTGTTGAGGAACTTGCAGTGCTTCCTGTCGGAGTGGGACAGGTAGCTCGCACACGCTCACGAAACTCTGACGACAGCACAGTACAGTACGAGTACACTTGCCTGTTGAGGAACTTGCAGTGCTTCCTGTCGGAGTGGGACAGGTAGCTCGCACACGCTCACGAGACTCTGACGACAGCACAGTACAATACGGGTACACTTGCCTGTTGAGGAACTTGCAGTGCTTCCTGTAGGAGTGGGACAGGTAGCTCGCACACGCTCACGAGACTCTGACGACAGCACAGTACAATACGGGTACACTTGCCTGTCGAGGAACTTGCAGTGCTTCCTGTAGGAGTGGGACAGGTAGCTCGCACACGCTCACGAGACTCTGACGACAGCACAGTACAGTACGAGTACACTTGCCTGTTGAGGAACTTGCAGTGCTCCTTGTCGGAGTGGGACAGGTAGCTCGCACACGCTCACGAGACTGACGACAGCACAGTACAGTACGAGTACACTTGCCTGTTGAGGAACTTGCAGTGCTTCCTGTCGGAGTGGGACAGGTAGTTCGCACACGCTCACGAGACTCTGACGACAGCACAGTACAATACGGGTACACTTGCCTGTTGAGGAACTTGCAGTGCTTCCTGTCGGAGTGGGACAGGTAGCTCGCACACGCTCACGAGACTCTGACGACAGCACAGTACAATACGAGTACACTTGCCTGTTGAGGAACTTGCAGTGCTTCCTGTCGGAGTGGGACAGGTAGCTCGCACACGCTCACGAGACTCTGACGACAGCACAGTACAATACGGGTACACTTGCCTGTTGAGGAATTTGCAGTGCTTCCTGTCGGAGTGGGACAGGTAGCTCGCACACGCTCACGAGACTCTGACGACAGCACAGTACAGTACGAGTACACTTGCCTGTTGAGGAACTTGCAGTGCTTCCTGTCGGAGTGGGACAGGTAGCTCGCACACGCTCACGAGACTCTGACGACAGCACAGTACAATACGGGTACACTTGCCTGTTGAGGAACTTGCAGTGCTTCCTGTCGGAGTGGGACAGGTAGCTCGCACACGCTCACGAAACTCTGACGACAGCACAGTACAGTACGAGTACACTTGCCTGTTGAGGAACTTGCAGTGCTTCCTGTCGGAGTGGGACAGGTAGCTCGCACACGCTCACGAGACTCTGACGACAGCACAGTACAATACGGGTACACTTGCCTGTTGAGGAACTTGCAGTGCTTCCTGTAGGAGTGGGACAGGTAGCTCGCACACGCTCACGAGACTCTGACGACAGCACAGTACAATACGGGTACACTTGCCTGTCGAGGAACTTGCAGTGCTTCCTGTAGGAGTGGGACAGGTAGCTCGCACACGCTCACGAGACTCTGACGACAGCACAGTACAGTACGAGTACACTTGCCTGTTGAGGAACTTGCAGTGCTCCTTGTCGGAGTGGGACAGGTAGCTCGCACACGCTCACGAGACTGACGACAGCACAGTACAGTACGAGTACACTTGCCTGTTGAGGAACTTGCAGTGCTTCCTGTCGGAGTGGGACAGGTAGTTCGCACACGCTCACGAGACTCTGACGACAGCACAGTACAATACGGGTACACTTGCCTGTTGAGGAACTTGCAGTGCTTCCTGTCGGAGTGGGACAGGTAGCTCGCACACGCTCACGAGACTCTGACGACAGCACAGTACAATACGAGTACACTTGCCTGTTGAGGAACTTGCAGTGCTTCCTGTCGGAGTGGGACAGGTAGCTCGCACACGCTCACGAGACTCTGACGACAGCACAGTACAATACGGGTACACTTGCCTGTTGAGGAATTTGCAGTGCTTCCTGTCGGAGTGGGACAGGTAGCTCGCACACGCTCACGAGACTCTGACGACAGCACAGTACAGTACGAGTACACTTGCCTGTTGAGGAACTTGCAGTGCTTCCTGTCGGAGTGGGACAGGTAGCTCGCACACGCTCACGAGACTCTGACGACAGCACAGTACAATACGGGTACACTTGCCTGTTGAGGAACTTGCAGTGCTTCCTGTAGGAGTGGGACAGGAAAGAGTCCGCGCACAGTTCGTCGTTTTCCGGGATGCCTTCGTCAAACATTCCGCACACGAAACACTGCCGACAATCGAGATGATGACACATGTTGAATTTTATGACACGTGCTGGTAACATAAACTTTCCTCCAGAATCTCGCGAACTCACATGAGATTGACAGGTATAAGTAATGATACGAGGAATATACCATATCATGTACCATATGTTCTTGTGAATAAATGACAATTCAATTCAATTCAATTCAATTCAATAGCAAAGAAAGAATAGTCACGAGTATTTGCCATCAATAATTTTGTACGTTTGGCCGGTAAATGAGACTGATGCATATTGAAATCAGGGACCGTTACCGGTATAATAACTAAAAATCAAAATATATTCTTTTATATTCAGTATAAGTATGTATGTATAAGTATGTATTATTGCGTAAATTTCCTATTACTTTCTGATGAGTTGATAGTTGGAGGGTCGAATGGAGATTAAGTGAAACGAGACATTTACCGAAGATGGGTTATATTCTCGGTAATCAAGTATACAGAGAACAAGTAAATTCAAACATAACATATTTATAGTATACTATTGCTTACATGCTATTTTATACAATTACGTGCATCGCATATTTATGTTGCAGACAGTAACGTATAGTTACTGTTAATATGTTAACTTAGGCATATAGTACACCTTCATTACTTTCATAATGAGGCCACGCTGGCCACGTAACGTACTCGTCATTTTAACAAAAAAAAACCGGCCAAGTGCGAGTCGGACTCGCGTTTCTAGGTTTCCGTACATAAGTCCGACTCACGCTTGACTGCACATTTTTAATAGGTTTTCCTGTCATCTATAGGTAAAGAACTAATTTGTGTATTTTTTTCAAAATTTTAGACCCAGTACTTTCGGAGATAAAGGGGGAATGGTAATTTTTTGGCTATTTTCTTAAATAACTTCGAACCTATGTAGGTATTTTAAAATTATAAAAAAAACATGTCCACCTTTGGGTCACTAATTTACATATGTGTACCAAAGGCCATAGTCGGTTTTTCATAGTAAGTTGGCCCTTAAAACAATTTGATTCGGATTTTTATGTTTTTTAACTTTGTTTTTTCTTTTTTTATATACCACAACTATTCGTTTTTTGAGTATCGATGCATACCTAAATAAAGAACACTATTTAAAAAAATTAAGCAAATCGCTTGAATACATCCCGATAAACAATACATTAAAGAAAAAAAATTAAAAAATCATAAGTCAAAAACTGTCACTAGTAGGATGTTGATACTCAGCAAAAATATCCTTCACCACAAGAGGTACTCACAAAAAAACCCGAGTCAACTTGATTTAAGGGCCAACTTACTATGGAAAACCGACTATGGCCTTTCAACTTAATTGGTCCAGTAGTTTCCGATAGGCTGTGACAGACGGACAGACATAAATAAATCATTAATTTTTCGTGATAAACTTAGTGTACATACAGAAGTAACATGCAGACAAATGCACGAGTGATCCTATAAGGGTTCCGTTTTTTCCTTTTGAGGTACGGAACCCTTAAAAACGTAAATTGATACTGAGCTCAAACGTCCGCACTCGACCGCGCTCAAGCACGCACTGTGGATTGGGCCACGTGTAGAAGCGTACCGCCATCGCTGGCCCGCTACCTTTGATGTGCGGACGAAAAACCGACACCGCGGCCAACCCATCGCCATTCGCCGCGCCATAAGCCAGTCGACACCACTACCCTCTCTAAACGTTGGCCCAACATATTGCAAAAACCTGTACGTGCAATCTGTGGAGCAACTACACCAAAAAAGCTTTTTCACCACACCAGCTTGGAAAGGCTTACTTTGCACTTCAAAACCTGATAGCAAAGTTGCATTTTATTTACATGTGAGGCAAAGTAATCAAATGCAAATTTTGAGTTGTTTTCTTATGTTTGCTGGTAGAATTTACTTTTAAATTATGATTTTGGATGATAACTATTTAATACCATTCATTTGGATTTGATTAGGTTTGATTTTGTTTGATATTTTACATTTAATATTTGCTTCAGGCTGGCGTGGTGAAAAATGTTCTGTTTCACTCGGGGGCAAATATTGTTTAACCGTGCTTTGAAACCCTCGCAACGCTCAAGATTTCATTTTTCGAATCACTCGCTACGCTCGTGGTTCAATTTTGGAATCTTTCGCTTGCTCGGGTATCAATATTAGCACGAGCGGTTAAACAACAACTTTGCCCCCTTGTAAAACAAATACCTAACTATTTTAATGCTCTGCGTGTCCAGTCTTAGAGGATATAACCAACGGAGACGCCATGTCTAAAATTTTCGGTACAAAATAGTCTGCCGTTTTTTGCGGGGGAGGGGCACATCAAATGTATAGGTACGTCATGTCAGATAAACGTCAGTCCATACATATGGTTGACATGAGGTTGACCATTGGCCGCCTATTTTCGACAGAGGGGAACGCCTGTTAATGGCGGCTCCATTGTTAATTACTGCGAGTGTCCAGTATAACAACGCCTTCAGGGGTTTGTTGGGGCTGCCCTGGCGATGCAGCGCTTCGGGAATGTTCGCCCAGTGGGGCACAGACGGCTTCCACGCAGTGCTGCGCAAGAGAGTGGCGTCCCTGTGGCAACGCGTGCGGGGCAGCACCAACACTCTCCTGAAGGTGATTGCGGAAAGGGTCGATAGCCCTCTTATATATAACTCACTGGATGTCAATGCATGTTCGATCCAATGTGCATGATATGTTCTACGAACATTAACGTCTATTTTTAGGGTTCCGTACCCAAAGGGTAAATAAAACTATTACTAAGACTTCGCTGTCCGTCCGTCCGTCTGTCCGTCTGTCTGTCACCAGGCTGTATCTCACGAACCGTGATAGCTAGACAGTTGAAATTTTCACAGATGATGTATTTCTGTTGCCACTATAACAACAAATACTAAAAACAGAATAAAATAATAGTAGATTGTTAACCAAGGGTTGAAAGGCACCCATTTCTGTCGAGGTAGTTTGGCGCTCGAACGCAGTGAGAGCGCCAATAGTCCGAGACAGAAATGGTGCCTTTCACCCGAGTTAAACACTCTACTTTTCATATCGAATGCGAGGAAACCAAATAAGACAAGGCATTTTCGCAAAATCAGTAATGGAAGTACCTAATAGATCTACGGCCATGATTTATTTTCCTTAGGACTTACTTGCAATCGGAGACTTTACATGTGTGAAGATTAATAATCCCTAGCGAAAATCATTTAGATTGCAATATTTAAGAAAACACACATTTTTTAACAAACTGCAGTAATTTTAAAATGATTTGTTCATTATAGTATGAAAATCAGCGGGATTGCCTCTTACTTTTTAATTTTATACTTTTTCGTTCTAAAAGCCGCAACAGACTACCGGACCGCACCGCGACCACATACAGTCGGCTCTCGTTAATTCAAACCCGCGATAATTCGAACCTCTCTATAATTCGAAGTTATCACGAGTTCCCTAGAAAATCTCTGCATATTTCGAAAAAAATCCATACATTTTTGAGCACTTGGTAATTCGAACAAAAAAATCATCGCCAAGTAACAAAACGACGCGTTAATTCGAACCCATAGGCGTCAAACACTCGACAATTCGAAGTTATCAGATTGCAGAGGTACGTACTTACCCTACATTCTGAGACAAGTTCAAGTTCATCTTTGCACGAGCTTTTGTTATTGTAAAAGCATTTCAGGCACTAGGTATTTCTAATTTAAAAAAAAAGTTATTCATCAGTCTCAGCAATGTGCTTTAAAATAAAACACACACTTCCAGACACTTCTTATTACAGATTTCTTCTGAAAGACTAATAATTAACTCACATTATGTATGTGGATGTAAATATTGTATGTATCTCTAACCTTAAGGTTGACTGGTAGAGAATGCTTTTGGCATTAAGTCCGCCTTTTGTACGTTAAGTTTTCTTTTGTGCAATAAAGTTTAAATAAATGAATAAATAAACCTTTTGATATACATAGTTAAAAAATTAGCAATTAATAAATCATAATTGATTATTACTCAGTAATTCGAACTTTCATAATTTTTCTCTCAACATTTCGAACCATTTGATATTTATTTTCAAACTCTCGATAATTCGTAATATTTTAAAAGTCCCTTGAGTTTCGAATTAACGAGAGTCGACTGTAATAACATAATAAAAGTATTTTAAATATTAAATAACAATTTAATTAATAATATAAGTAATTTTTATCTTGTATTTTATTTTATTTTCATGAATATAGTGCTAAATAACTTTAACAATCAATTTAATATCGTACAAACGTTTAAATGTGGCTGTATAAGATTCTGCCTTTGCTCATTTACGCAAGTGTAAGGTTTAAAAAATATTTTTTGTGTATCCCTTTTGGTTCCCGCCTTATGAAATCGAGTAAATAGAATTCAACGAAAGAAATCAAGAATAATTTGTTTTTAACAATTCACATCATTTTTAGGGTTCCGTACCCAAAGGGTAAAACGGGACCCTATTACTAAGACTTCGCTCTCCGTCCGTCCGTCCGTCCGTCTGTCACCAGGCTGTATCTCACGAACCGTGATAGCTAGACAGTTGAAATTTTCACAGATGATGTATTTCTGTTGCCGCTATAACAACAAATACTAAAAACAGAATAAAGATTTAAATGGGGCTCCCATACAACAAACGTGATTTTTGACCAAAGTTAAGCAACGTTGGGAATGGTCAGTACTTGGATGGGTGACCGCTTCTTTTTTTGCTTTTTTTTTGGTTTTTTTTTTGCATTATGGTACGGAACCCTTCGTGCGCGAGTCCGACTTGCACTTGCCCGGTTTTTTTATATAAAAAGGATCAACGTGGGATCAGTAAAATTAAACAATTACCAATTTTTCCAGGCGAGGAAATAAAGACACTATTTTTCCATTTTGTTTCCACCCAGTAGTTCGTGGGACGGGGACGCAGAGGAGTACACCACTTTTCTGCACTAGAGCATAAACGTATCACTTTCTGCGCACCTTTTAGAACAACAACGACCCACTTTCAGAGCATGAGATATGAAAAGATTTAAGTGGGGCTCCCATACAGCAAACGTGATTTTTGACCAAAGTTAAGCAACGTCGGGCGTGGTCAGTACTTGGATGGGTGACCGTTTTCTTTTTGCATTTTTTTCCGTTTTTTTTTGCTTTATGGTACGGAACCCTTCGTGCGCGAGTCCGACTTGCACATGCCCGGTTTTTATAGTTATATTTTTCTTTGTTACCTTTTAATACTTAGTTTTGTAGTAGTATGGATACTTGGTGTCTGAAATAAATATTTTCATTTTCATTTTTTTCACTGGGCCAATATGTTGGGCCATGTCGTGTGTGTGGAGGAACCATTACCTTGGATACAGTTTGTCCGGTCAGGTTGTGTGGCGCCAAGGTGGGCGAGGGTGTCTCGGTGGTGGACGTCGAGGTGGCGCAGTCGGGCCATCCCGATTTGTACACTGCCCTAATGCTTTTATTGTAGGCAGGCCTCCACAACATATATTTGTATTTGCCAAATGTGTCGTATACGCGAGCTAACTTCGCGAGCATTTTTAAAATCTGGAAACGGAAGTAAGTATTTATTAAATTAATTTTAATTTAAGGTTCACCAGCATTGAAACTGGACACTGTTTAGCAGAAATGTGTTAACCCACTGCACTTTTACAACCGGACAACTTTAAGCGTAATTTTTTTGAGTTACATCTTAGTGCAATATGGATGTGGGTAGACACATTATTGCTTATCTGCAGACCCCGTTATCAGTGGTGAAATTTTAATGAAACGCAAAGGCACTGCACAAAACATGTCATTGGGGGGGGGGGGGGATTCGGGGTATATTTCGTTGTCTAATACCCACAACACAAGCCTTCTTGAGCTTACCGTGGGGCTTAGTCAATTTGTGTAAAAATGTCCTATAATATTTATTTATTTATTTTATAAGAGTGCGCAGTGGGTAAGAGTGCGCAGTGGGTAAGAGTGCGCTGTGGGTGAGAAAGCGCAGTGGGTAAGAGTGCTCCGTGGGTAAGATCTCGCGGTGTGCCGTTCACCGGCGAAGGTGAAGTGAGCGAAGTGTGTTTTAGCAGGATTTGATGTCCTTTGTGACCTTATCAGCATCCCTGACGGTGGAAATATTCGCTGTCCTTGGGCGAGGCCTCGATAGCTCAATGGGCAGAGCATGGACTAGTGGTCCAGTGTTGCGAGTTAGATTCTCACCCCTGGCAGGTAGGGACAGAGAATTTGTCCACATTTAATTAATTTTAAAGTAATTATTACCGGTTCCAAGTCCATTGGCGCTGCTGATGTCGTTCCGTTTAAGCAGTAAACCCTGCAACAAACAAGAGTCGCCTGGAAGTGTAACATGTCGCAACCACACGGACCCGCCCGGTATCCCCTTCGAGAGAGAAAGAGGAAGAGGTATTTCATAACGTGATGACCGATCTGGCTTAGTGGGTAGTGACCCTGCCTGCGAAGCCGATGGTCCTGGGTTCGAATCCTAGTAAGGGCATTTATTTGTATGATGATACAGATATTTGTTCCTGAGTCATGGGTGTTTTCTATGTATTTATATTTAAGTATTTGTATATTATATATATCGTTGTCTGAGTACCCACAACACAAGCCTTCTTGAGCTTACTGTGGGACTTAGTCAATATGTGTAAGAATGTCCTATAATATATATATATTTTTTTATAAGGATTGTCTTACCAAAGCCACTGCTAACTAAAGCCCTTGCATTTGGCTTTTTAAGTGGTTCATAATACGGATAAGCTGATACCCGTTCGATACCTGTCCCTTAACCTTTTGGACGCCAATGACCGATATATCCGCACCGCAGGTCCAACGCCAAGGATTAAGCCCCCATTCGCACGACAGCTTTTTCAATGCGCGTTATAAAAGCGCTTGAATCTGTCCATACTCTAAATTCGGCTTAACGACCAAGACAAAATCGACAAAGATAAAAAGCGCCACCGCTGTCGTGTGAATTCATACATGGTTATCCATTTGTGTCAATCAAACGCTTTTTTAACGCGCGTTGAAAAAGCTCCCGTGTGAATGGGGGCTAATTGGTCACATACTACAAAGCAACATAACTAGATCTACGTGCATATGCATAAAGTTCAATTTCAGTTTTGACATTTCGGTGACGTGGCGTCCAACTGACAGCTTTTGTGTGAGCGCTCTTACAAGAAAAGTCGAAATAATGCAAAATTGATGATACTAGTCGACGAAATTCAGGACTTTGTGCTCATTATTAGAAACAATGAGTACTTGTTCCAGTAAAAACATCTTCTTATCTTTTTAAATATCGTTGTAAATATTAGAAAAAGGACTTATTAAATTAGTAATGATTTTTTTTCTGATGGTCGTTTCCGAAAAACCCCGTGAAGCACTGAATGGCAAGCTCTTATTTGGAAATGTTGAGAAGTTTACTCAGCTAAACCTGGCTATTTTGTATTACTAATACCCTGTACTTTAAGCATATCAAACGATATTTGTCCTACATACCTTTGAGAAAGAGAAAATCAAAGTAAAACGAACTCAATTTTCTCTCCGAAACAAGTGTCAATTCCTACGAAAATCTACTTAATATCGAAGTCATTTTCATACTCAAGCAATCTGCAACGTTTGCTTATACTGTTGGTATACATTAGTGTTTATGAAATTCTACTATAATATTTTGGCAAATTTTTGAAAACTACTCTATATTACCGATGACGCGCGCTGCGCCAGCTCAGTGCCGCGGCAGACCTTGTAGAGGCAGGACGTGTGTCGGTCGGCTCCGCACATTTTCAACGGCGACGTCGAGGTTTTTTATCATTGTGTGCGGCGGGCGCCGTGTAAAACGCTATACTGTGTGCGTGAAAACCACAACGAGAGACTAGCACTGTTTTTATAGTACATATTATATAATTTATAATGGTACAGTTTAACTACCGGACAGGATTAAAAATATTTGAAACGACCTGACATTCTATATGTATTTATTTGACTCAAGATAGTACTCAGGGTCTGATGATGGAGCCGGAAGGTGGTCACCGGTACCAATCAACCATGCAACTAAACCACTTCGTGTTTCGGCTCGTTTGATTCGTCTCAACAAGATCTTTGACACAAGATAGTACTCAGGGTCTGATGATGGAGCCGGAAGGTGGTCACTAGTACCAATCAACCATGCAACTAAACCACTTCGTGTTTAGGCTCATTTTATTCGTCTCAACAAGATCTTTGACACAAGATAGTACTCAGGGTCTGATGATGGAGCCGGAAGGTGGTCACCGGTACCAATCAACCATGCAACTAAACCACTTCGTGTTTGGGCTCATTTGATTCGTCTCAACAAGATCTTTGACACAAGGTAGTACTCAGGGTCTGATGATGGAGCCGGAAGGTGGTCACCGGTACCAATCAACCATGCAACTAAACCACTTCGTGTTTGGGCTCGTTTGATTCGTCTCAACAAGATCTTTAACACAAGATAGTACTCAGGGTCTGATGATGGAGCCGGAATGTGGTCACCGGTACCAATCAACCATGCAACTAAACCACTTCGTGTTTGGGCTCGTTTGATTCGTCTCAACAAGATCTTTAACACAAGATAGTACTCAGGGTCTGATGATGGAGCCGCAAGGTGGTCACCGGTACCAATCAACCATGCAACTAAACCACTTCGTGTTTCGGCTCGTTTGATTCGTCTCAACAAGATCTTTGACACAAGATAGTACTCAGGGTCTGATGATGGAGCCGGAAGGTGGTCACCAGTACCAATCAACCATGCAACTAAACCACTTCGTGTTTAGGCTCATTTTATTCGGCTCAACAAGATCTTTGACACAAGATAGTACTCAGGGTCTGATGATGGAGCCGGAAGGTGGTCACCGGTACCAATCAACCATGCAACTAAACCACTTCGTGTTTGGGCTCATTTGATTCGTCTCAACAAGATCTTTGACACAAGATAGTACTCAGGGTCTGATGATGGAGCCGGAAGGTGGTCACCGGTACCAATCAACCATGCAACTAAACCACTTCGTGTTTGGGCTCGTTTGATTCGTCTCAACAAGATCTTTAACACAAGATAGTACTCAGGGTCTGATGATGGAGCCGGAAGGTGGTCACCGGTACCAATCAACCATGCAACTAAACCACTTCGTGTTTAGGCTCGTTTGATTCGTGTCAACAAGATCTTTGACACAAGATAGTACTCAAGGTCTGATAATGAAGCCGGAATGTGGTCACCGGTACCAATCAACCATGCAACTAAACCACTTCGTGTTTGGGCTCGTTTGATTCGTGTCAACAAGATCTTTGACACAAGATAGTACTCAAGGTCTGATGATGGAGCCGGAATGTGGTCACCGGTACCAATCAACCATGCAACTAAACCACTTCATGTTTGGGCTCGTTTGATTCGTCTCTGCTGCTGTAGCTGTTTGTAGAAATAAATAAACTTTACAAGAATAATGAAACGTCCATAATTATTACTAAAACTTCATTTTTTTCCCCCAGTACAGAACTGTTTTTTAATTCCTGGTGATGATTTTTCTCTCAGTGTAATCATGTTACTACATGGTTGATTGGTAATTTGGTATCCGTGACCACCTTGATCATTCATTATCATCAGATCCTCAGTACCAGTTCGTTTTTAAACCCTCGTTGATACAAACTTTACAACCTATGGTACCAAATGCAATGACGAAACATGTAAATAAGCGAGTACCTATAATTTCTTTCGAGTAATATACCTTCATAAGTACGAGTATGGGGCTATTCATAAATTACGTCGTTTCAAATGGGAGGGGGGGGGGTCTGGACATCGGATGATGGTAGCATGACGTAGGAGGAAACAGAGTCATCCGAAGCATGATTTTTGGATGATTTGAGGGATGGGGGGTCAAAAATCGTCAAAAATAGATGACGTAATTTATGAACAGCCCCTATGTACATTTGCACTGCATTTAGTATTTTCGTACCTACCAAATAACAGTTTTAGGACTTTAAAAGTTAAGTACAGTTAGTGTTGTTATGGTTGAATTCAATATGCTTCGCGAAGGATCAAGAATGTTTAATCCATCATTGTAGTGCGAGTGTGGTAGAAGGGATCGGCATACTGAGCTCGCACGGCCTGCCGCGGCGCGTCAAATACCTAAACTCGCTCAACCCCGAAATGTAATAGCGCTCTTAAGCGGTAACCTCTTGAAGGGGTATCGATTATAAATTAAACGCTTATTCCATTTTCAATTTTCTCTTCGTAAAAATAGATTCAAATATTGTTATGTTATTATTTTTGCTTTTAAGTAAATTCAATGTTGACGTGTAAAAGTGCCCTTGTGGCCTATTTGCTGAATAAATGTTAATGTTTGATGGTCAAACCAATTTGTCAGTCAGTAAGAACTAGAAAAACTATACTCATCCTTTTCTTTTGGGTCCTACTACTGGTGTAAGACAAAGATAGTATGATTCTCTCTGTCTGTGATTGAAATGAAACAGTCCTTGGCAAACTATATACACTGTCTAAAAAAGCACTTTTTTCGTATCTAGTTTGCTGTGAAGGATCTTACATGTACAAAATCTACATATTTGGGTTCGTCTTTGACGTCTCGAAAAACGTGTTTTAATTTTAAACTAATTAACACAAAGGTTATGGCCAGAAAACCAGATTTTAAGCCTAAAATTGTTCAAATTTGATGCCAAATATCTCGAAAACAATGAACTTTGAAGTAAAGTACCTAAAGGTGGAAGGCCAGTGGCGTGGGGTAGCCCCTTAATGAATTGCCTAATAATTGAAGTAAGCAATGAGCGAATTGAATGATTGCTATTAGCATTATCCAGGCGCTATACCTACTTTAGCTGCTGTCACTAATTCCACGCAGACCAAGTCGCGAGCGGTACTCCATGAAGTCAGGGTCTCTGTAACTGCTTGCTCGCAGTTGATAATGATTACCTGTATCCCTGAGCGTCTCTGTACGTGGATCGGTTGACTACGCAGTCTGGGTCGTCCATGGCGCCGTGAGAGCGGTACTCCATGAAGTCAGGGTTAGCGATGTGCCGTTCCCGGGAAAATTCCCTAGGTGGGATTATTCCCGGAAACGTTACCGGGAAATTTCCCACATGAAGGGAAAATAGGGGAAATATGAAATTGTGCATAGATATACTATTTTATTATAAGAAATTCAGTTAACACTTAGCATCTTAAACTTTTTTTAAAAACATTTAAAACCGTATCTCATCCGGCTAAGTAAATTCCCTATAGTCCCGGGAAATTTTCCATTCTTCCTGGGAATTTTCCCATAGTTCCTGGGAATGACTACCGGCCAAAATAAAATATTTTTTACAATAATACGTCTTTAATCAGCAAAATCGATGCAAATCTTTAGTTTGACCAGGGTCATAATACTCGTAAGGCAGTAGATAATAATCACCTGTATCCGACCTCGTCTGTGCACGTGCTACAGTTCACCTTGCAGTCTAAGTCGTAGATGTAATAAGGGGATTTGTAATCGTCTTCGAACTCAGTCGGAGCTTTGGTTGGAGTGCTTGCGCGGAGCTTGATCATGACTGCAGACATTGACTTATAGTTAAAACGTTACCTAACTCAGTTTTTATTATAATGTTCTTCAAACTCGAAGGATAGGATGACACCTGCCATTTCAATACAATTTTGCGAGATTTGGCGTGACATCCTACCTTTAGAGATTGAAAAATACTACAGTCAGCCGCGACCACGACCAGTGAAACCTGTGTCGAAACGTCGGTAAATAAAGGTAATTGAGTTAATTTCGCGATAGATCCGTCTATAAATGTGAGTTAATATGTGTTCAAAACGCGAAAATTTTAAATATTATAATATTATAGTGGCCCACTGACATTTTGGCTTTGCTTACGTCAAGTCTAGGCAGTTAGACTGATCAATTTGCAAGCACCTACATTTAAATTATAAAAATGCGGGACCCAAAGATGAAGTTGATAAGATTACTATGCCTATATCTATTAGATGCGGTCAGTTTTCTGTGAAATTTAAACCTTGGCCAGAACTAATATTATGTTTTATAATTTTTAGTGTTCCGTACAAAACTTTGTTTACGGAACACTTATGGGATCACTTCGGTCTTGCAAATCAGTTAAATACGTTTTTCTCAGAGACCGTTTGACATAGATACCTAAAATTTGGAACAGTTATAGCAATTACCACCACTCATATTGTAAATAAGTCAAAACTGCTTATTTCTTATTAAAGGGGGAAATTTAGGGGGTTGAGAGGGGTAGGCTGAAACTTTTTTCATTTGTAAGAATCGTGTGGGGTACCATTAGAAAGCTTGCAAAAAATTTAGTCGATGGACTGATTTTGACTTCATTTTAGACTGCAATAGTTTCGTCAAAAAATGCATTTAAAGTTGCAAGTTTTCATACAAAAATTTTTACCTCTGTCCTGGCGATTTTCGCGAAAACTATAGCTAACAGGCAGCTGACCAGTCAATACACAACTTAAAGAAGCATGGAGACGGCGGGAAAATTATCAGCTTAACTTTATCTTTATTAGTTTTTCAACTGCAGCTTGACCTTTGGTTGCTTAGGGCTAGCTAACTGATGCTTACACTGGTCAATTCATATTAGGCGAGAAACATCCTTAGTTAAAACTTTGGCATTGAAATTTATGACTTATGTCTTTGACACAAAGTTTAATTCTGCTTGCTTATTTTTGTGGGATATTTAATTTTATCTCAATAGCCTACTATAAGTATGAGAGAGATCTACAAAATACGACCTTATTATATTGCAAATAAGTTTCAATTTCGAACGGGCTTTCCAACCAATGGACTAAGCATCTCAAAAATCTGAAAAATTCAAATTAAGAATTCCGTTCTTGACTGTCGTTGTGTTTTTTTTTTCCACAATAGGACACATAGAGTTAGTAAGGCGTATAGAGATAATAAAGTCATTTAATATTTATGAACAGCTTTGGCCTCATGTATAGATTTTATTGAGAGTATCTGATTCGTCGAAACAATATACACAATATTCCTTTTCATTAAGTACCATTACATTTCTGTATTAATTGTATAATTATAATATCTATTAATTATATTCAGTACTTATGTATATTTTTGAACGGATCGGTGAGCAACAAGATTCAGGGCTATAACCGCGAAAATAGAAGTTCGCAAATTGCGAACATTTTTCTCTGTCACTCTAATTACGCCTTCATTGGAGTAAAAGAGAAAGATCCCCGCAAATTGCGAATTTCGGTTTTCGCGGTAGCCCCTCAGTCCTGTTACGAGAAAATAATTTTGGAAGAAATTAATAGTATATGACAGTTAAATATCACTGTTTTTAGAAACAAAGGTAAAATTGACGAAATATTTAAAGTAAGCCGATATTGTTTTTTAGCAGTTCTAAATAATATTAAAGTCTATATATATGGCATAGAACTAGAAACAAAATCAAATAAAAAATAACAATGAGGTCTAAATTCAAATTGAAGGAGTATACATTTAAGGTATTATAGGCCAAGCGCGCATCACGATATTAACTTTTGCGACACGATTTTAGAATCGCGCTGTAATATATCGCAGAAAATTCACTGCGCGCACTGCGATGAAAAAGTTGACGATTTGTTCATTCTCAACATGGATTTCGTACCAGTCGCTTGTCATGAAACGTGTCTTTAATATGCGATTGCTGTATGACTTTGAGCATTTATAACACAAAGGTGATCCCCGTCTATTTCCATAATTAAATGGTCAACATCTAGCGTCTCATTTTGAGACTCCATTGGAGATGCAGGTGCCGAGATGTTGGGGTTTGGAGAGCGAAATGCCGACTGAGGTCCGGCCGGGGTGCGATTTTATTATCATAGTGCGCGCGGGGCCATACAACTCCGCATGCTGCAATTGACTTTGCGACAATCGCGTCGCGAACAATCGCGGAAAAATGTGACAAATCACAATTTTAAAATGGCTGCGATTTTTTTGTCGCATATGCGCGCACTAACATATAAACACATATGTTGCATTTCTGCGACAAAATTATCGCAGGACAAAAAATCGTGGTGCGCGCTTGGCCTTACTCTAAATTATCATAATACATCAAGCATTCGCGAGATGCTCGACTTCGGTATTCAAACACAAAGCAATAGTACAAGAATCTAACTAAATGCAAAGGCCGAAGGAGCGATTCGAAGATCCGAAGCGTCCGACAGACGCGCGCCTCCCGTAACTTTTCCAAGTATTTTTAAGTACAAGTGTCTAAGTCGCAAGATCCAAAGGCTGAAGTCGCATTGGGCCGAAAGCCCGAAGCATCCAGGAGGTCAGTTCTAAACACAGGTAATTAATACAAGTGTCTAAATGCGAAGGCTGGAGGCCGAGCTCCGCGTAGGGCCGAAGGCCCGAAGCCTGCAAGATATCAGTGGTTAAACACAGAACTGACAGCCTGGACGCTTCGGGCCTTCGGCCCTACGCGGAGCTCGGCCTTCGGCCTTCGCATTTATATACTTATACTAGGTATTGTTCTGTGTTTAAGTACTAACATCCTGGACGCTTCGGGCCTTCGGCCCTACGCGGAGCTCGGCCTTCGGCTTTCGCATTTAGACACTTGTACTATTGTTCTGTGTTAAAGCACTGACATCCTGGACGCTTCGGGCCTCCGGGCTACGCGGAGGTCGGCCTTTGGCCTTCACATTTAGACACTTGTACTATTGCTCTGTGCTAAAGCGATGACATTTTGCTAAAGCTCGGCCTTCGGCCTTCGCACTTAGACACTTTGTACTATAGTTCTGTGTGTGTAGTTGAATACGGTATCCTAAAAACAGGCAAACAACCTCTGTAAAATGTAACGATGCGAGCGGTACGGCTACCATCAGTTTGGCATTGACATAAACGCTACCGTGGGCGTGAACGTAATTTACTTTCTATGTATTTCGCTCGTACTGACATATTAGTGCGAAAGAGATATACCTATAGGAAGTAAATTACGTTCACGATATCGTTTATGTCAATGCCAAACTGATGGTAGCCGTACGGAACACTAAATGCCTCGAGCTATCTCGGACTTGGCCAAATTATTTTTTTTAATCTATTGTGACACTTCAGCATTGTTTTTTTTAATTTATTGTACCTATTGTAAAGTAGGTAGCAGAGCCCGGAATTCTCGTAGCATTTTTGAGCTGTCATAGGGACTTCTCGTTTATCGGATTCACTGGTACTGGTAGGTAGCTACATTTATTTTGTAAAATTTTGAAAGGCTTTTTTAAACGAATTTTCTAATACACAAAACACCTCAAATTTATTTACCAATGGTCAGTACCTTACCTATAGGTACTTATAGTCGAAATTCCTAATTATGAAAACCTAAATTAGTGGCCATCATACCAATAATTAATGGTCTTTAAATTTTTAATTACAAATTTCAATAATCATCATGGTGTTCTGCAAGAGTCAAAAGATAGGTGCGACCACTGATCAATGATCATTTATTTGGTTATCACACTGATGCAGATCCGCACAGCACTCTGGTGTGTGAGTGAGACAGCACCATGCATGTGGGGTAAGTAATATAATATATACCAATTATTAATATAACATTCACAAGATATACGCGCACTTTGTATAATTTTGAATAATATAAGTTTTGCATTGTATAAAACCCAAATCGTATAATGTCAAAATGGCTAATTTGTTTTTGAATAACATTCAATGTAAATAATTTCATATTGTATAAAACTTGAATTTCATAAAAATTATATAGTCGAACGATCAAAAACTATATCAGTTAATAGATCTAAGAACATAAACGAATAATAAATTCCGGTAAGTTATTAAACCATGGACCAATTTCGTTCTGGCGCTTCGCCGGCCGCTACCGCGGCACGCTCGCTTCGCTCGCTCGGCTCGCGCACTGTTTGTTCACAGTTCAACCTAACACTCCTCCTCGCTTCGCTCGTCGTCGTACCTAACGGAGACCTGCTTTAGTAAAGAACAACCGGCAGAAGATACTAATTACTTTGTTACATGTATGATATATTTTGGAAGGTATTTTTCTCATGTAATTATTATGTTATAATATATATAAGATATTTTTATTTGTAATAATTCCTATAAGTTATGAATGTTATATAAAAAATAATTAGCCAATACAAACTTTATATTATTTATTAATATATACGAAGTATGTAAGAGCATTTCTACCATATATGTTATAAACATATATTTTTTGTTGGTAGCCCCAACGTGTGTTATATGTTGTAAATGATATTAAAATTAGATTATATCAAATGTTGGTATATATTATACGACGCACCCGATATATTTTAAGGCTATGTTTTTATTGCCAATCTATTAATTTTAGTACCCATTTAAATTTTTTGAAACTACTCAAATTCGATTAATTAAGGTGGTGGTACTAGTGCTCGACATGCTAATGCCCAATAGATTTGTCAATGCCGATGCCGTGTATGTTGTGGGTATGAATAGAGAAATTATCTATCTATCTATAGATGACACCCTGCTGTCACCTCTATTGCCAATGACTTCAGTTTCAAGATGACATGTACTGGGACCGCGTCGAGCACCAGTACCGCCACCTTAGTTGACCGGTTAAATACGTGCCATTTTGAAATAGTACATTGCAGAGGCGTAGCTAGAGGATATGGCGCCCGGGGCAGACACCAAATTTGCGCCCCCCCCCCCCCCCAAACGAAATGAACGTAAGGTGGTCACTGACAAGCCTTCCAACTGTCCAAATAGCGTGGCTGCAATCCAAAATCGGTCCGTGAATGTCAAAAACGTACAATGTTTAAATGTTTAATATTAGGATGCCGTCCATTTGGATGAATCCATTGTAACGGCATCCATTTGGAAGGCTCGTCAGTGGCCTGCTTAACGAAACGAAAGGGTTATTTTTTGCTTTAATAAGTTTACTTTTAATGTGGACAAATACAGTGTAGGTACCTATGTTTTTTTAGTACATCGGTGGCCAACAAGCTTTCGACCCACCTGATGGTAAGCGGTCACCGCATCCTATGGACGTCTACACTCCAGGGGTGTTACATGCGCGTTGCCGACCGTTTTAAAACTTATAAACTTCTTTTTTGGAGATCTCTATTCATAGGTACAGCGCGGCTTTGGACTGATTTGAAGGACCCAAGGCGGCATCCAGGTGCTCCTGTCCAAAGGTGACAGCAGTACTCAATATATGGGATCAGTCTACCCCAGAGTAAAGTATGGCGGTGGCCTCCCTTTATTGAGCACACCGAGTTTTTTTTGATACGAGCGCAGCCTACCCGGCAAGGTGGCTACGAAATTATTGGACGTCACTGATGGAGATGTCAACACCGATCGAGCTAGGCTCCCAATACTCCCTGACATGGGAAGGGTTGTGCCTTGAAAAATGAGGTTTTCTTAGCGGTAAACGCGCAAATTTGAGTCATGGTAGGATTGAATCGGATTAAATTGTCCTGATCCCACACCGAAACTCTGGATAGAATGCCTCGATACCTGACACAGTTATTTCTACTATTATTTTATGGGGTCACTTCCCCATCGCTATTTCAGTTCAGTCCAGTTCAGTTATCAGTGCAAATACCACGAACAATTATTAGAAGGCAGAAAAGCAAAGCAAAGCTTCACTCCAGAATTTCTTAACAAAAGTTATAAGTCTCGAAAACTACGAAAAATCGGCTAACATCTGGTAAATGGGGTATATTCTGATAACCCGTGGGTCGTCGTGACGAGGATTCTAAAAAAAATTATGGGCGTCAAGGTTTGGACCAGCCTGTAGGTATACAGGGTGGCTAAAAAATAACTGCATTTTCGTTGCCAGGCAGGTTTTTGGATTATACTGAGCAACTTTTACTATTAGTCCAACCCCTAAGTCGCGAAAAAAAATTTGGCTGTTTCCTACATTTTGGCTGGTCCATTTTCTATGGGAGGGTATAGAGGGTTTTTTCGCGATTTCGGCGTTAGTCCCGTAGTAAAAGTTGCTCAGTCCCAAAACCCAAAACCTCCCTAGCAACGGGAATTTAGTTATTTTTTAGCCATCCTTGTATAGTACTGTCGTCCGCATATCGATGAATGTCGTCGATTGACAACATGTCACAGATATGCAGCAGCTATTGAAGCAGCCGGCCTAGCCAAGGTTACAATCGCTATCGCTTCGACAACGAAAAGCATTATGTCTCTCTATCACTCTTCCTTATTAGTGTGACAGTGACAGTTGCGTTTCGATCGCTACAGAGCGTAAGCGATTGGCATCTTGGCTACGCGGCCAGGTTCCGTCTACTACGGCTCATATGCGCCTGCCGGACAAAGGGCTAGCGATCCATTCGCATAGGTAGTCTCTTGGAGAGTCCATAAGATGGTAACTTCGACAGGAGACCCCTAACGGAAAAGACGCGCTAACACGGGACACAACTCTGAAGCACTCGGCCCGCTCGCCTTATAAAACGAAAGCATAGCAACTCCCGCCTTGATGGAAGTTTCTTGCATAGAGTATTCGCACTGCGGGATGGTGGGCGGTAGGGCGCTACCGTCGTCTGTCAAGGTCGAGTTCGAGGCAAAAAGAGTAAGAGTAAAAGATCGGCTTTCTCTTTTGCGCTGTGGGCCAGAATACCATCCGCATTTCACACTTCACAGTGGTGGTAAATATGACTGACAAAAGTTTCCCTGCTGCCTTTTAGCAAGGCGGAGAGGTACAGGTCTTTTGCTCATTTTGGCGCCCCCCCCTTGGACGGCGCCCGGGGCACGTGCCCCCTCCAACCCCCCCCTAGTTACGCCTCTGGTACATTGTGCAAAGAGGGGAGCGATGAGCGAGATATGTATTGTAAACGAGGTCTATAATTCCCGACAGCCGCAGGCTGTGATCCACATCTCTCTTCCCCGCTCCGCTGGGTTTTACAACCAGTGCTATTGTTTGATTCCTGCAGTACTCCTCTCATCTACTTCTAAAGGGGCCCACTGATTAACAGTCCGCCGGACGGTTTGTTGTTCGGAACTGTCAAAATTTTGTTCTAACTGACAGGCCGATACCGTCCGGCGGACATGTTAATCAATGGGCCCCTTAAGTAGAAAGCCAGCAAACAAACTAAGAAAAGTAAGTACAAGCGACAGCACAAGCGTAAACTGGGTCAAGCAAATCTTGTCAGTAGCAAACGGCGGCAAATTTGAAAAATCGCGGGTTAGCAACACTGTGTTCGAATAATTCGAAAATCGCGTGTCATCTGTGTTTTATTTGTGGAATGTGGATCGCGAATGACAGCCATCATCTTTGTTTACATTCTGAATCGATTCTATTTCAAGAGATATTTCTGCTGTGTCACCATTAAATACCAATATATTAAATAAAATTGTGCTTAATCAAAGCTAAGGTGCCTACAATGCCTACAGTTCCAACTGATAAATCTAATAAAATATTAAAATCCAATAGGACATCTATCTGCTGAAGCAATGATTTTATTCATTACATTCTTGTTTAACGGCATATTCCACACACACCGCTTTTAAATTGTCCGTCCATACCATTTATTAACAATTTCAAACATTTTCAATAGAGAATCCACGAGTGACAATTTGAATTGACGTACGTAACAGGGCGCGCTCAGCGGAAAAAATAGTTTTGGTTCGATGTACATTGTACATTGCTGCTTTTCTTAGCGCAATACTACTCTTTGAGTGTTGCCCTACTTTAGTTTGCTTTACATTGCTACTGACAAGATTTGCTTGACGCACTATATCTACCTATATAAAAAAATGGAAGCTGCCAAAAAAAAGGAAGAAAAAGAACATTTTCTTATCTTTTGGCACTGTATAAGTACTAAAGTGTCATTCTATGGAACTTGCTAACTATGTAAACAAGTCGCTAGTAAATTCATCGTTCAGAGACAAATTCAATATGGCGGTTTGTTTACATAGTCAGCAACTTCAAATTCAATATGGCGGTTTGTTTACATAGTTAGCAAGTTCCATATAATGACACTTTACAGTTAACGTTATAGAAGTACGGTGTATTAAGAGCCCTTCAACGTGCACACTAGCGCCGTAGCTAAAAAATCGTGATTATTTAAATATAACGAAAGATATTGAAAAAAGGGGGCCGCTACGTACTGTATTGTGTATTTACGTACCTTTTGAATACATCAAACTAGTTTCTATGTTGCTAGTTTCGTCGATCTAGGAACTTAAAACAAAAACGGCCGTTTTAACTTTGGACGCATAGATTGACTAATCCAGCAACATAAAAACTAGTTTGATGTATTCAAAAGGTACTTTAAAGTACGTAAAGCTAAAGGCACAATACAGTACGTAGCGGCCCCCTTTTTTCAATATCTTTCGTTAAATTTAAATAATCACGATTATTTAGCTGTGCCGCTTCGTGTGCACGTTGAAGGGCTCTTAACCAATAGACATATAGAGATGTTTCTATCACGAACGAGGCAATGCTAGTGACTAAAACCGATATTTAGTTTATCGATACCTATCTTATAAACATACAGAATTTTACGTGGCGAAATAAAGGGATTGATCAAATGAAATACCTACTGCGAAATACAAACAAACAAAACAACAAGAGTTCAAAACAAGAAAAACAAGAAACAAGAAACAAGAGTTCGAATAATATCCATCATTATTATATTTATAGTATGTATTGTATAAATATGTAGTAGTTCATATATATTTTATTTATTTATGTAGTTTATATGTATAGTTTGCTTTTTTTTTATTCACTGAATAAGTATATTTCTCTCTCTGCACCAATTGTAGATGTCTGTTTGGCCCTATGGTTGACTGGTAGAGAATGCCATTTGGCATTAAGTCCGCCATTTGTACATTTTTGTATATACTTTGTGCAATAAAGTTTAAATAAAAATAAATAAATAAATACACAACACGTACGTTCGATATCTTCTTCTCTTTTGATATATTGGTAGTTTTCTTTTCTTTTGGCACTGTATACTACAGTTAACATTCTAATTTTTAAGTACTAAATATATATATGTAATAAGGAAATTATGTCGCTTTGTAATTGACTTCATTATTGAAATTTCTCGGTAACTTACCTACAGCAAGTAGAAGTTAACTACATATTTTAAATATTAATCTACGAGTACCTATGACTTATCTGTAACAGATTTACCGATGTTTCATTTTCTAAAACACTCGTTTTTGCCACAAAAAACTTCCATGTCTGCTTATAAGTTTCATATACAAAGGCCACATTTGGAAATAAATGATCAAAACTAAATATCGGAAGGAATTCACTAGCATTGCGTCGTTCGTGCTAGAAACATCTATATGTTTAATAATCAATTAATCGGCATACATCGGGGTGTGCGGGAATGATTTCATGTATTCATAACTTTGTTTATTGTAAAATAATTACCAAACTATGAATTAAAGGTAGTAGTTACGTAGGTAGTAAGGTCCAAATGTGCTTAGAAATGTTAAATTAGTATCGTTTTTACAGTTTTTACCAGTTATTTGGCTAATGTAAAACATACCCGCGCCAAAAACCCCGACGTATGTTCATCAGAGGCGTAGGTACTCACTCGATTTGGTGGTGGTGGGTGCCGCCGTCAGTATGCTCACATACGGTTTCACAACCCTGAACATATTTTACTCAAATCAAATATAATTATTATATTTTCAGGCAACTAGGTCCTATACAATATACAATACAATAACAATCTTATTAACTAAATAAATGTCGGCAACAGAATTTTCGGTTGCGGTGTGGGATTCGGCAGATTTTCACGGAACCTACGGAATAACCGCACCCTTCGGCCAGAAGTTCGACAGATGAAATTTTCATAAGTAGATGATGTATTTCTGAGCGTGTCCGACTCGAGCGTTTCTTTTATTTTTTACCATTTTTATATATTGTGACCTTTTTTGCCACACTTTTGTGTTATTTCTAATCAGAACCACGAGTTCTTTCGATCTTAATGAGATAAAAAATGTCCCAGAGTTTTTTCCTATTGTGTTGCCATTTTTCCACATACTTTATATGGCGGTAACAAAAAGGAAACTTTGAAAAATGTATGGAATACCTATTTAGGACACTTTTTTATCCTATAAGGATGAAAAGGGCTCGCGATCCTGACCAGAAATAACACAAAAGTGGCAAAAAAGGTCACAATGTAATTATAAACTTGGCAAAAAATAAAAGAAACGTTCACTCGCACTTGTCCGGTTTTTATTGTCAATTAAGCCCCCCCCCACATCTAGCGTCATTCGAGCGTCGGCGTCTACAACTGTATGGCCGCGCTCGACGCAACGTCAACGCAACTGCGCAGCGACGTCATTTTCCATAGCGTTGACCAGACGCCGACAGACGCCGACGCTCGAAAGACGCTAGATGTGGGGGGGGGGCCTAAAAATAACGTACTTTGGTTTAGCAGTAAGGCCTGGCACGTCTCGCCCTTTGAAGATGTCTAGAAGTAATCCTGAAACCAGTTTCTTCATTTAATAAAATTATTTGGTTTTTAATATTTAGGTAATACGGATAGGTTTTAGTGTCGATAAGTACAGTACAGAACTTAAAAGGCAGTCCAGTGCTGTGGCTGTCAGGGGGTCGTCCAGAAATCATGTGATCGTTGCGTTAAAATGGTAAATTTCAATAGAGTCTGGCTAGCCAAAAATTGTTGACAGATATTTCGTTGTTGTATCACCAATTGTCTATGATCTAAAAAAAAGCTAAAAGTCAGTTGTCAATTTATGTAATTCATTCAAATTGTTTGCGGTTTATAAGGGGTTTATTTTAAATAATTTTTATTTTATTTATTTATCAAAGGCACATATATTAAAGTTACTCGCCAAACTACTTAGGATGCAGTTTGCTGACGAGTTATTAATAATGTCTATACTGAGCGAGGTTCGCAATTATGACAATGTGCGAAGCCGACGTGTAGCGTTGTATAGCGAAAAACTGCAATGTTAAACTCCTAAGAAACAAATTAGGAAGTTGGTGCTCTATAAATATTTTGATACTTATAGCATTTAGCATATTTGACATAGACGTATGTAATTTTTTTGGTGATGGATTAATATTACGGTATTATCGTGTTAGGTCTTATTTACACAACATTTCATTTTTCGCCTTGTTACAATGGTATATGGTAAGAAAGTGTTGACAAGTGTGTTTATCGTTGACTGTACTTTACATAGTGGTAGAAATTATGTGAGCTGACTTTGAGTGCACGTCAATGTATATTTAACTTATACTTTTAACTTATTACGTGTGCACAGAAAATCAGAAATATTTTCTAGTATCAAAACTATAATTCGCACTACACAAAGTGTGACCAGCCCAAGATTTTTTAACTCTCCCGCCAAACATTCGTGTAATATTTCAGCAGCCAGACTCTAGATCAGTGGTTCTTAACCTTTTCAGTCCGGTCACCCCTATGACTAACTAGGGAACCTGATTTTACCCCTCCTCCCAATAGTAATAAAAATTAAAACGTGTACGTTTGTTGTATTGTTATATTAGGTTAGCTTATTACCCCCGTAAAATACCAGTTTTACCCCCACGGGGGTAATTACCCCTAGGTTAAGAACCACTGCTCTAGATGTTCTTATATTACCTGTAATATTCATGCTGCGATTTGCAGGGTGCGGTGTTAGGCCAACAGGAGCTAATAAAACAGAAAGATGATTTATCAAAATTATTATAATGGTTGATGAGAACTCGCGATGAGAATGATTAATTAACACGTTTATTCTCAAAAAATATGTATGTGGTCTAATTGCCGTAACCTATACAAAATGTATGTACCTCGTGGCAATTAGACGCAGCCGCAGGAGATACCCGAAAATATTACAACCAAAAGGGTGCTTTACTTCAGACAGGGCTTGAACTTTGAGTTAGCAACCGTCAATGCGAATAAGTACCTTTACCTTAAGGGTCCCTAGTAAGTTCGATCTCCATACAAACGTAGTTACGCTCTCGTTTTAAAACGACTAGCGAGATTGCTCTGAAACATTGTAAGTACTTACGATAGAATAAGGTACTAAGGGCAGGCCTATGGAACTTTCCGCGCGAGCTCGGATTAATACCTACGAGTCGGCTCCCGTTCACGGTAGATAGGCAAGCCAGTTGGTTGCCACACGCGCTCACGTACGCACGTCACCGCGCGCCGCACTGTCAATTTTTACGATAGTTACAATACAAGCTACGTAGTAGGTGCCTACCTACTATTGAATTTCTTTAATTAAACATGTAGTGTTTTTTATGTATGACAAATGTATAGTTTTAGATGTCTATCTATTTGAAATAGGTTGAAGTAAATGTTTATTTTAACGACAGTAAGTTAACTTTACACCGGAAAGTGCCTACTCATTTTTGCTCTGGTTAACTTATAATTAGTTACCTTTATTGACGGGGTTTCTATTATTTTTCTTTATAGTATAACATTTATCCCTATCTGGTTTTAAATTACACGAAGTTTTAAAACTAATTCTTGCTGGGATTATTGCGCGGCTTATAAAACGGCGTAAACACTGCGGTTACTGCAGGGACATACGACCTTTTAAAAAGACTATTTCGCAAACACTAACGCATAATTGGAATATTAGGTATAATTTAAGATTTAGCTTTCCTTTTATTTCACTCGGCTGTTTACGTAGGTATTTATTTATCATTTCTAAGCGTCAGCAACCCTTGCGTTGTGCCGGTGCGCGCGGTGCGGGGAGCGGCGCGCTGAAGGTCACTCCATTGTATTTTTGTGTAGGTATCAAAACGGTAGGTATTTGCGTTTTGTTTGAGAGATAAGTATCTGTTCGTAAGAACTATTATATAATCTGTGCTAAGGGCCCGATTCGGATTTTGAAATAGACATCTATTAGATATCTTTTAGTCATCACCAATATAAGGTTGACTGGTAGAGAATGCTTTTGGCATTAAGTCCGCCTTTTGTACGATAAGTTTTCTTTTGTGCAATAAAGTTTAAATAAATAAATAAATAAATAAATAAATATACGATAACGATATGTTTAAGATCTAACCTGTTAAATTTGACATTTGCGCGATTCTGGAGATACTCTTGAACGTTCTCCACAGGATATGACTTAGAGATCCAATTCACATCTAATAGATATCTTACTCTATCTAAAGTAAAAGTGACATTGGTTGCCCGAATTAATTTAAATTATGTAACAACATAATTATGTTATGGTTGTACAATGTATACCTGATTCCTTTGACATGTAACATTGGTGTTATCAATAAATATTTGTATTTGTATTTGTATTTGAATAGCGCTGCAAAAGAGAACTAGTTGATATCTAAACTATAACGTATCTAGAATGGATCTAGTACGTGTCGTCTCTTGTGAATATCTTGAAGTTCGAATACAGAAGTAGTTCTGTAATTAGTTTAACCTTCAAAAACCACAGTTAAAATAAGTTTTTGGCAAAAATTTCATTTTTGGTAAGTACAAGCTTTTATCGCTGACTGTACCTACTTTTCTTACGACAGACAACTAATACTCATTGAGACAATTCTGAAAACCCCTAACACAATTAGGTTGCGTTGTTTCATCACAGAGTTCATATGGCCAAGGCCACCTCCTGTCTCCATCATCAGATCAGCTCGATGGTACCATAATATTGTATTGTCATCAGAACTACATACAGCTGCCAATTTTCATGACGCTATGATGCTTGGAAGATGATTAAAATTAGTTACATTACATAGTTAGTTACATACAGGTCGACCTAATAAAAGCTTGTTAAAAATAGCAAACCGATTTTGATTTGTTCGTCAATATTTTTATTTTTTTTCTATTAAACTGTACATCAAAGATCTCAGGTGTAAATCAAAAGGTCTCGAGGTGGTAGGTAAATAGAAGCCGATACGCGGCGTGTAACTTTGGCTGCCCCCCTGCCTACCCACCAGGGGGTGGCGGATGGCTACCGGGCTGGATTGGATTAGCTTTACTTATACTACATCTGTGGCAAGTGCATCCATCCGATACCAAAATTTGGACGTCCCATACATTGGGTGACACTTCTTCCCTCACGATATGTGCAAAGTTTCATTACAATCCTATAGGTACGTAGTTTTAATGAGAACGAAACTTGGTTTGTATGAGAAGGACAAATTCGGTCGAGCTTGCTAGGGACTTCTAAATTCCTAATCACTACAACACCTTATAAAACAAAGTGTCCCCCGCCGCGTCTGTCTGTTTGTGTGTTTGTTGGCGATAAATTCAAAAACTCCCGAACGGATTTTCTTGCGGTTTTCACCTATCAATAGAGTGATTCTCAAGGTATTAGGTGTATAATTTGTTAACCCGTACGAAGCCGGGGCGGGTCGCTAGTAAGGGGTCATCCATTATTTACGTCACACGAATTTCTAGGTTTTTTGACCCCTCCCCCCTCCTTGTCACACTTGGTCACATTTGGCAAACCCCTCCCCCCTAGTGTGACGTCACATTTTTTCTACGAAATCGCCAAATCGAATTAAGTAAGTACCTAAGTATTATTAATATTTTTGACGATATAAATATCAGTAATTTTATAACCTAAAACTGCTTAGGAAAGAAAATTAAACGAATAAAAACGATTATAGTTTTAAAAACTTGTTATTTAAATGTACAGCGAATAAAATAATTTAAATAAATTTTCGGTTACTGATGAAGTTAAAGTGACGTCACAAAGTTTGTGTCTCCCCCCTCCCCCATGTCACAATATGTCACATTTTCTTGACCCCTCCCTCCCCCTAAACGTGTAATTGTAAATGTAATTAATGGATGACCCCTACATAATAAACAGTTTTGAGTTACAACGGGATCTCTTACCTGCTTCATACGGGATGTCACCGTAGTCCACATCGGCACGAGACTTCAAGGCACCTGCAGGAGATATGCAAAGTAGGTAGTATCATTATGAATTATTTTAAAGTATACTTCTGAGAGAGTTGCGCCCATACAAAAAAATAATCAGGAAAGCCAAATTAACATCATACTAAAATTTCGTGAGATTTAACTGAAACCACTTTTTCCCTATGTTTGCTGCGGGGTTTCGTGTACATACTAAATTATACTAAGAGCCGTCCCATGTTTGACAACTATACTGGAGTCAGTTACGGATCGCTGCCATATATGACCCAAATTTTTTTTATTAAGCTATGAGCTTCATCACATATGATCTCTGAGTAATTCTAAGCATTTCTAGCCTCGGAGGCGATAAGAAGCGTGCTTCTAGTCGAGGAGGGCGGGGTACAAAGATGGCCGCCACCCGTCATCATTCAAAAAAATCTGGTCTGGTCTTGGTGGCTACTAGGGCAAGTTTGGTATCATTTTCGTATAAACCAAAGACGTAGAATTCATTGCTGATATTTGTTTTTTTCAGTTTCATAGTATGTAATTTTGCAAGAAAAACGTAAAAAGATAAAAATTTGGGATGGAGGTTTTTGCTTTGAGAGCTAATAACTTTTGTATAGTGGCCAAAAGTGTCATACAAAAAATACTATAATAAAGCGCAATTCATGCAGCTTCTAAACATATACATGTTTAGTAATATCCTACTGCAAAAAGATGGTGAAAAAATTATTAAATGACCGCAGCGCGGGTAGTTGGACTCTCGCTAGGCGGCATTTATCTTACAAAATGGTCGAGTACGAGTATCTACGTAGGTAACTATGCTTACTTTGCTAGATTTTATGATGACGAATAAAATGCTTTCTGTATATTTAATGTCCGCAGTTTCCAGTACACAGACATAATTCTGGTATAGGTTAAAAAAATAGACACAGGTATCCCTAAAGAGTGTCAGGTATCCCTATGTCTAAAGAGGAGGGCGGCTCGCTTAACAAATAAGATCATGTACAACCGCAATTTCAGGTTGGGTTAGGTTAGGTTCGTTAGTTACCTTTTATCCCTCAGAGCAGAAAATAGAAGCCCCGCCAGGCGGGGCTTCGTTGGTTTGTCACCAAGTCATACTTGCATAACCTATATTAGTATGACAAATATACATAGCTGTTATGATTTCTAAATGTAAGCTCTCCGCATAATAGTTATTTGTTTTACAAGGGGGCAAAGTTGTTGTTTAACCGCTCGTGCTAATATTGATACCCGATCAAGCGAAAGATTTCAAAATTGAACCACGAGCGTAGTGAGTGGTTCGAAAAATGGAATCTTGAGCGTTGTAAGGGTTTCAAAGAACGAGGGTTAAACAAAATTTGCCGCCGAGTGAAACACAGAATTTTTCACCACACCAACCTGAAGAAAATATTAAATGTAAAATATCAAACAAAATCAAACCAAACCAAATCCAAATGAATGTTATGTGCAGGTTGAAGTTATTTATTAAAAACAACAATTAAGTACCTATAAAATTACTTAAAGTGAGGTATAGCATGAAAATTATCGTGAAAATAAATATTTTGCCTCTTCCTAAGTAGTACAACTTCTCTCATAAATAGTGTTTTAATATTATCAGCAAAAATAAGAGCGCTTTTATTAGAATAATTTCATTTATAATAGTTATTTCTCGGACCCAATTTTGGACCCGGGTATATCCTTAAACTACGTTCAAAAGAGAGGTATGGGCACTGTAAATGTCATCTCGCTTTGTGTGGTACAGTCAGCAGCAGATATACCTGAGCGGGCAAGGTGTCCAAGAAAACATATACACTTCAATCGTCACAAAAATAAGGACAACTAAGATGTCATTTTCACGTAGGCTTCCAGTTCGTCACAAATACCTTAACTTCTGAGTTTTTCTTTAACACATACACCCTTATTTAATCACAATGACAATAACGGTTAAAAAGTCAGTGGTAACTAAGCAATCAAATTCAAACTGCTGTCATTAATACCTACACGCACTGCCAATCACGTACGTCAGCAGCCAGGGTGCCACCAGTTGCTAAGCAGTTGTTATTTCAATGGTAACTAAGCATCAACATTTTATCTGTTTAACTTTAAAATAAATACTGTAGCACTACGAATTGACACCTCCTTTCTTAAAGAAGTATTTTATTGTTAAGTATCAAACTTATACAATAAATAAGTAGGTTCTACTAGAATGATCGGTTTTTTTTATTTTAACTGTCATATGCAGCTGTTCTTCCAAACCGTTGATCATATTATATACCTATGTTAATATATTTATTTAGCCCACTTATTGTAATAAAATATACTATACAGGGTGGCCCATTTAAATCGGCCAGTATGGGAAAATCTGATACTATACGATATACACCGATCTCTTCTTAGGAATCATGTCATCGATTTTAGTAACACGAAAAACTGCATTCATACATTAAATAAAATGTGTACTCAGCTCGGGAATCGACCCCGAACGTTTTGAAAAATAAAACTAAGACTATTTCTATTTAGATATCGATTGTGTAGGTCTTAAGCAATAAATGTTACTATGAAACATGATGTCTGAAATTAATAAAATGCATTGTTTTCATATCCTTTAATTTAATTTAGTCAGTTTTCGAAGAGACCAGCATTTTTAGGGTTCCGTACCCAAAGGGTAAAACGGGACCCTATTACTAAGACTCTGCTGTCCGTCCGTCTGTCCATCGACATCCGTCCGTCCGTCCGTCTGTCACCAGGCTGTATCTCAGGAACCGTGATAGCTAGACAGTTCAAATTTTCACAAATGATGTATTTCTGTTGACGCTATTATAAGTAACAAGAAATACTAAAAACAGAATAAAATAAAGATTTAAGTGGGGCTCCCATACAACAAACGTGATTTTTTAGTAGTAAATATCAAATGGCATTCCGCACAGGAGTAATCTAAGTAACGCCCACTGCGGGTTCAAACCTACAACGTCCTGATAGAAAGTCGTACATACGCTACATGTGCCATTATCTTCAAAAATTATATAAACTAATGCGAAATTAACATAAAACCAGAAGACACAAATTAATAATAGAAACGAAATCCAAAAAAAAAAACAAAATGCTGTAATCTCTAGGTGCGTACGACTGAGATTTGAACCCGCGGTCTCTGCTTTGAAAAGCAAACGCCTGTTACTGAGACCACGACGTGCCTTGACAATTGGCTCTAAATTCGGCTTCAGTTAGCTTTTGCTATGTGTCATTCGTCTTGACGATTCTGTTAAAAGAAATAGTTTGCAGTAAGTGGACCGAGAGGCTCCTGTCAAATGGTTGAAGGGCAAAACGTGAGATAGATGTATGTGATGACAAGACTGTACTGCTTTCGATGATTGTCAAAACGCTTTACCTGAAATTAGCATGGCTATCTTTTATTCAATATTCGACCATACATGTATGCTTTAAAGTCTATTTTTCCATATTGTTCAGATATATTTGACACGTTGACCGCTTAGATACCATTGGTTTTTTGACAGCTAAGGTATCAATGACTTGTTGTAAGTGTAGAAATTAATGAATAGCGACTGTTAACATATTTGTGACACGTTGAGCGCTCACAAGTAAATACTACCATGACAGTCAACAACTTTTTGACAGTTTAAACGTTTACCTCTCTTTGAGCACCTGGAGTGTATAGCGACTTCTGCTGCTGACTGTAGGACACAGCACAGCGGATGTCATTCCAGATCTATCCGAGCAGAGCTCAACTGGGGAAGTACGTACTTACCTCCACCTTACAGAAAACACCGGTCAAATAACACTAGGCCCCACTCAAATCGTTGCAAGTGCATTAAAATTAAAGTACATAAAATTATGTCTGTATGCTGAATTATGTCTGGATGAAAGTATTTTATTCGTCATCATAAAATCTAGCAAAGTAAGCATACCTACGTAGATATCGTACTCGATCATTTTGTAAGATAAACGACGGTCCGCAAGATAAACGAAAGTCCAACTACCCGCGCTGCGGTCATTTAATAATTTTTTCACCATCTTTTTGCAGTAGGATATTACTCAACGTGTATATGTTTAAAATCTGCATGAATTACGCTTTATTATAGTATTTTTTATATGATATTTTTGGCTACTATACAAAAGTTATTAGCTCTCAAAGCAAATATCTCCATCCTAAATTTTCATCTTTTTACGTTTTTCTTGTAAAATTACTATGAAGCTGAAAAAAACAAATATCAGCAATGAATTCTACGTCTTCGGTTTATACGAAAATGATACCAAACTTGCCCTAGTAGCCACCAGGACCAGAACAGATTTTTTTGAATGATGACGGGTGGCGGCCATCTTTGTACCCCCCCTCCCCTTATTGCCTCCCAGGCTTGAAATGCTTAGAATTACTCAAAGATCATATGTGATGAAGCTCATAGCTTAATAAAATTTTTTTGGGTCAACTTCATAACTGACTCCGCTACTATGGACAATTGGACATTAATGTTAACGAAATCAATTATTTGGAATTGAATTAAAGTGAACCGTACACTGCTAAAGAATCAATTTCCTCGACTACCTAAACATTATTTTTTATTTTGTGTTAATTTAATAATATAATAAAGACAATAAAGACAATATAATAAAGACAATAGAAATGGGATGTAAGTGGTCCGACCAACAACTTTAGGATCTGAAGCCAACCTCACCTGCCCGTGGTCATCCTGCTGATTAACTAACGAGGCTCTGGCGAAACCCCCCTGGTTTCCCTACGGGGTTGAGAGGTCAGACGGCAGTCGCTCTTCGTAAAACCAGGAACGTCGAATTAAAATGAATAGACAAAGAAACAACTTGGGTACAACGGCTAGGGCGTCGCCGCATAACGACGCGCAGGCACATCGCCCTACACCTGTGACAAGTGGGCTAGGGCTACCGAGTCAAGTACGGGCTCGGCTAAAGACGCTAGTACCCAGAAAGCTCCGCTTTGCAAGTTGGATCATAGGAACGCTCACAGGACGCTGCACTGAGTTGGCCGATGTACTGACTAGGCGCAGAGTACACGCTGCGTTTCTGCAAGAAACTCGCTGGAAGGGAAACAAGTCGCGTGATATAGGCCAAGGGTATAAGTTATTATACTCTGGCTCTCCTTCAGGAAGAAATGGGGTTGCTGTAGTTTTGTCTGAAGAATTCCAAAATGGCCATTTAGAGGTCGACAGGATCGATGACAGACTCCTCCGGGTGAAGGTCCTGATTGAAGGTAATGTTACCAATTTAATCAGTGCCTACACTCCGCAGGCTGGTTGTCATGAGTCTGAGAAGGAGGCATTTTGGAATAAGTTTGAAGACTTACTACAGCGCGTACCTCGTTCCGAGTGGATAGTTGTGGGTGGAGATCTGAATGGCCACGTGGGTGAGATGTCAGAGGAGTTTGAACGTGTTCATGGTGGCTACGGCTACGGTCGCGCTAATGCAGAAGGAGACTCTATTATCCGGGCTTGCCATTTGGCTGACCTAGCTATCGTCAACACGTTCTTCGAAAAGAAACCTCAGCATCTCATCACGTACAGAAGCGGACAGCACTGCACTCAAATTGACTATTTGCTCATAAGGAGATGCCAAATCGGTAAAGTATCGAACTGCAAAGTCATTCCCGGGGAATGTCTCACCGCACAACACCGCATTCTTGTCATGGACTTGCTGGTAGTACCTAAAAAGAAAATACCCGAGCGACGCATTGCAAGAACTCGCTGGTGGCGTCTGAATGGACCCGAAGAAAGTGACTTCCAAAAAGCCGCGATAGGCATAGACCTAAGTGCTGGCCCGCTAGATTCAGTGGATGCTTACTGGAATCGGATCCAAGCGGAAATCACTGGCGTAGGTAAGCGTGTGTTGGGAATTTCAAAGGGAGGCCGCGTCATCGACAAAGAGACATGGTGGTGGGATGACTCAGTTCAGGAGGCGATTCTGGAGAAGAAGAAAAGATTCAGAGAATGGCAACAGTCTGAATCACCTGAAGACAAAACCGCGTACCAATCTGCCAAGTTCGCCGCAAAGCGAGCGGTAGCTATAGCCAGACATCGTAAGATGTCTCCTTTGTATGAAAAACTAGAATCAAGGGAGGGCCAGAAAACCATCTTCAAGATAGCTGCAGCTCGAGACAAAGCCACACAAGACATAGCCAAATGTCTCTGTGTAAAAGATTCTACTGGCAACTTGCTGTGGGACGCGGTAGAAGTGAAAGAGAGGTGGCGGGAGTACTTCCATGAATTACTGAACACCGAACACTCAGTTGGTTCTCCTCCTCCAGAGTTGCCATCTAATTGCGGACTTATAAGCCCCATCACCAGATACGAGGTTCGCAGATGTCTTCGCGGTATGAAAAACCGGAAAGCTGTGGGCCCCGACGACTTGCCGATAGAAGCGTGGAAAGCGATAGGCGATCATGGTGTTGACCTATTAACTGACCTTTTTAACCTCATACTAACTAGCCGACGGATGCCCGATTCTTGGAGATCAAGCATCATCTGTCCAATTTTTAAAGGCAAGGGTAGTGTACAAGACTGCGGAAGCTACCGAGGAATTAAGGTTATGTGTCACACCATGAAGCTCTTCGAACGCATTATCGACTCGAGGCTGCGGCAAGAGTGCACTGTCTCGGACTGTCAATACGGATTTCGACCTGGAAGTGGCACGATTGATCCGATATTTGCCCTCAGAACTCTGACCGAAACTTATAGGGATAAAAGAAAGCCCCTTTACATGGCCTTTCTTGACCTGCAAAAGGCTTTCGATTGTATCCCACGTCAGATGATCTGGTGGGCACTGAAGGTGAAGAACGTGCCACAAGTCTACATTGACATTATCCGAGACATGTACCGCGATTCGGTTTCTCTGGTAAGGACCTCCGTTGGCGACACAAAACCTTTCCCGATTACAGTTGGTGTTCATCAAGGCTCCGCTCTGAGCCCCTTTCTGTTCAGTGTGGTGCTTGACGCTGTCACGGCAGAGATACAAAACCCACCGCCGTGGTTGCTCATGTATGCAGACGACATCGCACTGACAGACGAGGACAAACAGGTATTGGAGCGAAAGGTGAACCAGTGGAAGGGGTCGCTAGAAAACGGAGGTCTGAAGCTAAATGTCGCGAAGACCGAATACATGGCCTGCGGAAGTACGGATTCCACTCCCATAAACATAGGGAACGAACCTGCCGTGAAAACGGACAAGTTTAAGTACCTGGGATCAGTACTGCATGAGTCCGGGATCATTGATCACGACATCCGAGCCCGAATCAGCGCGGCTTGGTCTAAATGGCGGGAGGTCACAGGAGTCATCTGCGACCGCAGAATACCGCTTAGACTCAAAGGGCTAGTGTATAAGTGCATTATCCGTCCAGTCCTACTTTATGGCGCCGAGACGTGGCCGGTTCTTGGAAGGCATGTTCAGGAGCTTCGCGTTACTGAGATGAAGATGCTGCGATGGATGTGCGGCGTTACGCGCGCTGACCGCATCCGTAACGAGTACATCCGTGGCAGCCTCGCAGTCCGTGACGTAGCGGAGAAGCTCCAAGAATGTCGCCTCCGGTGGTTCGGCCACGTTTGCCGCAGGCCAGCTGACTACGTAGGAAACATATGCCTTAACCTAGCCCTTGACGGCCCCCGACCCCGCGGCAGACCAAAAAAGCGATGGCTCGATGTCGTGAAAGCAGATATGAGCGTGAACGGGCTCACACGAGACGACGCCCAGGATCGCGCAAAGTGGAGGAAAGCAAGTAGGAAAGCGGACCCTGGCAAAGGCCGGGATAACGCTAGGTAGAAGAAGAAGAAGAATAGAAAATTAAATAAAAGAGGAGTACTAATTGGACATCTGCTACGACACGACATGTTCCTAAAGAACATCATAGAAGGAAAAATAGAGGGAAAGAGAGGAAGAGGAAGACCGAGAATAAATTATTTCAACCAAATAAAAGAAAAGGTTCAGGTCGTGTCATACCAGAAGGTTAAGGAGTTGGCAGAGGACCGGACGAGTTAGATTGCTCCAAAGAGAAGAGCACAGCTCTTAAATATAAAGAAGAAGAAGAAGAAGTTAATTTAAGGCATTCTCTACCAGTCATAATAATAATTCGGTAAAACAGAAATTGATAAGATAAGATAAGATAAGATAAGATAAGATAAGAATAGCTTTTATTGACCAAAATAGAATTATTACATATTGCATTTAAATAAATTCACATTTCATTTATAATTATATTAGTTTTAATATCTTTCCTATCAAATTTTTAATAAATATATTTTAATGTCATTGTTTTTAGTATTTTAGTCTGCCTTCTTGGCATAGGCCTCCTCCAGTTCTCTCCACGTCTCTCTATCCTGTGCCGTCCTAATCCAGTTTACTCCCGCATGCTTCTTGATGTCATCTGACCACCTCATTAATGGTCTCCCTTCTCTCCTCTTTCTATCTCTAGGCTACCATTCCGCCACCTCTCTATCCCACTTATTTCTACCTTCTCTTGCCATATGTCCAGCCCATTTCCATTAGGTAGAAAAATCCTCGCCGATATTGCTACCTATCTACAAAAATATATTCATCATCATCATCATCTCAGCCATAAGACGTCCACTGCTGAACATAGGCCTCCCTCTTATGGGGGGTGAATGCCATAATCGCCACGCTTGGGACGCTGCTGCCCGTCCACCGGTGGTCTTGGACGTAGTTTAAGGACATACCCGGGTCCAAAATTAAATTGGTTAAAAAATATATTAACCAATTTAATTTTAATAATAATATTAATATATTACCTTTTTCGTATGGGATGTTGCCATAATCATCCCTCTTGCCAGGCTCTAAACATAACAAAATAAAAAAAATAAATTAAAAAAAAAAAATACATAAATAGTTTATTTACCAAAAAGCGTATTTTCCGTATTTTCTTTATGGGTGAATTACAAAAAAAGGGTAGGTAACACAATGAAATAATCACAATAATATGCAAAAATGCAACACGAAAATGAAGAAAATGTATGTGATTTTGTTGTGTTACGTCACACAACTAAAGGAAGCCAAAATCGATGCCGCAAAATGTTTCACCGCGTGTAGAATAAAAGTGGCGAATACAGGAGTCCGCCAATACCATGCCGATAGCCAAGTAATTTATCTATAGAACGATGTGCAATGAAAACAGTAGTAGAAAACGGTCACGGTTATCAGTTTTAACTGCAATCCATATTTTCAATTTTTTTGCGACACAATATGTACAAAAACACACATTTTCTTACCTTTGCCCGAAAACCAATATAGCTGACGACACGTGCGTTGAAATACCTATAGATCGTTTTTTTTAGCATTAGAAAGAACTTCAAAGAAGATAAGCGATCTTGACATGTATTTTAATTGAAAAATGCTTTTTAAAAATCAATAACTATTACTCATGAAAGCGGAAGAATATAAATGATCGTATTAGATTCATAATTGTTACATATTTGCCGTAACTTATTTTTAAAATGTGTTTTTCAATTAAAAGACACATCAAGATTGTTTACCTTATTTGTAATGCTAAAAAAAAACGAAGTATACGCGTGGGTTTATATTATAAGAAGTAATAATAAACGCATGAATACATATTCTTGCTTCAAACGCGTGACATAGCGTAACACAGGTGAGTAACACAAAGGAACGAAATTTGTTTTCAACACAAGATTATGTTATGTAAAACATACGTTAAAACTGTCTTAACAAAAATTTCGAAAAAAAATGTTGTTTATATATATAACAGACGTAAATAGACGTCATTTAAAAAACACGCTGACCAATTTACACAAAAGTTATGTATTATTATTTAAAGTGGAGTGTTGCGAGGACATAAGCATTTTGTATGGGAGAAAAAATACAATAAATTCGTTATTTTTTTAAATACAAAACACGGTGTATTATTTTAGTAAACTACTTATTAGTTGTATGAAATTACCTTCTTCATACGGAATATTGCCATAATCCCTGTCTGGTGCTGCGGGCGCGCCAGGGGTAACACCCGGGACCGCTGAAACAAGAGCTATCAATAAACAAATAAATAATAAAATCTTTAATATATTTTATAAATATATCTGGGAGACAGAACTTGGCTCGGATAACATATAAAAACTCAAAAATGCGCGTTTTCCCAGAGATAAGACCAAGCTAGATCGAATTATCGCCCCCGAAAACCCCCACATAGCAAATTTCATCGAAATCGTTAGGGCCGTTTCCGAGATCCCCGTATTATCTAGGGCTCCCGATATCCGTGCTACACGCCAACCCGTGCATCCGTGTTCCTAGCCCCGGCGGTGTTAAGTCTCCGAATTACACGAACCCGCCAAGATCCGTGCCCGTGTAGTGTACGGCTCCGGATCTACGCTCGGCTCCGGATCCGCGGACTTCGGCTCCGTTCGGGTATTGAATACACGGCGTCAGCGGACCGACTCCCCCAGCCGGTTCGAGTTTAAACAAATATTTAAGAGGTGGTATTCTACTTGTTTAAGATCTTTGTCCATTAATAATAGAGGCCTTTATCATCTGTGTCAGATGTTTTAAGCAGCATCCTGGTTACTACACTTGCGTTCGTGGCTGTAAAGGCCTATACGAGAGAGGAATATAAAATGAGTCCGCGCGAACGTTCACTCGAAACAGGCCAAAACCTGCAGGTTTGTGCACAATGCGCACCTGGAAAACCGAAATGTAGGTATAGTTCCGCCGGCCGAATATTCGGTCGATGTTCAGGCCGATCATCCGGTATCCGGTAACCAACTAAACAACTATCCGTTGCATCTCCATAAATTATTGCCTATTATACGGTTGTTCGAAAATAAAACGCTCGTCTAGGGAACGAAGAAGCGGCCGTTCCTCTTAAAACTACTGATTACTGACAGCGATAAAATACCTTGATTTTCATATGGAATGTCACCAATATCGTCATTTATATTAGCTTTTACAAATGCGTATACACAAATAAACAGAACTTGAATAAGCATTATACGCTGTTAAACCTATCCAAAAACATTTATAGTGTGAACGTCAATTTGACTGTAATAACATAAGAATACAGATCGAATATTATGATTTATGAAATGTAACCTTTTTACACAATCACTGTTCTAGCCAGTTCTAGCGCTTGCACTGGCATATAGTCAGACCAAAGTCAGACCAAGAATAGTCTGCAGCGGATTTGATAGCCCACTTGGCCCACACAGTGAAAGTGTTATTTTAAACCAAGCCAAACTTCTATAAAATTATGACGTATAAATGACCCTTGCACTGCGTGGGCTATCAAATCCGCTGCAGACTTTTTTCTAAAAGATTAACAGCTCCTTTACAATGGGCCAAAATAGGTACTGGCCCACTAAGATGGGCCAGCGTATGGAGAGGGCTTAGAGCATTTAAGTAGTCGTCTTTAAGAGCTTACCCCTCTGTCGAAAAACTTACACGTTACGTTACGTAGGTACAATTCATGCAGAAATAGCAATACATTTGACGTCCCCTTTGCGTCCCCTCCCCCGCAAAAATTATGTGATCATATTTGGCCTATTTTTGATCCCCCCTCCCTCTTGGTGATATTTGGTGATTTTAACGCACCCCCTGCCACAAGATCACGTGATAATATTGATGTTTTTTTATTGGCTAAATACGCATATAAAATAAAGCGGATTATTTCATCTAATAAAATTTTTGATTAATTTGATTTTTATTTCCCGCTTTGAAAAAAGAAATACAGTGATCTTCTCTGTCCCTCCCTCCCCCATCGTGATCATCCGTGATATTTTTCTTACCCCCCCCCCCCCTCTAAACAATAAAAATGCCACATCATCGAAATGCCACTCTAGCCAGCCATGTGCTCCAAGTGGGTCTCTATTGCAAAGAATATAATACTCACTCTAGTGTTTCCCAAATAGATTAAAGTCATACTTAATGTATTCTTTGTCCGAATTTTCGTTAGTCATAATTGGTTTTTCTCAGTAACGCGTAACTTTTGGTATCGTCTTGGGTCGTCCCATTCGTTTTTCGTCAAGTTCTTATTAAATTAGTCCTATTCTGCTTTCGTCACTCATTCTACATGGAAAACCACCGACGGTTGTGACGAATGTAGGGTCCAGGACACATTCGTCACTCTCACAAAAACGCAATTTTACATTATTAGGTCACTTTCGGCACTAGTGACGAATGTGTACTTAGATTTATGTTTTGTTCGTTTTGGTCAGTAGTGACCAAAACGAACTGAATATAAACTGGTGTGTACTTTTGTCAGCAATATTAAGATAAATGTTGACATAATTATGGATGTACATAAATTAGTGAATTTTAATCAAGGGGCTGACTTAATGTTTGTATGGTAAATTAAAAATGAAATAAAATTGCAAACGATATCGTGTGAGATATGTCATCAAATGGAAGGGGTTGTTATTATACGGTTTTAAAGTTTATTTAACTACAACAATGAACAAAATTAACGGTCAACTTAAAAGTATATAACTTCATTACTCCACTAACACAAACGAATATACAGGGTGATTCAGGAGACGTGAGCAGGACTAACACTGCGCATTTCGTAAATTATAAGCAACTGCTTCGTATGAGTATTAGTGAGGTTAACGTTAATTTTCTAGTCGTGTTGAAAAAAAAAAGTTTATAATTTATTTACGACATGCATGGTCACCCTAAAATTAGAATACAACTAGGTACCGATATTCTGTGTCAAATTGAATGAAATCCCTGTCATCACGGTCAGTTGACAGTTCATTTTCTTCGTAATCAATATGCTGTCATTACGGTTAAAGAGGTTTTATGTTTATTAATTAGGTCTTGTAGGGTGACCATGATAGTAGAGAATTAAATTTGCCCTCACCAAAAAGTTAAAAAATAGGAAAAAGTGTGGTTGTTTTGCCTAAATACAACGGTGATCTATCAATTATCAGTTACTGAGTGTGCAGGATTAGTCCTGCTCACGTCTCATGAATCACCCTGTATTTAGAGACACATATTTTTCCACACCATGCTTAACTTTTTTAAGCATGTTTTTAGGGTCATTTTACCGTTTAGCAATAATTTTATTATGCGTCTTCTCTTTTCTTGTACTTCGACATAATTTTTTTTCCGGTGACGAAAGCAGAATAGGACTAATTTAGGAACTTGACGAAAAACGAATCAGGATTGCCATAAAACCTAACCTAACCTATCTATAGAATAACCTTACGAAAGTTAACGGTTTCAATTTTATGATATGACTAACAATTATATGACTATCAATTCATTATGAGTCATAATTTATGACTTAAAACTTTATGGGAAATAAGTTTTTGGCAAAAATTAAATTTTTGGTACAAGCTTTTATCGCTGACTGTTGTCTGTAATCAAATCTTGCAAGTTAAATTTGATCCATTTCCCAGTTTCAGATTGAGCTGAAATTTTGCCAGCATATATGTATAAATCAGATGACAATGCAATATTATGGTACCATCGAGCTGATCTGATCATGGAAACCGGAGGTGGCCATAGGAACTCTGTGATAAAACAACGAAACATGTGTTTGGGGTTTTTAGAATTGTCTCGATGAGCATTAGTTGTCTTTGGAAAAAAAAGTACAGGCAGCTATAAAAAGCTACTAAGCTTTTTGGTACAAGCAAAAATGAAATTTTTGCCAAAAACTTATTTAAACAGAAAGTGAATTTTTCGGAAAAGTATAGGTATGGGATGATTAATTAAAATAAAACAAGTGCAAACATTTTAAAAGTAACAATATTTATATTACTTAAAAGTACATTTATATAAAATATACATTTAATAAAATTATGTGTAAACAGAGGTAAAATATCAAGTGAAGGATCGTTGCAATTGTCCATACCTACACCGACTCAGTACCACGTTTAGTTACATCCTCATCTATATTATAATAGTTCATAACATTATAATAATATATTATATTTATCATTAGCATGCAATGAATGTTTTTATATTTGCTATTGTGTGTACATAATTATAATTAAATTTATTGTTTTTATGTGTTTTTGTATTTTACTTTAATATTCATGTTACTTAAAAAACAACCTTACTTTAGAAGAAAAATAACGATAATAAAATCAGGCCTTATGATTTATGATAGTTCCTTGTGGGACACCAGGTGACCAAAGAGACCTATTCAGAAGGATGAGGGAGAAAAGCATAAGAAAGGAATTACGGACCCTTACAAGAAAGTAGCATTAAAACATTTTATAACGCAAACTATTCATTCATTTACATAAAGTAGGCATACAAAAGTGTAAAACGCCTTCGTACGAAATGCGTGATTGCAGAAATAGTGAGAGGACTAGATCATGGGACACATTACCCAGCATTGCCCTATGTAGGCCCTGTATTCATACCAAGGGCCACCAGAAGATCTGCTGCATCTCACACACGACGCAGCTGCTTGGATGGGTGGATGTTGACGTTTAAAATACTAACGAATAATGTTAATATAATATTAAATTGCCTATTTTTGCATTTATGCCATACGATTAAAATAAATCTCTACTGGGAAGGAAAACCACGAGCCAGATGGTCGGACGACATTAAAAAGACGGCACGGCCGACCTGGCACAACATGGAAATCCATGAAAGAGGTACGAGTATATGGACGTAAATATGCTGAGAAGAAGAAGAAGAAAAAAGAAGAAGAAAAAGAAGATTAAATAAATGTGATATAACAGTTAATTATAACTGAAGTACAAGTAGATAATGATAAAATTAATAAATCAGATCTAAAATTAACTAAAGTTCCTGGTGATAAAGCCCACTCGTACTGTTACTATCGTTACTAAGCACAACATAATCAAGGCCAATGACAGTTCCTTGCGGGACGCCACGTTACAAAAGTGGCCACTGCAGACGCAGACATGGAAGCGGGCGTAGAGAGAGACAGCACGGGAGAAAGGGACGAGCGTAGCTATGGGGCTCACCACGCAGCCGTCTCTGACATCCTGAAAAGACACATTTATATAAAAAATGCGTGTGTCGTGGTTCAATAAGTTCCACGTTACGTTACGAGCAAGTGTGTTGAAAAGAGTATTTCACCACACCAACCCGAAGCAAATATTAAATGTAAAATATCAAACAAAATCTAACCAAACCAAATCCAAATTAATGTTATTAAATATTTATCATCCAAAATCATCATTTAAAAGTAAATTCAACCACCAACAATAAGAAATCAACTCAAAATTTGCATTTGATTACTTTACACATGTGAATAAAATGCAACTTTGCTCAGTTTTTGCATCGTAAGCCTTTCCGACCTGGTGTGGTGAAAAGGGTATTGTAACGTATTCATAAACAAGACATCCTCCAGACTGAGCATAGTCGCGCTACCCCCTCTGCCACGCATACGGTAGTTTTACTCCATTTTCGAGTCGAAAGTGTCTTTGAACGGACCAATCACGGCACGGGACCTCGCTCACCTCGTCCCCCGCACCCCCGTATTTTTGACAGCATCGGTTTCATGAAGTAATTGCTCTAAACTCCGTCTAGAGGATTCCTAGATTGGCACGCGTATTCGGGAAACGAGATAATCACAAGATCTAGAAACGATATAGAGATCAACTAGATTTACATTAGATATCGACTAGATGTGACTTGGATATCTAAGTCATAACCAGAGCTCGGCGGGGGTGAGCTGTTTTCAGAGTTTGCACAATACATGGACATGCCTTGTCATTTATTTAGGCTGCCTTTCCGCTACGATCTTTACGTCGCCATTAAAACAAATGAATTTTATACCAAGCTTTTTTAGTAAACCTCTTCAAATAATATGTATATCCATCCATATGCTACTATTAAAGTTTATTTGTACATAAGCCAAGGTCATTTTAGTTTAATTATAATTAGTAAAGTTTTATTTTAATATTTCTTTCTAAGGTGTATCTATATGAATATCTACACTTGACATACGTGTCGTCAAAATGGCTCACCCCTGCCGAGCTCTCTCGAAATCGTTCAAGAGGACCTCCAGAATCGCGGAAACGTCAAATTTAACATATCTATCTTACAAATATCGTTAAATTATCCATATCGTAACTTGTTGAGGTCTAGTAGAGATCTATTTCATTTTCCGAATCGAGCCGTATGACTGTAGGTACCCTTAGCGATAGTTCCAGCATGGCCATCCTCCTGCTGAGGAAGTGTTGTCCGGTGGCCGGGGCGGTGACGCTGCGGCAGGTGCGCTGCGTGTACATCCCCGAGAGGTCCAGCCACCGCTTGGAGCACCCGCCCGTCCACCCCCCGTACAGCGACAGGGGGTCCGAACGGTTGTACCACAGTGGAACACTGGAACGGACATTGTCAGGTAAAGTCACAGAATAAATAATAGTAATGGTGCAGAAGACTCACGCGTCTGTTACGATCAGTACCGCTACCGCCAATACCGAAAATCGTCAATCGCGGGGATTTTTCTCTGTCACTCTAATTACGCCTTCATTGGAATAAAAGAGAAAGATCCCCGCAATTTGCGAATTTCGGTTTTCGCGGTAGCCGCTCAGGACAGATATGGCCGCTAGGTGGCGAAACCGCCACGGGCGGCTTATGGCTGTTGCAAAGCGACGAAATCGTGGAGGGAGCGACGCCTGTTAAAGTGTCATTCTATGGAACTTGATAACTATGTAAACAAACCGCCACATTGAAATCATCATTCAGTGACAATTCCAAAGAATGACACTTTACCCTTCGAGCAACACCGGCTTCCGACACATTGGGAGGGGCCCAAGCGATATCTTACCGTACAAATCTTTCTGCCATTTTTTGCGGGGGGAAAGGTGCACACAGTTGCACTTCTCACACACTTACATACAAAATCCAATCTGTAATGACCACACAAATACATAGAAAATGACACACGTCAAAGACAAATCTTGCAAACCTCGATCTCTTTTTGTGTACGGACGAGTGACAAGTGTCACAACACGCACACTAACACATTTTCGTCGAAGTATTCTGAGAGATAAGAAGTCGGATCGGGTCGGAAGAGGCGACAACGCTCGACCGATCCGCAATTTGTACTGGGCGAGCAAAATCAATAAATCCAACAATTACATGAGACTAAAATATAATAATTGTGTTTAAATGTAATTAAACGTATGATATGTAAAAAAAAATATTACATGTAAAATGTAACATCTTCTTTTTGTAAATTTGATGTCCCAGACCTCTTTTTACGACAAAAAACCGAGCAATTGCTCGGAAAATGCCTAATTAGGCTTTTTGTCTCCTGCTGTGTTCACGCGCGCGTCTGGACTCGGTCTAGTGAAAAATCCGAGTGCAACTAGTTTTATTACCCACGCTAGATCAGTTGATCTTGTAACTAGGCAGAGGGGAAATATTGCGAATGCCGCCTCCCTTCCGTGTTGCTCGAAGACTTTACCTAATCAATCTCATCAACGGGTCTAACGCGATTAAAAAATAAAGAACAAAGAATAAAGAATAAATTTCATTACTTTTACCTTTTATCCGACGTTTCAAACATCAACATTTATTCAGCAAATAGGCCATAAGGGCACTTTTACACGTCAACATTGAATTTGCAACTAAACACATAAAAAATTATAAAATAGGTACCTATACTATACATCTAACCGCAAATATGAATCCAAAATTATCACAATTACTTAGAGAATTTTATTGAGAGCGAAACAGTACATATTAACAAAATAAATAAACTAAACATTAAAATTAAAATTTAGAGATGTAGCTGTATAAAGTCTAAATGTCGAATTACAAAAAATACTATACCTAGTATCAATATAAAAAACAAACATGCAAAAACAAAAATCTAAAACCACATTGAACATTTATAAATTTATCTGGAATAATGTGGTACAGCTTATTGCTGCAAAAGTTACCGTGTGAGAGTTCCCTAATAGTATGTCGAAGGTACTTACTCGCTCATATATCGGCAATACCGCCTGTATGAGTTCTTCTCCGCTAGGGCCAAGGAGCTGGGGTGGTTACTGAAGCCTTCCGAGCAGTATTCGTTAAAAGGGATGCCGGTATCGAGCAACCCACACACCCAGCACTGCAGAACATAAGGTAAGGTAAGGTAAGAGCTAGAGTTGCAGTCGTGGCCTGCGACGAGAGTGTTCTGAGGGACGGTAGTGAGGCGGCACACCCAGCACTGTAGAACATACGGTAAGGTAAGGTAAGAGCTAGAGTTGCAGATGTGGCCTGCGACGAGAGTGTTCTGAGGGACGGTAGTGAGGCGGCACACCCAGCACTGTAGAACATAAGGTAAGGTAAGGTAAGAGCTAGAGTTGCAGACGTGGCCTGCGACGAGAGTGTTCTGAGGGACGGTAGTGAGGCGGCACACCCAGCACTGTAGAACATACGGTAAGGTAAGGTAAGAGCGAGAGTTGCAGACGTGGCCTGCGACGAGAGTGTTCTGAGGGACGGTAGTGAGGCGGCACACCCAGCACTGTAGAACATAAGGTAAGGTAAGGTAAGAGCGAGAGTTGCAGACGTGGCCTGCGACGAGAGTGTTCTGAGGGACGGTAGTGAGGCGGCACACCCAGCACTGCAGAACATAAGGTAAGGTAAGGTAAGAGCTAGAGTTGCAGACGTGGCCTGCGACGAGAGTGTTCTGAGGGACGGTAGTGAGGCGGCACACCCAGCACTGTAGAACATAAGGTAAGGTAAGGTAAGAGCTAGAGTTGCAGACGTGGCCTGCGACGAGAGTGTTCTGAGGGACGGTAGTGAGGCGGCACACCCAGCACTGCAGAACATAAGGTAAGGTAAGGTAAGAGCGAGAGTTGCAGTCGTGGCCTGCGACGAGAGTGTTCTGAGGGACGGTAGTGAGGCGGCACACCCAGCACTGCAGAACATAAGGTAAGGTAAGGTAAGAGCGAGTTGCAGTCGTGGCCTGCGACGAGAGTGTTCTGAGGGACGGTAGTGAGGCGGCACACCCAGCACTGTAGAAGATAAGGTAAGGTAAGGTAAGAGCTAGAGTTGCAGACGTGGCCTGCGACGAGAGTGTTCTGAGGGACGGTAGTGAGGCGGCACACCCAGCACTGTAGAACATAAGGTAAGGTAAGGTAAGAGCTAGAGTTGCAGACGTGGCCTGCGACGAGAGTGTTCTGAGGGACGGTAGTGAGGCGGCACACCCAGCACTGCAGAACATAAGGTAAGGTAAGGTAAGAGCTAGAGTTGCAGACGTGGCCTGCGACGAGAGTGTTCTGAGGGACGGTAGTGGGCGCACACCCCAGCACTACCACTAGAAGAGCTCGCACTACAGAAGATAAGTCAAGGTAAATTAAGTTCTTTAAGTCGTCCATCCATGTATATGTCGGCGGCCGATCGTAAGATCAGGCAAATCGTGAAATTCCTAGGCATATCGTGAAACGTGAAAATCTCTGACTCGTTCCCTGAGTCGACGGAGCCCCGCGGGCTCCTATTTCTGGGCAGTTTGCCCTTCAGGCATCTGAAGCAACCTAACGAACCTATCCTACCCATATATTAGTTTAATGTGACTCTCGTCAAAACATTACACAGGACAGGAACATTACGATCTGCCTAATCTTACGATCGGCCGCCGACATATACAAAACTATTGCTAGACAATGTTAACTGGAAGATAACTGTTTTCTCTTAGGGACAGATAACAGATAACACATAAAGATACTTATTAAAACATTACAAAGATACCTACACAAAAGGAATAATTAAGAAAACAGCTGTGGTGGAAACACATACACCTGCGAAGCATGCATACCTTGGCGACGATACTTCCTGTCTTCGGCCCCAAGAACTGTGGGTCATCGTAGTAAATAGGGGAGATTGGTTTAGTGGTGGTAGTGCGGGTGGTGAACGTTTTGCATTCACGGTATTTATGCTCTATGAGTAAACGGCTAAAGCTCTGAAACCAAAAAACGCGTCATTTATGGCGAAATTTCAAATAAGCGTTGTAGAGGTATAATTAATGTATCGATAGGAAACACCTGTGGGGAAATAGTACGGACGCACCACATCTCTTTGTAGGTACTCCAAAAATAACTCGTTCGCATACTAGCAAACATCAATGTACCGGGTACTCGGATACATGTAAGCCACATTTCCAAAAACATAATTTACTGATTCTACCAGGAACAATTAGCTGTCTCAAAATGTTATTATACAATTACTGAATATTTTGATGACAATTTAACTACGTATAATATAACTATAAAGACTTGACATATAACTAATTTTACTACTTAATTATTATCATTCAATTTACTATAATAATCTCTCGACGATTATTACCAATTGATTTCTTTTAAAGTCACGGGTATATACATCCCGGTCATTTGATAGGCGTGCGTGGGGATACAGATCCAACACGTAGAGGCCCTTTGGAGAAGTTTGCTGTTATGTAATACACCTGCTAGAACCCATTCACGGGTACAAATAGATACCCGTCAATCGGTCCCAACAGGCGTAGGGGCTATTGTAAATATAGTGGAGAAAAGTGCTGGTTATGGTGATGAATGTTGGCTGGTCAAAAGATTGGGCTATTGCTGAGAGGTCCGGACACCTGCCATAACAATGTTAGTACACGTTATCGAGGCAGGTGGTGACTCGCCGCTTACTAGATGGGCCGCTGAAACTGCCGTCGTAAAGACGACCAGGGGCAACACCGGTGTGAGCGGCTCAGGGGTGTCGAGAGGTGTGCGCCGCTTTCTACCCAGTGGCTGTTACCAGCCACTGTGCCAACTCGCGTCTTATGCATCTTTCACTTCCACCCCTGGAGCATATTGATTATTATTATATTTCCACTACAAATACAAAACATATCTTGTTTTGTATAAATAAACTTTTTAGTTTTTAACTATTTGTATTTTCGGGTAGTTATCATATAACATTTATTGGTTAACCGACAAAATAAAAAACCACCTGGATCTGTCACTGAACGACCTAACTTTAAGCTACATTATTTGATCATGTAATGATTTTATCTATCCTCAACATCTACACTACCGGCGATGACCGTCGACAGTACCCACAGACAAGACATCCTCCAGACTGAACATAGTAGCGCTACCCCCCCCCCCACCCCTGCTACAAATATACGGTAGTTTTACTCCATTTTCGATCAAGTGTCTTTGTGTGACGCCAAAGTGTCTTTGAATTGAACGGACCAATCAAGGCACGGGACTCGCTCACCTCGTCCCCCGCACCCCTGTATTTTTGGCAGCATCGGTTTCATGAAATAATTGCTCTAAATCAAGAATACGTACCACGAAGAGGTCGGACACGTCGTAATCTGTCCACCGACGTTCCTTCCGTATGGCCCAGAATAAGCCGGTGAAATTCATCCGCCTCGGTTCCGCCGTGGTCGTAGTGTCCCATGGACATTTGCGTCTGTAATCATGTACAATATTGTACATTCGCCATCAGGTGCCCATTTCTCGAACGATATTAGACTAATATTATTAGTCCACGAACTGTCAAGTCGTAAGGGTCGTTTGAGAAATGGGCCCCAGCTTGTAACTAATAATATTAGCGGAAGTCTTTTTCCAATTCCTTTGATTAGAAAGAGACTTTCGCTAATATTATATTAGTGTAATAAGTAGACATCAGGGGCCTATTTCTCGAACGGTATTAGTCTAATATTATTAGTGTGTTGCCATGGCAACCCATACGATTTGACAGTTCGTGAACTAATAATATTAATTCATAATTTATTTATTTGCGTAAGATAGTACATGCAGGTTGATATAAGATTACACATAGGAATCAACTACCTCGTCGCATAGAGACATGCAAATAATGTTGGTCTTAATCTATTTACATATATCTATATACAATACAATACTATAGTCTAATATCGTTCGAGAAATGGGCCCCTGATGTCTAGTTATTAGACAAGTGAGACTGGCTTACCTGTTATCTAGTTATTGGACAAGTGAGACTGGCTTACCTGTTGTCTAGTTATTGGACAAGTGAGACTGGCTTACCTGTTGTCTAGTTATTGGACAAGTGAGACTGGCTTACCTGTTGTCTAGTTATTGGACAAGTGAGACTGGCTTACCTGTTGTCTAGTTATTGGATAAGTGAGACCATCAGCTTACCTGATGTCTAGTTATTGGATAAGTGAGACCATCAGCTTACCTGATGTCTAGTTATTAGACAAGTGTAACCGGCTCACCTATACCCTCTCCTGTCGAAGCACTTAAGTAGGCAGTCGTAGTACGTGTCCGTGCAGTTAGGGTGCCGCCTCGTCCTCCGAGTGTACCTGGTCATCATCATCATCATTTCAGTCAAGATCAAGTGAAGGAAAAGTTCAACGTCGTGGCGAAAGAAAAAGAAATACAATGCCATTCAGTTTCTTTAATAGTATTTTATACAATCGTGATATAATAGAGAGCTTTTCAGTCGAGTACCGTGTTTAGGCAACGAAGCTTGCTGAGTTGCCTAAGTCAGGTACGAGATTGAAAAGCTTGATTATATCACTATTGTATATAATACTTTTTCTACGAGTCAACAAAAATAATATTTTAAACTAGTAGAATCATAGAAACAAACCAAACCAAAACTATACAGCTAAGATGGTACGAGAGCAGCCGCGATACCTGATTCATACTACGCGCCCCGGCCGCCGCGCCCGTCGCGTTGGTCAACGACACCTTCTCGTAACTCATGAGGCCCTGGTACTTGCTCCGCGCTACATTCAATTTTTAGACAGTTGTTTTCTCGATTTTGGCCACCGTAGCCTATGGAGACTAACAAGCAACACTAAGTGGTTTTCGTTGTCTATGGACGTTGCTATATTAAGGGTGTCACATGCGCGTTTCTGACTTATGAACCAATTTTTTCTACTATACAATTTAAAATAAATAATTAATTTGAGCTATGGTTTTGTTTCGTACTCTTTATCGCGGCGAGCTGTGATTGGTCAATTTTATTATAGTTGACTAAACTGTATCGAAATGAATATTATAGTTGGGAGCCCATACATTAAAAATACCCAATTGAAGTGTGGTATAAGAAATCTTAATTCAAAAATTATAGTCGACGAGTAGAAAAATGTACTTAACCAGCCATAGCCTGAAGTTAACGGAGTTCCAAAACAACACCGTGTACATTGTAAGGTTTACAAACAATTTATTTTTCATCTCTCCTGTTCGGAAAGTTCACCTTTCATAGGCTGATAACCGGGTGGAAAATTGGATTTCCCACCTAGGGTGGAAAGTAATTTATTTTTATTTTTACTTCGTACAACAGCATATTATTCAGTTAAAAGCTCTCATATTAGCTTCCGCATGACTAAAATTGGCGCCGTTTACATTTTGATCGAAAAAAAACAAAAACTCGATTTTGATCGAAAAGAACCGAAAATCCGATCTTAAATTGGGATGTATCTGAAACGGCCTTAATGTATACGCGCCTTAAAAAAGTGAAACTGAATGAATGAATGTAATGTAATGATAATATTACCAATAAACAACCTACATTTCTTGTGTTTGACTTTCCTCACAGTCGAAATGAAAAGTAGAGTGTTTAACTCGGGTAAAAGTAACCATCTTACCCTCGAACTGATGGCGCTCTCTCTTCGTTCGAGCGCCAAAATATCTCGGGTGAAATGGATCGCTTTCCACCCTTGGTTAACAATCTACTGTTATCTAAGTACATATTTAAAAGAAGCCTTTATCAATAAGACATGTCGGTTCCGTTGGGCCTCTACATTACAGAGTTTCTATAAGTGTTACTAGACATAATATTTAAAATTTCTAATCTGCGTTTTGAACACATATAAGGGGTCATCCATTAATTACGTCACACGAATTTCTAGGTTTTTTGACCCCTCCCCCCCTCCTTGTCACACTTGGTCACATTTGGCAAACCCCTCCCCCCTAGTGTGACGTCACATTTTTTTCTACGAAATCGTCAAATCGAATTAAGTAAGTACCTAAGTATTATTAATATTTTATCAAAATATTTTTGACGATATAAATATTAGTAATTTTATAACCTAAAACTGCTTAGGAAAGAAAATTAAACGAATAAAAACGATAATCGTTTTAAAAACTTGTTATTTAAATGTACAGCGAATAAAATAATTTAAATAAATTTTCGGTTACTGATGAAGTTAAAGTGACGTCACAAAGTTTGTGCTCCCCCCTCCCCCATGTCACAATATGTCACATTTTCTTGACCCCCTCCCTCCCCCTAAACGTGTGATGTAATTAATGGATGACCCCTAATATGTGTTTAACTCAGTGTTGGCCGAACGTTAATGCAATTGACCATTAAAAATTAACCATTGAAAAGGTTAATTGCCATTAGCCATTAACCATTGAAGGAAAATTAATTATCAATTGCATTGAACATCAATTTGCATTAATGTTAATTTATTACGAACCACTAACAATTAAAAAGAATAAATGGTTATTGCTTTACAAACCATTAAAAACTAAAACAATTTTTAATGAAAATTAAACATGTGATTGATAATTAACAATTAACAAGAATAAATATCGTAATTTTATAAAGACGTCCAAGGGATCAAAGGTCTAGTGCAGCGGTCGGCAACCTGCGGCCCGCGGGCCGCATGCGGCTCGTGAACCTAACCTATCACTTGTGGCCCCAGTGCCGCCTTGGCTATTTTGTATGTAATAGTGACAAACGACAATGGCTCATAAAGTCATAAATATTAACAAAGTACGGCCCGCGTCACCATTTATTTTGTTTATTTTATTTATTTCATTTTTTTTTATGAGCACCTATTATAACTAACAATAATGGGTGTATTCCCATTTGTCCCCACGGGGAACATATAGGAAATATATGTGCAGTTTGCATATAAATTATTCCCATTTTTCCCCACTTTATTGGTGTGGGGACAAATGGGAACACATCATTATCCGATATTTTCCCATTTGTTCCCGCCTGGAGCAGATGGAATAAGCGCTTCATATAAATGAATAAATCCCATTTGTCCCCGTTTCCCATTTGTCTCCAACTCGCATATGACAGGGACAAATAAAAATACACCAATAATGAGTGTATTCCCATTTAATAGTTTCAAGCAAAATTAACATTAATTATTAGTTTATGAAAAAAATATTTAATTCCATTAAACGTTAATGCAATTGAGAGTAATTCTAATTAATTTTTTGAAACTTTAATGCCATTAAATAGGCAATTAGATTGACAATCAATGTAATTAAACGACTCAAGATTCAATTCTAACTAACTTTAATTAAATTAATGCGTAATGCAATTGATTAATTGCGGAATTAATGGTTAATGCAATTGATTAATTGTTAATTAGAATTAACCATTACGGCCAACACTGGCTTTAACTCACATTGAATATCAAATATTCGCGTTAGACCCGTCTACGTATATAAATGTGAGTTAGTAAATGTTACTAGATAGGGGCTGTCCATAAATTACACTCTTCGATTTTTTACGACCCCGTTTCCTCCTACGTCATGCTACCATCATCCGATGTCCAGACCCCCCCCCCTAATTTGAATTTATGAATAGCCCCATATCAGAAAAACTATATGGACGAGTATATTATACTAACAAGTAGCTGAATTCAATAGGGTTGGTGATGGGGGTGGGGCGCGGGGGCCGCGTCGTCGCCGTCAGCTGCGCCCCGGGCACGGTCACTGCAACCAAATACTTTTCAACATTGACGTATTATATATGACGTATACAGGGTGATTCAGGAGACGTGAGCAGGACTAACACTGCGGATTGTGTAAATTATAAGCAACTGTTTCGTATCAGTATTAGTGAGATTAACGTTAATTTTCTACTCGTGTTGAAAAAAAAATTAATACATTTATTTACGACATACATGGTCGCCCTAAAGTTAGAATATTACTAAACTACCGATATTCTGTGTCAAATAGAATGTCATCACTGTCGTCACAGTCTGGTTACTTTTGAAAACTCGTATCTCACTCAAGTTTGACAGTTTATTTTCTTCGTAATCAAAATTCTGTCATTACGGTTAAAAAGGTTTTATGTTCATTAATTAGGTCTTGTAGACTTGTAGGGTAACCATGATTGTAGAGAGTTAAATTTGCCCTCACAAAAAAGTAAAAAAATAGGAAAAAGTGTCGTTGTTTCACCTAAATACGACGGTGATCGGTCAATTATCATTTACTGAGTGTGCAGGATTAGTCCTGCTCACGTCTCATGAATCACCCTGTATAGGACTGACCTTACGTGCACTAAAAATGTTACTAGTTCAACGGTGTCACTCTCGAATTCGAGCTAAAGGCCGAGCCACACCGGCTTGCGTGTGCGTGACGTGCGCATGTGCGTGCGCTAAAATGCCACCGCACACGCACACGTCACGCAAGCGGTGTGCCGTCTCTCATAAGGATCTGTATACTACAACGCCGCACGCGCACGTGCACGTCACGCACACGCAGCCGGTGTGCACAGGCCTTAATCGTGCAGCCTAACGTAACTAAGATGCGACCAATCGCGCGCCGCGCGCGCGTGATGCAAACTCATCAACCATTTCGCGTGCGTGATGCGTACTTATCAACCAATCGCGTTGTAGCGGTGTCACACCGCTGTCCTGGCCCCATTCTTATTGCCAGAGAGGCCAGTCCCAGAGATATATACGTCAATGTTTTTTAGGGTTCCGTACCCAAAGGGTAAAACGGGACCCTATTACTAAGACTCTGCTGTCCGTCCGTCTGTCACAAGGCTGTATCTCACGAACCGTGATAGCTAGACAGTTGAAATTTTCACAGATGATGTATTTCTGTTGCCGCTATAACAACAAATACTAAAAACAGAATAAAATAAAGATTTAAGTGGGGCTCCCATACAACAAACGTGATTTTTGACCGAAGTTAAGCAACGTCGGGCGGGGTCAGTACTTGGATGGGTGACCGTTTTTTTTGCCTTTTTTTGCATTATGGTACGGAACCCTTCGTGCGCGAGTCCGACTCGCACTTGCCCGGTTCTTTCATTTCTCACATGCTCTGAAAGAGAGGGTCATCCTGTTATCCTAAAAGATGTGCAGAAAATGATACTCTGCACTAGAGCATTTTAGGTTCCAAGTACGATTTTATAATCTTTTTTATTATAAGCAATTGAAATTTGGGTTTAAATGGATTCGTTATTTTCATCCCTTGGTTAACAATCTACTACTTAGCCCTTTGAACGACAACCACATACTTATGTGGCAAAAATTTCATTTCATTCATTAGGTACTCTGTTTATACACGGTGTAACACGATGAAACTGTAGTCAAGTGCCATTCGTACCATTCATTCATTCGTTCTGTACTATTTCGTACAATGTCATAGACTCAGACCAAAAATAGTCTGCAGCCCACGCGTGAAACTGTTATTTATACGTCATAATATCATGGAAGTTTGACGTTTAAAATAACACGCGCACTGCCGTGGGTCCCTATCGATTTGACCTTATCGCTAAAAGATATTATAGCTCAAATGTCTGGATTGTGACTACATAGACATGAATGTTAAATGCCTCTTTAGCAAAACGTCTGGATCTTAGAACGTTACGATTTAGAATGACGTAGCAGCAAAACGTCATTATCTCCGATTGTCTTTAACCTTTTAACCGCCAGCAATTTTTGATCGAGCTTGCTCGTGTCGCCACCGACAGTAATTGTACCACGCAGAGTAAGGTTGGCATAGTTACGGGAGTTATAAATGTGCTGTAAAAACCAAATCAGATCTTTGTCTTATTTATCAGACTGTGGCAAAATGAGCTGGATATGTAATGTCTTATATATCAGACTCTGGCGGTTAAAGGGTTAATACTTAAAAGACATAAACGCTAAATAGTCTGTATTGTGTAATGTCTTTTTCACTAAATGGAATAAACGCCAAACGACTCGTTAGCAAAACGTCTTGATTTTGATATGACACTTGAAATTAATACCTTCCCGCGCATACTTTGTATTGTAAACACATTGACACATTACATTTCCAGACGTTTAGCTATTAACTCGTTCTGTGTTCACGTCAACCAAATAATTTTACTTCCGGCTTATTATGTATTCTAATCATACGGACTATTTATATTTCCAGACGTTTAGCTACTTAGTCATTCTAATTCTTAGCCATCCAGCTAAATTGACTCTTTGCTGACTGTGTATTCTACTTTCATGTCGTCGCAGCTGAATTGACTATATGCTGACTGTGTATTTAAATTTTATGTCATCTAGCTGAAATGGTCGTTTAACGATAAGGTATATTTGATAGGTACCCCACTGCGTGGACTATCAAATCCGCTGCAGACTTTTCTCGGTCTGACTCTAGTGCGGAATTTGTCACTAACATAGCCTTCTCCCGTCGGTCGAAATCAGCGGCAGGACTAGTAGATTATCTTGGTGGTACTGCGTACTCCGAATCCCCCCTTCATTGTACACCGTCGGATTAGCCGGGGTGCGGGTCGGGGCGGGATACGAGCGTGTGGGTACGTTGTGTGGAGGGGGGTTGCGGGGGGGTTGGTAGCGTACCACATCGTGCGGGTTGTCGAGCCTCTCCATTACGCCTGGCCGGACTGCGGGGAGAAACATTTATTTGTGGTCATGTCATAAGTGAGAAAATAAGAGTATAGTATTTATAACAACTTCCGATCGGGATATACCGGGTGTGGCCTGTAACACGAGCGAATAATTAAAACATAGATTGTACTCCTCAAACGGTGACACTTTTGTTCAACAACTTTTAAAAATTATGAAATATTTAGATTCGCAATTTTTCATACAAAATAAATATTATCTTCAATGGACGCCATCGCCACGCCATTATCATTGTGATTGACGTTGCTTGTCACGTCTTAAACGTAACAAAATTCGCAATACATATCGTCTTAGAATAAAATTTAAAGTATACCTATTAAAAATCAAACTACAAGTTATTTTTAAAAGTCGCTGAACATATGTTGGTCAGTATGAGGAGTACAACCTACGGTTAAATTTTTTGCTCATATTATAGGCCACACCCGGTATACTGACATACGAGAAGTAACTAAAATAGTAAGGCCCACTTGCACCATTCCATTAACCAGGGGTTAACCGGTTAAACCTAGAATTACCATGATTACCAGTACAATTTGACACTGTGTTAACGGTTTAACCGCTTAACCCCGGGTTAGTGGGTTGGTGCAAGTGGGCCTAAGGATTCATTTAAGGGCATATATTCGGTATCGAATTCTGATTAGGAAAGAGTAGAACATTTTTTAGACGCAAAAACAAAAACTTGTTACAGCACGAGTACCTGCATATGTGCACTAGTGCAGGAAAGTGTACTTTTCGTGCTATAGCGTACAACAATCAGTTTAGCGATGTCGATCCATTTGTGCACAATAATAAAAAATCTTTTAAAAATGCGATTGCAAAAAAAAATTTATAACAATCAAGTGGAGGAATGAATAACAAACACACGCACACTTACACATACACACACACACACACACACATACACACACACACACACACACACACACACAGCCACGCACACACATAAACGTAGTCTAGTCTAGTACATAAGCAAATCCGTAATATTTTCTCTTGTATCTGTTAGGGAGACCTGTTATTGGCTTTATGATTGTATCCTAGTTATAAGTTTATATTGTTTGTTACCGCTGTTGATCTTCTAATAAAATAAAATAAAATAAAATAAAATAAAATAAAATAAAAAAGTCAAAAGTTTAAAGAGCCATATGTACTGTAAAAAGTTGTACTACACATGTGTATAGGTACGTGTGAATAGCTAATTCGCAACTCGTGTCGAAAATAACTAACTACTTCTGAGACAGGTCGTCCAAAACTTTTCGCGTCAAAACAATTATTCTTCCACTTCTTCCTAATCAAAACACGATACTAAATATGCCTCAAAGAGTGGGGGGTTGTTACATCTTGTATAGGTACATGTGTGACGCTGACAACTAAAAGCATCATAAGAAATGGCAAATTGTGTTGCTAAAGTATAAAGTAGGTACTTCTGGTTTAATAAATATTTCCCAGTTTCAGAATACCTCGCTTTAGAAGTCAACCCTATGCACCTTCCCTTGGAAAGCCGGCGGGTTATTATTATGAATAAATATAAAGAAAATTGAAAGAAAAACGTATATTTCTAACCAATTTGCGCAACACTATCGTCCCATTGTGGGACTCGCACGCTGCAGGTGACCTCGTTAGTTCTAAGTCTCTGTGACGAGGCCTAGGACTTTTTGACTTTTTCGCTCCAGTGCATGTCAGAGCCAATGCTTGACTGTCTAGTCAGCTAGAGAGAGACAGCTGTCTCTGGTGCATAAATAAATAGTAAAGTAAAACGTACTTTTCTGTCCAAATTGTGCAACACTATCGTCCGATTGTGGGACTCGCACGCTGTAGATGACCTCGTTAGTTCTGTGTCTCCATCGTCGTGGCTTGAGACTGCTGAGGCCTAAGACTTCTAATGGGTCGCTCCAGTGCATGTCGGACTGCAAACTTGACAAGCCGACACAGATGAGTTAAATCAATTAGTTAGTTTTAAATTTAGTATTAAATTTAGCCTGTTAGAGTTAGACCAAAAAAGCAGCGATTTTGATATTATTTGATAGAAATTTGACGCATTTGACATTTAAAATAACACTTGCACTGCGTGGGTCAAATTCACTGCAGACTTTTCTTGATCTAACTCTGTAGTGTCCCACTGCTGTGCCTTGGTCTCCTTGTTAATTTAAATTTTATTGCACAAACATAGAAAAATGTACAAATGGCGGACCTAATGCCAAAAGGCACTCTCCACCAGTCAATGACTTGGACAGTCTTTTAAGTACTGCTACGCAAATACTACATAACTGTAGAGACATTAAGAGGAAACAGGTGAAACCTGCAGAATGCGCACGTGTAAAACCGAAATGTAGGTATAGTTCAGCTGGCCGAATATCCGGCGGCCGGATACCGGATATTCGGCCGAAGGTCAGGCCGCATATCCGGTATCCGGTATCCGGCCAAACAACAATCCGTTGCATCTCTAATAATGTTTATATCCAGAGAGGGAAATAAGGCCTACGCTTGTTCAATGTTCATTCATCAGATTTAATCGTAATGGCAATGGCAAACCTCGGTTGGTCTCTGCTAGGCCTCGCAGACCTCATTGGGCCTCTCGTGGACTCGTCGGCAGGTTCTTCGTACTCGTAGTGGATTATCGGTTTTCCTAGCAGCTTTTCTACTTCACCTGCGCATGAGTACAGATGTAGTGCATAATTACTTTCCATCGTATTGTCACGGAAACGTACGAACGTGTCTTGCTATTTCAGTCAGTCGCGGCACTAAGTACTGAGGCTGACTGACGTAGCATGACAAATACCTACGAACGTTTTCGAGAAAATACGATGGCAAACAATTAGTTATATAATTATACCTATGCACTACACTACTATATGTATAGAGAGGTAAAGTTTAAGAGAAAAACGTGCCCCTTAGTTTGACATCCAAAATAGATAGAGCTATATTGCACTTTGCACTGTATGTTTTGCGGTCGCTGAATTGTCGTCAAACGTCAACTTTTGACAAACAGAATTACCGCAAAATTGATGGAGCAAGTGTATGGGCTACCGCGAAAACCGGAATTCGCAAATTGCGGGGATCTTTCTCTTTTACTCCAATGAAGGCGTAATAAGAGTGACAGAGAAAAATCCCCGCAATTTGCGAACTTCGATTTTCGCGGTTATAGCCCTGTACAGCGCCATCTCGTTTATCTATCAAATTCGAATTAAGAAATTATCTTAAATTTTACGCATCTTAATCAATGTGCAGATATAGTGCATAATCGTTTTCCATCGTATTTTCTCGGAAACGTTCGTATTTGTCATGCTCTTCAGTCAAACTCAGTACTTTTTGTACCGAGACTGACTGAAATAGCAAGACACGTTCGTACGTTTCCGAGAACGAACATACGAATGGAAAATAATTATGCACTACAACTGAATATTTGGTATTAGTAAGAAAGGGAACACACGTTGTATGTCGGCTCTCTTTCCACCCTTCGTGGCGACAGTGTCGGAGACCCATCTGGGTGTGAACTCGGCGCTCGGATCGTTCTCATCGTCCACATTGTCGACGAAATCTGCGAATAAGGCACTATTAGGCCGCTCACTCATGGCGACTTTTTGTAGCGAAGCTGTCGCGTGTTTCGTTACTAACACGCATTAGTCGCATTTGCAACGCGCTACAGAAACGATGCCAACACGCTACTAACGCCCTACAGCATCGCGACTGCATGACATCGGTTACTCGCTAATTCTGGCGTCAGTTCAGTCCTTCAGGTCAGAATGACGGGAGAATTATCGTGTACCACGCGGACTGATGAAATGATGGTCTGGACTGATGAAAATTTAAATTTTTGACATCGGTTACACGCTAATTCTGGCGTCAGTTTCGTCCATCATTCCATTCGAGTTTTGACTGATGCTAGAATGATGGAAATGGGATACGGTTAGACGACTGACTGACAACAGACTGATAAAATAACGACACAGACAGACATCGGTTACACGCTAATTCTGGCGTCAGTTCCGTCCATCATTCCATTCTTGCGTGGACGGTGACTGACGCGAGAATGACACAAACAGGTTACACGATCAGTCTCCTATCAGTTTTCTGTCATTCAAAACGGACTTGAACGCGTCGCGACGCCGGATTGGAACGCGTCGCGGGCCGGGGTTTGGAGAGCCCTGAGGGGCTACCGCGAAAACCGAAATTCGCAAATTGCGGGGATTTTTCTCTTTCACTCTAATTACGCCGTCATTGGAGTAAAAGAGAAAGATCCCCGCAATTTGTGAACTTCGATTTTCGCGGTTATAGCTGCTCTAATAAGCTAACGTACCACTATTATCGTTCGGATTGAACTGTTGAGCGACTATGACAACGGCCGCTGCCAACACCGTCGCCCACCACATACTGAACCGACTGATATAAACAACTGAGAACTCTTTCTTAATTCTTCACTGATATTCCCTCTTAAGCAAATCTCGTATAAGCAGTAAATAAACAGTAAAAATGTGAATAAACTCTAAAATACATGTTTACATAAAAAAGAAGTTCGCAAACTAGAAGTTGACATTGCTCTGTCAATGTTTTTGCTTTTGTTTATAATTATGTTACATTTATGTGATAATATTCGATAGTTTGAAATCAAAAAGGTTTAAGGTCTGGTTTCCTAGGATAGCGGTTGAATATCGGGTGCCGTTATGTATAGCGGCCGTCTCCATACAAAATACACTACGATAATTAGTACGTTACGACCAAACGTTATCAAAGCTCTGCTGTTATGCTCATAGGGCCTACCGCGAACCACGTTCAACGTGTTGGCTCTCTGTTGCACTTGTAAATTCGTACGTAAGTGTGACAGGGAGGCAACACGTCGAACGTAGTTCGCGGTAGGTCCTCTGGTTTCCTAGGATAGCGGTGCCGTCATATAGCGGCCGTCTCCATACAAATACTACGACATCCAATTTAGCCGTATTAGTATGGAGACGGCCGCTATATGACGGCACCGCTATCCTAGGAAAACCGCTCTATACTATTATCCACGTAAAGTTCCTATCTAAACGCCAACTCAGCAACTACAACACAAATCCTATCCATATTTCAGCGAAATGTATGTAAATAAACCTCATTCGCGCCCTCCGTTCGCCAAAACTCCGCAACTTGGCTGATAAATTAGTCGCAAATAGGCCTACGGAAGCTGAATGCCTCCTCCCCCCTCCAACCCTCGCCGTTCCAAAATGGCGCCGGACTGTCTGGCGCCAAAACTAACCTCTTCTACATGCCCAAAAAGTCGTAAGAATTAGCGGGAAAACTGGGGAAAAAGGACTGTAAAATTGAGACTATAGCGTTGTATTTTGATTGGTATGAAAATGCAGCGTCGTATTGACTTTTCTATATCAATTTTCTCTATGCATTTTCTACTGGCGCGAACATATTTACGTCCCAAGCGGATTTACAACGTAACTGATCATAATAAGGTTGGTTTTCGATGTTCGTTGGAAGTTAACGTGAAAGCAAAGTTATTTTTCGTTGTCGTTCTGTCTGGGTGGTGCCAAAAGTTACTAAACTTGCGTTTTATGCGATTTCGGCCTGTTTCGCATTGGGATACGGCGGTTTTGGGGTGGAAAGGGGTGGGGGTAGAGTGAAAAGTTACATCGAGATAGAACTGTTAGAATAGATGTTGTATATACGTGGAGATAGCTCTGGGGGCATAATTTAGAAGGTTTTGTTACTTTATGTATTGCTGAGACGAGATTAGAAGAAATTGTGTGGTTAATGTGGAAATCAGAGCTATTTAAGAAAGATTTGGTTAACCGTAGCCTAAGTCGCTATAGTTCGTTAGAGTACCTCTTCGTAGCATTAGAAAGAACTTGAGAGAAGGTAAGCGATCTTGACATGTCTTTTAATTGAAAAACGCTTTTTAAAAATCAATAACTATTACTTATGAAAGCAGAAGAATATAAATGATCGTATTAGATTCATAATTGTTACATATTTGTTGTAACTTATTTTTAAACAGTGTTTTTCAATTAAAAGACACATCAAGATTGTTTACCTTATTTCTAATGCTAAAAAAACGAACTATAAGTGCATGGATGCAGTCAAACTAGTTTAACTTGATCGCCAGTTATGTATGTGTTGTGTGTTTGTATGTTTGTACGCGATAAACTCAAAAACTAAAAGGTTTTTCCTTTTTCGTAGTCGGTCAATAAAACATGATCCGTAACTAACCGCATCTCCCCGCATAATCATTAAACAACGCAATAATTGTCGATTTTGGACATAACGAATTAGAGGATGTCGGGGAGGAACGGGCCAGAGGGCATAATCGGCTGCACGCGTCGGCGATTCACTTAAATTATTATGCAGACGGGATTAATTGTCATGCTAGGAATTAAATTTGTAAAAAGTTGTGTCTTTATGGTGTGGTTGGGGCGACGGGAGTAATAAAAATACGATAATGGCTCTTACTTAACATGTGTGGTTCAACAATTTTTATACTTCCATTTGACGAATCAGACATTTAAACCGTGATTAATACCTTTTGTAATGTTTCAAGCTTCCGCGATATTTTGACGCAGTTACATTTATCTTGTTCACGGTTAACATCGAAAATAACAAAAAGGTAATCACGGTTCATATCCCGGTCGATACAAGTCTAGTGAAACAAACCGTGAATCATTCAATAATGTTACAGACATTCATAGTTATTAAATTAATCTTACGTATTAATTTATTCACTGGCTTTTGCTCGCAACTTCGACAGCATGGAGTGATGATAATGATTTATAAAAATCTAAATCGGTTCAGCAGTTTAAGCGTGAACAGGTAACAAATATATATAAATAAATAAATAAATATTGGTGGACATCTTACACAGATCAACCTAGCCCCAAACTAAGCAAAGCTTGTACTATGGGTGTTAGGCGACGATATACATACTTATATAGATAAATACATACTTTATACATAGAAAACACCCATGAATCAGGAACAAATATTAGTGTTCATCACACAAATAAATGCCCTTATTGGGATTCGAACCCAGGACCATCGGCTTCGCAGGCAGGGTCACTACCCACTAGGCCAGACCGGTCGTCGATATAATTCATAATTCGTTTATTGCATTTATAATCATGTGTTACATAAGGTCTTACAAAGGGCATTTTACAGCTAGTGTTCACATGAACCCTGTTAGGGTACATAGCAATGTACTTAACTAAAACTTAATACTAAAGTTTTAAACTAATTTTTATAGGCAGAGATTCTTTCGAATTTATAGTAAGTAGTATGTAGGTATTGGTCCTGTGGATGACTTCGTCAAGCAAGTTATTAACATGAACACAGAGGGCTAGTTATGTAATATACTCAATTTTTATTTTTTTAAATCATAAACATAATCATAATCAATAACAAATGTTATGTCCTTATGTATTTTGGTAGGATATTAATGCCTAAAAACCTTCTCGTGCTTGAAAGGAGGCCTGTGCCCAGCAGTGGGCCGTATATCATCATCATCATCATCTCAGCCATATGACGTCCACTGCTGAACATAGGCCTCCCCCTTATCCGGGGTGAATGCCATAATCGCCACGCTTGGCAGGCGGGTTGGCGATCGCAGTCGAGTACACCGGATTTGAGGGACGCTGCTGACCGTCCACCGGTGGTCTTGGATGTAGTTTAAGGACATCCCGGGTATCCCATCCAGGGACGTATATAGGATAAAATTATTATTATTATAATGCAGTAAGTGTATTGGCAATGGATCCCTAAGATGTTCTTCTCATCGTGTACTGTAGTTCGTTTTTAGGGTTCGGTACCCAAAGGGTAAAACGAGACCCTATTACTAAGACTTCGCTGTCCGTCCGTCCGTCCGTCCGTCCGTCCGTCTGTCACCAGGCTGTATCTCACGAACCGTGATAGCTAAACAGTTGAAATTTTCACAGATAATGTATTTCTGTTGCCGCTATCACAACAAATACTAAAAACAGAATAAAATAAAGATTTAAATGGGGCTCCCATACAACAAACGTGATTTTTGACCAAAGTTAAGCAACGTCGGGAGTGGTCAGTACTTGGATGGGTGACCGTTTTTTTTTGTTTTTTTTTTTGAATTATGGTACGGAACCCTTTGTGCGCGAGTCCGACTCGCACTTGCCCGGTTTTTAAGCATTAGAAAGAACTTGCAAGAAGGTAAGCGATCTTGATACGTCTTTTAATTGAAAAACGCTTTTTAAAAATCAAAAACTATTAGGTACTTATGAAAGCAGAAGAATATGAATGATCGTATATTAGATTCATAATTGTTACATATTTGCCGTAACTTATTTTGTAAAATGTGTTTTTCAATTGGACTGCGTTATGGAATAACGAACTAGGTAAGTAGTTCGTTATTCCATAACGCAGTCCAATTAAAAGACACATCAAGATTCTTTACCTTTTTTCTAATGCTAAAAAAAACTAACTATAAGTGCATGGATGCAGTCAAACTAGTTTAACTTGATCTCCAGTTATGTATGTGTGTGTGTGTTTTCTCAAATGTAATAGTATTTTATGCAACCGTTGTTTAAGAGAGGTCAAAAAAGGCGAATGTCAGTGGAGTAACAATTTGAGGCGAAGCCGAAAATTGCTAATAAAGAGGCCACGAGTATTTGTTGTTACACAACGTTGCATACAATAATTATTCTACGACCAAGCACTTACTTTGAAATAAAATTGAAAATTTAACAAATCTTTTTATTTTTAATTCAAGAAGTAGGTAGCAAAAATGGAGGATACGGCTGGGAAAAAAATGAATGAATGAATGAAATTAAAAAAAACATGTCTATGGTTCACTTATTTGTCAGAGATGACATTTAAAATAAGGTTGGCAAGACTGTATTTCATTCAATATTTTTTAAGTTGTCATTACACGAAGTATCGTAAAATCGCCAAAAAGATACTGCGTGTATGCACAAATTCTTTTTTGGGGAATAGACTAAAGACTTGTCTTGACAACTATAAGGTGACAACTTTAAAACCCTTTAAAGGTGTGTGCACGACCCTTTAAATGACAAATAAAAGTACGAGAGTAGAAAAATGTAGTTTTTAGTCATGTAAGTCTGACCTGTAATTTATATTATCAATAAAATATGAGTATGTGGTCTTGTGGAGCCGTATACTGCTTCTGGGGGCCTTACTCGAGCGGTATAAGACTAACAATGCTAGTCCACGAACTGTAAAACGTATGGGTTACCATGGTAACGCATGATTTGATGATTTTAACAACATCATGATTGATTCTACTGACTGCGCCATATTTTTTTTTTATATTGGGGACATCTTGCACAGATTGACCTAGCCCCAAACTAAGCATAGCTTGTACTATGGGTACTAGGCGACGATATAAACATACTTATATAGATAAATATATACTTATATACATAGAAAACAACTATGACTCAGGAACAAATATCTGTGTTCATCACACAAATAAATGCCCTTACCGGGATTCGAACCCGGGACCATCGGCTTCGCAGGCAGGGTCACTACCCACTAGGCCGGTCGTCAAATTATATTAAGATTTAGAATAGTTTGGTCTAAGAATGATTTATTATATTTTCAATCGTATACAATAGACACGTAAACATTAAATATTTTATCTTAAGGCTAATGTTAGTATGTATATTATAGATACTAACATTATCCTTAAGATAAAAACGGTCACTAGCACTATTGATCCAAGTTGGTCGCGAATAAATGAATTTATTTTATTTATTTATTAAAGTCATAGACAAACTAAACACACCCTGCAATACTGGTTTGTACAGTCGATAGCCGAGTTTTCAAGGGTTGGTAATAACAACTCTAGTTATCGAGGGGGACTCGTCTTCAACTTAGGAAGGGTCCCTGTGAATTATGTTTATTGAGCAGCCAATTAAATTCATTATTAAAATTAGTTTGTTTTTGTGTCGACGACAGGGGTCGCGAGTGTTAAGTGTGACGAGATTATTTTCATTTTGATATTGTGCTTTTGCGTTTTATGATTGTTACTCATTTAAAGTGCTGTTATGAGATCGACAAGATAATAAACAAGTGGTAAAAAATAATAGGATTTGATATTAAAATCTAAATTTTTATTAAGAAGAGTATACGTATAGATACGTACTCAACTACCCATCTTTTAGTAATTTTAAAATATTCTTAATATTGAAATCGTAAATCATTGCATTTATTAGTTTTTTATTTATTTACTAGAAATTAACCATGTAGAGCCCTTTGTATTTATTAGGTACCGAATTATATAATTTTGATGACATAGGTATACAGAGAATAGCAATTTTATAGAATACGAACCCTTCACTACTATCACATAACCGGTATCAACCGGAACCGGAAAGAAAAATATTCCCTATTTATGTAAATGAAAAATCCTACTAAAATAAAAGTTTTATCTCAAAAACCTAATTAAATCTAAACTTTAATTAAATCCAGCGTGGAAACGCTGCGAGCATCATGGGCACCTTTGCACCGGAAACGGCAGGGAGCTGTTTTTTTAAATTAATAGTTTATATTTTATTTGTAAATGTTAGTTGTAATTTGTATCCTTTTTTGTAACTATCATAATAATTATTGAGTAAAATATTAATTAATTAAATAAGTATTTAATCCATATAAGAGACACTTGTAAATACAGATACGAAATTTACTTTGTGAGATGTACGTTGTTTATTTCTTTTTTTTTTTCCTAGCCTATTGCAGTGTCCCACTGCTGGGCAAAGGGCTCTCCCCTTAATTACGTTGTTTATATTTAGTATATTTTATATAGTATAGTATAGTTAATAGTTAGTATATTTTACTAAAAAATAAACTATTAACACACCCTCTTCGCTCATGTACAACAGTTTCCATTTGTCTGCACTTTAAACTGGCCCTGTGTACAATGACTCACTTCTCCCCACCCTCCCCGACATTTGAACATTTGTTATTTCAACCGCTAACATCTTTTTAATTGTCGTTGGCGCGCCGCCACAGACAACGTAGAGGGGACATAATGACAGTTATTGTTTTTGCAGAGTGATTGGCGCGGATGCTAAGTTTTTTGCCGTTCGGAATAATAAATAAGTTATCTATGGGGTAGTTTATAAAATTGTGCGGGTTTTAAGATGAGTCATGATACGCTGTTATTATACAGGATGTCCCAGATATGGTGTTGATATTCTTTTAACCACTTCTTTTAACTTTTATGCCACATTTATGGCGCACTGAAGAATAGTCTGCAGCGATTTTTATAGCCCACGCAGTGTAAGTGTCATCATTTCATAGAAGTTTGACGTTTAAAATAACACTTGCACTGCGTGGGCTATCAAAATCGCTGCAGACTTTTCTTGGTCTATCTCTACAACAGTTGGCATAGGTACTTACAGAGAGATGTTTAAAAATATAGTCTGTCAAGCCATTTCCGTCAATAAAAAAAGCAGCAAATTTTAAAAATGTAGCCCAATGGTTATCGTCTCATAGAAAATTTTAAATTCGCGCCTTTTTCTACTGACAAAGTAGTTTGACCAGCTATATCTACATGGCATTTTTTTCTCTCCAACGGTATGCTGTCTGCTTACCACATTATAGCTAAAGTATTAAATCTAGCTTATACTTATTCGTGTCTATCTATATGACGGCTGCCGATCGTAAGATCAGGCAGATCGTAATGTTCCTGTGTATTGTTTTGAGGATAGTCACATTAAACCAATATATAGGTAAGATAGGTTCGTTAGGTTGCTTCAGATGCCCGAAGGGCAAACTGCCCAGAAATAGGAGCCCCGCGTAGCGGGGCTCCGTCGACTCAGGGAACGAGTCAAAGATTTTCACGTTTCACGATATGCCTAGGAATTTCACGATATGCCTGATCTTACGATCGGCCGCCGGCATATATAATACATAGTGAGATACTTACAAATTGTTACCAAAGAAACATTCGGGCCCTAACGTCCAAAAGAATGCACATTTCGTAAAGAAAGTACGTCGGTGACAAACTGCAAATGGCGGCGCATCCGGCGGGGGACTTCCGGTGTGACGTCACCGCCTTCGCGGAAGCGGAGACGAGTAGAGGCACCATGCATTTGAAAAATCTATTCTGAGTTCCATGGCATGTATCAAAATGATTAGGTACCTGTAAGAATAGGTATATTACACACCGAAGGCCGCAAAACTATCTGAACGATTTTATTTGTAGAGCCATAAGAGCGTGTCGCGTGTCACATATTTTTGCGGCCTTCGAACAGTAACATAATATTACAGGTGACTGTACCTAATTAATTAGGTACCTAATTGTAATTTTTTACACTTATGTACTAAATAAATGAAGTTTTGTTCCTATGTATCTTATTCATATTTTTTTTAATGTATCCTTCAAGCCTATATATAATTAGTTTAATTTATTCACATCACATCACCTAGGAAATTTTTTTTTTGCATATTACTATTTTTTTAGGTTTAATAATATTGTGGAACATGCTAATTTCCTCATTGGTGATGTGAAAAACAGTATTGTCCCAACTAACAAATTGGTCATAAGATCTGAACCTTTTACGACTGATTAATCGTAGATGCGTCGTAAATAAGCAAGGTTTACAACGTGACGTTGTATAAATGTCATTTATACAGCACTTTAGTTTTAAAGCAAATTGTGCTTAAATCACAGTTGTACAAACGTTTGTATAACATAGTAATAAAGCAATTTAGTCATTGTCGTATAAAAGTTTTAACCATGACCTTTTCCCGGATTTACAACTTCAATATGACATCTTACAGCACTTTGGTCATAGAAAAGCTTTATGAGTTACTACTGTACAACTAGTCATAACATCAGCTGTTAAATTGCTAAAATGCCATACAACAGTCATAAACATGACCGTCTTATAGCTACTGGGTGATGATCAGGGTAATGGCGGCCGTATCGTGTCGGCTTACGAGTTATAAGTCGTAAGCTAGTGCTTTTAATTGTATATGAGTCATATAACTAATCAAAGATAAATATTCAATTAATTTATTAAATTATATATAATAAATAAACAATATTTAGAGGGGGCATTAAAAATGTCTTACAAAACCTAGTAACATTCGTCGAAAATATTATGTTCGCATGCGTATCTGATTTGTTATACTCGTATCCTATCTAGTAGATGTCGAGTTACTAGTACCTACTTAAAATGGTAAAAAGTATAATACTAATACTTATTACTGTTTTTCACAAATTGTTTGACCTGTTATGAATACTTATGATTGAAACTGCTTCGCTGTTGCATTTCACCGACTCATATGTCGTACAAACGTCTACATTATGATCACTCTACAAGCAATTGCACTTACAAAGCGAGAACTTACGATACTTTTCCGACTAAAAAGTCAAAAAAAACTAAAAGCTTAGTGCTTGTTAAAAATTAAAATTAGTATGGGTAGCACATCGTAACTGGTGAATTTCCAATATGACTTGGAACTCCGGTAGCCGTTTAAGAAGTATAACACTCTTACGGTAGATGTCGCTAAGGGTCCCCTTGACCTATAATATGGTGGAAAGATTTGCTGGCTAGGGATGAGGTCTTGGTGGCTCAGATGGCAGAGCGCTGGAGTATCGATCCAGAGGCCGTGAGTTCAAGTCTCACCCAAGACAGTAATTTTTCCACTTTTAAATTTATTCTAAGCTTAATAGCATCGTTCGCAGACGTTTCTGCTTGTTAAAAATTAAAATGACTAAAAAGTCGTTTACTATATTTTTTATGACAGCTGTAGGACTAAATGTGCTTGCTTATAACGATTGAGTGACCACTCTACGACTGTTTAGCCATAAAAACTGCGCCAAAATCGCGTTGTATAAACGTTTGTAGAGTCTGTGCGGAAAGAGAAGAGTCGTGGGATTTGAGGGCGCGCCAGTGCTATTTTATGGTTTTTGCTATACTGACAACACTGGTCACGTGATTATAGTACGACACTAAAGGTCATGATACTTGAATCCCTTTTGTTCCGGTTTTTTACCACGGCTTACTAAACGGAGCCTGGTGGTGGTGTCGGCTCGTCAACTCAATCCTCTGATTTAGCGCAGGCACTAGTTTTCTTTTTAAAACACACTTGTAGATACTAAAAAGTGACAGTGCGATTGACAAAACTGCTAAAACTAGTTAAGAATCTGCCCAGTACAACTGTAATTTTAGTACCAAACAAGATAGAGTCTCATTTATGTACTGCCTAATCTGTGCAGTCCAACAGTTATCAAAACCGGGTAGATCGGGTAGAAATTGGGCAATAGAACTGTAATTTTATCTGGGATATATTTCACCCATTGTAAACTTGACTTGTAATGTATGTGTACATTATTAATAATAAATATGAATATTCCGGCACGTAGATTACGAATTCTTGCATATCACCTACTTAGCGGTCTTTTATTCGAGATACCGTAGGTACTTTTACACAATCCTGAAAAATAAATTACATATAAATATGCATAAAATAGCAAGTATCAAGACTATTTGTCAGTTATTTTAAAGATCATGAATGATCTGCATATTGTTGAAAATTAATATATTTTGAATGAATATACTTACCGATTATGTACCGGAGACAAGTTACTTAGGGGGCTTATTAAATAGGTAGTTATTTAATATTAAATACAACATCAATACCCGCGAATAGCGGAAACTCGTTCCGCGACTTTTTGTAAGTCGATAGTCGGCTTTTAGCCGTTTTCTTCCCGCTGACAAAACCGACCAATGTTAAATATAATTTTCCTTGTGGTTTTATGTACGGTTTTATCTTGTTTTGAAAATATAATATACATAAAACTTGCGGTTTTTGTTAATAAAAATATACAATGACAGAAGTTTGTTTACTTTTTACACGACAGGTGTCAAAGGATTGATTGCCATATAAAATTTAAAATGTTAGTTCCCGTTTCTGCCACGACTCTTCACTTTCCGCACAGACTCTATGCCTAAAATTGCATACCAATAAGTTTTAAGAAAAACGTTTGTAAAACATATTTATGACTTATTTTTGCTAGTTGGGGTGTTACATGGTAGCAAAATTATTTCCACCTTGGGCGTTGGGCGTTCGGCGTACACACTTGAATCCCTCACTACGCTCAGGGATCTATTTTAAAATCCCTCAGTTCGTTCAGCTTCGTTCAGGATTTAACATACGCCCTCGCCGAAATATTTAATTATGCTCCCTTGTGACAATATCTACTAATAATACAGTCATTATATGTTTTGAGACAAACAAATTAATATAGTTTTCAAACCTGTGTGACGTGATACGTCTAGGTGTACTGTTTAAAATGCACCACTCTCCCCCCCCCTCCACCTGACGCTCGACCCCCCCCCACCTTGAAATGTGTCCCCGTTGGTAGTTTTTTGGCATTCTCACGAAAACTATAATAGATATCAAAAAAGTGTCAAGGACAGAATTAATCCTCATTAAATTTAGAACAAAAATGGTCTTATGTGTTTTATTATAAGTTGGACGGTATTCAAGCTATAAGTACTTGTATAACCTTAAAATAACAAAATAACCATACTAGTATGACGAAATGCAGAATATCTTCAAAACGGCTGGACCGATTTTAATAAAATATACCTAAAAAATCACCGTAGTGAAGCCAGCTATCAAACAAAAGAAACTACATCAAAATCGGTTCATCCGTTTCGGCGTTACGAAGTCACAGGTAAACACAGAAATACAATTTTTTTTCAACTGCACCCAATAATTTTGTAAACCGATTAATTTTGATCAATTATTTTAATGAGATCATGTCCCTTGAAGTTTTAGCTTTACGAAAAGTTAAAAAACATGGAAAACGGCCCAGTATTTTTCAAATTATCGGCATTTTCCCGATTTGTGAGTGGTTTCGTGTTATCACGCGCACGAGTTGCCCTTGACCCCTATAAAACGGGGGGTAGGGGAGGGGTTGTTATCAGTCACTTATCAGAAGTTGACCGGTACACATATCCGCATATTTTCCCGTAAAGAAGACCTGTGAAAAATAGAAACCATTGAAGCTGAAGTCCGCCAAATCGTCCAGCTCAGCTCCTGCAAGAGGGGCGTAGCCAACGTTCAGTAGCCGCCACGCTGAATTTAAGTCAATCTACAGTTTGCAGAGTTTACCAGAGGTTCCAACGGACTGGATCCTTTACTTCAAGACCAAGAAGCGGCCGCAAAAAGTGTACATCAGAGAGGGACGACCGCTTCATTGTCACAACATCTCTCCGAGATCGACACCTGACAAGCGTTGCCATCCAGCAGCGTCTGCGTGGGATACGAGGAGTGGCTGCCAGTCAGTGGACAGTAAGAAGAAGACTTAAGAAAGCGAACTTGACACCCAGGAGGCCTGCAACGGGGCCCAGATTGCTGGCGCGACACCGTACAGCCCGAAGAGAGTTTGCAGAAAATCATATGGACTGGACCATTGAGCAATGGACCGCAGTTCTCTTCTCGGACGTGTGCAGAATATGCTTGAATGGATGTGACCGAAGAGGAAGAGTCTACAGAAGGCCAGAAGAACGGTTCGCCCAATGTTGCTTCTGCGAAAGTCGCGCCACGGCCCCCGCCAGGCACGAAAACCAGCTCTGTTCGCGCGTCGTAGGAAACGTCTTCCCAGAACATCACGGATCCACCGCCATAGGCGACCCTTTCGGAGTAGCAACATTGGGCGAACCGTTCTTCTGGCCTTCTGTAGACTCTTCCTCTTCGGTCACATCCATTCAAGCATATTCTGCACACGTCCGAGAAGAGAACTGGGGTCCATTGCTCAATGGTCCAGTCCATATGATTTTCTGCAAACTCTCTTCGGGCTGTACGGTATCGCGCCAGCAATCTGGGCCCCGTTGCAGGCCTCTTGGGGGTCAAGTTCGCTTTCTTAAGTCTTCTTCTTATTGTCCACTCACTGGCAGCCACTCCTCGTATCTCACGCAGACGCTGCTGGATGGCAACGCTTGTCAGGTGTCGATCTCGGAGAGATGTTGTGACAATGAAGCGGTCGTCCCTCTCTGATGTACACTTTTTGCGGCCGCTTCTTGGTCTTGAAGTAAAGGATCCAGTCCGTTGGAACCTCTGGTAAACTCTGCAAACTGTAGATTGACTTAAATTCAGCGTGGCGGCTACTGAACGTTGGCTACGCCCCTCTTGCAGGAGCTGAGCTGGACGACTTGGCGGACTTCAGCTGCAGTGGTTTCCATTTTTCACAGGTCTTCTTTACGGGAAAATATGCGGATATGTGTACCGGTCAACTTCTGATAAGTGACTGATAACAACCCCTCCCCTACCCCCCGTTTTATAGGGGTCAAGGGCAACTCGTGCGCGTGATAACACGAAACCACTCACAAATCGGGAAAATGCCGATAATTTGAAAAATACTGGGTCGTTTTCCATGTTTTTTAACTTTTCGTAAAGCTAAAACTTCAAGGGACATGATCTCATTAAAATAATTGATCAAAATTAATCGGTTTACAAAATTATTGGGTGCAGTAGAAAAAAAAATGTATTTCTGTGTTTACCTGTGACTTCGTAACGCCGAAACGGATGAACCGATTTTGATGTAGTTTCTTTTGTTTGATAGCTGGCTTCACTGCGGTGATTTTTTAGGTATATTTTATTAAAATCGGTCCAGCCGTTTTGAAGATATTCTGCATTTCGTCATACTAGTATGGTTATTTTGTTATTTTAAGGTTATACAAGTACTTATAGCTTGAATACCGTCCAACTTATAATAAAACACATAAGACCATTTTTGTTCTAAATTTAATGAGGATTAATTCTGTCCTTGACACTTTTTTGATATCTATTATAGTTTTCGTGAGAATGCCAAAAAACTACCAACGGGGACACATTTCAAGGTGGGGGGGGGGTCGAGCGTCAGGTGGAGGGGGGGGGAGAGTGGTGCATTTTAAACAGTACACCTAGATGTATCACGTCACACAGGTTTGAAAACTATATTAATTTGTTTCATTTTCCCATACATTGATTACATAGAATGACTCAATTATAATTCTTTTATCCGTATTTTACTGAAGCTGAAAAAGAGTAGGTATTTTTCTTTTCAAAATGAGCTGTGCCTTATTTAATTTCATAGTAATCTTATTTTCAGTAAATGCTAATTGGAAACAATAACTGCTTTTTTTTGACAATTTTGATAAAAATAATAAAATAATTAAAATATTTCCCCCCCGCACCGTAGTCACCCCAGTCTCCCGTTTGTCTCAATTTGCTCCGTCGCAGTTTTATTGTTCATATTTGTATGGATTGGCGCGGGGAGGCCGGGGAGGGTCGCATCGCAGTAAAAACATGCTTTATGGTGTATTTTACTTATACTATTAGATTTAGGCTTTAGGTTTATAGGAACAAAAAGAAAACGTTGTTATTTTTGAAAATACAAAGAAAATTATTTACTACAGGCTAAATTGAAAGCGTTCATACAAAGCTATACTTTTTAGCGTTAATTAAACCACCAGTTTTTAGGTACCTGCCTATTTTTTAACTTATCATTTACTGATTTGAAATCAGGGACAATCCATTTTTGTATTGGAAGCAAACTTTTTTCTATGAGAAACGTAGGACAAATCGCAAAATTGCGCTTATGTTGTATAGAATAGCAAGCTCTATCTATCAACCAAAATTTATCCATAGGTATTTGATGATAAAATAGATGTCCCGAAAATAAAAATCGCGCAAATATCCATAGTCTATTTAATTGAACTGTAGCAGCGATAGATAAAATGAACCATCCTTTCACATCATCATCATTGGCCACAGCATCTTTGCAGATGATAGTTGCAGCGACTAAATAAGGTATTTTAGGAGGTAGTCTACAGCCTACATCGACTGCGATGACTATATAAACCAATGGCCGATCGGCACTTCTTGCCGCATCTATCACAGACATGTCTTGACTCCTGGGGTGGGACTGCTTTCACAAGTTGGTGTAAAATCCCCGAAAATCACTACACATTGAAACGACATGTCATCCGCGACATTAGCATGAGAGACGATCTGTCTCCTCCCCCCCGGTAGAGGGCGCCACGCGTCATTGAGCACGGCGAGGGCTCTAAGGAACGGTTTACACACTCGCGACCCCTGAGTGTGCTGATAGATTTGCGTCATGGTTTACGGTGGCAGATAACCATACGGCCCGTGAAGTATCGTAGACATAGACTGCCACTGCAGAAGCATAGCCAAGATGACAATTGTACATAGACAAACGCTATTACAAATATTATGTAGAGTGGGGTAGGCCTCGGCGGACTTTCTCTGATCAGATCGGGGAAATCCTGAAGAAAGGCCAGGTCAACAGCACCCTAAACCGGCGAGCGTGTATGAAGAATGTTATGAAAGTGAAGGAAGCGAAAGAGGTATGTCAGGATCGTAGCAAGTGGAAATCCGTGGTCTCTGCCTACCCCTCCGGGAAATAGGCGTGATTATATGTATGTATGTATGTGTATGTAGAGTTAAACTGCAGAGATTTTGACACTGGCACTATGTGTGTTGTCAAAATCTTTGCGGACTTTTCTTGGTCTAACTCTAGGAACTATACGTTCCAATAACGCATACGCCAACATAATTGTTGTAAGCTGCAGCTTTAAAAACCGCCCGAGTTAAGTGTAACCGCCCGAGTTAACTGTAACCTGAGTGAAGTGGCGAGGGCAGTAACATGTATAGATGTCTGTTTTGACCGGATTATCTTCCCCTCGCCGTGATTTACGTACACTAGAGAAAATTGAGTTAGCCGCCATGTCAACAGCTTACGTCGCCGACCGCCACTTGGACTTTTTGGGGAATTGAAATCTGTGATATTTCTGAATTTTGGGGTTGCCGTATCGACGCTTAAGAATCAATAAATAATAAATAAATATTATAGGACATTTTTTTACACAAATTGACTAAGCCCCACGGTAAGCTCAAGAAGGCTTGTGTTGTGGGTACTCAGACAACGATATATATAATATACAAATACTTAAATACATAGAAAACAACCATGACTCAGGAACAAATATCTGTATCATCATACAAATAAGTGTCCTTACCAGGATTCGAACCCGGGACCATCGGCTTCATAGGCAGGGTCACTACCCACTAGGCCAGACCGGTCGTCAAATCAATACTAAGTAACAAATAATTTAAAATTTAGACCATTATAGCGTGCTATTCGTTATTTTTTCTGCACCTAACTGCATTAAAAGGTAAAAAACGTCAAAAATGTTAGACAGTATTGATTCTTAAGCGTCGGTATACAGTCTTAAATTGCTTTGAGTGAAAATCTTAGGAATATTCTTGTATCACAAAAATTGCGGAACTATTCTTGCCTTGTAGTATATTAAGTATACTAATCTGATATTACCTAGGAGTGTCTAAATAAATACAAATATTATATTTAATTTTTATTTTATTATATGTATTTTATTATGGCAAAACAACCAACTTACAAAAATAAGGAAAGTGTGTCAATTTTTACTTTAGTAATTACTAATTACAAAAATCCTGTAAGATTGATTAATATTATACATTCATTATTTCTAATACCTACATTTAATAGTATTCGAAAATAAATATTTAATTTAGAACACATTTAACCGTTTAGTTAAATGTGTTTTAAATTAAATATATTTTATAGCTAACATTGAACTTACTATCCCCGATCACTTAGCTCGCCCAATCGTAAATATAATTAAATATCTGCCTCCATTTATCCTGATGTTAAAAAGTTAAACATAAAACTTGGTAACTCAATTATTGGGGCCGTAAATCAAGACCCTCCGCTGTCGAAACGTCGAGGTACTTATGTAGATAGTAATTAAACGTTTACTACAATAAGGCAATAGATATTGACTAAATTATGTAGCTAAATATCTAAAGTAGAAAATGCAAAAAGCGATTTTTTTTTACTTTAAGCGAAACATACCTGTCCTGTCCTAAACCAATAAATACTTACTACCATGTGATTTAAAAAGGGAGTCATACATAATTATTTTTTAATTTTTATTATTTGTCATTTAATAAAAATTAAAAAAAGAAGGTAGGTAAATACTTTACAGATCCGGAAAAAGAGCTCAAATATTGTGGCGGGTGTACCTATAAAAACATTTAGGTTCCTATTTATCAAAATTTTCTCTATTTTAAACTGATATTTATTTACGTATTATTAGTAATTTCTCTCAGTTAAAAACCTTTTAAATTAGATACCTATTAGATATGTACCTTTTTTTAATTTTGCAATACGTGTATATTGAATAACTACTTTTTTCAATCAAATTACACGTTCCACTATAATAAATCTTAAATTGAATTGCGTTAGATAAAAACTAAAACCAATGATGCACAAACGTGCCATAAAGACATAAAACCAAATCAATACCATTTATGATAATTTTATGGCATATATTGTAAACCGGATAGACATTGCACTTATTTCACAAAAAACGACCTATTTCAAAATACGCCACTTTTGATTCCAACCGTATTTCTTACACTTAAGATTGAATTTTGTTTACGGTCTTTTCAGATATATGTCATTTTGAAATTGATAATGTGATTTCTGTATCACAGGGGGCTGTCTGAGGGAACGTATATAAAAAAGTTTGTAACTGTCTGTCCGTCCCCCTGCTCGATAGCTATCTATGTTGTTGTGAAAACATGGGTGATTACTGATTGCAATCTTTATGATTTTTGCCTTATCCAGTCATAGCCGAGAGTAGCTTTAAATAATCAAAATATTAATCACTTTTCTAAGTAATTATTTCAGTAATATTAAATACATATTATAAGGGTTTAATAGGGTTTCGAATTATGCTACAGAAATAAATCATTTATTTTATAGATTTACATCCCTTTAAGAACTAATAAAGAAAAATTGTGATTAAAGTTACAATATAATACCTACATACATATACTTGGTCAAGCAGATCTTGTCAGTAGAAAAAGGCGGCAAATTTGAAAAATGTAGGTGCGAAGGGATAGCGTTTCATAGAAAATTTGAATTTCGCGCCTTTTTCTACTGACAAGATTTGCTTGACCATATATCTTTGTTTTTAAGATAAGCTATAATGTATGACAAAATAAACAAAATGTTTTATAGTATATAGGTGACTAATCAGTAATCACTGAGTAAATATTCCAAACAGATATAAAACTTTTGTAGGTTATGTACGAGAAGCACTACACCTTGCAAACAGACTTTACCTTGTTAAAAAAGCTAAGGCTTTCATATGATATCAAATGAAAATAACTTAACCCAGAAACATTTTACTGTTATTTAGTAATCCCCAGCTATTAGGATCTACTTAAATCTTGGCATTTCGTCTATGCCACCAATTCCCTGTTGGTAAAATTTCCCCAATTGATGATGCCTTAACGTGATATAGAACCAACGTAACCACTCACTGTCATACACCCAATCGCTTCCGAATTCCGCTAAAGTATTATTCAAGGCAAGGCAAACTGATTCCAGAATGTGACAGGCGTCTAATTTACTCTCTTTACAGACTATCCTTATGAAATCAAGTTTGCGATCTATAGATTTTAATACTTGTAGTTCTTCGGCGTTGGAATCCCCGTCACATAGGCTGGTGTTGCTATTCGCTGACGGCTTGGTGCGTAGTGAAATAATGGCAGGATCAGACCAGTACTTCCTGTATTGAATATCATTAGTTTTATATTGACTGAAAACTCTGATTTCGTAAAGTTTACCGGGGCAGGGAAGTTTTAGCTCAGCTTTGCAAATCGTGGAATCTCTGCAAATGAGTCGCAGTGTGGAGGAGTTCAGCTCTCGCTGCGGCCCTCCTGGCAACTGATACGTCACTTTATACTCCAGTACTTCATTGTCATGTATGTTAGACTGAAGTTCTATCCAACTCACAAGAGCGCTTCCCGAAGTCGTTCTTAAGACTCTTAATTCAACGGGAGCTATACTCTGTCTTATATCGTATAAGTTGACATCATGCGTTTCATTTGAACAAAACAAAAAAGTACACGACTGCAATACTAAAGTCACGCTTTCAGTTGATGTCAAACCCTTTTCCCAAGCTTCATCCATGCTCCAACCGCAGCTTCTATTTTCCTTGGACATGATGTGATCCTCGTAGACACGCATTGATTTTCCATAAGCATCTACGAAAAACAACGTGAGAGATACATATTCACCCAACAGGCTCCAAGAGCAATTTATTTGACGATCATTTCCGAAGATGCACCAGAAATTTTGAGCTGCTGGGACGTGGTTGAAATAAACATATATTGCTGCACTTGTCTGGCTTGAAACACCGACTCGTTGGCATGTATAATGTAATAACGCTTGTTTTTCTTCCTTCAGCTGTTCTGACACCATAGTGTCGTTTACTCGCATAGCCTGTATATTGTGTTGGTCTTCAATGTCTTCATACTCTTGAGCGATAATAAGGTCGGCGTCCCCGGAGCACAGTATTTCATAATCTTCACCTACCGGCACAAAATAGGCTTCAAAATTCCGACGCCGTAAGTATTGTACGTTAGGTGATACTATAGTCATTACAGGCTCTACAGACAATTGCAGCGTCTCTGAACAATTACTCATCTTGTCTGTACATGTATATTCATATGTGTTTATTTCAGGCATCTCTATAGTCAATTTTACTGTTGTCATATTTACAATTTCAGTAAATTCAGTGTCATTTTGACCATCTATCAATTCTATGTTAAGGTTTTCAGAGTCGAGTCCTGAACAGATGATGGTGACATTGTCCCCGTAGTGTGCCACGAGAGAAACGTTTCCATCAAAAATTGAGGCAGATGTTTCACTTATATTTTCTGCAATTCCGGTTATGTGGAAGTGGCAGGCTTCCGTGCTAAGAAGCAGGGCTGGCAGTAAACACACCAACACAGGAACACGCATATTCGCTCGATCTAACACTAATAATAATGACCTAGCGTTAGTGGTGTCAGTTTTATATAGGACTCTAAATTAGGCATAATAATTAATAACACTTATTAACATTAGGGATGTGCAAGGTCGGTTCGTATTGAACTGACAACAGACTTGTTTTCATTCAATATACCTACTTAACTTCACTTTTAGAGGAAATGGAAACGTTTAACACATTTTACAATTTTTTACATACATTTTAGATAAAACCATCATGATCGTTACATATTCGGGACAACATCATAGCAAATATTACAATTAAAATAGAAATTACAGCAATATGTATAAAAATTATTAAAAAATACAAGACCTAAAAACCTCATTCGTAAGTAAGGTCTTTATTTGCGTTAAATGTGGTTAACAAAAGGTCTTAAATCATTGACATAAATATCTCAGGACTGGCCTTACGGGCAATAATAATGAGGCATGACAGGGGCCAGTAAAGCGGTGTGACAACGCTACAACGCGATTGGTTGATGATTTCGCATCACGCGCGCGATTGGTTGACGTGTTCGCATCACGCGCGCTATTGGTCGCAACTAGTTGCGTTAGACTGCACGATTGGCTGGAATTCGTGAGTCACACCGCTAAACTAGTACCATTTTTAGTGCCCGTAAGGCCAGTCCATAGTTATATACGTTAATGTCTTAAATAGTATAAAGCATCACACATTTACCTGAATAGGGTATTTGACTACTAGTCAAATCAGTTTCTTTTTTCGAACTGTCAAAACGATTTTGCTAGTATGGAATTTATATGAAACACTAGCATGGGACGTCTCAATAAAATAATCTACTCTTTATAGTTTTATACGGGTTTTAAAATAGTAATAGTGTCTAAAAATAACTGCTGTCTACATTTCTTTATTAATCTTCTGGTGATGTATGTCATGCATGGTGTAAAATAATTTATTTTAAATACAATGAAATAAAAAACAACCATTTAAAAAGGTGATGGTAGGGAACCCTCGAATAATAAGTTCGGCTCGCAGTTGGCTTTTTAAATAGAAAATTATTATACCCTTTGATGTAAACGAATACGTAATAGGTAATTTTGGTGTTAGTCATTTGTAAATTAGTATTATTGGGGGAACAGTTTTTACAATTAATGAATTCACGGACTGACTCTTAAAACAATAGGTATGCAGTTATAGGACAGGTATTCTTAAATGCGTTTTTTATTTAATAATTTATGTTTTATGATTTAAAAAAAGTACCGGCAATTTTGTCTGAAATTCGATGAAGGTCAAACCTGAGAGCAGCATTATAGAAAAAATAATATATTTGGAAATTTTAACTATACCATTTTATACTAACACTATATTTTATATACTACACAATACTATTGTATTAATTGTAATACTGCTTAGTCACCGAAAAAGTGGCCAAGTATATTAAAACATTTTTTTTATTGTTGTGGTAAAAATAACAAAAGTGTGATATATTATTTCCTGGCTATACATTTTGATTCTGATTATACAAACAGAATGCTAGTTCACAGTTACTATAAGACTACTTAATATGTACTACTTTATCCAACCAAACAGATGTCGTATAATCCTCTCCATCCCAGTTTTCTCTACTTACTTAGCGGAACCACAAATATTAATCATACAAATTGTTGACCACCCTCCGAAATGACTAATAACTCTATATTAACATTTCCGCTACTTCAATAACACACTATCCATACAAAACCTAACCTAAAACCCTTGGCTTTTAAGTCGATCTCAAACTCACACCTATACAAAAACAAGCAAAAATGTAGTAACCGACAAACATTTTGAGTGTATTTTCGCGAAGAATAGACGCGGATAAAAGAAATATCGTAACAATAGAGGAGTCAAATTCGCGGATTCATCCGAAGATCATAAAAATCTTTGCATCATTGGCTCAGGCCGAGACGAAACTATATTTCCAATAAATTTTTGCCGTCTTACAACAAATATTTAAAAAAATATGAACTCTATCGCAGTGTACTTAAAGTGTAACGATTTGGGTGATAAATGCAAAATGCTATGGTGAAAATACGGCTGCAGTCTTCAAACTAGTTGCCAAAGGAAAGTGAACCTTATACCCTTTTCGTAAAATAGACTTAGTTGTTTTTGACTCGTTGTTTATTTTTGTAATAGTTCGGGGGTTCGGTCGTTAGGTTGCGTTCGCAAAAATACTTTTGGAAATATTTTTGGGAAAATGATCCACATTTTTTCATATATATAAGTGAATCTGAATTTATTTGGCTGCGTCCTTAACTTAAATTTGAAAATATATGATTGATTAAGTTATTTGAATGTAAATTATTAAAAATACATTTATTTCACCATGCATGAAAGCACCAGAAGATCAACAAAGAAATGTAGACAGCAGTTACTTTTAAATACAATTTCTATTTTAAGACCCGTATAAAACTATAAATCTATATATATAAATGCAAGTGTCCTGACTGACTGACTGACTGACTGACTGACTGACTGATTCATCAACGCAGAGCCGAAACTACAAAAGATAGAAAGTTGAAATTTGCACACTAGATTACATTTATAAAGTGCACAAGAGATAAGAAGAAATTCAACCCCTAAGGGGGTTAAAAAGGGGATGAAAGTTTGTATGGGGTTCAAGTTTTATTTTAAGCTAGGAATTTGAAACTTCGTAAAAAGATATATTATTAAAATACAAGAAAACTAATATCAGCGTTTTTGAAAATTCATCCCCTAAAGTGGTGAAAAAGGGGTTGAAAATTTGTATGGACATCAAAAATTTTTTCGAACGCGGGACTTGAATCTTTGTATTTGGGGATATTATTAAAAGACAGGAAAAGTAATTTCAGCGTTTTGTAAAATTCTTCCCCTAACAGGGTTAAAAAGGGGTTGAAGGGTTGAAAGTTGGTATGGATATCAAATATTATTCCGAACGCGGGACTTGAATCTTTGTAAAATGTTCAAGATAAGACTCCACGCGGACGAAGTCGCGGGCAACAGCTAGTAGTAGATAATTTGATTGTAACGTCGCATGCTAGTGTTTCATATAAATTCCATAGTAGCAAAATCGTTTTGACAGTTCGAAAAAAGACACTGATGTCAAATCAGTTTCTCTTTTCTTTTTAACCGACTTCCAAATCCCAAAGGAGGAGGTTATCAATTCGGTTGTATGTTTTCTTTTTCTTTTTTTTCTTTTTTTTATTTTTTTTATTTATTTTTTTATTTTTTATGTTTGTTACTCCATATCTCCGTCATTACTGGACCGATTTTGAAAATTATTTTTTTGATTGTATGTATATGCATACAGATTGGTCCCGTTTTTGTCAAAATCCAGTTCTGATGATGGGATCCATGAGGAATCGACGGAACTCCTCAAATCTTAAAGGCATACATATGGTGATTTTTGTGTTTTTATCAACAAATCAAGCATATACATTCAAAAACGTGACATTTGATGAAGTGGAACTGCTGATGATGATCAGAACGGAACTCTTCAACGACGCATAGTTCACCTTTGGCGATTTGTCCTCTTCGTTATGTTTGTTAAGCAAGTTAAGTTTTTAAGCCACAATTTTATCAAGCTTGAGTTCTGATGATGGGATCCATGAGAAATCGAGGGAACTCCTCAAATTTTAAAGGCATGCGTATAGAGATTTTTGTACTTTCATCAGAAAATCAAGCATTTTCATTAAAAACTGTCGCATTTGATGAAGTGGAACTGCTGATGATGATCAGAACGGAACTCTTCAACGACGCATAGTTCACGTTTGGCGATTTGTCCTCTTCGTTATGTTTGTTAAGCAAGTTTAGTTTTTAAGCCACATTTTTGTCAAGCTCGAGTTCTGATGATGGGATCCATAAGGAATCGAGGGAACTCCTCAAATCTTAAAGTCATACGTATAGAATTTTTTGTATTTTCATCATAAAATCAAGCATTTACATTAAAAACTGTCGCATTTGATGAAGTGGAACTGCTGATGATGATCAGAACAGAACTCTTCAACGACGCATAGTACATGTTTGGTGATTTCGAATTTCGATTTTGACTTGGACTGGGACCCGGACTCATACCCGGATCCGGTTCGGAACCGGACTCGGACTCGGACTCGGACCCGGACTCGGACCCGGACTCGGACCCGGACTCGGACCCGGACTCGGACCCGGACTCGGACCCGGACTCGGACCCGGACCCGGACTTGGACCGGGACTCGGACCCGGACTCTGACTCAGAGACCCGGACCTTGACCCGGAAAACCACTATGATACCTAAACTAAATAAACCACTATGATTACCTACCATAAAATGTGGGTATGATGATGCCAAACCCCTCCCGCTCAAACTCCCGTACACCGCACCGCATGCGCCGTTAAGTGGGTTAGGTTAGGTTTGAACTGCGATCCTCACAGAACCGAACAAAAGTGGGTTAGGTTTGGTTAGAACTGCGAGTCTTACAGAAATGAAATGCTACTAGCAAAGTGGGTTTGATTAGGTTCGAACTGCGATCCTCACAGAACCGAACTGCTATCAGAGAAGTGGGTTAGGTTAGGCTAGATAACTACGACCCTTACGGAAACGAAATGCTACTAGAAAGTAGGTACTGGTTTTACCTCCTTTTCTACATAGTGCACCATCTACCATAATCTTTCACCGGGCCCCATAGAAGTCGGTTTTTTTTTTCTTAAAAATTATTTAGTAGGTAGTCGAATACCTTGTAGTATTAGTATTTAGTAGGCATAAAACGAATTGGAGGTTTACAGATTAGGGAATGCAAATCGGTTATTTTTTGTATGGAAATAATCGGTTATTAACCGAAACCGCGGTTATTTCCATACAAAAAATAACCGATTTGCATTCCCTATTACAGATACATTTAATAAAATTCTTTATTTCAGGCCAATTTGCCCATAAATTGTTAGTTATGTACAGATAGACCGGGAGATAGTGACACATTTTACTGGATCATTTGTACCAGTATGGCGGTTCGTCAGGGGTCTAAGCACGTAATGAAGGAAAGAAAAATTATGGTCATAGCGCTGGTACCGGCGGCCCAATCGCGTGGGCGTTAGTCGAACGTGTCGGATAAAATACGAGTGTCGAACGATTTGTACCACAAAAATCCTCGTATTTTCCGATAGTCCATAAAAAAGAAGTAGGCGGTAGCGTAATGCCATACTTCTCCGGTGTGACTTACAGCCCGCCATACTGAGGCGAACACATGGCATCTCAAAATCGTCCATTCGTGCTTGCGCAAACATGCCTGACGCACTGCAAAAGCGTGGTAGCCCCAACAGCATCCTGAACATTTGCAACCATGTGCAGCAAGTCAAATAATACTTTAGACAGAGATATCTTTAGATTAGACAGGTCATCGCCCCCGTCCATCTTATTTAATTGTGCCCGGAATGACCGTCAGATCCGATTGCGCTTTTATGGCGGGGGTGGCAGTCATCAGACACTTCGAGGGTCATCCTTAAGTCAATTTGGAGTTTTAGGCTCATTAATGAACCTGCCCTTTGGGCTGTAACTGTTTCAATTTTATGCCATCAAGTCAAGTGTATCAATTGGGTAATAAAAAATTGTCCAAAATGTCGATTTATTCTGGATTATAGCGACCCACCGCTTTGCACAGATTACAAAAAACCTTAACAATTCAGCTAAGCCTTCCTCAAGAATGATTCTATTGATGTGTGACGGATTTTACCTACAATGGCAATAGGCGGAATTCTCCGACAGCGAGAGTCAAACATAAATACCTATAGCTATAGGTTTAGGTGTAAGCACATAATAAATAATAGTACTAGGTACAGAAGACCCACTCAGTGGCGTAGCTAGGGGCGGGGGGCGGCGGGGGCGGTCCGCCCCGGGTGACCGACCCTGACCATCAGTAGTGCCACCTATAAACTTTTTTCGTAAAATCATTCAAATTGAAAGCGATGGAGTACTTAAATCCTGAGCTATTTAACATAAGTTACAATTACTCTTTTTACAATTTTGATTGAATTTTGGGGTGACACCCACAATTTCCGCACCGGGTGTCACCCATGCTAGCTACGCCACTGGACCCACTCTCTAACAAAACGCGTCTGTTACGATCAGGACAGATATGACCGCTAAGTGGCGACAGCGCCACGCGCGGTTTATGGCTAGCCACCAAAATTGGTTTGGAACGGATGTACCTACTTCTACCTGTAGTAAAGCGACGAAATCGCGGAGTGAGCCACAAGGGATTTCCACTTATTACAAGTTACGAGCTTTCGATAAACAGGGCTGGTGTAAGTGTATTGTTAAACTCTAGAGCTTTAGTTCCGTCCTTGTACCGGGAGGAACACTTCAGAATAAACTTGCTTTAAAATGTTTTTACCTACTTTTTTACTTTGGCTCACGAGTGTAATCCTGTAAGTATGAGTACATAAATATAATTAAAGCCCGCGTGCGTGCGTCCGCTCCGTGCACTCGCCCACGCCAGCGGACGGCCTAATGGCTCCTCTACACGATGGGCCAGCGCCGGCCACTCCCAGCCATGCGGTAGAATGAGATAGCAATATCACTTGCTCCCTCTAACGCATAAACGCGTCCCTTGGAGTGGCCGGCGTTGGCCCATCGTGTAGAGGAGCTATAAGATATCATCCAGTTCACCTTCGAAAGTTTAAACAACTGAGAGAAACTGACTGACAGTTATGTTGTAGGTACTTTGATATTCTTGAAATAAATAAAAAGAAAGTGACTAATTGAAAACAAACATATAATATTACTGATACATCTGTACAAACGTGAGTGAATATAATAAATAAACAATACAAAAAAAGTTACAGCAACTTATATAAGAATCTCCCCGATTCTTCGCCAACCTCCAGCTCCGATCTCCTTCGAAATCCACTCAAAATACGATGTGACATTCGTAAAAATGGCCACCTTGTTGTCACAATCGTTCGGCGCCAGCCTCAGCACCCCTAGCACACGATCTCTGGGGGTGAAGATCGGCCCAAACTCGGTCACAAAGCAGTCAGTCTCGTGTGTCATGTTGACGCATAGAAGTGTGTCGTCTAGCGTGAAACCGTACAGTTCGTAGCAGATGCTTGGGTCGACTAGTTCGACGTCGTATAGGTCCATGTCGGTGGTGAGGTATGTGCGGCGGTCCATGGTGACTATGGTCTTCCAGACGCTGGCTTGGATCTGTGAATAATAAATGGTGTTAGGGAAGTATGGGTGTACCTGTCACTTCGAAATTGGGGTCCGCGTGCGGACGCGAAGTCGTAGAAGAATACCAGTAGTCGTCCGGTTGCGGGTGTCTATAGTCAGACCGTAAAAAGTCTGCAGCGATTTTGATAGCCTAGCCTACGCAAGTGTCATTTTAAACGTCAAACTTCTATCAAATTATGACGTATAAATAACACTTACGCTGCGTGGGCTATCAAATCCGCTGCAGACTTTTATTGGTGCGACTATATTGGCGTGTATATTCTGAACTCCACTGGTAAAGAAGACAGGCGCAGGTATGTCCATGTCCTTGTTGACCTGGCCTAGAGCTATGTCGTCCCACGGCACGGTGCTGCTGGCGATGTAGCGGCGCACCTTCCACTCAGGATGGGGTGTTGGTCCGGTTGCGTCTATTGGTGTACCTTCGGAACTCCACTGGTAAAGAAGACAGGCGCAGGTATGTCCATGTCCTTGTTGACCTGGCCTAGAGCTATGTCGTCCCACGGCACGGTGCTGCTGGCGATGTAGCGGCGCACCTTCCACTCAGGATGGGGTGCTGGTCCGGTTGCGTCTATTGGTGTACCTTCGGAACTCCACTGGTGAAGAAGACAGGCGCAGGTACGTCCATGTCCTTGTTGACCTGGCCTAGAGCTATGTCGTCCCACGGCACGGTGCTGCTGGCGATGTAGCGGCGCACCTTCCACTCAGGATGGGGTGTTGGTCCGGTTGCGTCTATTGGTGTACCTTCGGAACTCCACTGGTAAAGAAGACAGGCGCAGGTATGTCCATGTCCTTGTTGACCTGGCCTAGAGCTATGTCGTCCCACGGCACAGTGCTGCTGGCGATGTAGCGGCGCACCTTCCACTCAGGATGGGGTGCTGGTCCGGTTGCGTCTATTGGTGTACCTTCGGAACTCCACTGGTGAAGAAGACAGGCGCAGGTACGTCCATGTCCTTGTTGACCTGGCCTAGAGCTATGTCGTCCCATGGCACAGTGCTGCTGGCGATGTAGCGGTGCACCTTCCACTCAGGATGGGGTGCTGGTCCGGTTGCGTCTATTGGTGTACCTTCGGAACTCCACTGGTAAAGAAGACAGGCGCAGGTATGTCCATGTCCTTGTTGACCTGGCCTAGAGCTATGTCGTCCCACGGCACGGTGCTGCTGGCGATGTAGCGGCGCACCTTCCACTCAGGATGGGGTGCTGGTCCGGTTGCGTCTATTGGTGTACCTTCGGAACTCCACTGGTGAAGAAGACAGGCGCAGGTACGTCCATGTCCTTGTTGACCTGGCCTAGAGCTATGTCGTCCCACGGCACGGTGCTGCTGGCGATGTAGCGGCGCACCTTCCACTCAGGATGGGGTGTTGGTCCGGTTGCGTCTATTGGTGTACCTTCGGAACTCCACTGGTAAAGAAGACAGGCGCAGGTATGTCCATGTCCTTGTTGACCTGGCCTAGAGCTATGTCGTCCCACGGCACAGTGCTGCTGGCGATGTAGCGGCGCACCTTCCACTCAGGATGGGGTGCTGGTCCGGTTGCGTCTATTGGTGTACCTTCGGAACTCCACTGGTGAAGAAGACAGGCGCAGGTACGTCCATGTCCTTGTTGACCTGGCCTAGAGCTATGTCGTCCCATAGCACAGTGCTGCTGGCGATGTAGCGGTGCACCTTCCACTCAGGATGGGGTGCTGGTCCGGTTGCGTCTATTGGTGTACCTTCGGAACTCCACTGGTAAAGAAGACAGGCGCAGGTATGTCCATGTCCTTGTTGACCTGGCCTAGAGCTATGTCGTCCCACGGCACGGTGCTGCTGGCGATGTAGCGGCGCACCTTCCACTCAGGATGGGGTGTTGGTCCGGTTGCGTCTATTGGTGTACCTTCGGAACTCCACTGGTAAAGAAGACAGGCGCAGGTATGTCCATGTCCTTGTTGACCTGGCCTAGAGCTATGTCGTCCCACGGCACGGTGCTGCTGGCGATGTAGCGGCGCACCTTCCACTCAGGATGGGGTGCTGGTCCGGTTGCGTCTATTGGTGTACCTTCGGAACTCCACTGGTGAAGAAGACAGGCGCAGGTACGTCCATGTCCTTGTTGACCTGGCCTAGAGCTATGTCGTCCCACGGCACGGTGCTGCTGGCGATGTAGCGGCGCACCTTCCACTCAGGATGGGGTGTTGGTCCGGTTGCGTCTATTGGTGTACCTTCGGAACTCCACTGGTAAAGAAGACAGGCGCAGGTATGTCCATGTCCTTGTTGACCTGGCCTAGAGCTATGTCGTCCCACGGCACAGTGCTGCTGGCGATGTAGCGGCGCACCTTCCACTCAGGATGGGGTGCTGGTCCGGTTGCGTCTATTGGTGTACCTTCGGAACTCCACTGGTGAAGAAGACAGGCGCAGGTACGTCCATGTCCTTGTTGACCTGGCCTAGAGCTATGTCGTCCCATGGCACAGTGCTGCTGGCGATGTAGCGGTGCACCTTCCACTCAGGATGGGGTGCTGGTCCGGTTGCGTCTATTGGTGTACCTTCGGAACTCCACTGGTAAAGAAGACAGGCGCAGGTATGTCCATGTCCTTGTTGACCTGGCCTAGAGCTATGTCGTCCCACGGCACGGTGCTGCTGGCGATGTAGCGGCGCACCTTCCACTCAGGATGGGGTGTTGGTCCGGTTGCGTCTATTGGTGTACCTTCGGAACTCCACTGGTAAAGAAGACAGGCGCAGGTATGTCCATGTCCTTGTTGACCTGGCCCAGAGCTATGTCGTGCCACGGTACTGTGCTCGTGGCAGTGTATTCGGGGTGCACCTTCCACTTCAAGATGGGGTGGGTGTTCGTGCGGTTTTGGATGTAGTCGCGGTAGAGGAGCGTTCGGTCGTTGTGCTCTGGTAGTCGAAGATAAAATTATGTAATTAACAGTTTTGAATGATTCACGGTTCCTTTGCGTAGACATATCGACCGGGGATGCATCATGCGTCTTATTCACGGGTAACTGAAGATAGCGGGTGGGTTACCCGTGAACAATTGAAGGGATGTTTACAAAAACAACATAACTGACTACACTGGTTGACACCTGAACAGATTAACAAAATGTTCTTAAAAAAGTGTCACCCGCGCGCCAATACCCTTCGATTAAGAACGAACTGCGTCGAAATATCGGGAGCTCGAAAACAATACAAAAAATCACGATCCATATCCTGGTCGATATAAGTATAATTTTTTATTAGCGACTCTATAAAACTGATAAGATAAAAATGTATTTAAATATAACAGGCTCCCATGAGCGTTCACAAAATGCCGGGATAGCGTGATGAAGAATAAGACTGTACATATGTTATATAAGTGATACTTGGTTGGTTGCAGTGCGCAGCAGTGACGATCCACCCCGTGGCGATGAGGCTCCCGAAACAGCTGAAAACCCAGCCCTCTGATTTGTTGGTAATATTTAGAGTTATTATGGCGGTGAGGTATGGATATCTGTGGAAAGAGTTTCTATTATGTACAGTCAGCTGCGGCGGTGGCACGGTCGGTATCCTTGGCTTGTTGAGCGGTCATTTTGAAGTACTGATTTTTTTAATGTAGGTGCAAAGGGTTATTAACCCATAGAAACTAAATTTCACTGGCGCCAACTACTGGTAATGTGCGGACGTAAGAATACCAATTTGTGACACCAGTATTCGCGTTTGAGGGCATTTATTTTATTTTAGAGCGCTCAAATATCACCATAAATCTGAAAGTGGCCAAATTGGTGTTTGCGTCTGCAGTTCTGCACCACCTGATTTGATACGACAATATAATCAGATTGACGAAAATTGTCCCCGTTTGGACTGCCTTAACCCTTTACCAGGCTGACAGTTCAAATACGTTTTTGGCAATCATTTTCGGTACAAGCTTTTATCGCTGACTTACTTATACTTATCCTTTTTTTCACAGGCAACTAATACTCATCGAGACAATTCTAAAAACCCCAAACACAATTAGGTTTCGTTGTTTTATCACAGAGTTCCTATGGCCACCTCCGGTCTCCATCATCAGATCAACTCGACGACACCATAATATTGCATTGTCACCCGACTTACGTATGTATGAAGAATTTCAGCTCAATCGGAAACAGGGAAGTGGATCAAATTTAACTTGCAAGATTTGATTACAGACAGACAGACAGACAGACAACGGTCAGGTGAAACTAAATAAAAGCTTGTAAAAATGACAATCGAATGTGTCTTACTGATCGTAATTAGAACACATGTTTGAAGTCCCGTTTGTGGGAAATATATATCCCTTGGCCTGGTAATGGGCTAATGGGGTTGGCCGGTCAAGATGGCGCCATCGGTCAAAGTATTAAGCAGATGGCCCTAGAATTGTGTCAAATTTTCGTTTTTTTAATGCTTTGGATGCCAGCTCTTTAAGCCAAATCTAATAGAAAAAGTGGCAAGCTATGATGGCGCCATCTATGCAAACCTTTGACAGTTGCCAAGCCCATTAGGTTACTATCATCTTATGGCACCAAAGACCAGAGGCGGATTTGCTGCTTTTGCCGCCCTAGGCCCCAGCACTATAGCCGCCCCTTTCGCAGCACCCATCATACTGACAACATTTTAAGTTCTTTCTTGTTATCATCAGCGAATTTCTTGTCATAATTTGCCGCTAATGGCGCTAATTTTTGCCGCTCTAGGCCCGGGCCTCAGGGCAAATCCGCCACTGCCAAACAGGCTGTTTTTAGTGTTTTTACGATAAACTCACCGTTGGGACGCAGTTGAAGAGCGGCTCGTATCATTCCGAGCACCTACATCCGTGAGCTTCAGCACTGGAAGACCAATATATTTAACCGGAGGCAATGGTATCTTAACATTAGCTACTATGGCGAACTTTATGATGGAGAAGAGGGCGAACAGGGACAACACTGTGCCGAAGCCGATGGCTAGGTATACTGGTTTCATGGCGGCTTGGTAAACCAAGCTTAAGCTTGGTTTAATAATTTCACATAGGGTCGTTGGTAGGGAAGGTAGAGATTGTTATGGTTTTTGACATGATCTTTTGACATCATTTTGACGTACAGATTAATAAATAACAGAGAAAAGAGTTCCAAATTATATGAGAAACATTTTCAAAGGTCTCTGTAAGGCCCTATCCGGACGAGCGATTTTACAACGCGCGTTAAAAAAGCGTTTGATAGACACAAACGGATACATGACATCAAGCGTTGCTGGATTTTCTTCAACTTTAAGCGTTGGTGGTTAAATTGAATTTAGCGTACGGAGACGGATTCCAGCGTTTTTTTTAACGTGCGTTGAAAAAACACTCGTTGTAAGGCGTCGGGAAGTGACGACTCGAGTCGAAGTGGTCGCCATGGTCGAAATCAGCCGGAAGGATTATCATCATCATCGTGGCAATGAGGCCTTTTAATCTCATCTCTACCTATTTTTCTCTGTCACTCTAATTACGCCTTCGTTGGAGTAAAAGAGAAAGATCCCCGCAATTTGCGAATTTCGGTTTTCGCGGTAGCCGCTCTGATACTCGTATGTACAATCGTAATACTTATATTATAACATCTTAAGGTATCTTAAGATACCTTGCTATAAGATATCGTAATATACCAAAATATATATTGTAAGTAGCTTCCTGTGTGTCCTCTGTCAAATATGCCTTGCTATAAGATATGTTTTGGTGTATTATATTATCGCTCCATTAATGATTTCCTAGTGAAAGGTAGCTGAGTTGTGGAACTACATAAAATTAATTTATATATTACATATTTACTTACTTAACATAATGTAAATCAGCTTCATGTAGCCAGGCCTTCTGACCATAATAACCACAACTATAGGAACAAATAAAAAACAAATTTAGCCTAATATAGATGACGACCCAATAAGATTCAAGAAATACTTAGGGATTTATTGTTGATCCATCTAAGGTTCAAGCTAATTAAATTTATTAAATGACGTTTACCTGTGACTGTGACCTATCACTACAGTTTTAATAACAAAACTTCCGCGAGAAACATACATATTAAATATATTAATAATAAAAACGGGTCACTCACGTATTTTAAGTCGAAAAACGCTCGACATGTTTCACTCCGTACCCGTGTCCGTCCGTGTGTCGTGTGTCCGTGTTTTTAACCGACTTCCAAAACCCAAAGGAGGAGGTTATCAATTCGGTTGTATGTTTTTTTTTTTATTTTTTTTTTTTTATTTTTTTTATGTTTGTTACTCCATATCTCCGTCATTACTGGACCGATTTTGAAAATTCTTTTTTTGTTTGTATGTATATGCATACAGATTGGTCCCGTTTTTGTCAAAATCCAGTTCTGATGATGGGATCCATGAGGAATCGAGGGAACTCTTCAAATCTTAAAGGCATACATATCGTGATTTTTGTGTTTTAATCAACAAATCAAGCATATACATTCAAAAACGTGACACTTGATGAAGTGGAACTGCTGATGATGATCAGAACGGAACTCTTCAACGACGCATAGTTCACCTTTGGCGATTTGTCCTCTTCTTTATGTTTGTTAAGCAAGTTAAGTTTTTAAGCCACATTTTTGTCAAGCTTGAGTTCTCATGATGGGATCCATGAGAAATCGAGGGAACTCCTCAAATTTTAAAAGCATGCGTATAGAAATTTTTGTAATTTCATCAGAAAATCAAGCATTTTCATTAAAAACTGTCGCATTAGATGAAGTGGAACTGCTGATGATGATCAGAACGGAACTCTTCAACGACGCATAGTTCACGCTTGGCGATTTGTCCTCTTCGTTATGTTTGTTAAGCAAGTTTAGTTTTTAAGCCACATTTCTGTCAAGCTCGAGTTTTGATGATGGGATCCATAAGGAATCGAGGGAACTCCTCAAATCTTAAAGGCATACGGATAGAATTTTCTGTGTTTTCATCATAAAATCAAGCATTTACATTAAAAACTGTCGCATTTGAAGAAGTGGAACTGCTGATGATGATCAGAACAGAACTCTTCAACGACGCATAGTACACGTTTGGTGATTTCGAATTTCGATTTTGACTTGGACTGGGACCCGGACTCGTACCCGGATCCGGTTCGGACCCGGACCTGGACTCGGACTCGGATCCGGACTCGGACTCGGACTCGGACCGGGACTCGGACCCGGACTCAGACCCGGACCCGGACTCGGACCGGGACTCGGACCCGGACTCGGGCTCAGAGACCCGGACCTTGACCCGGAAAACCACTATGATACCTAAACTAAATAAACCGCTATGATTACCTACCATAAAATGTAGGTATAAAGTATGATGATGCCAAACCCCTCCCGCTCAAACCCCCGTACACCGCACCGCATGCGCCGTTAAGTGGGTTAGGTTAGGTTTGAACTGCGATCCTCACAGAACCGAATAAAAGTGGGTTAGGTTTGGTTAGAACTGCGAGCCTTACAGAAACGAAATGCTACTTAGAAAAGTGGGTTTGATTAAGGTTCGAACTGCGATCCTCACAGAACCGAACTGCTATCAAAGAAGTGGGTTAGGTTAGGCTAGAACTACGACCCTTACGGAAACGAAATGCTACTAGAAAGTACTGTTTTTACCTCCTTTTCTACATAGTGCACCATCTACCATAATCTTTCACCGGGCCCCATAGAAGTCGGTTTTTTTTCTTAAAAATTATTAATATATTTAATATACCTATCACTACTCCTTATAAAATAAAGTCCCCCGCCGCGTCTGTCTGTTTGTTTGTAAGTATGTTCGCGATAAACTCCAAAACTACTGAACGGATCTTCATGCGGTTTTCACATATATACCTATCAATAGAGTGATTCTTGAGGGTTTAGGTGTATAATTTGATAAGGTTTTGTGTAACCCGTACGAAGCCGGGCCGGGTCGCTAGTGTTAAATAAAGATTCTATTTTTTTGTTTGGTAAAGTAAACCCTAAATAGCTCCACAATTAAAGTCCGTGTCTGTACAAACACCTGCAATAATATGTTACACATCGAAGGCCGCAAAAATATCTGACACGATCTTATTTGTAGAGCCATAAGAGCGTGTCACATATTTTTGCGGCTGCCGAAGAGTAACATATTATTGCAGGTGACTGTACCCAAGATTCGCCAGCCACTGCATTTAGCTACACATTACAAAAGTTTGTCCACATCTCCCTCCTCGTTCCGATAGTAATCTTTTATTACCTCGTTGCAAATTGTAGATATCGGCGATAAGAAAGAACACAGACGCATAAATCTTTGCGACAGTAAAAGGGAGCGTTTGGGGTACTTCGGTATGTATAGGGATAGATAGATTAGGAAAATGAGACCAAAGTTTCATTTAAGGAACAGCCGGCCTAGCCAAGGTTACAATCGCTATCGCTTCGACAACGAAAAGCATTATGTCTCTCTATCACTCTTCCATATTGGTGTGACAGTGACAGTTGCGTTTCGATCGCTACGAAGCGTATAGCTGGGGTTCTAAGGTCCACCACCTTGCATTTTGGAGACAAAGCAAACCGCTTGGAACAGGTGTTCCTGGGGATGATCTGAGCCGATTAAGCCCGGTTGCCAAGAGGTTCCACCCAGCAGGTGGGCAGGGGAGGGGGGGCAAAAGTGGCTCCGGCGCGCCTCACTCTAAGCTATATATCTGCATACATCTAGCAAGTATATCAAGTTTGGTGTCTTTTTCGTGTAATTCGAGGATGAAAAATTCATTTCTGTGACTAAATTTTCACTCTTCCATACAAAAAAATCGAGAAATTAAAAATTCCAAAAAAATCTTTTCACTTTTTATTTCGAAAATCCTCTACAAAATTAAAACTATGAGGATTTGCTCTAGAAAAAAAATACCTGTGAATAGCCCAGTTATCCTACTATATAGAATAGTAAACTTGTTAAACATTTTTTTTTCATAACTCTGATAAAAAAAATGTTTTGTGTCGCGCGGCGTACCTGCATTGTAAGAGCGGTATGCAGCGTTTAGGATTTTTAAGTATGTTTCGATGGTTTCTGATAAGTTGTTATTCTTCTGGTTGTAGAAAATTACTTCTGGACGTGATATATATACAAATATAAATTAAATGTATAAATATAGATGTTGGGAAAACTTTCGCCAATAGAGTTATTATAAATGTGATAAAATTAACAAAGCAGATATTTGATTAAAATGCGGGTTAAAATACGAGTAAGATATATATTGTTCGCAATTGCCACTACATGCCCATGGGTCCGTGCATTTTAGTTTTTTCTTAACGCAGTTGCACCTCCCTGCGCATTTTGTTTTGCAGCGGCAACGAATAAGCTCTAAACAAGCAGCAGCCGCCGCAGGTATGTAGGCTTGTACATATGGGCTCCCAATAACCATTTTGTTTGGACCAGCTCCAGTGAGCAGGACATGGAAGCTGTTGCTGAGGGGCTATAATCTGTCCCCAAACATAGCCTCCTTGGTAAACTGCACGGAGAATATGTTTACGTAGGTAGCGCATCTTCCATTGGAGGCAGATTCTCTAACTGAAGATTATTTTTTGTAAAAAGTACTTTTCGGCACTCTTTTACACTTGTACTTGTACCTGATCCGAACACTGTAACACAATGCATAGTATCAAAATAATGTCTAAGGACCAATTCACATCTCGTAATTCAAATCTGTTCAGATTTAATATTGTAAGACTCTTACTTGTCATACAAGACAATAACATTTTTTTCCAAAATTGGCTGCTCAATGTTGTTTTGTTTACCGTATTTAAATCCCTCCGGAACATTACAAGGACCACTAAAACCAGGATTGTCAGATCCCTCATATTTCCCACTTTTCTGTATGCTGTATGTCTCACATGGACACTAAGGGCATCCGAAAAACAGAAAGTGAATGCACTAGAGATGTGGTGCTGGAGACGAATGCTGGGCATATCATGGACTGAGCATCAATTATTGAGGAGCTTGGCATTAAAGAGCGGTTGCTTTCTACGGGCAAAACTCGGTACTCAACTTCTTTCGACACGTGTCTCGTCGAGACGGAACCTCGACAGAACGTCTAGTTGTGCAAGAAAGAGTAGGAAGTGACAGGGCTAGGGGAAGATCTCTAATGAGATGTACTGACCAAACCAAATCAGTGTGTCGGTCACAGTAAGCGAATGCTTACGGAAAGCAGCTCTACGGGAGGAATGGCGACGTGTCGTTAAATGAGTCGCTCAAAAGTTTTCATAATGGCCACGACCACTCTATCAAGAGTGTAACGAAGAAGAAGGCCCTCCGTTACAGCAGGATATGCGCTTTAAGCTTGAAATACGCTTTTTTTCCCTTTCCACACACAAAAGAAACTGTGTTGTAACCTGAAAAGGCGTGGAAGAATGGCAAGACTACTATCCTTTCTGGTCCTGTAAAATAAATCATATATCTATGAGTTACAAATAAAATCATATATTTAAAGAATGTTTGCAGCACGTGACCATTAGCCCAGTTGACCTGTCTCTTATTGCGGTGACATATTTATTTATTTTATTTACAATTAATGGAAGAACTACAAACGTTAGCTTAAGAAAATGCAATAGCATGGCACGAGAGGAACAGGTGATTCTTTCCTGTGCCAATCCTCCATTAATTGTAAATAAAATAAATATGTCACCGCAGTATACGAGACAGCTCACCAGGGCAATTGGTCAAGTGCTGCAAACTTTCTTTAAATATATGATTTTATTTGTAACGCATAGATATATAATTTATTTTACAGGACCAGAAAGGTCAGAAGTCTTGTCATTCTTCCACACCTTTTCAGGTTGCGACACTGTTTCTTTTCTGTATGGACAGGGAAAAAAGCGTATTTCAAGCTTGGAGCGCATATCCTGCCGTAACGGAGGGGTTTAAATACGGCAAACAAGGCAATATTGAGCAGGCATTGCCAATATTGATAAAAATTGTTATTGTCTTGTATGGCAAGTAAGAGTCTTACAATAGTAAGTATGGACAGATTTGAATTACGAGGTGTGAATTGGCCCCTAGACGTTATTTTAACAAAATGCATAGTATTTTGTTACTGATTTTACGAGTACATCAGGTACAAGTACGAGTGCAAAAGAGTGCCGAAAAGTACTTTTTACAAAAAAAAATCTTCAGTTAGAGAATCTGCATCCAATGGAAGATGCCCTACCCACGTAAACATATTTCTCCGTGCAGTTTACCAAGGAGGCTATGTTTGGGGACAGATTATAGCCCCTCAGCAACAGCTTCCATGTCCTGCTGACTGGAGCTGGTCCAAACAAAATGGTTATTGGGAGCCCATATGTACAAGCCTACCTGCGGCGGCTGCTGCTTGTTTAGAGCTTATTCGTTGCCGCTGCAAAACAAAATGGGCAGGGAGGTGCAACTGCGTTAAGAAAAAACTAAAATGCACGGACCCATGGGCATGTAGTGGCAATTGCGAACAATATATATCTTACTCGTATTTTAACCCGCATTTTAATCAAACATCTGCTTTGTTAATTTTATCACATTTATAATAACTCTATTGGCGAAAGTTTTCCCAACATCTATATTTATACGTTTAATTTATATTTGTATATATATCACGTCCAGAAGTAATTTTCTACAACCAGAAGAATAACAACTTATCAGAAACCATCGAAACATACTTAAAAATCCTAAACGCTGCATACCGCTCTTACAATGCAGGTACGCCGCGCGACACAAAACTTTTTTTTTATCAGAGTTATGAAAAAAAAATGTTTAACAAGTTTACTATTCTATATAGTAGGATAACTGGGCTATTCACAGGTATTTTTTTTCTAGAGCAAATCCTCATAGTTTTAATTTTGTAGAGGATTTTCGAAATAAAAAGTGAAAAGATTTTTTTGGAATTTTTAATTTCTCGATTTTTTTGTATGGAAGAGTGAAAATTTAGTCACAGAAATGAATTCTTCATCCTCGAATTACACGAAAAAGACACCAAACTTGATATAGTTGCTAGATGTATGCAGATATATAGCTTAGAGTGAGGCGCGCCGGAGCCACATTTGCCCCCCCTCCCCTGCCCACCTGCTGGGTGGAACCTCTTGGCAACCGGGCTTAATCGGCTCAGATCACCCCCAGAAACACCTGTTCCAAGCGGTTTGCTTTGTCTCCAAAATGCAAGGTCCCCTTAGAAAACAGGACCTTAGAACTTCTGCTAGTAAGCGATTGGCGTCTTGGCTACGCGGCCAGTTACTTTGAACCAAGGGAAGGGATAAGTTCGCGCGATAAGTACCTAAGTTTTAATGACGAATGTTATTTTTCCTGTTTTGTTTTGATTTTTGTACAATAAAGCGTTTTACTACTACTTTCCCTACTCCACAGTTTTAGGACATACCGTAAAAGTATAAAACTTTTCCCTTTAACATAACTTTGCCCACCGCGTCACAGTTCGGTGAAAGTGAAATAACTAAAAACTGAAGAAAGTCTATCTGTAACTACTACAAAGAAAGAGGCAAAATAAACGTCAAATTCTATTGAAAATATGTTATTTATAGTAACACTAGTCTCTCTTGGAAATTTCCACATGAAATAAAGGAAAATTAATTTTAGATTTACACTAACTATACCTACAGAATATGAGAAAAAAGCGCTGGTGGCCTAGCGGTGAGAGCGTGCGACTTGCAATCTGGAGGTCGCGGGTTCAAACCCCGGCTCGTACCAATGAGTTTTTCGGAACTTATGTACGAAATATCATTTGATATTTACCAGTCGCTTTTCGGTGAAGGATCTTTTCGGTGAGGAAACCGGACTAATCCCAATAAGGCCTAGTTTACCCTCTGGGTTGGAAGGTCAGATGGCAGTCGCTTTCGTAAAAACTAGTGCCTACGTCAAATCATGGGATTAATTGTCAAGCGGACCCCAGGCTCTCATGAGCCGTGGCGAAATGCCGGGATAACGCGAGGAAGAAGACTATACAAAATATGAGAATTTCCATGTGTAATATCCGCGATTTTGGACTACGCTATATGGGAGCATTCCACGGGCTGTCCCGTACAAACGCATTTTAAGTATTTCCTGTGTTGCGACTTTTTTCTCGGCATTTAAAGCAGGCGATTATTTTTCTGTGCATATTTTTGACCATTTGTCTTAGAAAAGGAAACTCTTATAACTTTAAATCTTCAGAAACTTTGCGTTTGTACGGGACAACGGTAGACGATTTCATGGAATGCTCCTATGGCACATCAGTATGGCTCAAAACACCAGTAATTGTAATGTATGTGCGCAGCAGGAAGCATGATCCCTAGCCGCCATTTTTCTCCACTCTTCTCGAGATTAAATCGAGTGTCTTCTGATTTATGTCGACAACCCCTTCTGAGTTATGCCTGGAGAACTATGTTTATAGTTATGGTGTCTTCGAAGGCACAGTATAACATAAAAGTTGTGTTTGTAAATTTGGAAAAATAAGTTACTAATAAACCACTGATCTTGTATTTAATTATACAAACGGGTCTACCGCCATATAATTTCATTGTTTTTACCTTCAATACCCAAGTAGCACAGATTTGCTGTATAGCAGCCGCATAATGAAGTAAGAATACGCTTGAAGCTGGAATAAAAAGCTGCATAAGAGCTGTATAAGCGTCTTTTCAGCTTTTATTACTCTTAAATGGGCACAAATTATTCAGCCTTAAGTTCACATAGCTACTTAAGAGCGCTGTAGCAGCAATTTAACGGAATTATAAGTGGCAACAGGAGTTATAAGAGGTGTATATTGACTGGGTAAGAGACCACCAGTTACCCTTTATTCAGCTAATATGTCACATGTGCACCCTAATACCGGGAAAGATTGACGTTGGGCTGAATAAAAGATAATTAATAACATACTTTTACACCTCTGCCTTAAAAAGCAGCTATTATTTAGTATAGTGACACTGACGATGAACGCAGAGGTGAACATATTTATATTGAAGTAAAAACGTTAAGCGCAACGACGCCATAAGTCATTTTGTTAAAGTGTTTAGTTGAATGTTAGTACATGATCTTTTATATATTTACGCGAGAAAGATGTTTGGGAATGCAAGTTTATTGACATTATATATATACATTATCTAAGAAAATTTCAGTGCGCCACGAAAATAATCAGTATTTATTTAATTTAATGATATAAATAAGCTATGTGTAAAAACTATTTCAGTGGTTTGGGCAGAATTATGAGATAAAAAGTTAATAATACGTTATAGGAAGTACTAAACTAATGATTTAGGTTAAGAACTCATGCACAAAACCTTTTTGTTACCCTTAAAAGTTGGAAAAGTAATTTCAATTTTGTAGGTTATCTACAATAAAATGGCGATCAATGTTAAAAAGCAACGTGAACCATTAAAATTCTAATATGCAGCATAAGACTGTTATATATCTGATAAAGATACTTAAGTGAACCACTATAAAGTCCAAGTCGTTATTTCGATACACTAGTGAACCTCTAAACAGTTATAAGGCATCTTGTGAACGTTTAAACAGCCGCTATGCAGACAGTCTCAATGGTAGTATAATAGGCTGCTTAGCGGTAAACATGTTCAGCGCTAAGCCGTATTATGCGCCACATGTGTTCGATTATACTTCTATTGGTTTCATAATAGTTCACTCGTTCTCCCTTATAATAAGTCAGTGAAATAAAAGCTGCTTAGCGGTAAACATGTTCAGCTATAAGCTGTATTATGCGCCACATGTGTTCCATTTATACGTCTATTGGCTTCATATTAGTTCACTCGTGCTCCCTTAAAGGTCAGCGTAATAAAAGCTGCTTAGCGGTAAACATGTTCAGCGATAAGCTGTATTATGCGCCCCATGTGTTCCATTATACGTCTATTGGCTTCATAATAGTTCATTCGTGCTTCCTTAAAAAGTCAGAATAATAAAAGCTGCTTAGCAGTAAATATGTTCAGCTATAAGCTGTATTATGCGCCACGTATGTTCCATTATACGTCTATTGGCTTCATAATAGTTCACTCGTACTCCCTTAAAAGTCAGCGTAATAAAAGCTGCTTAGCGGTAAACATGTTATGCGACAAGCTGTATTATGTGCCACATGTGTTCCATTATACGTCTATTAGCTTCATAATAGTTCACTTGTGCTCCCTTAATAAGTCAACGTAATAAAAGTCCACAATTACCTCCTTATACAGCACATGGCGTAATTTTATCCACTAAACAGACCTTATAACGGTTAAAGCATTTGATAACCCTTAAAGCTGTATAAAGTCGTAGCAAATATACCTTTATATCACTCTTTGCGTATTAATGGTAGTTTTCAGAGCCGTAATGCAGCGTTTAATCAGCCCTAAGCTATATAAATATCACTGAGATCTATTATACAGCTGTAGGACCACGAGTGTGCTCTTATAAGAGTCTTAATACGCACAGAGCGTTAAATAGAACTAAAAGTGAGTAGTTATAGAGCTATCTGTGCTACTTGGGTACCGACGTTTCAGCTGAGTTGCACCAGCTCCCAGCGCAGCAGATCCGTTTGTGTAATTAAATATGTGAATATGTGTACAGAATAAATAATAGTACTAGGTACAGAAGACTCACTCTCTAACAAAACGCGTCTGTCACGATCAGCACAGATATGGCCGCTAGGTGGCGACAGCGCCACGCGCGGCTTATGGCAAACCCCAAAATTGGGGTCGAACGGATGGACTTTTAGCTACTTGTAGCAAAGCGACGAAATCGCGAGAGTTAAGTGTTACAGTGGTCTTGTGTTAGCTACCTGCCCCGGGTTAGCAAATTATACACCTAAACCTTCCTCAAGACCCATTCTATTCATAGGTGTAAACCGCATGAAAATCCGTTCAGTAGTTTTTAAGTTTATCACGAAGAACAAACATACAAACACACAAAGAGACAGACGCGGCGGGGGACTTTGTTTTATAAGGTGTACCTAGTGATACTACGTTAAGTATACCTACAGTCTATATTTGATAACTATCTCGTCGGTACTATACAAAATATAATCATAATAAAAAAAAACAATTGTGATCTCTACAGTTAGTATATTAGTCCAAACTTTTTTTATTTTTATTATTACACAGATAATACAGAGTAGGTACCTATAGCTGGTCAAGCAAATATTGTCAGTAAAAAAAGGCGCGAAATTCAAATTTTCTATGGGACGATATCCCTTCTCGCCTACATTTTTCAAATTTGCCGCCTTTTTCTACTGACAAGATCTGCTTGACCAGCTTTACCTAATGTTTGCATCTACCCTCAAGTGGTTTAAGGCGCCATTTGAGGGTAGATTTTGTTTACTTCTATTTCAATACCTAAAGATACAGAGTAGTTGTACACTCGCAGTGGTGTTGATCCGAAAGTCAACAGTGTAAGTGTAAGGGCAAATATTGACGTGCCGCTTAACCGCACTTAGCTTATTACGAGACATAAACATTATGGAAGTGATATACAGGGTGTGTCTGACCATGGGGCTTTAAATCCAGGGCTCGATTCTACTCACTAAACTGAGCTACTTTTATTATAGCACCAACCCCGAAATCCCGAAAAAAAATTTTACTCTTTCATACATTTTGGCTGATCAGATGTCGACGTTTTCTATGGAAAAGACAAAAAAAAAATCCCCGATTTCAGGGTTGGTCCTATAGTAAAAGTAGCTCAGTTTAGCAAGTAAAATCAAGCCCTGTTTTTAAAGCCCCATGGTCAGACACACCATGTAGAGCGGGGTATGTTCCAATATATTTTGGATGGGTTCTTACAGTATTTTAGAAAAGCTCGTGTATTTTATGATAGCAAATACTTACATCGTAAAACCGGGATTCCACCAGTGTGCGGCATTGTGTGGCACAAGCATTTTTGTACTGAATATGCTTGTGCCACACAGGGCCGCACACAGCGCATACTGGTGGATTAGTTTCTTGACAATACAACAAAGTGATGTTGTATAGTGGTCGCTCGACGGGTTAATGATGACCGAAAATTAATTTATATTTTTTTATTCCCTGTACATTTAAATAATGAGGTATGGAAGTAGGTAATTTTTGCCTAAGTGGTTTTGTGTTATAAAACTACTAATATTTCATTTAACAAAAATATTTTTTATTAAAAAAATAATGCCGAGTTAGTATTGCCGATTTCATTGCAAACAAAATTGCCTAAAATGTGACGTCACACCAGGTGGGGAGGGATTTGCAAAATGTGACCAAGTGTGACAAGGAGGAGGGGAAGGGTCAAAAAACCTAGAAATTCGTTTGACGTAATTAATGGATGATCCCTTGGATGTACCTATATTAATCACCGCTATGTCCCTTCGTTTGATAAAAAAAATTGATTAGGTCTTATAAAATTTATAAAAGTTAAAAAAAACATAAAAAAAATTGTATGGATTTTCTTAGCTGTGATAATAATACGTATAATAATCTAGATAGGAAAAAATGCGGACTACGTTTGTATGAAAAGGCTTTGAAGTTGATTGGTAGATAATGCCTCATTGCATTAACTTCGCCTTTTGTACACTAAGTTATTTTCTTTTGTGCAATAAAGTATAGATAAATAAATAAATAAAAGGCGGTTTCGGGCGGTGGTCCGCTTAAAGGGTGACTCACGTTAGACCGGACCGTGTCCGGGCCGGAGCTTCCGGCGCTTACTTTTCTATGACATGACAGGTGATCACGTGATGTGTTCCATAGAAAACAATGTTCCGGAAGCTCCGTCCCGGACACGGCCCGGTCTAACGTGAGTCATCCTTAAGTCTTAACAGCACCATCATAACAAGAACATCCATTAGATCACAAGTAATTTCTAAAGCATTTCATTAAAGTTAGCAATGACACCCAGAAGCATCGTCAACGCATTAACAAAACGAAGTAACAATTCAAAATTAACAGCACTTTGTTTATGATTGATGAATACGCCCCATCACTAGATTTAAAACGACCCCTGAATAGTGATGTGCTTGTAACGCGAGTTTTATTAAAACTTTAGTTCGGGAATGTTCCCTAGAACCCCTACCACCCGTTTAGACATTGACAGATACGCTCGCGTCTAAGTAACTTACTTTCTATGCATCTCGCTCGTACTCGCATATTAGTGCAAGCGAGATGTATAGAAAGTAAATTTACGTAGACGCGAGGGTGTCTGTCAATGTCAAAACTGGTGGTAACCGTACTGCCGGCCTAGCCAAGGTTACAATCGCTATCGCTTCGACAACGAAAAGCATTATGTCTCTCTATCACTCTTCCATATTAGTGCGACAGTGACAGTTGCGTTTCGACCGCTACGGAGCGTAAGCTATTGGCATCTTGGCTACGCGGCCTCTCTACCAGTGGCGACAATAGGGGCATTCCAGAAAAGGACGTCGGGTACGTGCAGCCGGCCTAGCCAAGGTTACAATCGCTATCGCTTCGACAACGAAAACCATTATGTCTCTCTATCACTCTTTCGTATTAGCGCGACAGTGACAGTTGCGTTTCGATCGCTACGGAGCGTAAGCGATTGGCATCTTGGCTACGCGGCCTCCTTAGGGGGCCCCGGAGGACCGACAGTAACAGAGTATATTTGATTAGGTACCCAAAATAGAAGATCATAGTAGAAAAATGTTAGTTTATTCGCTTTTTTTACTTTCCCCAAATTCGTATGTGCCTAAATAAATGGGCCCCAAATTCTTATGTGCCCAAGGGCTGGGGCCCTTGAGCATAGCCCTTGCTGTGCATATGCTGGGGCATAGTTTAAGACGGCCCTTGGTACGTGACAAAGCACGATAACATTTGATAACTTAGGTTTTGATTCACCGGTGTATAATACATTGACTTCTTTAAGTTAATATATATATAGAGCGTCTACACACTGTCTGATCCGATACCGGAGGTAAAATGCATAAAATACGTGTTTTTCTGTACCTACTCGTATTTATTTGTTCGTAAAAGATTCTCGATAAAAATAAATCTTAATCTATAATGGCGGACTTGATGCCATAGGACACCGGTTATTTTTCTCGACAAAGTAGTCATAACCTTTTTGTGAAATGCCCCTAATAGAACCCAATTCCCGCTAGCTTGTCAAATAATGAATGAATGAATGAATAATATTTATTTCAGGACTAAGTCCATATTATGTTAGTAACAACCATATTATGTAGTAATCTTACAACTAAGCATTTTATAATCGCTTACATTTCAAGAAGTAAAGTACTAAGGCAATTAATTGCGGCTTTCCTAACAAAATATGAAATTTTCCATATTTACTTTACATTCTTGGGAACATAGGAACATTCCCAACCCTGGCACATCACTATCAATAAACATAGCAAACTCAATCCAGTGATAGCCACCCCAGCAATAACTATTCATAACATCTCCCCACTCTTTTCTCTTAACAACTGTTCTGTGTGAAAGAAAGAGAGGGATGTTGTAATTTATAAGTTTTGGGTATCTGTGAGATTATCTTAATGGTTGACTTGTTGTGTAGGAATTATGGAGATGCACTTTTGTAAGATTGCTTACTTTATTTGACAGCTTGCGTACATATCTACTTACATCAGTGGGGAGACACTCGACTTCGGGCAAACTCGGCTCCTTTCGGCTCAGCATTGCTCCGAGCAATTATTAGTGTTGACACAACTTGACGTCCATTTCCGTGCACCGCGACTTACTCGAATTTTGACAACCCTAAATAGTCGAAAGGGATAGTGCCATAAGTTAGAAAGAGATACCATGATTCAACCCTGAATCATTGTCAACAACTTCGGTTTTGTAGGAAGTGCCCTTTCTGTACGGTATTACTATTACTCTGTTACATCCCTACTAATATCTATATATTAGTAGGGATGTAACAGAGTAAGAGTAATAGTAGTATCAATATGTGAAAGTAACCGTCTGTCTGTTTTTTATTATTACTAGAGATGCCCCGAATAGTGAATTTGGCCGAATACCGAATATTCGGCCCCTCTCTCGGCCGAATACCGAATATTCGGCCCCTCTCTCGGCCGAATACCGAATATTCGGCGACCGAATATTCGGCATGACATGCGAACATTTTAAGTGACAATTATTATGAAAATTATTCGCCAACAAAGCACAACGTTTGCTAAGATATATTTTTATGTTGAACATAATTAATTAATCTAGTTGGAATCAATCGAATCAGACCCATGATAAAAATGAAATATTTTCTAATCAACAAATGCTCAATAGGATATGGCACGTTGAAGAAGAAATGCTCAAAAACGTGCCTTCGTATTATGTAACTACATCAAGAATCTTCTTCTTCAATGTGCAGCCATATCCTAACGGATGTCGACGATCAACATGCGAAAGTCCTCTCTATGTTCCGCCACTCTGCCCAGAGTGGTAGCGTCCGTAATACCGGTCCAACTCCTTATATTATTGCACCATGATGTTCTGAGTCTTCCTCTACCTCTTTTTCCATCAATTTTTCCCTCAATAATGTTTTTTAGTAACGCATATTTGGTGTTCCTGTCGATATGTCCAAAATATGCTGTTTTCCTTCTTTTGATTGTCAATACGACTTCCTTTGTCTTTTCCATTCTGTCTAATACTATTTTATTTGATATTTTATCTACCCACGATATTCTTTACATCAAGAATACATTTTAAATATTAAATACACCTAGTTTTTGGTTATTTTTTTGTGTAATTTTTCTTTTTAGGTAGGTGCAACAGATATTCGGTATTCGGCCGAATAGTAAACAACATTCGGCCGAATACCGAATATTCGGCAAAGTGGCCGAATAGGCCGAATACCGAATAGTTGCCGAATATTCGTGGCATCTCTAATTGTTACATCTTCACGCTGATTTAGATGAATAATTGTTATGCAGATAGTTTTTTCGGAAATGGGTAGAAAAAGTGTCAAATCTACTCGCCAAAAGATGGCGCTGATATAAAAATTCATGAATTCACGATTGTTATTATACTTTATGATTATTAGTTAAATCATAACATTCATAACTTATGTTTTAACTATATGTATTCATCAGTAATCAGCAGTTATCGCAAATTTTATAGCATTTTCGGTGCAGCGGAGTGGTGTTAACGGAATTGGTAAAAACAATTTCAACCCTAATGATTAATTAGCGCTAATTTCGTTAATATTAACCTTAATTTAGCATTTTAGTTGGATTATCTATAGCAATTCCGTTAACACCACTCCGCTGCCCCAAAAACGCTATAAATTTTACAATGTCTGGTAATCAGTCATTCATTGTAGTGTACATATACCTATCTAGTTTTAAATTAAAGTTTGTATTGTCAGTTTTTAAGTATATCCAAAGAAAAACGTAGATAAATTGAAACGGAGTCGCGCGCAAATTGTGCGAGGAAGCGTTTTGTTGCTATTTAATTTTTGCAGGCGCTTATTTTAAGCGCTGTTAATTCTTATTCTTAGCTTTTACTATTTTAAACTCTATTACGTTAATAAAATACTCTGATCTGCAGTGGGAGGGACAATATGCTAAAATCTCAACGTGACATTATTAAAGACAAACTAATTCACCATAACCACACCATAATATGGTGATATTATCACAAGCTCATCAAAACATTAATTACCTATGTTACCTATGTAGGTGTGTCCGAATGGTTAAGTAGTTACTTACTGAAGTTTTTAATTTATAAACTAATTATATAACCCGGTACAGCCCGCGGAGGCCTTTTAGATTAAAATATTTTAATATTTAGATATATTTAAGTTACTTTTGTATGATTATTTATGTACCCTGTATATTCTTAATAAAATTGGTTTATTATATAATGTCAGAATCGATACAAAAATTTGCAAACTACTTATTAGGTGAACCCTGATACCTAAATGGTTACCTACCTATGTAGCTACTTTGGAGTTGGATTGGACTCTCTCTTAATCAAGGTAAATGATCTTAAACATTTAGAATTCCAAAGTTAGAAATAGGAATTCATTTCAAAACGACAATCGTATTAACCATTCAATCAAAGCCATTTAGAAACTCATAGGATTCCGTAAATGAGCAATCTAGAGACCTTGCCCACTGGACACAGTCTGAATAACTAAGCTAACTCGTTCTGGTATCGCAAAGTACCGCATCACTGACTAGTCACCTTTTAAGGAGATGTCCTTGTCTATACCTGTGCGGAATTCGCTGGCTTAACCAGGAAACAAGTTAGAGAAATAGGGTTATGTGTTTGCGACAAAATTGCGCGAAATCGTCGATTACACGCCTAGCGTAGGCGGCAGAATGAATCAGCTGAGAGAAAAATCAATAGTTTTGTTGCTTGCTTTACAACTGCTCGTTTAACTAGCTTAAAATATAGTCTAGACTTGAAAAAATAAATGAAAAGTGGCAATTACGTCATTGCGGCTACTGTTATAGTAATATTAAGTCTAAATTGAAAGTTTGAGTCACTAATTATTGAGAACTAAATTAAATTTAACACCGCAGTGAATGCAGCCACAGGTGACGCGAGTATCCGAACGCACCAGATGGCGCAGTGTATCCGAGATGTTATTACATGAATGGGGCGTGTGAGTGCTTGTGACATAAAATTGTGTTTTGTGATTATTTAAACCCTAATGGAGACTAAAAACAGTAAGTAATTATAGTTAATAATATTATCTACCTAATTTAAGAGTCGCAATAATGTAGTGTTTATAGATAACGCGTAAAAATTGAGAATCCGTACATATGTCCGATCAGACGTATAACCCGACCGAATTTAGGTCGCGCAGTTCGCGGTGCACTTCCTCCCGCTCCCGTTCTTCCGCAATCGATCGGGTTACATTCCCGCCATCTTGTCCGAGCTTTCAGGATTTCGTATAAATATATCGATCGAAAGCTTACCGTAACCCAATTCCGTTTGGATTCTCGTCTATAACCAGCCTTTGAGGCAATAAACTTGTCAGAATAGCTTCCGTAGTCATTATTATTTAGTAAATGTGTAAAAACGCTTTGTTGACATAAGGCATCTTGCTTGAAACTCCTGAAAAACTCGCTTTCCGGTCCAGTTTTTGGGTCAAAGAGCCAAAAAAGTTAGCTTAATGAGTTTTCTACCTGCCCCTCTCAAGGTTTTCGCGATGTTTGTTAGCATGTTTCTATGGCCTTGCCTTACGCGCCTACATCGACATACGAGGTGACATCAGAAATTTTAAATAGATTTGATCACGAATACAGTGTTTTCGGAGCGCGCGTCCTCCAACCAACAAGCTTGGGGCTTGCCTTTCATTGCGTGTCTCTGATAAGCTCATCATCTAATTTTGCCGAAAAAAACTGCAATCAGCTGTTTTTGAAGTTTAAGAAAAAAGTAGTTTTAGGGCTGTGAATATCGTATTCAGCCAAATATGTCACTTTAACTGATGCGTTCGAAGATCGATAATTTCACCAAATTGATTTTTTTCTATGGCTAACAAATGTTAAGTACCCAGCATTTTATTTATGTGCATACTAAAACAATTGAGGATCAATATAAAATTATTATTAAATTAAGTACAATAACCATTAAGCTAACTGTAATAATAATCACTAGAACTTAGTATAAATAGGTATTAGTGAGAATATGAAATTCTGCGCTACTAATGTTTCAACGGAATTCAATTTAACTGGCTCAAATTTAAATTTTCTAATGGTACTCACTTTTGGTAAAGATGTGTACAACAAGAAAAAAACAAACAAATAATTTTGAAATGGCTATATCATTAAAATGTTAACATGTTTTTGATAACAGTGACACTGATTGAACACCAAAACTGACCATTTTTAAATCATAACGCAGAGAGATAAAGTCGTAAAATAATAGTAAGTTAACACATTCACTGCAAACATATTCGTAGCACTACAGTCATAGCCCATCGCAGCATTTTCCCGCTTTGTAGAGGAACCCACCGAGCGGGTTCCTGGCGCTGTTAATGCGGCATATACATATACTTGGTGTCTTAAATAAATATATTCATTTTCATTATACCATAGATTATGGTATTTAATTGATAAACCAACTATATTTCAATTTAATTTAAATATCAGTGGTTATTGATGTGGTTAATAATTACTAATTGATATAGTGTAATCAGTTTATCCTTGTACATTTATTCTCCGGAAGATATTGTTTTATTCAAACGGGAAATAATTTATGTTTATCGAATATTTTCATTGATCACTTTACTCATGGGGCAGGAAAATGAGAATTAAAAAAACAGTAGTGTGTTAGTCATGTCTGATGGCTGATTCATAGTATTATTAACAAAAAAATTGTAAAAGATTTTAGATTGGATTGGATTTTTTTTAGATTGGAGGTTGGGGTGCTATTTTTTAACGAATATTATTTATAGCCTTTTTGTTGCGGCACCCAAATGCTGTTTATTTGCTCTTCCCATCTCCTCACTGATTCACTGTTAAATGTTTTGGGTGCTCGCTTGCCAGTCGGCATAGGTATATTTAACGAATATAATCAACATTTAAAAGATGTCCACCACTGATCAATGATCATTTATTTGGTTATCGCACTGATGCAGATCCGCACAGCACTCTGGTGTGTGAGTGAGACACCACCATGCATGCTCGCTCGCACATCGGAGCAACGTGCGGAACATCCAAAATTAAGACCGCTTTACTTAGGGCCAGTTGCACTAACCACAGTTAACAGACTGATCAATGTCACACAGCTGAGCAGAGATCTATGAATGGTAGGTTGCACAAAATTGTCCGTCACCGTTAAAGCGTTTGCTAAATTTTATTGTATGGGAAGTTTCACACTATAGTTCGTTTTTTTAGCATTAGAAAGAACTCCACAGAAGCAAGCGTGCAGTTTTTATCAGGCTCTTTAATTTTTAATAGTTATAGAATTATCTAATGTAGCATGGTCAATACATATAATTTACTTCAAATTATTACCGCTAAAAGTGCCGGATTTGGAACCACAAGCTTACTTCTGCGAAGTTCTTTCTAATGCTAAAAAAAACGGACTATACACTGGTGATTGACATTAATCAGTCCATTAAATGTGGTTGGTGCAACTGGCCCTTAATCCAGTGATCTGATCTAGGAATAGTCAATTTCTTCTGACAAAAATCCATCCTTCACATAGTATTCAAAAACTCTTTGAGTTTACATTCTACACAGTTATTGCTAAGTGGTAAATACACGTAATGTAACCAACGCCTACTAGGTCTGGTTTAGTTCAAATATTTGTAGACCTTGACCTGCCTCTACTGGATTATCCGGACACATTTTGATATAAGGTGTACAAATTTCATGTGTATACTTAGGTTAAGTAGGTTTCATGTTGTGAAAGATGTTAAAAGTAGCCCGAAATGGTTCGTGTAATATTACACGCGGTTGCTGCGTCGCCAGTTCCTTATGGCTCCTATACACGATGGGCCAACGCCGGCCACTCCAAGGGACGCAGCCATGCGGTAGAATGAGATAGCAATATCACTTGCTCCCTCTAACGCATAAATGCTTCCCTTGGAGAGGCCGGCGTTGGCCCATCGTGTAGAGGAGCTTTTAACTTTGAACTTGGCTGGACACCCTACCGCGTGGCTAGATTCAAGTAGTTAAAAACTTCAGAATTTGGGGTTTAGCCAAGAGCGGATCCAGCTTTAAAGTCGGAATGCAGTTTTGTTTCTTTATAAAAATAAAGGAATGTCTCCTTTAAGTAAAATGAGCCAGCTTAAGGATTTAAGGTAGTTTCCCTCCAGGGCCCGACTTATCTTTCCACCCTGTATACGTCGAACGTCTACACAGATACAACATACAAAGTCAAAATACCCAGAACGCCTATAGCTCAGCCTCTTACATTTCCAAGAAACACTGACGCCATTGATAATGTTATAATGTACGTGACCGTTGAAACTATTGCAATTTATATTAAATGACTCATAGCACAGAATTAATAATAGTACTGCCGTACAGAAAGGAAACTTCCTACAATACCGAAGTTTGACAGCGGTTCAGGGTCGAATCATGCTGACCCTTTCTAATGGCTCCTCTACTTCAGCACTCGGCAACCAGCGGCCCGCCAACCTCTTGCTTGCGGCCTCCCTGGCTATTTTGTATGTAATACTGACGAACGACAATGTTTGCTAAAGTCACAAATATTACCAAAGTGCGGCCCGCGTCAACTATTATGTGGCCCTTGGCTGAAAGGTTGCCGACCGCTGCTCTACACGATGGGCCAACACCGGCCACTCCAAGGGACGCATTAGAGGGAGCAACTGATATTGCTTTCTCATTCTACCGCATGGCTGCGTCTCTTGGAGTGGCCGGCGTTGGCCCATCGTGTAGAGGAGCCCTAATATAACTCGGCCTAAGTCGCAAACCTCGTAGTCCTCCGGGGGAGTTACGAGCCAACGGGAGTGGTCCATTGACTATGCCGCAATGAGAGGCGTAGTATTCAAAACTGATATCAATGAGCCAAAAAGCAAAACGGTCCGACACAGATAATTTCATAATCATTTAGATTTCCAAATTTGTGATTGGAGGAGGAAACAGTCGAGTACAAAACCTCGATTTTTGAGATTTTTACGCAGGATTTTTCGCCTTGTCCTTATCGCACTAGTTTTAGGTGCCTCTTCCGTTAGCGAGACGGGTATATTTACCTAAAATATTTAAAACTCAGCTCCTGTTTCGTCTTAAGTGGTTTGCGACTATAAGTATTGTTGTCCAACGTAGGAATTACTAATTTCCTTGAAATGGAGTTAAGAGGTTTGTGACTTAGATTAGGCCGACGATATATGGCACTTTCCCTTTCGGCTATTTAGGGTTGTCAAAATTCAAGCCATTATCTTATCTGTGGTTGTGCACGCAAAAGGACGTCAAGTTGTGTCAACCCTAATAATTGCTCGGAGCAATGCTGAGCCGAGCGGAGCCGAGATTGGCCGAAGTCAGGAGTTTCGCACCCCTGCTTATAGCTAGTTAGCTAGTATAGAAAAAAGAAAGAAATCGTCAATGCGATAAAAGTCATAGTCTAATAAAACATGGTCTTCTCTTTCCAGAGTGACACAAGCCTACGTCACAATAACATGGCCGCTATATATAGCGCTATCGTATATTATCATATAGCGCTGTCGCATGATGACGTAGGCTTGTGTCAGTCAGGTGACCTAGAAAATACGGGAAGAGAGTACCTGGCGGAGTATATTATTATACCATGGATAAAAGTAAAGTCAAACACTGCTATGAAAAGTACTGGTATCCGCCAAATTGCCAGTGTTTCGTAATCGTCCTTAAATTAAAGATCGGGCGAGTCAATTAGGCCGCGTTATCGAGAAATACGGCAATGGCCGACTGACGTAATCGGGGCAAGGCAAAGGCTGAGGCGATTCCACAGCCGGAGCGTTTTCCTCACATGACGTTGCACATAGGGGTATGTGCCCCTTAAAGCTGGCCATTAGTCGACTGTAACGTCAAGATGTAAAATCAGTCCAAAATAAATTAGTTTAGTATATTAGGCATATTTAAGTATTAAAAACGTTAAAAATAATTTTGGCCAGCTTTTTGGGTCAAATACCCCTATGTGCGTTGCCGCTAGACCGCCCGATATACGAGTAAGGCCAGGCCCCTGTTTCACCAACGTGACAGGTGCGACGAATTGTAAAATCACTGTTGCTGACGTCACAGGCAACCATGGGCTACGGTTACCGCTTACCATCGGGCTGGCCGTATTCCTGTTTGCGACCATCATTGTATTATTAAAAAAAAGTTTATGATATCGGAAAAAAACATATTTCTCTTGCTAAGTTTATGACAATTGTCACAAGAAACACTACAATTGTCACGAAAATCCGACATATAACTCATTACCTGTCAAGAATTACCTACAATTCTTCTAAATCTTTAACAATTGTCAGAAACTTCGCAGGAGAAATATCTGTTTTTTTCCGATATAATAAAGTTTTTTTAAATAATACAATGATGGTGGCAAACAGGAATAAGGCCCGCCCGATGGTAAGTGGTAACCGTAGCCCATGGATGCATGTGACGTCAGTAACAGTGCTATTTTACAATTGTCGCACCTGTCACCGTGGTGAAATTGGGGCCAGAACACACCGGCTGCATGTGCTTAGCGTGCGCGAAAATGTTTGAGCCGTGCAGGCACACGACACGTCGTCTTGCATTTGATAGTTAATTAAAACATACATATGGTGTTAAAACCGCCAGCTAGTGTGGGACTGGGCACGGCAGGCCATGTTTTTTTCTTGTTTTTTTTCGATGTGGCGCGCGCACAGCTCTTGTGAGCAAGGCAAGGACCCCGCTAAGGATACGGTCGAGCCTTGCTCATATGCATATCTGTCGCCAGTTTTCCCTTAGTCGCCTTAGGCCCCCCCCACATCTGGCGTCTTTCGAGCGTCGGCGTCTGTCGGCGTCGGTCCAGCGCTATGGAAAATGACGTCGCTGCGCAGTTGCGTCGACGCTGCGTCGACGTTGCGTCGACGTCGGCCATAGAATTGTAGACGCCGACGCTCGAAAGACGCCAGATGTGGGGGGGCCCTTATACGACACCCACGGGACGAGATGGGGTGGTGCTATTCTTTTCTGATGCCGGCACCACACGGCACCGGCAGGCCATGTACGACGTATGTACAGAGGTGGGCTAAACTAGCCATGGAGTGGGTGCCACAATGTAAATGCCGGCAGGGTCGCCCTGAGAGGAGACGGCGGGACGACCTGGACACATTTCTCAGCAACTGGACGGATGCTGCAGTTAATCAAGAATGGAAGTCTAGGGGGGAGGCCTTTGTCCAGCAGTGGGACAGTTTATGGCTCCTCTACACGATGGGCCAACGCCGGCCACTCCAAGGGACGCATTTATGCGTTAGAGGGAGCAAGTGATATTGCTATCTCATTCTACCGCATGGCTGCGTCCCTTGGAATGGCCGGCGTTGGCCCATCGTGTAGAGGAGCCATTATAGGCTCCTTAAAAAAAGTACGAATTTTTTGGCTTGGACCAATCATTTAGCTACGTAGTGTAGTTAGTACAATTGTTACGGAATTGGAGCAATACAATAGGACAGCCATTCTCAAAGTGTGTTCCGCGGAACCCTAGGGTTCCGCAAAGCCTCTGTTGGGGCAGGCGTGGCTCACTCCACGATTTCGTCGCTTTGCTACAGGTAGCTAAAAGTGCATCCGTTTGGCCCTAATTTTGGGGTTTGCCATAAGCCGCGCGTGGCGCTGTCGCCACCTAGCGGCCATATCTGTGCTGATCGTAACAGACGCGTTTTGTTAGAGAGTGAGTCTTCTGTACCTAGTACTATTATTTATTTTGTGGTTGGGGCTCCGCGAAAATACTTGTAATAATAAGAAAAAAACAGCTCTTCTGTAGGTATATCTGGTCCACAGTAATGAACGATTTTTTTTTTATTTGGGGCTCCGTCAAATATTTCGCTTGCTAAACGGGTCCGTCACCAAAAAAGTTTGAGAACCGCTGCAGTAGGAGAATACGACGGTTTACAATTTGCCACAGATGGGTAAATGCATGGTATAATAATATACTCCGCCTGGTACTCTCTTCCCGTCTTTTCTAGGTCACCTGACAGACACAAGCCTACGTCATCATGCGACAGAGCTATATGATAATATGCGATAGCGCTATATATAGCGGCCATGTTATTGTGACGTAGGCTTGTGTCACTCTGGGAAGAGAAGACCATGTTTTATTAGACTATGGGTAAATGTAAGCAGCGGCGGCGCGTCACGGCGTCAGTTTCATAATGTCAACAAGTCAATATCCAGGGCGGAAAATAGGTACTACGTTTGTAAGGAAAGCGGTCGTCCACTATCCTCTTATTTATTACAAATAATAAGTTTTAGGCAAAATTTTCATTTTTGGTATAATCTTTTATCGCTGAGTGTACTTTTCTTACGACAGACAACTAATACTCATCGAGACAATTCTAAAAACCTCTAACACGATTAGGTTGCGGTGTTTCATCACAGAGTTCCTATGGCCACCTCCTGTCTCCGTCATCAGATCAGTTCGACAGTACCATATTATTGTATTGTCATCAGAACTACATACAGCTGCCAATTTTCATGACGCTACGATCCTTGGAAAAGGGTTAAATTAGTTACCTTAGATTCCATTACATATTTACATACAGGTCGACCTAATAAACCTCCAGGACCACAAAGTTGAATTCCTAAAATGTTGGATTTGCATAAAGTTGAATTTGCAGCATGTTGAATGTTAAAATGTTGAATTTGCATAATGTTGAGTTCTTTTTATGTCCAATTCGCATAAAGTTGAATTTGCAGAAAGTTGAATTTGCGATATGTTGAATCCTAAAATGTTGAATTTGCATAAAATTGAATTTGCGGTACTTACCAACTGTAAAGTATTTTTTCATTTAAATTATATTAAAAGTCAATAAGATAATGCCCGACCATATATGACCAGCTAAAAGTGTAAAAATACAAAAAAAATACAGAAAAAAGGTTTACTTATGGGGTATTTTTTAACGTTGTAATATACCTAAGTGGGGGCCACTTTTTTATTTATTTATTTAAACTTTATTTCTCAATACAGAAGTATAAGTAACTGGCGGACTTTATAATTAAATAAATAATAAATAAATAAATATTAGGGAACATTCTTACACAAATCGACCTAGTCCCAAACTAAGCAAAGCTTGTACTATGGGTACTAGGTGACGATATACATACTTATATAGATAAATACATACTTATATACATGTATAACATCCATAACTCAGGAACAAATATTCGTGATAAGCACACAAATAAATGCCCTTACCGGGATTCGAACCCGGGACCTCCAGCTTCGTAGGTAGGGTCACTACCAACTAGGCTAAAGCGGTCGTATACTTTAAAACATTATCTACCAGTAAACTAATGAAAGCCGAATTCCTAAAATGTTGACTTTCCCAGTATGTTGAAATTATACATTTTGATAATTCAACTTTTTAATATTTCAACATTATAAGAATTCAACATTTTGCGAAACTAAATATATTCAACTTTCTGGGAAAGTCAACATTTCGGGATTTCAACATTTTAGGAATTCAACCTTGTGGTCCTGGAGGCTAATAAAAGCTTGTTAAAAACACATGCAGTTTACATACAGTGATGCAACAAATATCACTGGCGATATATCAAAATAAATACGATGTTGATACAGTCAGCAGCAGAAGTTGCTAAGCGGGCGAAGTGTTGTATTGTTAAGAGAATAAGAGCGTGTCAAGGTAATTTTGAACACCTCGCCCGCTTAGCAACTTCTGCTACTGACTGTACAATGTCATGTTTACACTACAACTTAATTTTTTGAAAAAACTACAGATAAATAAAAAACCGGGCAAGTGCGAGTCGGACTCGCGCAAAAAGGGTTCCGTACCATAAAGCAAAAAAGAAAAACGGAAAAAAATGCAAAAAGAAAACGGTCACCCATCCAAGTACTGACCACGCCCGACGTTGCTTAACTTTGGTCAAAAATCACGTTTGCTGTATGGGAGCCCCACTTAAATCTTTATTTTATTATGTTTTTAGTATTTGTTGTTATAGCGGCAACAGAAATACATCATCTGTGAAAATTTCAACTGTCTAGCTATCACGGTTCGTGAGATACAGCCTGGTGACAGACAGACGGACAGACGGACGGACGGACGGACAGCGAAGTCTTAGTAATAGGGTCCCGTTTTACCCTTTGGGTACGGAACCCTAAAAACAACTACCGATGCGGTGAGTCACGCGTTATCGTTGCCAACGGTGAACTCGTTACTTCCGTCCGATCTTTTTATAGAACCTCCGGAGCTAGTAGTCAACTATTCAATACTTTCAATAGTTCGAGCGCTTAGAATGCAGATGTTCAGATATATTTGAGCACCTTGGCCGCTCCGACATATTAGAAAAACCGGACAAGTGCGAGTCGGACTCGCCCACCGAGGGTTCCGTACTTTTTAGTATTTGTTGTTATAGCGGCAACAGAAATACATCATCTGAAAATTTCAACTGTTTAGCTATCACGGTTCGTGAGATACAGGCCTGGTGACAGACGGACGGACGGACGGACGGACAGCGGAGTCTTAAGCAGACCACTGACGAGCCTTCCAAATGAATGCCGTTACAATGGATTCATCCAAATGGACGGCATCCTAATATTAAACATTGTACGTTTTTGACATTGACGGACCGATTTTGGATTGCAGCCACGCTATTTGGACTGTTGGAAGGCTTGTCAGTGGCCACCTTTAGTAATAAGGTCCCGTTTTACCCTAAAATCTAGGCTAGTCGAACTGATATTTTGGTATCAGGACCGTTACCGCTTTATGGACCGATTTTTATTTTGTTGACAATCTTTTTTTTTCCTTTTTTTGCCTTGTCTCCACAATTTACTTGTTTTTAGGGCTCCGTACCCAAAGGGTACCCTATCACTAAGACTCCGCTGTCCGTCCGTCCGTCTATCTGTCACCAGGCTGTAGCTCGTGAACCGTGATAGCTATACAGTTGAAATTTTCACAAGTGATGTATTTCTACTGTCACGAACCTGTCAGGTCAGGACCATATTCTGTTAAATGTAATTTTCCGTTTAGCATACGATTTCGTTACTCATTGAAATGAAATCGCGCTTATTATGTTCAGAATAGGAAATCTATCTGTCGGCGGCCGATCGTAAGATCAGGCATATCGTGAAATTCCTAGGCATATCGTGAAACGTGAAAATCTTTGACTCGTTCCCTGAGTCGACGGAGCCGCGCTACGCGGGGCTCCTGTTTCTGGGCAGTTTGCCCTTCGGGCATCTGAAGCAACCTAACGAACCTATCTTACCTATATATTGGTTTAATGTAACTATCCTCAAAACAATACACAGGAACATTACGATCTGCCTGATCTTACGATCGGCCGCCGACATATCCACCAAATTTCGTATCGAAATAAGCCAAAAAAACGACAGCAAACATAAAATCGTAGCTGGGGTTCTAAGGTCCACCACCTTGCATTTTGGAGACAAAGCAAACCGCTTGGAACAGGTGTTCCTGGGGATGATCTGAGCCGATTAAGCCCGGTTGCCAAGAGGTTCCACCCAGCAGGTGGGCAGGGGAGGGGGGGCAAAAGTGGCTCCGGCGCGCCTCACTCTAAGCTATATATCTGCATACATCTAGCAAGTATATCAAGTTTGGTGTCTTTTTCGTGTAATTCGAGGATGAAAAATTCATTTCTGTGACTAAATTTTCACTCTTCCATACAAAAAAATCGAGAAATTAAAAATTCCAAAAAAATCTTTTCACTTTTTATTTCGAAAATCCTCTACAAAATTAAAACTATGAGGATTTGCTCTAGAAAAAAAATACCTGTGAATAGCCCAGTTATCCTACTATATAGAATAGTAAACTTGTTAAACATTTTTTTTTCATAACTCTGATAAAAAAAATGTTTTGTGTCGCGCGGCGTACCTGCATTGTAAGAGCGGTATGCAGCGTTTAGGATTTTTAAGTATGTTTCGATGGTTTCTGATAAGTTGTTATTCTTCTGGTTGTAGAAAATTACTTCTGGACGTGATATATATACAAATATAAATTAAATGTATAAATATAGATGTTGGGAAAACTTTCGCCAATAGAGTTATTATAAATGTGATAAAATTAACAAAGCAGATATTTGATTAAAATGCGGGTTAAAATACGAGTAAGATATATATTGTTCGCAATTGCCACTACATGCCCATGGGTCCGTGCATTTTAGTTTTTTCTTAACGCAGTTGCACCTCCCTGCGCATTTTGTTTTGCAGCGGCAACGAATAAGCTCTAAACAAGCAGCAGCCGCCGCAGGTATGTAGGCTTGTACATATGGGCTCCCAATAACCATTTTGTTTGGACCAGCTCCAGTGAGCAGGACATGGAAGCTGTTGCTGAGGGGCTATAATCTGTCCCCAAACATAGCCTCCTTGGTAAACTGCACGGAGAATATGTTTACGTAGGTAGCGCATCTTCCATTGGAGGCAGATTCTCTAACTGAAGATTATTTTTTGTAAAAAGTACTTTTCGGCACTCTTTTACACTTGTACTTGTACCTGATCCGAACACTGTAACACAATGCATAGTATCAAAATAATGTCTAAGGACCAATTCACATCTCGTAATTCAAATCTGTTCAGATTTAATATTGTAAGACTCTTACTTGTCATACAAGACAATAACATTTTTTTCCAAAATTGGCTGCTCAATGTTGTTTTGTTTACCGTATTTAAATCCCTCCGGAACATTACAAGGACCACTAAAACCAGGATTGTCAGATCCCTCATATTTCCCACTTTTCTGTATGCTGTATGTCTCACATGGACACTAAGGGCATCCGAAAAACAGAAAGTGAATGCACTAGAGATGTGGTGCTGGAGACGAATGCTGGGCATATCATGGACTGAGCATCAATTATTGAGGAGCTTGGCATTAAAGAGCGGTTGCTTTCTACGGGCAAAACTCGGTACTCAACTTCTTTCGACACGTGTCTCGTCGAGACGGAACCTCGACAGAACGTCTAGTTGTGCAAGAAAGAGTAGGAAGTGACAGGGCTAGGGGAAGATCTCTAATGAGATGTACTGACCAAACCAAATCAGTGTGTCGGTCACAGTAAGCGAATGCTTACGGAAAGCAGCTCTACGGGAGGAATGGCGACGTGTCGTTAAATGAGTCGCTCAAAAGTTTTCATAATGGCCACGACCACTCTATCAAGAGTGTAACGAAGAAGAAGGCCCTCCGTTACAGCAGGATATGCGCTTTAAGCTTGAAATACGCTTTTTTTCCCTTTCCACACACAAAAGAAACTGTGTTGTAACCTGAAAAGGCGTGGAAGAATGGCAAGACTACTATCCTTTCTGGTCCTGTAAAATAAATCATATATCTATGAGTTACAAATAAAATCATATATTTAAAGAATGTTTGCAGCACGTGACCATTAGCCCAGTTGACCTGTCTCTTATTGCGGTGACATATTTATTTATTTTATTTACAATTAATGGAAGAACTACAAACGTTAGCTTAAGAAAATGCAATAGCATGGCACGAGAGGAACAGGTGATTCTTTCCTGTGCCAATCCTCCATTAATTGTAAATAAAATAAATATGTCACCGCAGTATACGAGACAGCTCACCAGGGCAATTGGTCAAGTGCTGCAAACTTTCTTTAAATATATGATTTTATTTGTAACGCATAGATATATAATTTATTTTACAGGACCAGAAAGGTCAGAAGTCTTGTCATTCTTCCACACCTTTTCAGGTTGCGACACTGTTTCTTTTCTGTATGGACAGGGAAAAAAGCGTATTTCAAGCTTGGAGCGCATATCCTGCCGTAACGGAGGGGTTTAAATACGGCAAACAAGGCAATATTGAGCAGGCATTGCCAATATTGATAAAAATTGTTATTGTCTTGTATGGCAAGTAAGAGTCTTACAATAGTAAGTATGGACAGATTTGAATTACGAGGTGTGAATTGGCCCCTAGACGTTATTTTAACAAAATGCATAGTATTTTGTTACTGATTTTACGAGTACATCAGGTACAAGTACGAGTGCAAAAGAGTGCCGAAAAGTACTTTTTACAAAAAAAAATCTTCAGTTAGAGAATCTGCATCCAATGGAAGATGCCCTACCCACGTAAACATATTTCTCCGTGCAGTTTACCAAGGAGGCTATGTTTGGGGACAGATTATAGCCCCTCAGCAACAGCTTCCATGTCCTGCTGACTGGAGCTGGTCCAAACAAAATGGTTATTGGGAGCCCATATGTACAAGCCTACCTGCGGCGGCTGCTGCTTGTTTAGAGCTTATTCGTTGCCGCTGCAAAACAAAATGGGCAGGGAGGTGCAACTGCGTTAAGAAAAAACTAAAATGCACGGACCCATGGGCATGTAGTGGCAATTGCGAACAATATATATCTTACTCGTATTTTAACCCGCATTTTAATCAAACATCTGCTTTGTTAATTTTATCACATTTATAATAACTCTATTGGCGAAAGTTTTCCCAACATCTATATTTATACGTTTAATTTATATTTGTATATATATCACGTCCAGAAGTAATTTTCTACAACCAGAAGAATAACAACTTATCAGAAACCATCGAAACATACTTAAAAATCCTAAACGCTGCATACCGCTCTTACAATGCAGGTACGCCGCGCGACACAAAACTTTTTTTTTATCAGAGTTATGAAAAAAAAATGTTTAACAAGTTTACTATTCTATATAGTAGGATAACTGGGCTATTCACAGGTATTTTTTTTCTAGAGCAAATCCTCATAGTTTTAATTTTGTAGAGGATTTTCGAAATAAAAAGTGAAAAGATTTTTTTGGAATTTTTAATTTCTCGATTTTTTTGTATGGAAGAGTGAAAATTTAGTCACAGAAATGAATTCTTCATCCTCGAATTACACGAAAAAGACACCAAACTTGATATAGTTGCTAGATGTATGCAGATATATAGCTTAGAGTGAGGCGCGCCGGAGCCACATTTGCCCCCCCTCCCCTGCCCACCTGCTGGGTGGAACCTCTTGGCAACCGGGCTTAATCGGCTCAGATCACCCCCAGAAACACCTGTTCCAAGCGGTTTGCTTTGTCTCCAAAATGCAAGGTCCCCTTAGAAAACAGGACCTTAGAACTTCTGCTATCGGGGCTTTTACCAGTTTTATGTGAACTTTTATTGAACTTTAACAGCGCAGACTATATTTCAAACAAGTATTATATCCAAAGAGTAGCATTACAGCATCTTAGTCTATTGTTGTGGGTTTTACCTGTCTGTACGCGTGGGCGTCAGCTATCTATAACTTTTCCTTCGCCCACCTATGTTACATTAATATAAATCCGTCGATACGTCTTAAGATGACCCCTATTCGACAAGCGACGTTTGACGTATCGTGATGATCTCCCGTTGATGTGGGAAAATTCATATGTTCTCGAATACGTACAATGTCAAAATTTGACATTAACAATCCACAGTTAGGGTGACAAGCAAACCAAACCGAACCACCCTTAGTTTAGAGTGGAGTTTTGGTTGTACCAAATGATATTATCCCAGCGTTGATGGAATCAACACTCATATGCAATAAAATCAACTGTTGATTTATTTTTTTATTTAGAAATTTAATTCAGGCAACAAGGCCCATATTACAAATACCTTACAGACTAACATACATAATGTATTTTATAAACTTAAAGCTAAACACTATTTAGTCGACAAAACGGCGTGGCTCCGTTGCATCGGCTGCTCTTGTGTCGGATTCCGCAGTTTGCCCCGGAACCTCCGAAACACGACACCTTTGACGACGTTTTGATTTGACGTGGATGCGAAATCTGACAGTTGTACATGTCGAATTTGGCCCAAGTTCACCTTTATACAGGCGACTTCATAAACATCTTGACAAGCCAACGTTCCAAAAGTATATTTACACATTTCTAAGGTACTGAAAACCTCGTGTTGATACATTTTTGGAATATTGGCCTGTGAAGGCATTTGTGACCTCGGCCGTACAGACAGCAGAAAAAAATAATTAAGCGGGCGTGGTGGTCAAAATTATCTGTGCACGCTCCAACTCCCTAATAATAAAGTTGTGCTCAGTTAGTGCAGACATATGTATGTACATATGTCTACATAACTCAGAGAGAGAGTTATGTACAAAATAAATAACTCTCGCCGTAAATTGGCAGATTTGTCCACCAAATCTTACGGAGATATTTGCATCCCTAGCATGTCAAATGTCTTGAATGACGAGTGACGTCATATTATGACACTGATGACACATAGTGACGTCATCTCGAGGGAAAAAAATATTACAATAATAAATGACCTTCAGCGACCTAATAAACGCTATATACCACTACCTTTAACATTAAAATTCGCTACAAGTATTGTTTCGACCTTAAAACGAAGTAATAAATACTATATTTGATCGTGATGATATTTTTAAAGTGCTAATAAGGTAATTTTGTATGTTAGTGTGTCAAGGTTTGTATGAAGGATAATTTTATTGAGCTTTTTGCGGTTTGTTTCGGTATATGATTATCCCACCAAAAACATAAATGTAAAAAAGGAGAGCCAAGTTCAATACAAAAATTATGCTTGGCTGTGGGGCTCGCCGCAAAAAGAATGGAGATCTAAATGAGTGCCACTGCCAAGTTCTATGCAAAATCCAAATATGTATTTATAGGAACAAAATAACATTATAAACAAGTATTAAACTCTATTTCTTTGCTTTATTGGATACCTATAACAATTGCTGTTATTTAAAAAAATATGAGATCTTAAAGTAGCTTAGATTTGGCTTGGCCAGGTTTTATCAGAATTACAATATATATAAAATGATTGATATAATGAAAACTGGCCAAGTCAAATCTAACCTACTTTAAGATCTCACATTTTTTTAAATAACAGCAATTGTTATAGGTATCCAATAAAGCAAAGAAATAGAGTTTAATACTTGTTTATAATGTTATTTTGTTCCTATAAATACATATTTGGATTTTGCATAGAACTTGGCAGTGGCACTCATTTAGATCTCCATTCTTTTTGCGGCGAGCCCCACAGCCAAGCATAATTTTTGTATTGAACTTGGCTCTCCTTTTTTACATTTATGTTTTTGGTGGGATATCAATACTTTTTGTAAAGAAAACTAGGCAGGTATTGAGATTTAATGTTTTTTCTTGTGTTTCCGCTGTATGGTTTTTACTTCTGTTCTTTGTATAATTATGTGGTACCGCGCGCCGCCGACGACACACCGTTGGCCGGTTGTTTAGAGCGTATTAAAAGTTTTTTGTATGGGGACACCACTTATTTTTTGACTAAACTTTATTTTAATATAGCAAATATAATAATACATATATTGGGGTAGTTTCAAATATCTGCTTGTAACGGTTCCAACGCTACAATAAAAAAATATTTTTTTGTATGGGGACCCCCCCTATTTTTTAACTTTTTTTTATTTTTAGATTTTTTCCTACGCTTACACACAATAACCGAGCTGGATTCCAAATTTCATCCTTCTAGGTCATCTGGAAGTAGGTTAGGTTTAGGTACTTATATCAGTCCCAATAAAAAATGGTTTTTTTGTATGGGGACCCCCCCTATTTTTAAACTTTATTTTATTTTTAGATTTTTTCCTACGGTTACACACAATAACCGAGCTGGATTCCAAATTTCATCCTTCTAGGTCATCTGGAAGTAGGTTAGGTTTAGGTACTTATATGTCAGTCCCAATAAAAAGTGGTTTTTTTGTATGGGGACCCCCCCTATTTTTTAACTTTATTTTAGTTTTAGATTTTTTCCTACGGTTACACACAATAACCAAGCTGGATTCCAAATTTCATCCTTCTAGGTCATCTGGAAGTAGGTTAGGTTTAGGTACTATAAGTCATAAGTCAGTCTTAAAATTTACGACTTTTTGACCTTCATACCTTTATAACCGTTTGAGCTAGCTTCATGAAATTTGGGCTTCTAGATATCCTTATGGATATAATTAAACACACGTAGTTTTATGTGTTTACGTCAAAGATGTTTTGAGTTATAGAAGGGTCAAAAGTGGCACCAAGTGGTTCGTGTAATATTACACTCGGCGCTGGCTAGCCAGTTCCTTTGCTTGAACTTGGCTTGACACGCTGCCGCGTGTCTAGATTGTATGATACATTGTTTATATTTAATTGTAGATGAGGAAAGTTCGTGGAAACATATGGTTCATTCATAAATGTTGAGGTAAAATGATGAAAAACATTAATGGTGTTATTCATACACGCTTATTGTCACTTCTAACAAGCCCTTGACAGTCGTCTTATTTGTGTTTGTTGAAGACAAATTTGAATATAGGTTTGCTATTTTATGATTAATCTTTTAAGCTTTTATCGCTGACAGTACTTTTATTTCCACAGGAAACTTACTTATCGAGCCAATCCTAACAGCCCCAAACACGATTTGGTTGCGTTGTTTTATCATGAGTTCTTATGGCCACCTCCTGTCTCCATCATCAGATCAGCTCGATGGTGCCATATTGCATTGCCACCCGACTTTAGGTACATACGTATCAGTGGCGGTGCGTCCATAAATTTTCCACCGGATTCCCACCGGCTTGCCTGTTTTTGGACGTTTGAGCAGAGTGGTAAAGGACATATGTAAGCCAAATTAGCCCCGGCTTGCCTATGGATATGTTTGACGCGCCGCCACTGATACGTATGCAAATTTTCAGCTTCATCACAAATCGGGAAGTGGGTCAAAAACCTGCATGTTTTTATTACAGGGATGAGAGAGAGATTATAAGATACAGATAACGGGATAGGTGGAACCTCTGGGTGACACTAAATAAAAGTTTTTAACTAGCCCCAGTCGGGTTCACAATTCACAACATATTATATCAGATTTATTAATATAAATTACTAAAAGACATAAACAGGAATATAATACCTACTATATATCAGATGGTGTAAACGTATCTTCCGAACAAACTCACCAACAAACTGCAATCGCAGTCCACTATCCTCTTAAAATTGGGTACAATTACTAAGGGGGAGGACACTAATTAAGACGAAACAGGAGCTGAGTTTTAAATATCTTAGGTAAATATACCCGTCTCGCTAACGGAAGCGGCACCTAAAAGTAGTGCGATAAGGACAAGGCGAAAAATCCTGCGTAAAAATCTCAAAAATCGAGGTTTCGTACTCTGTTTCCTCCTCCAAAACTTAACCAATCGTAACCAAATTTGGAAATCTAAATGATTATGAAATTATCTGTTTCGGACCGTTTTGCTTTTTTGGCTAATTGATATCAGTTTTGAATGTCACGCCTCTCATTGTGGCATAGTCAATTAGGCCATTTTGGCCATTTTTGAAGGGCTCTAGCACCTTAAAAAACAAAAATATCAAAAAAAGCAAAACGGTCCGACACAGATATTGACAATATTAATCTGTGTTGAAAAAATCATTGCTCTAGCTTCAAAAACCACGGAGGAAAACGAGGAGTACGTTTTTATGGAGAAATGACCACTCCTCCGCTCTTAAAGCGGAATTTACCAAATTATAACTTGTAAGTATAGTTCGCATTTAGTCCCTTGAAAAGCTCGGCGAATCAGCCATAGCCGTCCGTCGCTCCACTTTGCGGATTGCCTCACATCCGGCGCGGCGCGTCCCACGCCGCGCCGCGCCGCGCGCCTAAAGGTCGGCGAAAGCTGCTCCGAGCCCTATAAGGGCTGTGTGCCCACCTTACTGACATAATACCGAACATAGTCTCCATCTGTCTCCTCTAACATTTTATATTTATGACATTTCCACGGCTCTCTATTGTCTCCCATAAAGTTTTAAGTCATAAGGTATTGCTAGTCCGCATTTTCGTCATTCATAATTTGTTTTTTCTCGGAAACGCGTAACTTTTCAGGATTGCCATAAAACAAACCTAACCTAACCTATCTATAGGATAACCTTACGAAAATCCTGTAAAGTTAACGGTTTCAGAATTATGACTAATGATAATCTGACAATCGTTACATTATGACTTTCAATAATTATGTCAAAAAAAGGGATTTTTCACACTATGTCATTATAAATGCCATTCGGAATTATCTTGGTCCGACTGTAGTAAAAATATTTAGTGCTTCAAATCGTCCGTTAAACACCTAAAGGTCGGCGAAAGCTGCTCCGAGCCCTATAAGGGCTGTGTGCCCACCTTACTGACATTATACCGATCATAGTCTCCATCTGTCTCCTCTAACATTTATGGGTTTTCCACACTTTGTCATTACAAAAGCCATTCAGAATCGGCTTGGTCATTCAAATCGTCCGTTACATGCCTTAGAGCGTTTCACATTGTCGGAAGGAGGTCGGAAGGAAGTAAAATGTAAGATATAGTGTTTCTCTGTATTTATTTATGCATTTAATGAATAATTATTATTACTAGATAACGATAAATAACGCAAAAAGGCGGACTTAATGCCAATTGCACTCTCCTGCAGCTGTTTTTGTCATAGGCGCCTCCCGATATCCGATATCGGAAAGGTGCTTCCGATAAATTCGGCCATGTCGGAGTGATGATAGAAATCACATATGCTCAATAGTTATTTACGATACAAGTGCGGAAAAGAGGAAATTCGAAATTAGTGGCAATAAATTAAAACACGACCGAAGGGAGTGTTCTAAATCGACACGAATTGCGTATTACCAATTCGCACGTGTACCATACAACGTTTTACAGTACTTACATATGGCCCTTTAAACTATTGACATATGCACGAAAAGTGCTATTTTACGCACTAGTGCGGGAAAATGGGACCATATATACTGTAAAGGGAATTTATTACAATGCGATGTGGGAGATGTGTGGGTAACACAAGTTGTAGTCGGTATGAGGTTTATTATAATATAATACTGTCTAATTAAGTTGGGTACACGCTCAAAACCATCGCCCACACTGTGAACTGATCGTTCGTAAACCTTATTACAAAAGCCATAAGGTCCACGGATAGACAGTTAATGGTAACATTCCATTTCTAACCGCAGCTGCACTACCGGTACTGAACGCGTCGCTGTCATTGTAAACTTCCATAGTAAAATTGACAGTAATGCAGCTGCGGTTAGAAATGGAATGTTACCATTAACTGTCCCCCCCTGTTCGTACAAACAGCAACACTTAGGGTAAAGGAGCCTACTGATTAACAGTCCGCCGGACGGTATCGGCCTGTCAGTTGTTCGGAACTGTCAAAATATTGTTCTAACTGACAGGCCGATACCGTCCGGCGGACTGTTAATCAGTAGGCTCCTTTACCCTAAGTGTTGCTGTTTGTACGAACAGGGGGGACATACTTCAAACTATAACAAACGAAAAACGAAGTAACAAATAAGTAAAAATCGAATAATTAAGTGGTGGCAGTGGGGAGACACCCCTCCTTTCGGATATTCTCGGCTCCGTTCGGCTCAGAGCGGCTACCGCGAAAACCGAAATTCGCAAATTGCGGGGATCTTTCTCTTTTACTCCAACGAAGGCGTAATTAGAGTGACAGACAAAAATCCCCGCAATTTGTGAACTTCGATTTTCGCGGTTATAGCCCAGCTTTGCTCCGAGCAGTTATTAGGGTCGGCAACACTTGACGTCTTAATGCATGCACGACCACTGATGACTTAAAAATGTTGACAACCCTAAATAGCTGAAAGGGATACATCCTTGGATTGCCGGTCCAATGCGTTACCGTCAATTCCACCAGCTGAGCGGCTACCGCGAAAACCGAAATTCGAGAATTGCGGGGATCTTTCTCTTTTACTCCAACGAAGCCGTAATTAGAGTGACAGAGAAAAATCCTCGCAATTAGCGAACTTCGATTTCCGCGGTTATAGCCTGACCTTCCGTCAATCAACGCGAATTTAGTCTTTGCAACAGTGACAACATCACTCGCGACATCTGCAGTTCAAGTGTTGTTCTAAACGTCCAACTTCTCTGAAATAATGACGTGTAAATAACACTTGCACTGCGTGGGCTATCAAAATCGCTGCAGACTTTGCTTGGTCTAACTCTCACATTTAAGATGATCATATATTACTTGTCAGGCTTTAATATCGCTGTACCGTAAGCTACATACATATAATCAAATTATATAAACTGTGCGTTCCACATTCAATAACAACTGTCGCGTGCCATATCGGCGCCGGCGCACATGGCACGTGCGCGTATATAAGGCCGCGTCTACACTCAGAGCGTAGTGATGACAAAAATACAGTATAATATTTAAAACTTTTATTAGATAGCTGCGACCACGACCAGTGAAATCTGTGTCGAAACGTTGGTAAATAAAGGTAATAAAATAAATCGCGATAGAACCGGCTATAAATGTGAGTTAATATTAAATACAGTAGTTTTTTATCTGTGGTTCGATCGTGGGCATCGTCACAGAATAGATAATAGTAGTACAGGTTGTAGTGTAGACCGACCCTTGTAGTACAGATTGTGTTACTACACTAGCTACTACAGTAGGTACAGCAGCTCTTTGTCCGTTTATCAATGTCGATAGTCAGTGATTTGTGTCTACTGGTCCACTACTAAAGATAAAGATAAAAGATAAAAAATAAAAGATAAAAATAATAATAATAGATAAAAGATAGCGGGTATTTAGGGTTCTCAAGGGTCGGCAACGCTTAAGTGGCTCCTGTGGTGTTGCTTATGTCCATGGGCGACGATGACCGCTTCCCATCAGGCGGCTCGTGTGCTCGTTTGCTGACTATTACTTTAAAAAAAAAAACATAGTTTATTCAAGTAGGCATATTACAATGCGCTTATGAACGTCAAATAAACCTTTACCGGCTCCAACCGTACACCTCTGCCCCGAGAAGATTTAAATCCCCCCTCAATTGGAGGAGGGTACCCCAATATGGGACCGGCAATAAACTCGGCGGGACACATCTAGTCAATACATTATTACATCTTATAATGAACATGCATTAAGAGTAATTAAGATGGCAGCATTATTTATGGAAAGGGACCTTATTGTCGATGGCGCTTACGCCGCATAGCGTCGCGCGGTATTGTATTTATATCGGAGCATCCTTAATAATGGCGTAAGCGCCATCGACAATAAGGTCCCTTTTCATAGATAACGTCACATTTTATTATTAACTGAAATGGGACTGGGCCGGCCATATCTGCCGCATGCACCCACAGAGGTGGCCAAAATAACCACGGTATGGGTGCCGCAAGACGGGCGAGGATGTGGTAGGCCCATTTTATTAAGCATTTAAAAAATACACGGTGGGCACGGTGGCTAAAAAATAAATGCATTCCCGTTGCCAGGGAGGTTTTGGGATTATACTGAGCAACTTTTACTACGGAACCAACCCCGAAATCGCGAAAAAAAGTTTACCCCTCCCATAGAAAATGGACCAGCCAAAACGCATGAAACAGCCAATTTTATTTCGAAATAATAAATAAATATTTTTCTTCTTCTATCGTTTCGTTTTTTGTAGTTTTTTTAAAGTAGTAATTTTTTTGTCGGTCTCGGGTTCAAACCCCGGCTCGTACCAACGAGTTTTTCGGAAGTTATGTACGAAATATCATTTGATATTTACCAGTCGCTTTTCGGTGAAGGAAAATATCGTCGGATTAATCTAAATAAGGCCTAGTTTACCCTCTGGGTTGGAAGGTCAGATGGCAGTCGCTTCCGTAAAAACTAGTGCCTACGCCAATTCTTGAGATTAGTTGTCAAGCGGACCCCAGGCTCCCATGAGCCGTGGCAAAAATGCCGGGACAACGCGAGGAAGATGATGATGATAAGTATGGATATCGTCGCCTAGCACCCGTAGTTTGGGGTCAGTCAAACTCAAAATATACTTTATTCATGTTGGCTTAGGAACAAGCACTTATATCCTCGTAAGGCCCAAGGTCCTACCTATAGTACTTATTCAGTTCGATGAAATTTAAATCATATCCAATTGGAACAGAGTTGCATTTGTCTCGCGTCGTTCATTTTTTATACAAAGCAAAATCAACTCAATTTCTTACAGTATAGGTTCAAATTGCAGTGGCAAATTTTGGATTATTTATTTGTATGGCTGGGCCTTAGGAGGATATATGAATGTTAACAAGTTATTAGGTACATATTATCTTAACCCAGCTAACATTAGGCGCTAAATTTAAGGGTTAGAAGAGATTTATATAAGCGCCTATTTACTCTTTAGGTGTGGTTAGTGCTCTAAAAATAGGAGTTATAGCCGGCTATAACCTCGTTTTAACCCCGGATTGGGCACAAATTTTATCACCATAAGATTTATAACAGTGCTACAGTAGGGTTAGCGGATAAAAAAAGAGACATAAGAGCGGTATAGTGGAGCTACAATAGTGTTAATTAATTCTTTAGGAGCTAGATGGGTTGCATATAGGTGACTACAAACTGTTGTAGTAGAAGAGCGCTAGAGTAGTGTTGTAATAGCGTTGACTAAGTACTTAGGATTTAAAAGGGTGCCAAATAAGCGAATACTAACTATTTGAGTAGTAGTGTAGGGCCATATAGATGATACTTTCAGCTTTAGATGCTATATTAGCATTTAAAGTCAATATTTGTAACACTCAAGAAGGTAATTGCACATTTTTTCCTTAGCCCCTATCTGCTTTGGTTGCAGATGTTTCCATTTTGTATGATTATTCGTAAGCTCTGTGATAGCTTGAAGTGAAATGTAATGGCGGATAATTAAAAGCAAATAATTATTTTAGTTCACTGATGCAGGAGTTATCTGCGGATTTATGATGGCGAAATTAATTACACTGTCTAAAACTATATGTATTACTAACAAAATTTTAATGGGCCTCTGATCCTTTGCATATTTATCTGAATATAATATTTTTTTATTTGTGGTCCACCGTATTTCATTTTCGTATACGTGAAGTCCGGTTTTAAATATAACAATACTAACATTAGGTCAATATTGAGTAAAAGTATCGATTTTTATGAAGTATTTACGTTCTAATTAATAGTTTTTGTTTTGCTTATTGATTCATCGGTCATCTTAACATGGCGCTATAGGCTTAGGTTCTAAGTAAGACTCTAATAACAGTATAAGATGTACTAAGGTATTGAATAACGCTCGTCTGCGACTACATGATCGATAATGGTGACTCGTAACTTCTCTATTTGACTGTAAGTGATACAAGAGAGTTAAGTAGCGATTATGATACACGGAGCTATAAAAGACTTTTTATCGCTTGTTTAGAACCTTAAGTGAAAATTGCAGCTGCTTATTACTCATATAGATATTAAGGTGGTAGAATTCACTTTGAGCAATAACACTAGCGGCTTAAGATGCATTATAGCGGCCAAAACGGCTACTGTGGATCTTAAAGCTATACATTGTAACGTAGTACATTTTTCTAAATTCAAAATAAGTATTTTGGGTCGATTGAAAATTAAAAGAAAAATACCTCTTCTTATTTCAACGTTTTTAACGGTGTCCAAAACAAACCTCATTGATTGCATTTCTATGCATAATCTGTTGCATTCAGATGCATCTCTCGATGCTTATCTGTTGTCGGGGTTGTCATATGACTAAAATTAATTAAAACTTGAGATATTTATGTTGTCACTCCAGGAAAACTTTGTATGAAGTAGGTAGGATTTATAAGATAAAAAACAATTTTGATTTAAAACAAAACATAGAAATTACAGACTTACAAAGTGGCTCTGGAATGAAACAATATTAGATTAAATGGTAAAAATATATTTCTTAGGCTCAGGAGTGATATTGTCTAAATAATTCAGACAGAATTTTCGTGGGATTTGTGTCTTCAAGGGACTGCCACCCTACCTTAGGGCTCTCAGGGACTCCATATTGGAGATCATTCGAGAATGATAGGCACATTTGATTTGGGAACCCCTCTGGGGACACTCGCTCGCAAGAGCCCAATTTGTGGGAAGGCCACACTTTCGGCATGGTGGTCTGAAAGATGGAAACGGCTTGAGTCCTTCGGAAGCTCCACTGAGTGAGTAGAAATTAAATTTCGTGGTGATCAACTCCACAATGGCGCGAGACGTTGTGGGTTTGTTCTTAACCAAATTTTGGTTCTTTGCAGAGAGACTCCTGCTCGAGGGAAGGGAGCGCTCCGCCAGAAGGCTTAGCAGCTACCAGTGCGGTGAGCCAAATTTCCAATGGTTTCATCTCTTTTCTAGAGGCCATAAAGGGCGAAGGCTAATACAACCTTTTCTCGGTTTTCAGGAGCCGGGATTTATTTACTGATTTATTCATTCATTTATTTCATTCGTTGAGTAATTTATCTCAAAAGCTTCAAAAATCCTAGAAGTCAATTTAGTTTTGGAGACCTCCTGGAGCGAAGAATTTAAACACGCCATCTACCTCTGCCACGTCATTTTGGTACCACGTGCGCGGCCCCTGAGCTCTACGTCTCCGCTCAGCATCTAGCTTCACCGGGGAAAGCAGCCTGTCACCCCGCTGCATCTGAGGAACGTTTAAATTCTGAGGTCGGTCCTTTCCATGATTTAATTTAGTAGGGCATCAGCGCCAGCTGCAAAGTTTAGAGTAAATTTAGAATTTTGAGCAACCACTAAAGTAAGATAAAGACATTTGAAAATCCTGGTACATAGTATTTAGTATAAAATAAATTAGTTCTTAAATAAGTAGAATTCTGTGTGAAGCTTTATCCTGGACCTGTTAAGCGGCCCAGCTTTCCACTGAGCTAAGTTCTGAAATTAGGTGTCGTCAAATCAAGTTAAAGGTTCACATAGAAGTCAACAAGTTTAGATTTATCAACTAACATTCCATAGGCAAGATATTTAGGCTTAAATAAAGTTTCTATAATATAATTTGTGTTCACCTTTTTCATCTCCCAAAATAGGTTCCTATAGCAAGCAATTTAGACACCACATTTTTTATTAAGATTTAATTTCATTTTTTTTGTGCTAACGTGCTATAGCTTTCTTTGAACAAGCCGGAGCTTTGCAATATTATTTAACCCCTATAAAATAGTACGTTTCACTGGCGCCCTGGGTATAAACTTGCTAAAGGAATCTTGTGAAATTTCATGTACCAGGAAAGTTGTGAAATATTTACTGTGTTAATCACCTTTTTGTTTAGTCTTGGTTGCTCTCTGTTCATTAAATAGTCTTTAGATATAGTAATTTGAGGATTTGATTGCAATTTTGCTGGTTTGATGCAATTTATTTGATGTTTTTTAGAAGAGAAAGTGACAAGCAATTTTTTGATTTTTGAGGTTATTGCCAACCGTAAAAATAACGTGGTTTTGTACTTTGCACCAAGTACATGCTAGGAAATTTCACTCATTTTAGATACTAAGATTTAATTTCAACATTGGTTTTAGATTTGTGTTGCTTTTAAGCGTAAAATTGAAATTTAAAAAGGTTTTTGTGCATTCTTTTGTAGTACGGACTTATTACAAAGATATTCGAATTTGAGAAATAACAATTAATTTCGAGTACTTGCTTACATTTCCCTTAAATTTCTTTAGTGTCAGCTCATTGTTACATATTTAAAGTAAAAAGTATTGAATTTCGTTGGAAGTATTACCTTCTTGGAAGTTTGTGGTATTGTTTGGAACCAATTTCATAGTAGCTTTCACTTTGCAAATTTAAAAAGTTGACGTTTGAAAGTGTACACCTGTCAGTTAGAAATTATTTTCGGTAGGAAAAATACTTTACTCATTAAGGATTACAGTTACATTATTTGTAGATTAAGATTGGTTTAAAGAAAATAGTACACTATTTAATATTATTTAATCTTGTTAGAAAACAACATAGTGATACAGTCATACATACAATACATATTGTTAATACCAGAATTTTCAATACAGTAGTTTATACACTAGTTAAAAATGGAGCGCAGCATTCAATTTCACAGTCTTTTGAAGGATGAGTTGATTTATGAGGTTCAAATTCGGTCGGAAACGCCTGCAACCACGGTTGACGCTTTGAGAAAGCAACTTAGGTCTCTTATTTTAGAAGCGCCTAGCGAGGACATAGTGGAGACTGAACTGTCAGCGGAGTCGGAGCTAGGCATTGTCTCGGAGAAAGTGATCGATTTGGCTTCTATTGTTGACAAATATTGTGAGACAAAGGAGAGGTATTCTTTAAGTCGCGCTAAAGCCCTCGGCTACCATATTTATCACCGTCTGGCTAGGGTTCAGCCGGAACGCAACCAGACATTGCTAGAACTGAAGACTAGTTTGCAATCCAAGCTTGAGAGTTTATTGGCAAAGATTGAGGGTCCAGGTTCAAGTCCAGCAGCACCCAAGGGCAGCGCAGAGGTTTCAAATCCAAATCCTTTGATCTCCGGCAATAGTTCTGAAATGTTAACAAGCGGTATTAGGGAAATGCAGGTTCAGTGCTCTAGTGATTTGAATATTTCAAAATGGCAGGTTAAATTTAATGGTTTGACAGACCCGCGCTCATTTTTGGAGCGTGTGGAGGAACTAAAAGAAGCAAATGGGGTTTCAGATGCCAAACTATTTAGGGCGGCACCACATTTATTTGTAGACTCGGCGTTGTTGTGGTTTAGAGGTGTCAAGGGTTCGGTTTCAAGTTGGCAGGATTTAAAGTCACTTTTGTTGGATGAGTTTGTCCCCGGTGACTATGATTTTAGGCTGAGACAGGAAATTCAAGCTAGAACGCAGGGGGAAAACGAACCCATCCACTTATATTTTGCGGTAATGTCAGGAATGTTTGCTAGATTAAAATCAGACTTACCGGAGGAGGCGAAACTGGACATCTTGTTGCACAACATTCGCCCACATTTTACGCAGCAGTTGGCATTGGTAGATATTAAGTCGGTCGCCGAACTGAAGGCTTATTGTCGCAAGGTTGAGTTTTCACAGCAAAGGGCGAAATTATTTGTAGAACCGCCCAAGGTCAGCGAGCATACACTTTGTCGTGATCATGTTTATAAAGGCTCCAGTGCCAAGCAACCTCAGGTGAATGCCATCGCTGCTAAACAAAGCTCAAGCTTCGCGACCAAGTCGGATAGTTCCTTTTCACAGCGAAAACAGCAACCAAGGTTTTCGGACGCGAAGTTTTCGAAACCACATCGTGGAGTTTGTTACAAATGTGGTAAACCGGATCATAATTTTAAATTGTGTAAAGAAAAGCCTAAATTAAATTCGTATAGCTGTTTTGGTTGTGGGAAAGCAAATACAATACGATCGGAATGTGAGATCTGTCAAAAGGGTAACGTTACAAAACCAATGCAACAACAGTCAAAAAACGCCTAAGGTTGAATCGTAGCAAGTGTCAATCGAATCGATTAAAGTTTAAATCGATTGAACAAAATAAAAATGCTAGTTCGATTGCTACGATTCTGTTTGCTCCAAATAAAGACGATATTAGACCATATTTAAAATTTAAAGCGAATGATTTTGAGATTTATGGATTGGCCGATAGCGGTTCAGCATTGTCAGTTTTAGGGAACAATGCCCATTTAGATTTTGTCAAATTTGGTTTTACATTTCAGGAAGCGTACTCTAGTTCGTGTAGGGTCGCAAATGGAGTAAATTGCGAGTCGATTGGGTACATTTTTGTCCCGGTTACGTTTGAAAATACTACGAAAGTAATAAAGTTTGTAGTAATACCCTCGATCGTAAATTACGTTATTTTAGGGTATGATTTTTGGAAAGCTTTTGATTTATTGCCTGAATGTTTGAAAAATGCGGAACACATGACTCCACCTGAAAATTATTTTAGTTGTAACGGTTTAAGTGCAGAACAAGTACACACGATTCGGTCTTACGAGCATTTAACTGCGGCCGAGAGGGAACTCGCGGACACCGTCGTAGGGAAATTTAAAAACATTTCGTTCGAGGAGAAGGGGCTTGGCAGAACCAGCTTAACGGAGCATGTTATCGATACTGGTGATGCCACGCCCATCAAAACGAAACAGTACCCGTTATCGCCGGAAAAACGCGCTGCTTTAGCCTCCGAGTTAGACCGCATGTTAAAATTGGACGTAGTTACACCCTGTGAGAGTCCGTGGAATAACCCGGCTCTTTTAGTTAGGAAACCTAACGGTGATTGGCGATTTTGTTTAGATTGCAGGAAATTAAATGCGGTCACAAAGGGAGATTCGTATTCCATTCCGTATATACCCCAGATTTTGGACAGTTTGAAGGAAGCGAAATACCTGACCTCGATCGATTTAAGTTCCTCATTCTGGCAGATCCCGTTAGCTGAAACCTCACAGGAGAAGACAAGTTTTTGCGTGCCCGGTCGTGGAATGTTTAAGTTCAAGGTCATGCCTTTTGGTCTCTGCGGCGCATCGGCGCGTCAGCAGAGGCTGATGGACAGCCTTATTGATCACAATTTGACAGGTGACATCGAAACCGGTTTAGCTTTTTGTTACATCGATGATATCGTTATTTGCTCATCAGATTTTCAGACGCACTTGCTTTTGCTAAATCGTGTTTTGGCGAAGTTGGAAAAGGCAAATTTAACAATTAATTTCGAGAAATCTAAGTTTTTCAGGCAGTCCATAAAATACCTCGGTTACGTCGTGGACGAGTTCGGGTTGCGTACTGATCCTGACAAGGTTTCTGCCGTTCTAAACTTTCCCACACCCACGAATGCGCGTGACGTAAGGGCATTCTTAGGAACGTGTTCCTGGTATCGTCGGTTTATCCGAAATTTCGCATCGATAGCCGCTCCTTTGAATAAACTTACGTCACAGGGCAAGAAGGCGCCACCTTTCGAGTGGTCTGCGGAAGCAGAGGAAGCATTTAAGATTTTGAAGAACGCTCTAGTGACGGCACCCATTTTGGCGGTACCGGATTTTAAAAAAGAATTTTCAGTACATTGTGATGCGTCTTCATACGGAATCGGTGGAATGCTTTCCCAGACCATTCAGGGGGTTGAGCATCCGATCGCATACGTTAGCCGCGCCCTAAACAAAAGTGAGCGAAATTACAGCGCCACTGAAAGGGAAGCTCTTGCGGTCATATTTTCAGTGGAGAAATTTCAGGCATATTTAGGCTCACGTAAGTTTAAAGTGATCACGGATCACGCGTCACTCAAATGGTTCATGAATCTTGAAAACCCGTCAGGGAGGTTAGCTCGTTGGGGTTGCAGACTGTCTCAATTCGACTTTGAGATTGAGCACAGAAAGGGATCACTTAACGTTGTGCCTGACGCACTGTCAAGACTCATGCAAGTAGATGCAATAAACGTGACAAATGATGACGTTGAGCCAGATGAATGGTATGATAAGATTTTAAATGGTTGTAGATCTTTTCCCGCAAATTTTCCAAATTTTTGTTTAAAAGACGGGAAACTTTTTAGACTTTCAAAGTCAAAGTATAATTTGTTGCGAGAGTTCGATTGGAAGGAAGTGGTGAAGAAGTGTGATCGTAAGAGAGTTTTGCAGCAAAATCATTGCGAAGCAACTGCTGCGCATTTAGGTGTTTTTAAAACTCATCGCCGGTTGGCGTTGACTTACTTTTGGCCCGGTATGTATAAGGATGTAGTCGAGTTCGTAAAAGCGTGCGATGTTTGTGCAGCGTACAAGCACTCGCAGAAACCGACTGCAGGCCTCATGGGACAGCCAAAGGTATGTCGACGACCATGGTTGGTAGTTAGTATAGATCTCGTCGGTCCACTGCCGCGCTCTCGCGCAGGTTATACATTTTTATTTGTTGTTACATGTTGCTTTTCGAAACACACACTGCTATTTCCACTTCGCCGCGCTACTAGCGCTTTGGTGGCGAAGAATTTTGAAAACCATGTCATTTTGGAACATGGCGTGCCTGAAACCGTGATTGCAGACAATGGAACGCAATTCACGGGATCAGAGTTTAAGCAGTTATTGAAACGCTACAACGTACCTAACATTTTTTATGGCCCGCGCTATACTCCGCAGGTAAATTTAGTCGAGCGTTATAATAAGGTAGTGATGACCGCCGTAGCGTCTTACGTAAAGGACAATCACCGTACATGGGACGAAAAGCTGCACCAAATCAGGTTTGCGATAAACAGTGCAGTAAGTGAGACCACCGGGTATTCTCCTTTCTTTTTAGTGCACGCTAGGGAACCCGTCATTAACGGCTCGTTTTATAAAGATACTGATAAACGATACTGCCAGTGAAACGTGCTATTTTATAGGGGTTAAATAATATTGCAAAGCTCCGGCTTGTTCAAAGAAAGCTATAGCACGTTAGCACAAAAAAATGAAATTAAATCTTAATAAAAAATGTGGTGTCTAAATTGCTTGCTATAGGAACCTATTTTGGGAGATGAAAAAGGTGAACACAAATTATATTATAGAAACTTTATTTAAGCCTAAATATCTTGCCTATGGAATGTTAGTTGATAAATCTAAACTTGTTGACTTCTATGTGAATCTTTAACTTGATTTGACGACACCTAATTTCAGAACTTAGCTCAGTGGAAAGCTGGGCCGCTTAACAGGTCCAGGATAAAGCTTCACACAGAATTCTACTTATTTAAGAACTAATTTATTTTATACTAAATACTATGTACCAGGATTTTCAAATGTCTTTATCTTACTTTAGTGGTTGCTCAAAATTCTAAATTTACTCTAAACTTTGCAGCTGGCGCTGATGCCCTACTAAATTAAATCATGGAAAGGACCGACCTCAGAATTTAAACGTTCCTCAGATGCAGCGGGGTGACAGGCTGCTTTCCCCGGTGAAGCTAGATGCTGAGCGGAGACGTAGAGCTCAGGGGCCGCGCACGTGGTACCAAAATGACGTGGCAGAGGTAGATGGCGTGTTTAAATTCTTCGCTCCAGGAGGTCTCCAAAACTAAATTGACTTCTAGGATTTTTGAAGCTTTTGAGATAAATTACTCAACGAATGAAATAAATGAATGAATAAATCAGTAAATAAATCCCGGCTCCTGAAAACCGAGAAAAGGTTGTATTAGCCTTCGCCCTTTATGGCCTCTAGAAAAGAGATGAAACCATTGGAAATTTGGCTCACCGCACTGGTAGCTGCTAAGCCTTCTGGCGGAGCGCTCCCTTCCCTCGAGCAGGAGTCTCTCTGCAAAGAACCAAAATTTGGTTAAGAACAAACCCACAACGTCTCGCGCCATTGTGGAGTTGATCACCACGAAATTTAATTTCTACTCACTCAGTGGAGCTTCCGAAGGACTCAAGCCGTTTCCATCTTTCAGACCACCATGCCGAAAGTGTGGCCTTCCCACAAATTGGGCTCTTGCGAGCGAGTGTCCCCAGAGGGGGTCCCGAATCAAATGTGCATATCATTCTCGAATGATCTCCAATATGGAGTCCCTGAGAGCCCTAACAAAAGGTAATAGGGTGGCAGTCCCTTGAAGACACAAATCCCACGAAAATTCTGTCTGAATTATTTAGACAATATCACTCCTGAGCCTAAGAAATATATTTTTACCATTTAATCTAATATTGTTTCATTTCAGAGCCACTTTGTAAGTCTGTAATTTCTATGTTTTGTTTTACATCAAAATTGTTTTTTATCTAATAAATCATACCTACTTCATACAAAGTTTTCCTGGAGTGACAACATAAATATCTCAAGTTTTAATTATTTTTAGTCATATGACAACCCCGACAACAGATAAGCATCGAGAGGTGCATCTGAATGCAACAGATTATGCAAAGAAATGCAATCAATGTTGTTATGTTTTGGACACCGTTAAAAACGTTGAAATTAGAAGAGGTATTTTTCTTTTAATAATAAATCGACCCAAAATACTTATTTTAAATTTAGAAAAATGTACTACGTTACAATACCCCCCTCCCCGATTTTAAGGTTCGACGTAGGTGAACCGCTCGCTGTCCTCAGCGACTCGGATCCTACAAATACGTTTATTGGACCAGACCAACAACACACCAAAGGCAAGAAAACTAACCTAATAAACAAGCTAATCAAATTGAACAAAAAAAACCTAACGCGGCTTCGAGATTTTGTCCCACAGGAGTCTAAGGACTCTACTCTATATATCTTAAAAATAGTCTACCGTTTCCCCAAACATGGATCAACCGAATCTTAAAAACCAACGACCAAATATAAAATCTCGAACCCACGTTAACATTCGGGAAATATTTAATTCACGAATTTTGTTCGGAACGTGGCGAACAGTAAAACTGTTACGTTATTATTTTTGCATGGGCGATGAATGGTTGAATATGTTAGTGCGTGATGTATGTTAGGCGCGATCGAAGCTGTGCTCAGTCTCAGAGCGATTTGGACTATAGGACTTAGTATGGTTTTAGAGTTTGGAAAAGTTATCCTTGGACGCACGATCCCTCGTCTTGTACCAGTCGTCGTGCCGCCAAGGACGACAAACCACTCACCTGCTAAGTACCTCTCAACCCCAACATCGGAGCTATCTTTAATATGACCAAATGGTAACGCATTGTTACGCTTTGTCCGGTACTTACCATACCCGACAAATATCGAAATAGTACTTTATTTTGTTTTTTTAACTTAGCGTATTTTTGTAATTCACGTGTCGTTAGGCGTAAGTCCTAATGATTTTTTTTATAGTACTATTTCGCATGTTGCCGTACCTCGTTTTTTTTATTTTAGGTATACCGTATTTTTTGGGGGGTGTTGTGCAACATGATTTGGGACGTTTCGTTTCCTCCGACAAGTCAGTCGGGGACAAATTTTTTAGGTAGAGATTAAAACTCAATTTAGCAACTTTAATGGTTTAAAACTTAGATTTTCTTGGATTGTTTTCCGGTTTGGATTTATGGTTGTTGGAGTCGGGTGATGGTTTATTGCCCAGACTTCATCATTTTGCCCGGACAAGGAGAGTTTATATTGATGAATGCTGAACATCGGTCCTGGCGGTTGGAATTGGCTTTCTCAGTACAACTGCAAGCTTTTTCCGCGTTGTGCTGAGAAGGCCAACGGTTTGTTCACTGGATAGTAAGGTATAACGGAGGTTTTTTCTATGTGTTGCGCAGATGGCCGCATAGTTTTTTTTTCACCTTCCGTATGTTAACGTGGGTTCGAGATTTTCTTTTTTGGTCGTTGGTTTTTAGATTCGGTTGATCCATGTTTGTAGAAACGTTAGATTTTTTTCAAGATATATAGAGTAGAGTCCTTAGACTCCTGTGGGACAAAATCTCGAAGCCGCGTTAGATTTTTGCTCAATTTGATTAGCTTATTTATTAAGTTAGTTTTCTTGCCTTTGGTGTGTTGTTGGTCTGGTCCAATAAACTTATTTGTAGGATCCGAGTCGCTGAGGACAGCGAGCGGTTCACCTACGTTGAACCTTAAAATCGGGGAGGGGGGTATTGTAACGTAGTACATTTTTCTAAATTCAAAATAAGTATTTTGGGTCGATTGAAAATTAAAAGAAAAATACCTCTTCTTATTTCAACGTTTTTAACGGTGTCCAAAACAAACCTCATTGATTGCATTTCTATGCATAATCTGTTGCATTCAGATGCATCTCTCGATGCTTATCTGTTGTCGGGGTTGTCATATGACTAAAATTAATTAAAACTTGAGATATTTATGTTGTCACTCCAGGAAAACTTTGTATGAAGTAGGTAGGATTTATAAGATAAAAAACAATTTTGATTTAAAACAAAACATAGAAATTACAGACTTACAAAGTGGCTCTGGAATGAAACAATATTAGATTAAATGGTAAAAATATATTTCTTAGGCTCAGGAGTGATATTGTCTAAATAATTCAGACAGAATTTTCGTGGGATTTGTGTCTTCAAGGGACTGCCACCCTACCTTAGGGCTCTCAGGGACTCCATATTGGAGATCATTCGAGAATGATAGGCACATTTGATTTGGGAACCCCTCTGGGGACACTCGCTCGCAAGAGCCCAATTTGTGGGAAGGCCACACTTTCGGCATGGTGGTCTGAAAGATGGAAACGGCTTGAGTCCTTCGGAAGCTCCACTGAGTGAGTAGAAATTAAATTTCGTGGTGATCAACTCCACAATGGCGCGAGACGTTGTGGGTTTGTTCTTAACCAAATTTTGGTTCTTTGCAGAGAGACTCCTGCTCGAGGGAAGGGAGCGCTCCGCCAGAAGGCTTAGCAGCTACCAGTGCGGTGAGCCAAATTTCCAATGGTTTCATCTCTTTTCTAGAGGCCATAAAGGGCGAAGGCTAATACAACCTTTTCTCGGTTTTCAGGAGCCGGGATTTATTTACTGATTTATTCATTCATTTATTTCATTCGTTGAGTAATTTATCTCAAAAGCTTCAAAAATCCTAGAAGTCAATTTAGTTTTGGAGACCTCCTGGAGCGAAGAATTTAAACACGCCATCTACCTCTGCCACGTCATTTTGGTACCACGTGCGCGGCCCCTGAGCTCTACGTCTCCGCTCAGCATCTAGCTTCACCGGGGAAAGCAGCCTGTCACCCCGCTGCATCTGAGGAACGTTTAAATTCTGAGGTCGGTCCTTTCCATGATTTAATTTAGTAGGGCATCAGCGCCAGCTGCAAAGTTTAGAGTAAATTTAGAATTTTGAGCAACCACTAAAGTAAGATAAAGACATTTGAAAATCCTGGTACATAGTATTTAGTATAAAATAAATTAGTTCTTAAATAAGTAGAATTCTGTGTGAAGCTTTATCCTGGACCTGTTAAGCGGCCCAGCTTTCCACTGAGCTAAGTTCTGAAATTAGGTGTCGTCAAATCAAGTTAAAGGTTCACATAGAAGTCAACAAGTTTAGATTTATCAACTAACATTCCATAGGCAAGATATTTAGGCTTAAATAAAGTTTCTATAATATAATTTGTGTTCACCTTTTTCATCTCCCAAAATAGGTTCCTATAGCAAGCAATTTAGACACCACATTTTTTATTAAGATTTAATTTCATTTTTTTTGTGCTAACGTGCTATAGCTTTCTTTGAACAAGCCGGAGCTTTGCAATATTATTTAACCCCTATAAAATAGTACGTTTCAACATGGACCTCTTAAAGACCTTGATGTCACCAGAGCCTGTAAGCTTAGAATATCTATTCTACAGCCGTTCCATGTCTTTAGGTGATAAAATAAGTGCTAAGTGTCGCTTAATTGTTCGTTGGGAATCCAATTATCAGAGCAATTTATTGATGTTAATAGGCTAGGTTGATCTGTGTAAGACGCATGGGCTTATCCAGCATTTGTTAAAGGGTGGGGTAGAAGTAGAGGAGGCTGCACTGAGAGAAAAGGATAACAAAAACACACTTAGAATTACAAAAATAAACTTAATCCGGGGACAAGGAGAGTCAACTAATAGGAACAAATTGACTTTTGCAATTTCTATTATCTGTTTGTTGAAATTAGATTTAGGATTACTGAGCTGTTTGTAGAAATAAATAAACTACAGAAATAGTGAAACATCCATAATTATTACTAAACTTCATTTTTTTTCCCCAGTACTGAACTGTTTTTTAATTCCTGGTCATGATTTTTCTCTCAGCGTGGGCAGCGTTGTAACAGGGTACGGTTGAAACAGAAATTCTTAGCTTATGGTGAGAGCAGGACGGGGCAACTGCCCCACCTTACCCCACCCTGGGTACGCCTGTCCCCTAATATTTATTTATTTTATTTATTTATTGCGAGGTCTACAGCTCACGTAGCCACTAGTAGAAAGTAAGAACATTTGTGACGTCCCACGGGTAAAGGTACGGCGTTATGGCGGTTGGCGCTTACGCTATTATTAACGCCGCTCCAATCTTATTGCGGCGCTATGCGACGTAAGCGCCAGCCGCCATAAGGTACCTTTTGCCGTAGAACGTCACATTTGATGATAGACACGATTCAGCACAAAACTGTGTACCCACGTTGGGCGCCAAGTTTCCCACAAGTATCCCGCTTGCGCCGCTTTTGCAGTGAACTCTATTGCCTAGACAATAGATTATACAGTGTGGAAATATCGAGTGCCACATGGATGGCAACTATCTTAAATATTGTAAATAGCACATTTTGTGTAAAGGAGACTTTCCTTTGTTTTTAAAAACAATAAATTCTGCATTTAAGCATTTATGAAAAATCGCTTGCCTCAGTCGGGACTTGAACAGGTCAAATGTGACAAAAAATAACGTGCCGTATTTTATGATGCAGATTGAAAGGTTTACTGATAAGGTTCATTTTTCTCTAAATAACAAATACAATCAGAATAACGGAAGGCCATGAAAACTAACAATTGCCTTTTAAATTTGATTTTTTGTCACATTTGACCGGTTCGAGTCCCGTCTGAGGCAAGCGATTTTTCATAAATCCTTAAATGCAGAATTTATTGTTTTTAAAAACAAAGGAAAGTCTCACATAATGTGCTATTTACACATAATGTGCTATTTACAATATTTAAGGTAAGTAGTTGCCATCCATGTGGCACTCGATTTTTCCACTCTGTATTTCTGTAGTTACATCTAAGAACAGTTTTCACTGGTAGATACGATCTTTCACCATAAAGCTGTGGCCCCACGTTGGGCGCCAAGTTTCTTGCAAGCGAGACGGGTTCATCTGGCCGTCTCGCTCATGGCGCCGCTCGGAGGCGCCGTCTGGGCGTCGTCTGCCGCCGCCCCGGAGCCTGTTATATAACGGTGTTCGGCCGTTTCGGGGCTCGGGGCCTTTAGTTTTCAGTTTCTGTTCAACTTACGGCCCGATCCGAACTTTAAGATACGTCAATTAATAGATCTAGAAACGATAGGGTTTTGTGTCTGTGTCAGAAGTGACGTTTCTGTTTGGAGTAACGTAACATTTGACACTGACATATGTATTCTAGATCTATTAATTGACGTATCTTAAAGTTCGAATCACGCGTGGAGGAAAGTATTATTTGTACCATTAGAGTTTAATATACAAATAATTATAAGGACTTGTTTAGTGCTAAACCCCTTTCTAAGCATTTTAATAAATCAGAAAATGACATCGATCAAAACCAAAATATTACGTTGATTTTGATTAATATGGATTTCCGCAAAGTAACGCTTGATTCTATTCACTAAATGATTTCGATATTTTATTGTAAATAATCGCAAAAATGGGACTGGGATGGCCACGTCTATCGCATGCATCCGGATAGGTGGCTAACATAGCCACCGTGGATGCCGACGAAGAAGCGTGGGCGGGGCAGGCCCAGGCGGAGATGGCGGGACGACTTTGACGCCTTCCTTAACAACTGGCCGGAGGAAGCACTGGGCCACCCCACATTTAGCGTCTTTCGAGCGTCGGCGTCTGGTCACCGCTATGGAAAATGACGTCGCTGCGCAGTTGCGTCGACATTGCGTCGAGCAGCGGCCATAGAGTTGTAGACGCCGACGCTCGAAAGACGCTAAATGTGGGGTGGCCCTAAATCGGGAGTCACGGAGAACCAGGGGAGGCCTTTGCCCAGCAGTGGGACACACAAATAGTCTAACTCTAAGAGAAAAATCGCAAAAATAAGAGTTATCTAGTCACGAATCACGATTTATGTTTATCATTTCCCGAAACGAGGGTAGATGAAACATGTCATTGTCAGGTTGTTGTGCACTAGGGCGTGGCACCGTTATTGGCAGCCGAACTTTACTGGTTATGGGGTCCGTACACATTTTTATGTTTGTTCCCAAGATGACGAAAGGGGACTGCTCCAAAACGCCTTTCCACTAACGTACTAGTAGGGAATGCAAATCGGTTATTTTTTGTATGGAAATAATCGGTTTTTAACCGAAATCGCAGTTATTTCCATACAAAAAATAACCGATTTGCATTCCTTAGACGGTAGTCCACATTTTTCTCTACTTTTGGACTACTTTTGGATGGAGAATAAAGTAAAAAGTGAAATAAAAAAAACAATTACAAAAGTGGTCCTTTTACAACTTTTAACTAATTATTTCTTTCTCTTTCTCCCCCAGGTATAACTGCGATGTGAGAGAGACAGCAACACGCCAAACAAGTGCCTTACACAAAGCCAACGAAACTGTGCCTTTATTGTTAACAACGTATTTATAACGAACGAAACGCGAACGAAGATATTTTTTGTATTTGGTAAGTTTATTTTTATTACTTAATTAGTATGTAATTATGAAATTTAGAAGAATGTTGGAGGTTGGAGGTGTCTAATACACTCAATAGCATTGGAAACATGTCATTTTGCAAGGAAATTCATATAGCTGTACAGAGTATCGGGAAGTTTATTGAAAAAATTAAAGTTACAACATTAATTTTCATTTATAGAAAAAAATAGTCCAACAATTTTCTGTTCATTTTTCTGTATATTTTTGTTTTAAAACACTCAGTCCAATCTTCCTTGACCAACTGAGCTACCGAAGCTTACCAGAAGCGTGCTCATTTTTAATATTTCTGCCATTTATTTAAGTTTGGAGTGCACTGAGAGAAAAATCATCACCAGGAATTAAAAAACAGTTCTGTACTGGGGGAAAAAATGAAGTTTTAGTAATAATTATGGACGTTTCACTATTTCTGTAAAGTTTATTTATTTCTACAAACAGCTCAGTAATCCCAAATATAATTTCAACAAACAAATAATAGAAATTGCAAGAACTAATAGAAATTGTAAAAGTCAATTTGTTCCTATTAGTTAACTCTCCTTGTCCCCGGATTAAGTTTATTTTTGTAATTCTAAGTGTATTTTTGTTGTTCTTTTCTCTCAGTGTGTTTTATACATATATAGGTATTTAAAATAGCGTTATTTTATATGTACTTAGAGTATGGGAGACCGACCTTTGCTCGGAAAACATATAAAAACTCAAAAATGCGCGTTTTCCCAGAGATAAGACCTAGCTAGATCGATTTTTCGCCCCCCGAAACTCCTAATATAGCTTTTTTCATCGAAATCGTTGGAGCCGTTTCCGAGATCCCCGAAATATATTATATAAATAATTAAACAAGAATTGCTCGTTCAAAGGTGTTAGATTATATTTACTAAGTTTTCTGAGCACGTTATTGTGCCAGTATTATCGCACGTGAGTGTACCAAGTATTTTGATACAATAGATTGTGGCAACAGCGCTAATAAGCTAACCCTTCCGCGAGTCAATATTGCGACAGCCAGCGCGTCACACGCCGAGCGCGTTTCCATTGTAACACGGCGGGACACTACAGCCAGTCTGGAATCAGGCCCCAATTTCACCAGGGTGAGAGGTGCGACAATTGTAAAACATGACTGTTGCTGACGTCACAGGCATCCATGGGCTACGGTTACCGCTTACCATCGGGCGGGCCGTATTCCTGTTTGCCACCATCATTGAATTATTTAAAAAAAGTTTATTATATCGGAAAAAACAGATATTTCTCTTGTTAAATTTATGACAATTGTCACAAGAAACAATACAATTGTAACGAAATTCAGACATATAACTCATTTCCTGTCAAGATTCACCGACAATTCTACAAATATGTCGACTAGAAAAAATAATTCTTGTTTCACAAGATAATTGTAATATACAATTGTAGCAAACTGCCTGTCATGTTTCTAAGTATTTCTATAGAAAATATTTTATAAAATTGTAATATGTCACCTGTCGCTTGACAATTGTCGCTCGACATATGTCACTGACAATTGTAGCCGTGGTGAAATTGGAGCCTGGATGTTACGGACATGCCGACCGATTGTCATCGCAGGTAACGCCGAAGACCCTGTGAAATATAATCGGAATATGATCCCGGCTATAGGCTACGAATGATTGGTAATCATTTTCTTTAAAAATTGTAGGTATGTACTTATAAGATATATGAATATCTGACCGTTTGAGATAAGTGACGAAGTTTGAGGTCCTGGGTTCGAATACTGGTAAAGGCATTAAAAATAATTAGAATAAAAACAGTTTTGTGCAAACAATTTTGTGGTATCGTCTTGGGTCGTCCTATTCGTTTTTCGTCAAGTTCTTAAATTAGTCCTATTCTGCTTTCGTCACTCATTCTACATTGAAAGCCACCGACGATTGGAACAAATGTAGAATGAGTGACGAAAGCAGAATAGGACTAATTTAAGAACTTGACGAAAAACGAAAATGGGACTACCCAAGACGATACCAATTTTGTAATCAGTCGACCATGGAAACGCGTCCCATATTGACACCACAACTCAAGGGTCTCGAGTTAGTTTATCCAACATATTGCACTTTGCGTGTTTGTTCAGATATTGGACCACAAACGACCGCCTAGCGCGGAATAAATAACACTACTAAATACCGTACATCATCATCTCAGCCATAAGACGTCCACTGCTGAACATAGACCTCCCTTATGAGGGGTGAATGCCATAATCGCCACGCTTGGCAGGCGGGTTGGCGATCGCAGTCGAGTGCACCGAATTCGAGGGACGCTGCTGCCCGTCCACCGGTGGTCTTGGACGTAGTTTAAGGACATACCCCACCAGGTTACAGGGTAAGGAAATACCGTACGGAAAGGATGTTTCCTACAACACCGAAGTTTGACAGCGACTAACCTGAGGGCCTACCGCGAACCACTTTCGACGTGTTGGCTCCCTGTCACACTTATACGTACGAATTTACAAGTGCGACAGAGAGGCAACACGTCGAACGTGGTTCGCGAAAGGCCCTCTGTACGATCCGACGCCCCGCAGCCGCTTGGCTGTCGACAAAAATCGGTGATATAAAAATGTTTCATACAACAATTGGGTACTTTCTTATACTTAAAATAAATTATTTCACACCGTGTACGAAATAACCCCCCAGATAATAATTAGGAAAACATAGATATCAGTTATTTTTAAACATAATTTATTATTAATAAATCGGATGGAAGTATAAAAAGTAGGCGAGTTGACTGTGACGTCATTACACAAGTTTTCATATAAATTCCATATTGGCAAATCGTTTTGACAGTTCTAAAAAAGAAGCTGATTTGACTAGTAGGAAAGTAGCCAATTTCGGAAATCGGTCCGTACCAGTTTCGATTCGTGTCGGATGTAAATGGAAACGCATTCCATGTTGACACCACGACTCAAGGGTTTCAAGTTTAGAGTTTATCCAACATATTGCACTTAGCGTGTTTGTTCAGTCAGCAGCAATAGTTTCTGAGCGGGCGAGGTGTTCACAATGATGTTCACGCTACTTTATTGTTAAGAGAATAAGAGCGCGTCAAGGTGATTTTGAACTGCTGACTGTTCAAATAATTCAAATATATACAGGGTGGTCCAAACCTTGAAGTCCAAAAATTTTTTTTAGATTCCTCACGTCGTGGGCTATCAGAATATGCCCCATGTATGTTAGCCGATTTTTCGTAGTTTTCGAGTTATGATTTTTTAAACTTAACTTTTGTTATGAAATTCCGGGGTTCCCATACAGGGTGGCTAAAAAATAACTGCATTCCCTTTGCCAGGGAGGTTTTGGGATTCTACTGAACAACTTTTACTATTGGACCAACTTCGAAATCGCGAAATAAATTGGCTGTTTCATACATTTTGGCTGGCCCATTTTCTATGGGAGGGTAAAGATTTTTTCGGGGTTAGTCCCATAGTAAAAGTTGCTCAGTATAATCCCAAACCCTCCCTGGCAGCAGTAATGCAGTTATTTTTTAGCCACCCTGTCTATATTGTATACCTATTCCATATCGGGATGTGGGATGCAACCGCAACCACTATTATGAGCTTACTCATGTATGAAACCGCGGAGCACGACGGAGTATCATCACACCTTCATGACTTAAGGTGTTCAAAATTAACTTGACACGCTCTAAAGGTGACAGTCCATTTCCAACGACAGATGCATTACTGTTAATACTATGGAAATTGATAATTACACCGACGCGTTCAGTACCAGTACAGGGGGCCGATTTTTGAATTTCGATCACTCGATATCGTCACTCGAAAATCGGTGGAAAACGGCGAAATGCTAATTTTTGAAATACGAGCGATCGAATTTTGGAATCTAGTGGTATTGACCACTCGATTTCAATTCTATTAGTAGAATTTAAACGCCTAGTAGTGGAGATATCATTTAACAAAATACACGAAATCGAGTGGTCGAATTTCAAAAATCGGCCCCCAGTAGCGCAGCTGCGGTCAGAAATGGAATGTTCACATAACATAAAGTCGCGTCAATGTCAACATAATTTTGAACACCTCACCCGCTTAGTAACTTCTACTACTATCCGTTATCTGGCCGGATATTAAAATATAAGCCGGATAGGCCGGATACCGGGTAATAACCGAATATAATATTTTAAACTTTCGCGTTTTGAACACATCGACGCTTATCATGAATAGTGACACAAAACAAAATGCCATTCGACTTTAAATCTTACCAGTAAAAGATAGAATATTAAATGCAATAGCATTTCATTTTTAGTTGTACCACTGTTCATGATAAGCAACGACATATTAACTCACACCATGACCACGACCACCACGACCAGTGAAGCCTGTGTCGAAACGTCGGTAAATCAAGGTAATTGAATAAAATTCGCATTAGACCCGTCTATAATGTGAGTTAATAACCGAATTTCCGGTGCATCTCTAGTAAAAACGTTATGACGCCGTGTGCTGAGAGCACTGAGCGTCACTTGCACCATTCCACAAACCCCGGGTTAATCGGTTAAACCTGAAGTTACCATGGTTACCAGTACAATTTGACACTAAGTTAACGGTTTAACCGCTTAACCTTGGGTTAGCGTGATGGTGCAAGTGGCCCTGAGGGTCCTAACGCAACCTACATCTTACTTCCTAAAAATATTTCCAAGTTTCACAGCACGCCCAAAAAACAACTCCTTATGGCTCCTCTACACGTTGGCCCAACCTATTGGTCCAATATGTTGGGACAACGTGTAGAGGGGGTATTGGTGTCGGTTGGCTTTTGGCGCGCGGGATGGCGATGAGTTGGCCGCGGTGTCGGTTTTTCGGCCGCACATCAAAGGGATTGGCCAAGCGATTGCGGTACGCATCTACACGTGGCCCAATCGGCAGTGCGTGCTCGGTCGCGGTCGAGGGTGGACGTTCATGCTTATTGTGTTTTTTAAAATTAATAATTTGGCCAAGTCCGAGATAGCTCGAGGCATTTAGTGTTCCGTACGGCTACCATCAGTTTGGCATTGACATAAACGATATCGTGAACGTAATTTACTTCCTATAGGTATATTTCTTTCGCACTAATATGTCAGTACGAGCGAGATGCATAGAAAGTAAATTACGTTCACGCCCACGGTAGCGTTTATGTCAATGCCAAACTGATGGTAGCCGTACCGCTCGCATCGTTACATTTTACAGAGGTTGTTTGCCTGTTTTTAGGGTACCGTATTCAACTACACACACAGAACAATAGTACAAAGTGTCTAAGTGCGAAGGCCGAAGGCCGAGCTTTAGCAAAATGTCATCGCTTTAGCACAGAGCAATAGTACAAGTGTCTAAATGTGAAGGCCAAAGGCCGACCTCCGCGTAGCCCGAAGGCCCGAAGCGTCCAGGATGTCAGTGCTTTAACACAGAACAATAGTACAAGTGTCTAAATGCGAAAGCCGAAGGCCGAGCTTCGCGTAGGGCCGAAGGCCCGAAGCGTCCAGGATGTTAGTACTTAAACACAGAACAATAGTATAAGTATCTAAATGCGAAGGCCGAAGGCCGAGCTCCGCGTAGGGCCGAAGGCCCGAAGCGTCCAGGCTGTCAGTTCTGTGTTTAACCACTGACATCTTGCAGGCGTCGGGCCTTCGGCCCTATGCGGAGCTCGGCCTCCGGCCTTCGCATTTAGACACTTGTATTAATTACCTGTGTTTAGAACTGACCTCCTGGATGCTTCGGACTTTCGGCCCAATGCGACTTCAGCCTTTGGATTTTGCGACTTAGACACTTGTACTTAAAAATACTTGGAAAAGTTACGGGAGGCGCGCGTCTGTCGGACGCTTCGGATCTTCGAATCGCTCCTTCGGCCTTTGCATTTAGTTAGATTCTTGTACTATTGCTTTGTTTGAATACCGAAGTCGAGCATCTCGCGAATGCTTGATGTATTATAATAATTTAGAGTAAGGCCAAGCGCGCACCACGATTTTTTGTCCTGCGATAATTTTGTCGCAAAATGCAACGTATGTGTTTATATGTTAGTGCGCGCATATGCGACAAAAAAATCGCAGCGATTTTTAAATTGTGATTTGTCACATTTTTCCGCAATTGTTCGCGACACGATTGTCGCAAAGTGAATTGCAGCATGCGGAGTTGTATGGCCCCGCGCGCACTATGATAATAAAATCGCACCCCGGCCGGACCTCAGTCGGCATTTCGCTCTCCAAACCCCAACATCTCGGCACCTGCACCTCCAATGGAGTCTCAAAATGAGACGCTAGATGTTGACCATTTAATTATGGAAATAGACGGGGATCACCAGTCATACAGCAATCGCATATTAAAGACACGTTTCATGACAAGCGACTGGTCGACTTTTTCATTTTCATCGCAGTGCGCGCAGTGAATTTTCTGCGATATATTACAGCGCGATTCTAAAATCGTGTCGCAAAAATTTATATCGTGGTGCGCGCTTGGCCTATAATACCTTAAAATGTAACATAACTCCTTCAATTTGAATTTAGAACTCATTATTATTTTTTATTTGATTTTGTTTCTAGTTCTATGCCATATATATAGACTTTAATATTATTTAGAACTGCTAAAAAACAAGATCGACTTACTTTAAATATTTCGTCAATTTTACCTTTGTTTCTAAAAAACTGTGATATTTAACTGTCATATAGGTACTATTTATTAATGTCTTCCAAAATTATTTTCTCGTAACAGGACTGAGGGGCTACCGCGTAAACCGAAATTCGCAATTTGCGGGGATCTTTCTCTTTTACTCCAATGAAGGCGTAATTAGAGTGACAGAGAAAAATGCTCGCAATTTGCGAACTTCTATTTTCGCGGTTATAGCCCTGAATCTTGTTGCTCACCGATCCGTTCAAAAATATACATAAGTACTGAATATAATTAATAGATATTATAATTATTACAATTAATACAGAAATGTAATGGTACTTAATGAAAAGGAATATTGTGTTTCGACGAATCAGATACTCTCAATAAAATCTATACATGAGGCCAAAGCTGTTCATACTTAAACTAATAACGCATAGACAGATAGTCCCCATACGGTGAACCTGCCAAAAGTGAAGCCGAAACACGATGGATGTGTGCGTGCGACGCTCGTGTTTTACGCTCAGCAAACACACACATATATACAAAATATGTTGCCAGTATTCATTTACATCTCTCAAAGTAGGGGATTTTTAACAACATCCACACTTGGTTATTAATAATTAGGAAGTGTGTAGATTCGATTTTGTAGCAAAGGCTTTTTGTTTATTTTGGGATTTATTGCATTTCTGTACTTTGTGAAATAAGGTTTAAATAAATAGCTGATAAGTTTTTACTATTTTATTTTTATTCAACAAAATAAAAGTGCATAAAATAATAAGAATACATTTAAATATGACAGAGCATATTCGACTGTGTTTAGTCGGTTTCCAATGTTTCCATATTGCGTCATTCCGATTTAGTCTAATTTTTTTCCTTCCATCTCGCAGACAGCAGATCAGTCAGAAACCTGAAACGAACATTACACATAATAAAAATAAGAAAAAAACTAAGTACCTAAATAATTAACTTAATTATAATTTTCTACAATTATACAATGAAATTCAATTGAGCGTATTTATTTTAGAATGTAGACGTCATGTCCCATTTGGAGGAAAAAATATTCACTACACTGGCAACATTTAGAAGAAATGGCAGCTGACGAAAATTTGGATTTTTGTATTTACGATTATGTAAAAATATCACTTTAAACTCGGTACTTACGCGTGAAATGTAATATCGGTCGGTTTGTTTTTATTATATGATGTGTTGTGACACCCATTCACTGTACAAACAACTATTTTTCCTGTAGTTTTTGATTTTTAAACGGGAGGTGTACACACACCGATTTGACTTTGAGTACTGCGACGGCCGTTCGAATACGACGATACGAGTGTGACGAGACGTCGCACTTGAAATGGCTTCACTGGGGGTGTACGGACTAGGGATCTATGCCTTATAAATCTATGTGTTCATAAATATTAAATGACTTTATTATCTCTATACGCCTTACTAACTCTATGTGTCCTATTGTGGAAAAAAAACACAACGACAGTCAAGAACGGAATTCTTAATTTGAATTTTTCAGATTTTTAAGATGCTAGTCCATTGCTTGGAAAGCCAGTTCGAAATTGAAACTTATTTGCAATATAATAAGGTCGTATTTTGTAGATCTCTCTCATACTTATAGTAGGCTATTGAGATAAAATTAAATATCCCACAAAAATAAGCAAGCAGAATTAAACTTTATGTCAAAGACATAAGTCATAAATTTCAATGCCAAAGTTTTAACTAAGGATGTTTCTCGCCTAATATGAATTGACCAGTGTAAGCATCAGTTAGCTAGCCCTAAGCAACCAAAGGTCAAGCTGCAGTTGAAAAACTAATAAAGATAAAGTTAAGCTGATAATTTTCCCGCCGTCTCCATGCTTCTTTAAGTTGGGTATTGACTGGTCAGCTGCCTGTTAGCTATAGTTTTCGCGAAAATCGCCAGGACAGAGGTGAAAATTTTTGTATGAAAACTTGCAACTTTAAATGCATTTTTTGACGAAACTATTGCAGTCTAAAATGAAGTCAAAATCAGTCCATCGACTCAATTTTTTGCAAGCTTTCTAATGGTACCCCACACGATTCTTACAAATGAAAAAAGTTTCAGCCTACCCCTCTCAACCCCCTAAATTTCCCCCTTTAATAAGAAATAAGCAGTTTTGACTTATTCAAAATATGAGTGGTGGTAATTGCTATAACTGTTCCAAATTTTAGGTATCTATGTCAAACGGTCTCTGAGAAAAACGTATTTAACTGATTTGCAAGACCGAAGTGATCCCATAAGTGTTCCGTAAACAAAGTTTTGTACGGAACACTAAAAATGACGAATACGTGGCCACGTGTAGTAGCGTTCCGACCAAGGCACGGCCAACTCATGGGCCAAGCGTTGGCGGAGCGTTTGGCCAACGTGTAGAGGAGCCATTAGATATAGTTCTGGCGTTATCCATTAAGGCCCCCTCTACACGGACGTCATGGCGTGCTGCATACATTTGCCATTTCTTTGGCGTGCCCTCTTTGTATGGATTTTAGACTGAGCTCTGGTCAGGACGTGATGGTCATTCGTTTGTTTTAGCCTTTGATGTTTACTTCGATATAAGATTTTGTGATTATTGTCGCAAATCCGCTACCCTAAGGTTGCCTGGAAGAGATCGCTCTTTCTTTAGCGATGAGACCGCCGATTTTGGTTCCTCTACCTTTAACTACTTTTATGGGTTATAGCTTTATAGTATCAGAAAGCTGCAATTTGGGATGGTTGGCATAGAAGTGGCGCGATAGTATCTCTGCCAGTCTTTTTCTAACCGTAATAATAATAAGTAGAAAGAGACGGATAGTCTTATCTCTCGCGTGAAATACTGTCACGGCCCTCTCGTGTAAAGCATAAATTGTTAAATACGTTTTTCATTATTGCTTTCTTCACGTAGATGTCGTTGGATTGATTTTTCGAAAATCATTTAAGGTACTTAATAATTCTCTAAGGGCCACTCTTGCACCATCCCATTAACCCGGAGTTAACCGATTAAACCTGGAGTTACCATGGTTACTAGTACAATTTGGCATTCGATTAACGGTTTAACGAGTTAACCCCGGGATGGTGGGATGGTGCAAGTGGCGATAATTTTTTTTTTCATTTAGTCTAGAGTAGAGACACTCATTTACGAAAAATTAAGCCTGTAACTGCTGCTACTTTTTGTAATTGCGTTTACAAATAGGGGGAAAACTTAAAAGGCTCATTGTGTCGATAATTTTTGGTTTGTATAGGGTTAAAAAGGTCTTTTAAAAACATAACAGTGAATTGCCCTTAGCATTGACACAAACCATTATGAGATTTTATACAAACAAACACTCAAGGTTCTAACCCTCTCACTTTCAGCTAAATTAATATGTAGTTAAATTGAAGTGTTTATGCTACAAAATTGGATACCACTCATTCATACTCGGGGGCCAAAAAATAAGTGCAGCGTTCCCGTTGCCAGGGAGGTTTTAGGATTATACTGAGCAACTTTTACTATGGGACCAACCCCGAAATCGCGAAATAGTAGATCTGCTTTTCACTTCGATTGCGAGGAAAATAATTATATTTTTCACGGCAATTTACACCACGAAATTGTTGTAAAGCGAAAGAACATAATACATAACCAATTCCCGCCAACTAACTTTTTAATTTTTTTTTAATTTTCAACATGTGATCAGAGTTACATTACAGACGCTTGGTTTTCTGCCAAGTCAAACATTTTGGAGCATTTTTGAACGATAATCGACTCCTATTTTATGTGATTTACTAAATTTAATGACAGAAAATACGGATTTCTAATAAATTGTAGCAAAAATAAAATAATATAACAAGTTTTGTCATCTACACAATTTTATTTCTGAGTAAAATTGTGCAATATGTTTTAACTGTTTGGCTGTTGAGACCGATTACCTTAGTCTTAGAAGAAAATTTTACTTTTATGCTCTAGACTCTAGAATCGCATTTTATGCTCTAGAGTCTAGAGCATAAAATGCGATTTTATGTCGTCTACGCACGACATAATGGTGCACTTTTTGAGCATGAGAAGTGAAAAAAATATATACCCTCCCATAGAAAATGGACCAGCCAAAATGTATGAAACAGCCAATTTCTTTTTTCGCGATTTCGGATATTGCGTGATTTCACTGGAACAAATTTTTTCATAGTATTCTGAACTGTCACCCTGTACATAAAAATAACAGCGCCCTCTTGGCAATAATCATATACCGCGGGTGTGGCCTGTAATATGAGCAAAAAATTGTACTCCTCATACTGACCAACATTTGTTCAGCGACTTTTAAAAATAAGTTGTGGTTTGATTTTTAATACACTTTAAAGTTTATTCCAAGACGCAATGTATTGCGAATTTTGTTATCTTAAAAGCGTGACAAGTAACGTCAAACACACTTATGTCAGCGTACATTTAAGGCAATATATTTATTTTGTATGAAAAAGAGGAAGTGTAAAGGATTCATAATTTTTAAAAGTTGCTGAACAAATGTTGGTCAGTTTGAGGAGTACAGCCTTTAGTTTAATTTATTGCTCCTGTTACAGGAAACACCCTGTATTATTGGTCAGGCTGTATATAAACAAACACTTTAGCTTTCAGTTAAAGCAATACTTGTATAATGTATATTTATTTGTCCCCCCAACCCTTACGTCGTCGCGCGTTACTTCAGCCTTATTGCGTTCCGCGCTTCGGTGGGCAAATATTCATAATCGTCCATTTGTTTATGGATGTAAGATGCAATATGCAATTAAACGAATTTAGTGTTGAACCAAGAAAAGTCTGCAACGATTTTGATAGCACACGCAGTGCAAGTGTTATTTTAAACGTCAATCATCTAGGTGACTTAACTGCGTGTGCTATCAAAACCATTGCAGACTTATCTTGGTCTAACACTAGGATGGCTCGCGCTAGAACGGAGACTTCATTTTCTATAGAAAGCACGTGATCACCGATCATACGTCATAGAAAACGAAGTTTCGGACGCCTAGGCCTGGACCCGGACCGTTCTAGTCTAACAATAAGTCGTCGTTTAAACCCGTCTTTAGGGTTCCGTACCCAAAGGGTAAAACGGGACCCTATTACTAAGACTTCGCTGTCTGTCCGTCCGTCCGTCTGTCACCAGGCTGTATCTCACGAACCGTGATAGCTAGACAGTTGAAATTTTCACAGATGATGTATTTTTGTTGCCGCTATAACAACAAATACTAAAAAGTACGGAACCCTCGGTGGGCGAGTCCGATTCGCACCTATTCTGTTCCCTTTGAGTCGCGTTCACACAAAACTAAACACATGATTCAAAAGACTAACTTCTTAAACGTAATCTCGTAAATCTTCTTCTAATTTAGACATAATTATATATAATATTTGAGTTCTTACAAGCGAAAAACAACTATTACTTGGCTATCTATTCCTATCCTCTGCCCGCCCAAAAATTAACTAGTCAGAATTAAAATTCAAAATACAATGGAATGAGGACCTTTTTATAGTCCCCTGGGCGGCTAGAGGTTAAAGCAACAAGTAACCGTAGATGAATCTTATGCCTTGGAAATAAGGTTTACGAACAGTAAATAGTGTTGACGATGGTGTAAAGATTATTCGAAAGATAGTGAAGAGACGATTCAAATCCCAATAGTATTGCCAGCTTCAGATCTTTTAGCATCTAATACTAATAGTTAAAGATCGTTCTTGCATAATCTGCTAGTAAAGGAAGCTGAAGTTTTTGATTTTTAATTCGATATGCTGCTATATTGACAGTTACGTCATTGATTTAGGGTCGATTTTAGCCTGACATTACGGTGAATGCTGACATTCTATTCCAAATAATTGATCGCAATCTCTTTAAAAAATCAAAACCACAGGTGTTCCATGAAAGAGCATCATTAAACCTCACATTTATCACAAAAATAACCAAACAAGAGAATTAATAACGCAGCCACCGAAATCAATAAACAAAATCACAGGAGGAAATCCGAGCGAGCTCCTAGATGCACTTCCTTGACACCCTCCGAAATCATCCCTATCCCGCACTCTTTCACACCCGTGGGGAAGATAAAGACGGAGGGTGGTCAATACGCATGCGCGACTCGTCCCCTCATGAACGCTGGGATGACAGAAGCATCAGAGTCTCGCAGCATCGCCAAGAGTTCACTCCTTGCAGGGCCGCCGCTGGCGGTGGTCCTTTGCTCTTTCATACTCTCCGACCACGGGATCCTGAATTTTCCAAAGTGGAAGCAGGGCGTGAAAGAGCGAGGGAGCTTGTGGGAACGAGACGGCGAGATGGGGCGCTCTGTCAGGTGAGTCCACGTGCTTGTTTAAATACCCCTTGAAAAGTGTCACGTTTTCAAAGTTCTATTGTGTTCTATGATTGGTAATATTACATTTTATCATAATTTTGGAATCTTACCTTTCAATTTCAATCAGCTTTCTTTGATTGAAGTGGCCTAATATTTCGTAGACTGAGTTGAAGCCGAGGAATATAGTTAAGATCTATCTTTTTAGTTAGTGTCAAACTTTTCCAATTTCCTGATTTAGAATTTATACTCATTTAAGATGATAGCATTAACTACTACAAGGTCTTATCCTACATCACTTACTTGATGATTTCACTGGGTTGAATGATATAAAAGTATTTCTTAAAAAGATACTCCGTATTTGATTTATTAGTTTTTTCAGAAATTCTTGTATAATTGCTAATTCTCCTTAACCGACTAAATTAATTTTAAAATAGTCAATTGTTTGATGCATTTAACTGTAGGTACCTACTAATCTTCTTTTACAGTTACGTTTAGTCAGATTGCATTCACAGTTTTGTAAACACTTGCCAGATTGCATTCACAGTTTTGTAAACACTTGCTTAATACAATTTTATCAATAGAAATTCTAAGCATTGAGTCTGCTTGTTTCTGATCAAGTGATCACAATTCAATTTTAAACTTTACTATCTTTACTACTTTCTTGACTTCAGTCTTCTTAGACAACTCACAACCTGCTCAAATTATTAACTATTTTGTAATTTTCTCAAGAAAAGCCTTTCCTGTGGTGGTTTCCATATTGACTTTAATCATAGGATTTTCTTTTGAGTAAAACTTCAAACAATCAAACTCTTTCTCACAACCGTTTTTTTTTATAATTTTTTCCCTTACATTTACAGTTACGTTCCTACCTTTTAACAGTCCGAAAATCTCTTCCATCTCCATCACGCTGCATCGACCGGGGCCGTTGCCCTCTAATCTGTTTGTTGAGATTAGAATAATTTCCGCACCCTGTGCCCTGTCATTACTGTTCGTTAGGGCTCCTTTTAAATGACAGGCTGCAGTCGTATGTGTTTCACTTGTGTAATTAAATCGGGTTTCATTGATTTTGAGTTCAGTGAGGTCTTTATTAATAGGTGTACGAAATACAGCAATCATTTCTGGATTGGGTTGTATTGTAAGTGAACGGTTTTAATCGTTATATTATTGTACCTTAGGGTCATTTTAGATGGCAGTCTTTATTATATTCTTTAACACAATCCGTTGGTGTGCTTAAAGTCATTGCGGTGAGGTTTACGAATTGTCTGTTAATAAATTGGATCATTGTAGCATTATGCATGAGATAGAGAGCAATTAATTGTTTTAGTATCTAGTTAAAAGTGAATCAGGTAAAAACCTGATTAAAACCTGACTGAAAAACCAGGCAAACTTTGACAAAGTATAAAAATACTTTGTCAAAGTTTGCCTGGTTTTTATTTTTAATAACGGTGACGTAAATGTTAACTTTGGTTTAATGTGTGATATCAATTACGTCTGTTTCCATGTGATGTGTATTGTGTAATTAAATATTAACGTTAAATGGTTACGTCAAAATTTGCTTTATTTTTAATTCCTACCAAAAAGTATACTTTATTTTTAAAATATTATTGTTAGGCCTATATCAAAGACTCAGGAAAACAAGCTCGCAAATTGGTTTTCTAATCCCCACTAATTTACTTACCATTTTTACTACATTTGTCTTCGTCTAATAAACCTGAACCTTCTAATCTATCAGCATCCCCACGGGGTCCTTATTGAAAGACCTCTACACTATCGACTTCTAATCCTCAACTCTACGGGATTCTTTATTCAAATCTCTTCATTAGTCTCAGTTCTCGTTCTCCACGGGGCCTCGGTGATCGATGGCAGCGTAATTGTTAAATTGCTGGCTCGGGTGACTGTTGGCTCACCAATTACTGAATGATTGAGCGAATTGTGTTCGGGAGTTTTTAGGCTTTCGGGTTTAGGGGTTGTGTTACTTATTTTCTTGTGTTCTAGCTGAGTAAATTGTATTATATTATAAACAAGAGAAAATATGATTTCTTTATCAAAGAATTGATCATGTCTTAATGACGTACGACTTACAAGCTTGCAGTATTTAAGTTGAAGCTTTACAAAAAAGTAAAATAGTCGTTTTTTTCACATGATATGGTTGTTATGTTATAGGACAGAGTTAAAGATCATCTGAAAATATCACTAACATCATCTATTGGTTAATAGATTATTAGCTTCCATCAAATCTTGGAAATACATATTTTCATTAATCAAGTGCATACAATTGCTTTTAGTTCGATTCGATATTTGCAGAAATTCTGATGTCTCTCTTAACCGTCTAACTAATCAAACCAATTCTGTAAGATATTTGTTTGATGTCCAATAGAAATTATTTTATGGGTTTCTGACCCTCAGATCGCTCAAACGTATCCAATCTAACATCGTGCGTGATAACCGCTCTCAAAACTGCGGTTTTCGTTATGTAGTTATTAAAAAGCAGATCATTATGCCATCGTCCACACACACATAAATCGTAAGCCTAATTGACGAAGACATAAGCCTCATCAATAAATAAAATACCTACATTAATTTTAGGGGGACATCTTACATAGATCAACCTAGCACCCATTATGGGTGCTAGGCGACGATATACATATATATTTACATAGAAAACACCCATAACTCAAGAACAAATATTTGTATTCATGACACAAATACTGGGATTCGAACCCAGGACAAGTCACTACCCATTAGGCCAGACCGATCGTCGGTCAGTTACGTTAAGAGTGTTGCCGTTAGTACCACATAAAATATCTACGTGACTAATGAATTTAACAAATCCACCCTCAAGCCAATAAAACTTGCATTAACGGTCCACTACACACCCCCGATGCTAATAGAAAGCAGACGATCGGATTACCGGACAGCGTGACGACTTCCGGCGGCCGGACGTGCAATATGGCGGAGGCTTTTATCTGTAATGGACGGTCCGACAGATTGTAGATGTTTAATCTATTTGAGCAGACACATATCCTGAATAAACATTTTGTCTTGAATCAAGAAATGTTAGTTCTTATATGGAATGTCTTATTTCGGTCTCGCCATCAAAAATCGTATGTGACATAAGGGCCCATGATGATGACATGGAATGGATAAAAGGTCCAACAGATTATGCTGTTTAATTTATTTGAGCAGACACATATTCTAGGCATATATTTGATGTCTTGAATTAAGAACTGCTATTAGGTGTTGGTATAGTAGAACTAGCCGGTAATTTTCAATAATGCTGACGTTATTAATACTTACAGCCTTATTTTCAGGCTCTCATGAGCCGTGGCGAAATGCCGGGATAACGCGATGAAGAAGAAGAAGTCTCAGCCTTATTTTCTGAAGGTCTAACGTTTTCAGGGCTAGAATAGTCTGTCGTTCGTTTTCAGTGAAACATTTAAGACTAAACACTGCTTGATTGGCAATGTTTGCATCTAGAAAAATAACTTCTGCATCTTGGTCATCTCCTGGCACTATTGCTACTATTAAATCAAATACAATTTGCTTTTGATCAGGATTAACTTTTTTATGATTCTTCAGTTTGTCTTTCGCGTAGGTAGTAGTTACTCTGCGTTTTACACGAGGATCTTTTAAAATTTGGATTGTATATTGTTTTTGTCAATTTTTACTCATTAATAATGAATCATTATCTTTCAGACCGACTTCTATATTACCAAATTCTTCAAAACTATCATAAAAAATCAAATCCATTTCTCATACAGCCACACCCCGTTTTCCATCCCTCTCACCTCCCTTATTTAAAGCGAGACGGCGTCGTCGTAGGCGGCAGACTAGCCGGCGCCAGAGTCTATCGATCCCCCTAGGGGTGGGGGTGACGCATGCGCGAAGCTTGTTTGCGCAGATTTCTCCGGATTTATGGATTTCCTTGCGTCATCTACTGAGTATATAATCTTTGGGGTGGGGGTAAATGGCTTGGCTTCTATGTATGTGCGGCTATGTGCAGATGTAGCCAATGAGGGTGTGTCGTGTTCTTATGTATAATATTTACTTTCTTATATATAAGAATTTGGTTTCTTCTCCGGTCCTTTTATCGTATTGATCGGTTTTAGGTTTAGGTTTTTATTGTATGATGTGATGTATCTGTTCTTTAAGAAATATTGCGGCAAGCTTAGGTTTTATTAAGTTTTAGTGGTCTAGAGATGGTTTAACATGTTTTCTGTCTGTATTACCTTAAAACCAGGTCTTTAAGTTTCTGTATTTTCTTAACAATAGGTTTACGTTATATGTTCGTTAATGGTTCTATTTTTTCCTTTAATTATCTGTTTTTTTATATTTATTTTCTGTCGCCTTCCTTTTCTACCATTCCTTTAATGTATATCATCAACTTTCATAATTCCTAGAGTGTTTGTTCGTTATCGTTATTTATGCCTTTCTGCTCAAAAGATTTTCATGCTTCGATATGTTCTTTGATATTTATATACCCTAGAACTTTTTTTTTGTTCTTCGTAGCTATACAATATCGGCTAAAAATACAATCACCTTCAGGTTTTAGGGTTCCGTAGTCAACTAGGAACCAACGGCCAGCCTTCTGGGCACCTTGCCCGTTGACGGCGATCTGGGGCAAATTTTTTACCTATAGTTTTGTAAGTTTTATTATGTTTGTTAATTTATTTCTTTGTTTCTATCAATAAAGAATACTAGGAACCCTATAAAGGTTTGCCGTAAAAACCTGAAGGTATATTTTTGGCCGGTACGTATGTACCTACACTAATGTATAGTTCGTTTTTTTTGCATTAGAAAAAAGGTAAACAATTTTGACGTGTCTTTTTATTGAAACACTTATATGTAACAATTATGAATCGTATACGATTATTTACATTCTTTTGCTTTCATAAGTAACAAATACTGAATTTATAAAAGCGTTTTTTAATTAAAAGACAACAAGATCGTGTAGTCTTTTTCTAATGCTAAAAAAGAACTATAGCTATTAAAAATTGGGTTTCTTTACTAGAGTTAGACCAAGAAAAGTCTGCAACGCTCTACATCTTTCACCAATACTTCAAGTAACGTATAGTCTTTTCTCATATTGATACCCTCGACATTGTGTATACGTGGCTTGTTTCTATTATCTTCGCAACCCTACACTAATGTAGCGTTGTCAGTTTGACAGGCTTTGTCTGTACCCTTCACGTCGCCTGGTTTATGTTTCACTTGTGTCAATGTTGTTACATTTTCCCTTATTCATCTTGTTGTGTTAGTGCTCTTCGGATTTTCTTTTTCCTATTAACGGGCATCTTAAGCAGGCCACTGTCGAGCCTTCCAAATGGATGCCGTTACAATGGATTCATCCAAATGGACGGCATCCTATTAAACATTTTACGTTTATGACATTCACGGACCGATTATGGACTGCAGCCACGCTATTTAGACTGTCGGAAAGCTCGTCAGTGGCCACCTTTACAGTATTTAATAACTGGAGTCGCTTTTAAGAGCTTACCCCTCTGCCGAAAAATTCTGACATGGCTGACATGGCTTATTTGAACGTCATGTACAAATCATGTAGAAATAGCAATATATTTGACGTCCCCTCCCCCGTAAAAATCGGCAGACTGTTTCGTAAAGAAAATGACAGCGATGACATCTGCAGATACTAAATGCTCTAAGACGGGCATGTTTGATTTGTCGCCACTGGTCAATAGTTTATTTTCATAAACGTCATATTTTCATAAAGAATTGAAATCAATGATGACATTGCTACAATTTTTCAATGCGAATTTCACGTAGAGTTAGCTTGGTCCAACTCTAGGAAGTTTTTTGAAGAGTACAAATTGTAGGAAGAAATTATAAGTAAAATTCGGACTCCATGAAAAATCTGTAGAAATCAGAATTGAATGTAGGTAGGTAAAGTGGAATAACTCACTGTCTAAGGCTTGAGTTACACTTGTAAGTTTTACTTACGTAAGTAGGGACACGGCTATACTACAGAATGAGAGATGAATATCGTTATCTCATTCTAACAAATAGCTTTGTCGCTACTTACGTAAGTAAAACTTACAAGTGTAACTCAGGCCTAAATGTCTAGTATCCCAGAGTCTCAAGCTCAAGTTCGAGTTTCGCCCGAGAGAGTGAGTTTTTTTGATATCTGTTATTGAGATTATGATCTGTACAAAAATTAAGATGTACGATCGTCCTGAAAGTTTCCTTCTCACCCGTTGCTAGGCGACGGGATGGCGCCGCGGCGTCGCCTCTGGGTCGAATCCGATATTCCTTAGCGAAGGGGACTGTAAAGCAAACCTTATTGCTAAGATTTAAAGTCCACTTATGCTCTGAGGTTGGTGTTAGTCTTTCAAAAGCGGATCCAGCTTTATTGTCAGGTCACGTGGTCAAAATAAAACATTTAAACTTGTTAATTTAGAGCTATCCTAGGGCTACGACCCAATGATCCACCTCTTGGCGCCGCCCATGCACATTTAATTGTATAAAACAAGGATAGTTACACAACAGCAGAATTAGAAAGTACAGTCACCACACGGGATTGTTATGCCATTTAGGATTTAGGGTTTTTGCTAAATTGGAAATTCTATAGCGTAAGTATTGAACAACCAATTTAGCTAGGACCCTAGATGGCGCAATAATTGCAGAGCGTGATGGTACCAAAGCGAACTTATCCCTGAGTGATCTCTTCCAGCTTTTGCATAATATGCAATTGATATAATAAAGGGGCCCATTGTTTAACAGTCCGCCGGACGGTATCGGCCTGTCAGTTGTTCGGAACTGTTAAAATTTTGTTCTGCGGACCGTTCGGCGGACTGTTAATCAGTAGGCCCGTTTAAGCCAATACCGATTTACAAATCGTCAGTTAAGTATGGACAATGGTACTAAAACAAAATGTAGAATTCACAAAAGGCTATAGTAAATTCAGCAAGTAGTTTACAACCCCCCAACCCTTAAAAGTTAGCATTTCGGATGCGTGCCGGTGACTGCCCCTTCGTGCTCAATGGCCGTAAGGTTATGACTGCGTTTCATTCCAGATTCTTAACAAATGCGCCGCGAGCAGAGTCGAGCGCTCTAAACAACTAGAGTGCCATATGCCATGTCAGGCAATTTATATTCAACAAAATTCGCTAGCGGTAAGAGCGTGCGACTTTCAATCCGGAGGTCGCGGGTTCAAACCCCGGCTCGTACCAATGAGTTTTTCGGAACTTATGTACAAAATATCATTTGATATTTGCCAGTCGCTTTCCGGTGAAGGAAAACATCGTGAGGAAACCGGACTAATCCCATTAAGGCCTAGTTTCCCCTCTGGGTTGGAAGGTCAGATGGCAGTCGCTTTCGTAAAAACTAGTGCCTACGTCAAATCATGGGATTAGTTGTCAAGCGGACCCCAGGCTCCCATGAGCCGTGGCAAAATGCCGGGATAACGCCAGGAAGAAGAGACTATTAAAACGGGATCCTGCAGAAAACCGTACCCGCTAATAACTGGACGTCAGTGGGAAAGAGCTAACTTCGACTCGTCTGTCCTCGGTTCGCAGTATGAATAGCGACACTTGTTGCAACACATTATAACACTGTCGGTTTAACGCAGCCGTTCTTTATTGGTTTGCGCTTCGCCGGACCATATTTTATGACATACGAGAAATTTTAACGTTTTCGTGATATATTTAAATGTAGGTGTAATATTTACAACAATATTTTACATTTCTTAAACTGCCAGTACGTTTGGGAGATATCTGTTATGTTATCTCAAGAGATCGGGAGTCTGTATAAGGCTATTAAGGAGTGTAGACTCTGACCACGGTAACTTCGCACAAACTTGGAACTCTTGGAAGTAAGAATGCTCCATACTTGACGTAGCACTTGGCATGAAAATTTCGCTTGATCCGACGTTCATCATTGACGTAGCACTATAGCATGAAAATGTAGCGTAGTCCGACGTTCATCATCATCATCATATCAGCCAGAGGATGTCCACTGCTGGACATAGGCAGGTGACACTCCTGTAATTATAAGCGTCCATAGGCAACGGTTAAATATTCATAAAGTCAAATAAAAGTTCTAAGTACTTACTTTAAGTTTTTAATCCGTAGCCGCGGAGTCAAGGCCATATTCGTGCAAATATTTATAATTATATCAACATATTGGCGTGCCGTGACCTCAATATCTCGAATGTATTTATATTCTTACTTTGTGGTTAGGTACGTCGCTGTTATGATAATGCTCATAATGTATAAACGTTGTTTGTATAAAGATTACCTCATTTCAGGTTAATGGGTGAGATCTTATCTTTGCATTTGTTTGCATGTTGCATGCGTGAAATGTCAAAACAGTTGCTCACATATACAAACAATACCTATCTGACCACCGACCGAGCTTTCCTAGGAAAACATAAAAACTCAAAAATGCGGATCTCGGAAACGGCTCTAAAGATTTCGATGTTTGCTGTATGAGGGTTTTCGGGGGCGAAAAATCGATCTAGCTAGGTCTTATCTCTGGGAAAACGCGCATTTTTGAGTTTTTAATATGTTTTCCGAGCAAAACTCAGTCTCGCAGATATTAAATTAACTATACGATGACCTGTCTGGCCTAATTAAATTAAATATTTATTATTATTTAAGACCAACAAAGGATCAATTTTATTTCGTTAGTGACACATTTTAATCTTACAACTAATGTTAGTAGGTATATACACACAAAACCTAATGGGTAGTGACCCTGCCTGTGAAGCCGATGGTCCTGGGCTCGAATCCCTGGGCATTTAATTGTGTGATGAACACTTTAATGTTTGTTCCCGAGTCATGGATGTTTTCTATGTATATAAGTATGTATTTATCTATATAAGCATGTATAACGTCGCCTAGGGCCCATAGTACATCAAGCCTTACTTAATTTGGGGCTAGGTTAATCTGTGTAAGATTTCCCTTAATATTTATTTATTTATGGCCTAATTACCTAATAGCATGTAATAACCCTTAATTTTTGTAATTACCTAGTTATAAGTTTGTAAATTTCTGTTCCTATTTGTATTTAACTATGAAGTCTAATACGATATGAAATTTGAGATTTATTTAAATCAATTTGAGATCGTTTCTCACCTGTGTATCTCTGAGCACAAACGAAGCCGAAATTACCTCGTTCCAGCCCCAACAGCGTCTGAAAAGTCATTGACACGGGCTGTTGTCGAAATCAGACGTTCATTCATGGCGCTAAATATAGCGGCCGACTTCATACTCATGAGTACGAGGTGCCCCAGATAGAGCCGCGCCACAGACAAAACATCCTCCAGACTGAGCTAAGTATGTATGTATGTATGTATGTATGACACTTTATTGCACATAAACAGGATTACATAAAATGGACAAAAACAAAACAAAAATAAAAATGTTATGTACTAAGTCGCGCTACCGGAATCCTATCTCATCGCATAATAATTGATTGTCATAATGTAATGTTACGCATAAATCTCTTTTCGCATATTTTTTCTCCACCTGAAACAGAAAGTATTTTCGAAAATATTTTGCATAGGTTGTGTAGAATAGGGTAGGTTAGGTTAGGTTTGTGTTATAATTTTTCAGAAATGTTAATATTTCCAGTACAATAACAATTATGCGAAATGAGTTTTATGCGTAACATTAGGACAATCAATTATTATGCGACCCAATATGGACCCCGCGCTACCCCCTCTGCCACGCGTATGGTAATTTTACTCCGTATTCGAGTCGAAAGTGTCTTTGTGTGACGTCCGTGTCTTTGAACGGACCAATCACGGCATGGGAATTCGCTCACCTCGTCCCGCGCACCCCCGCATTTTTGGTCATCATCATCCCCCGCATCATCGCTTGCATGATATAATTGCTCTAAACTCGGTCTAGAGGATTCCTAGTCTATGCACCAAGCTAACAGACTTTGCAGTTACATAGTGTGGACTGTGGACACTTATAAATAAATAAATAAATATTATAGGACATTCTTACACAGATTGACTAAGTCCCACAGTAAGCTCAAGAAGGCTTGTGTTGTGGGTACTCAGACAACGATATATATAATATACAAATACTTAAATACATAGAAAACACCCATGACTCAGGAACAAATATCTGTATCATCATACAAATAAATGCCCTTACTGGGATTCGAACCCAGGACCATCGGCTTCGCAGGCAGGGTTACTACCCACTAGGCCAGACCGGTCGTCTTATACTATGAAATTAAGGCGTTTAAAGTGGCATTTCCACAGTTTGTTACTTCAAACTACTGCTGCTTTGAAACTGATCATTGCTTTTATATTCCAGATACTAAAATGTCGATTGCCCCAATTTGTGCGACCAATCTTTAGAATAGAATAGAATAGAATGTTTTTATTCGTGACAAAAATATGTATATATTTGCTGTAGGTAAGTTGCTAATATTATAAGTAACTAAGAAACTTTTCGTTTTATTATCATTATGATTTTCTTTTCTTGTTCTTTTATTTACGCTGTTGGTAAAGTACGGATGTCTACCGTCTCCAATTCTCCCTCAATTGCTCAAAGGTTAACTGGAAGAGATCCCTTAAAGGGATAAGTTCGCCTTTGTACTAATGACGAATGTTATTTTTCCTGTTTTGTTTTGTTTTTTGTACAATAACGTGTTTTACTACTACTACTACTAGGTACTACAAAACTTAATGGATAAAAAAACAGGTAATACTACCACTTTCATTTTAGTTTATGTTATGAGTTCCAGTCGAACTTTTATTTAATTTTGATCTGGCAACACATAAACATACACTTAGTCTTAGGATAATTAGGAATGACTAATTAAAATACGGTACCATTTGAAAACAAACATTTATTTATGGCGCTTATAAGTACACTCTGTTTCAAACTAATTTGAACCTTTCAGAAACTATATAAGGTAGCATTTTTTGTTTCATTGTTTTCTAAAACAAACGAAAGTCACCCTAATCTCCAAAACAACAAGGGTCAAATTGAATATAGGGAAATTTTGTGTGCTGGGCCTTACGAGGATAAATGTAACATCTCACGGGTAAAGGTACCTTATGGCGGTTGGCACTTACGCTATTATTAACGCCGCTCCAATATTATTACGGCGCTATGCGACGTAAGCGCCGGCCGCCATAAGGTACCTTTTCCGTGGAACGTCACAAATAACTCATTGCTAACACCAACAATGTTACTATACGTCCCCCAGGTAAACGGATATTTTAAGATACCATTCGTGCCAAAACGCCACTGAAACTGCTTACAACATACAAAACTAAAAACAAAACACTGCCGTTACTATGAAATCAATTCTTACCGTGAAAACATTAAATACTCCCAGTTACAAAAGGTCTTATACGCTTAAGTTCAATATTACACATACGTCCTATATTATACTTTAACTTTATCTTAATTCTAAAAGAGCGTAAATCCTCAGAGAAATAGTCATTTCGATCATTGGAAAATGAACCGTAGTTTTACTTACTATATGGCTTGTTTTACGCTTGGTTACTAGGTGAATAAAGTTCATTTTTCCATAATACTACGCATACTACTGGCTAGTTACACAATATACCAATCTCATTCTAAAAGAGCTAAAATACTTATAGAAATAATGTCACATACGACGTTAGAACTTACAGTTTAGGTTCTTTAAGAACATAATTTGTCAAAACTGTCATTGGAATTTATATCTTCTTTTCTAGAGTGTATGATCGTTTTTTAAACGATTTGTATACTTAGTTAAAGTTTTACAGACGTAAACCTTCTGGTCCACACAATAAGGTCACTATTTCAACTAACTATTGATTTTACGATAAGGAAAATCCATAGAAGCTCTCAAAGCAATTTGAGCCTTCTTTCTTTAACAATAAAGTCAATATTTGTGCGTTTCGTTTAGTTGTATTTTCATACCGGCGCCAGCGCAGGTGCGTACGCGTTTATTTATATAAAGAGTGACAGGCGGCTGTCAAATATTGTTAGCGATGATTGTCGGTGACGGAATGAATAGATTTGTGTATGGACGTAGCAAAAAGTGAGTGTAGTAAAAACAAATATTTATACAATAAGTCTGGAAGTTGCATTGAGAAAAAAGTACAACAAAAACACACTTAGAATTACAAAAATAAACTTAATCCGGGGACAAGGAGAGTCAACTAATACGAACAAATTGACTTTTGCAATTTCTATTAGTTCTTGCAATTTCTATTATCTGTTTGTTGAAATTATATTTGGGATTACGCAGCTGTTTGTAGAAATAAATAAACTTTACAGAAATAGTGAAACGTCCATAATTATTACTAAAACTTCATTTTTTCCCCCAGTACAGAACTGTTTTTTTAATTCCTGGTGATGATTTTTCTCTCAGTGTGGAGTTAACAGGCAATGCTCAGATTGCTGCGGGCGCATGGTTGCATTTTTATCGCTTGTCACTATGTCCGTCACTTTCGCACTTACATACTTGTTAGAACGTGACAGGCACGGTGACAAGCGATAAAAATGCGACCGTGCTACCGCTGCAGGAGTGCTCTAAAAGCAATGAGGTCTACAACTCCACGGACGGACAAACAGACAAACACGAGTGATCCTATAATAGATCCGATTTTTTAATTTTGAGGTATGCTGGAACCCTAATAATATGATATTCTGCCGGATTATAATCACATTCATCTATCGCCCCCCTTTAACCATAAACTCTGCGCGTACAGTCGCCATCAGATATATCGGAGCGGTCAAGGCGCTCACAAATATCTGAGCACGCCTCTATTGTCAGGGCGTTAGAGTGCGTGTTCAGATATTGTGAACACCTTGGCCGGTCGGATATATCTGATGGTGACTGTACATCGTAAGATCGTAACGGTTATTGCTCCGTACACTTATAGCTCGTGTTTATTAGTTTTGATGAGTAAGGCAGTCAACAATATAGTGCAACGATGCAACGAACGCTTGTATGAGTGCATTTGTGGAACTAAAGTGATGAGCAGTTGAGCACACTGTTAATATAACAACCGCCTTAATCATCATGGCAAAAAATATGAAGTATATACAATTTTTGATTTAAATTTTCGTCACAATTATCAAATAGGGATTATCCATTAATTACGTTTAGGGGGCGGGAGCGGGTCAAGAATGGGTCATGTGACATGTTGTGACATGAGGGAGGGGGGAGTCACAAACATTGTGACGTCATTTTAACTTCATCAAATCATCACTATTCATCCGAGCTATTCATCGGTAACCGACAATTAATTTATATTTTTTTAGCTATGTATGGGTACATAGCTAGTCCTTAAAAACATGAATTTTGTCGAATAGTACCAATACCTAACTGAAAGATTAAAACCACTAAATACTTCACACCAGTAAATTTCCTGAAAAATACCAAATACCTACCGTATTTGAAGGCATGTGCCGAATAACATAAAATTTAATGACCAAGAAATGGTAATATAAAGGGTCGCTATGTTTATTACTATTTTATCCTCACAAATAGTCTCATCCTCACCCTAAAATTAGGAATTCCTAAACAATAATAAACTCTGAATCATACATATTCCATGCCTAAATTTAATTCAAACCATCTTCAAACAAAATTGAACTTAACTTCCAAACACTACAGTTTAAAATCCTTTAAACTAAGTTTCAGGCGCTACGCTTATTTTTACCAAAGTGGTAATCATGCTAAAATAGACCTCATCTCTTTATGATAGGGTGCAATCCTCCCAAATATCCCAATTTCATATGCAGTTCATTATAACGCAGGGTCTGAATTGCAACTGGTAAAGCCGTTGAATCGAATTGTGATAACCAACGTTATTTGGCCTCTCCGTTATTCTCCACTCTGCGAATGCGGGCAGGAAGAGCAGACCACTGACCATATATTCCAACGCTGTCCCCTTCACTCGTACTCTGGACCACCTGAAGATTTGAACCCAGTCACGCCTGAGTTGGTAGCCTGGCTCATCGACCTCAAAGCCATACTCTGATTGTCCTTCTTTGTGCATGCCATACGACTAAATAATTTGGCCTCTTTGGCTGCCTGTTCACTGGCGCAGAGGTGAGAGGGCGGGGGGAATCAAAGCAAAGCACAAAAAAGTAAAGCACTGTGCACCAACAGCGACGTACGGACGGACGCAATCCGAGCGCGGTCACGTTAACACACTCCTAACCAACTGTATTTTATCCAAAAACGTTATTAAACTAGTATGTATCATGAAAGGTGTTAAATTATTGAAGAGCTTCTTCTTTAATTTAAGAGGTATCCCTCTTGTTAGTGGAGTATTTTCCATTTCTCCCTCTCATAAGCCATATCCTTGACCTCTTGATACGACTCGACACCAGCTTCTATTATTTGGTCTACATAGCTACGTCTTGGTCTGCCCCTGCCTCTCTTTCCTTCTATCTTGCCTTCTATTATGGTTTTAAAGAAGTTTAAAAGAGCTCCTTCTTCTTCTTCGTATTCTTCATTACTGAAGGTCGTGCCTGTCTTGAAATGCCTTCACCGAGGCCTCGACAAGCTGCTTCCATTTCACCCTGTCTTCGGCTTGTCTAAGGGCAGTAGTGACAGTAAGTCCTGTAATGTTCCTTACTTGATCGGACCAACGGGTGGGTGACCGTCCTCTCGGCCTCTTTTGCCATCCACTTTTCCACAAAAGAGCTCCTAGTAGAAGATTGTACATACATTTTGGCGGTATACCGACAGTTCGTTCCACAGTTGAACTGTGCGAGTCAGGACTCCGACGCGTTTGTAACCCCAACGGTCCTTCAAGAAAAGTTATGGCTCGTGTTTTGCATAAAAACCCGAGCGGCCGACTGTAGGAATTTTGACGACGCAATATAGAGTTTATGCGCAGTTATGAGGGGTTTATTGTGCACTTTAAAATGATTAAATGTCGGAATTTGTAGTGGATGGAATTATACTTTCCGACTGACTTTAGAAAGGTTTCGTTCGTCTCATTTTTCCTGATGGGAGAAATGGCGAACATTACCTGATCACTTACAAGACACCTGGATTGTTTTGGAATATTATTTTTCCCTGTTTCCATACCAGGTTTCTTTGAGTTTGGGTTCTTGACGAATATTCCCTGATTACTCGAAGACAGTTTGGGTGATTCAAAAAATTATTTGGCATTTTTTTTCAGACCAGGTCACTCCCTAGGTGGTCCAGCTTCTGTTCTTTTTTCATACCACGTCGGTGACAAACAATGCCTATTGGTAAGCGGTCAATGTAGCCTTTGGACGCCTGTTACTCCAGGGGCGTTACATGCGCGTTGGCCACTCTTTAAAAACCTTTACGCTCCTTTTTAGAAGAACCTCCTTCTGTTATCCCTCGAGAAAACTTCTGCTGACATCTGTTGCCATTATTATCAGAATCAGAGGCTGAGTCGGCCCAACAAGTGTGACCCAAGTATGATGCTAGCATTCGTTGTCATTGCCAAGTTGGTGCAAACTAAGCGTCTTGTCAAGTGCGTCTTATTTTGGTATGCGAAGTGGATTAAGTCATACACAAATGACGGATATAATTATGATGTCATCGAAGTATTAAGATATATTTATGGGAAAAGTACTATAAATAGCGATATGACCTAACATACGATGTATCAAGTCGAAAAACATAGTAAGTTTAATTAAAGCCTATTTTTTTATTCGGTAGACTAAAATGACAGTTCATAGTATGAACATAAAATAACATTTCATACTATGAAATGTCATTTTAGCTACCGAATAAAAAAATAGACTTTAGTGAGAACCATCACGCTCCGCGATTGTTGTGCGATTTAGGGTCCAGCTAAATTGGTTGTTCAATACTTACGCTATAGAATTTCCAATTTAGAAAGAACCCTAAATGGCATAACAATCCCGTGTGGTTTTATGGATAATCACCGGGTCGTATGCCAAATGCAAAGTATCAGGTTACCTAATATCAACCTTCATTGTTGTCATGCGAGGAACGACTCAGTGTGATTGCATCATTAAGATGAGACATTGTAATACTCTGTCTAATAATTTCGGGTAATAGTATAATTTGGTCTGGTGCGCTGGTGGCCTAGCGGTAAGAGCGTGCGACTTTCTACCCGGAGGTCGTTCACAATCAGTACCGGACTAATCCCAACAAGGCCTACTTGTCCCTCTGCGTTGGAAGGCCAGATGGCAGTCGCTTTCATAAAAACTAGTGTCTACGCAAATTCTCGGGATTAATTGCCAAGCGGACCCCAGGCTTCTAGGAGCCGTGGCAAAAAGCCGGGATAACGCGAGGAAGATGATGAATATAACTTGGTCTGTTTCTCATCGCACCTTTACAGCATCAGTGACTTATAACTGTGCTACCTTTGGCCTGAGAGGCAACATTGTCCCCAATCACCATGCCCTCAAATTGCAGTACAACATGAGCCCAATAATAACCTTAATTGTTTCCGCGCCTGCGCGTTGCGTAACGGCAGATGGCGGGCTGGCCTGCTTTTGAAACTGTATGAGGTTTATAACTTGGGCTGTGTATATGGGTCAGTACAACAGCTAATATATTCCGTGTGGTGTAGTTATAGTTCGTTTTTTTTAGCATTAGAAAGAACTTGCAAGAAGGTAAGCGATCTTAACATGTCTTTTAATTGAAAAACGCTTTTTAAAAATCAGTAACTATTACTTATGAAAGCAGAGGAATATAAATGATCGTATTAGATTCATAATTATTCAATTACACAAACGGGTCTACCGCGGTATAATTTCATTGTTTTTACCTTTAATTCCCGTAATTGTGTTATTGAATATGTGTACAAAACGCGAGAGTTTAAAGTGTTAGATTCATAATTGTTACATACTTGCCGTAACTTATTTCAAAAATGTGTTTTTCAATTAAAAGACACATCAGGATTGTTTACCTTATTTCTAATGCTAAAAAAAAAGAACTGTAGAAAGGGACAAATGCGCATGTGAAAGTCCTGGTGTTGCAACTATCAGGCATAGGCTGTGTGACCATGGCTATAGTAAGGAAAAGAAATCAGGAATAAATACAAAAATATGTTATACTCCCGCGGCAAAATAAATCAATCCTGTTAGCATTCTCCCGATATACTTATTGCTTGTTTAAAGGTTGCAGTTTAATAGCCTCTTTGACAAGTACTTGAAAAGAGCGTAGGTGCTATAAAGGATGACTCTCTCTAGATCGGGCCGGGCCCGGACTAATACTCTTTGGCTCGGACCGAGGCGTCCGACGTGTCAATTTCTATGACGACTGATCGGTGATCGCGTGGTGCTTTCCATAGAAAACGAAGCGCCGGAAGCTCCGGCCCGGCCTCGGCGCGGTCTAGCGTGAGTCATCCTTAACTCCAAGGTCCGAAAAGGTCGATAGGTTGATATGTACCTAGTTGTATTCAGAAAGGTTTTCGTTCACAATGTTGTAGGTATAAGGGCGCCTGTTCAGAAACAGCGGGACTGTTCATTTCTTTAAGGCGTAAAATTTACGCATAGATGAACTTGAGTTTAAAATCTAAAATAGATTCATATTGTTACAGATTGATTGAAATGAACGTTAGTTATCTGTTGTTACAGATTGATTCAGACCCGGACCCAGCACCGCAAGCATCGCCGCGCGCGTGACGCAGCCTGCGCGAGCGCATCGAGCACGCGCTTCAAGACAACTGGAGACGGTTGACTCATCCAGTAAGTATCCATCCATCCAGCCGGCTGGTGCGGGTTCAGACCCGGACCCAGCACCGTAAGTGACGCAGCCTGCGCGAGCGCATCGAGCACGCGCTTCAAGACAACTGGAGACGGTTGACTCATCCAGTAAGTATCCATCCATCTAGCCGGCTGGTGCGGGTTCAGACCCGGACCCAGCACCGCAAGCATCGCCGCGCGCGTGACGCAGCCTGCGCGAGCGCATCGAGCACGCGCTTCAAGACAACTGGAGACGGTTGACTCATCCAGTAAGTATCCATCCATCCAGCCGGCTGGTGCGGGTTCAGACCCGGACCCAGCACCGCAAGCATCGCCGCGCGCGTGACGCAGCCTGCGCGAGCGCATCGAGCACGCGCTTCAAGACAACTGGAGACGGTTGACTCATCCAGTAAGTATCCATCCATTCAGCCGGTTGGTGCGGGTTCAGACCCGGACCCAGCACCGCAAGCATCGTCGCGCGCGTGACGCAGCCTGCGCGAGCGCATCGAGCACGCGCTTCAAGACAGCTGGAGACGGTTGACACATCCGGTAAATATCCATACGTCCAACTATTCAGTCCATTTGCATCCATATTAAGATGGCACACCTGGAGATACTCCTATTCCACTGCTAAACTTGTGTACTAGGCCTAGACAATATGGCGGTGGATCTAGAATATGAAACGGACCCAACTGGAGCCAGCATTTTCCCGCCGTCTACCTTGTTGCTGCCGTCGCTGGTCTACTAGTTACAGAACAGGCCAAAATATTAGACTGCTTTGGAACATATTATTCCTCTTTTTTACTAAGCATTAGCTGCCAACTAGATTGAAGATATCTTCGACAAGTTATGACTGGTTCTAACACTAATTTCGTCCACAGAACGGGCAACACCGTGAGCGTCTCCGCTCGTTCAGCCAACCGAGAAGACGACGGCCCAGCGCGCGCTCTCTAGACCTAGAGCCCACCAGCAGAGAATCCAGCCCCGAACGAGACCCTGGGCGTACTGCTACTATTAGCAGGTTAGTGATTAAGTTTAGAATAAATTTAAAAGTCGAAATATTACTGTCTTGGATGAGAATTGAACTCACGGCCTCTGGATCATCGATGGATGGATGGATGGAAGGAAGTAAGGAAGGATGGATGGATGGATGGATGGATCTATGGGTGGATGGATGAATGGATGGATATATAGATAGCTGTCATGAGATAGCGGATCGAGGTGGATCATTACTAACCTAACCTCAGACCTGTAACTAACCCTTTTTCTGCAAATAAATATGATTATGATTATAGTTCGGAGATCTCTGGTCTAAATAATATAAATGAAATAATAATAGTTAAATATATTAGTTAAAATAAACACCAACATCTATTTTTTCAGAGCCTACTCCTTAACCAAGATGGCGACGCTCTCACTGAAGATATCGCTCGAAGGCGGCAAGGTGGTCAAGACCATTCAGTTCGACCCCTCCACCACCATCTACGATGCCTGTCGCATCATCAGAGAGAAGATCCTGGAAGCCAGTTCCAGTGACCGTGAGTACTGCTTGGACTGTTAACATCTAGACATATTTTACACTTGATAGAAGTTGATTAGTAGAATGGAGCCGACTGTACGTGACGAGATCCGACGATAGCGCCCGAACGGAGCTGAGTTATATAACTGGTGCCAAACTGCGTTTTAATGTATCCTCTGGGTCCGACATAATAGTAGTATGATAATACTAATACTACTGATGAAACAAATTAATTTCATCATTAACACATTCATTACCACTAAGTGCTACGGGTTACGCTCGTAGCGCGTAGCCACGGTTTCGTCGTATGTAGCGCGTAGTCGCTACGAACAGTGTACCCGACAGTCGGGTTCTTGGTGTTGAATGTGTTAAAATAAAACATAAAGTAAACAAAACTATTTATATTTAAGTTTAGTTTTTAACTAGTACTGACATATACCACAAATAACCATAACACCGTTTTTGGAAAAGACCAACTAGTTTTCATATATTGGATTACCCCACAATAACAGTCCGTATTGAAGAACAGACGGTGTATAACCATGATATGCATTTGTCTCAAGTTTAAAGTTTTCTTATTAAGTAATCCTGTCTCTCTCCCACAGCGAAAGAGTACGGGCTGTTCCTTGCGTCAGAAGAGGACAACAAGAAGGGAATCTGGCTCGAAGCGTCACGCAGCCTTGACTACTATATGCTGCGCAATGGAGACATCCTTGAATATTGCAGGAAGACCAGAAACTTGCGCGTACGCATGTTGGATGGTAAGCTAATGTTTTTGTACAAATAAAACTTCAATAGAAGACCTAGCTGTTTTAATAATAGTGCACCTAGTAAACCATAAAGTAAGTTATACATACTAGGCCTTAAACAGTTATTTGAAAAGTTTTCACTCTGACTTTAATGCATCAAGGCGGTTTGTTTACAGGTGGTCTACCGCGAAAATCGAAATTTCGTTATCTGTCTCTATCGATCGAGTAGGCAAGAGTGATAGAGAGGCAGAAACCGAACTTTCGTGTCTCGCGGTAGGCCCTGTGATTGTGCTAGTGACGCCCTCTACGCAGAGTTTTGCGTAATTTTCCATATTATCTCATCTGAATTCATCACGTTATCTAAATTCAAAAAAATTAAATCTGATGTCGGAGACCGGAAGTGGCAAATAGAAATCTGTAATATCACAAAAAACTTTATTGAGTTTGTGTTTGTTAGAAATAAAGATCTGAATCTTATTTTCAGTATGCGTATGCACTATCAAAATATCACAAAGTCAAAATATACTTTATTCATGTAGGCCTAGGAACAAGCACTTTCGAATAGTTATTAGACTTATTAGATACATACGCGTATTATCTCAATCAATCTCAATTATCAGAGCTATTTATTGATGTTAATATTATTCCATAATAACAGAATTTCACAAAAAGATCGGCAAACATAAAAAAAAATTGTATAAAAAAAAATTGTTCATACCCATTCTCTTTGCTTTGGAGTGTATTTCGTTTTCAATAACCCCATTTTTTCCCAGGTTCCGTGAAGACACTCCTGGTGGACGACAGTCAGATCGTTGCCAATCTAATGGTGGTGATCTGCACCAAGATCGGCATCACCAACTACGACGAATATGGCCTGGTGAGAAATTACATTTGCCAAATTTGCCACAGAAATATAACCCAAGAATGTAGGAAATAGAGTTGATTTTGCGTTGTTCAAAAACTGAACGCAACAGCAAAAGCAACTCTGTTCCAATCGAATATGATTTCAATTTCATTGAACTGAATAAGTACTATGAGGCTATTCATAAATTAGCTCATTAGGGGGGGGGGGGGTCAGGAACATCGGATGATGGTAGCATGACGTGGGAGGAAACGGGGTCATTCGAAGCATGATTTTTGGATGATTTGATGGGGGAGGGATGATGGGTTAAAAATAGATTACGTAATTTATGAACAGCCCCTAGGAGGCTAATACAGATGTAGTGCATAATTGGGTAGGTAAAGTTTTTTGAAGATAGGCAAATTATATTTTTTCCCGATAGTATTTATTATAGCGATCACGGAAATGCAGCTCTTTTATTTTTATTTCATTTTATTGATTAAATATAATTTTTTAAATGATCGATATGACGTTTGTGAGATGGAATGGCAGATTCGAGTAATTCCTTTGCACGTAGTAAATGGGACGAGATAGAAAAAAAAAAACGATGTCAACTGTCAGTGTCACTTAGCTCTCATTCCCGAAAAATAACGGACAAAGCCTCATGTTACCTTGCGAATTGCTATTAATGTTATCATTGAGATTTTCGACGACCTCAGCACGACCCACGGACTTCTGATTCCCCACGACATCTGCGCGTATTTGGACAAAGATTGAATTTACTTTCGATAACTTGGGACTGCATAATTATTGGACAACGTTTTCTTCCCCACCCCTACCCGACGGCCCCTGCGCTGACCCTTGGACAGAGTTTTGCAAGAAAAATAAGCGAGTTCATACGAGATTGCGAGCAGATTCTACAAATTTGAAATTATTATCATAACAGTGATAAGCACAATGCCGTTGAATTAGAGGAGCAATGGCCGTACAGGAGTACGTATCCGTGAAATACATATAAAACTTTCTTCACTTGTGTTTTGATTTTTATTATTAAATTGCCATGAGCTTAACAGCTCGTAGTAACAGCTTAACAGTAGTTCGTAAACAAGAAATCGGTCTAATTTTTTCTAACAATTTCAACCATCTGTTAGTTTTGTGTGGTTATCCTCATTTTATGAATGTTGTTCTTATTTTCAGGTGGATGTAAACATTCATTGGCGGTATTATACTGATGGCTAATTAGAACCATTGAGCCATGACATACTTCCTTGCAGTGTTATTCGGCTAAGCCTCGAGCATCCTGTGAATCTGAAGGATATAATTATTTCCATAAAAAAGAGCAATCGAATTAGGACCAAGATATCCCGAGAATCTAAAGACATTTTATAAAAAATGCAATAAAATGAAAATGGGAGACTCTCTTATTTTAACAATGTTACAAGATCATGACAATGTTATGGTCTAAACTTATTAAAATTTTAAAACCGACATGTCTTTATCTTTGACTTGAAAATGTACAAATGATTTGGGTTAAGTATTATGAAATGCAACTTATGCTAAAAATCTATTATTATTATATGTCAAATTATCGTGAACTCGATGTTGCTTAAGGCGTATCCAGATTAGTCAATTTTTCGCCAATCTGATTAAATTGCCCGATCGAATCGGGACGTACGGACGCAAACGCCAATTTGGCTCGCCGAATTCAACCGCCGATAATGACCGATAAAATGAGGTGCGGACACAAGAACACCAATTTGTGAGGCTAGTATTTTCGTTATGGGGCATTTTTTCAATTTAAATGGCTCTAATATCACCATAAATCTGAAATTGGAGATTGACGCCAATTTGGTCAACGCCAATCAGTCTGGATACCGCTTTAGCACCGCGAAAGGGCGTTGCGCGGTGCGCGCGGATTGACGCATGCGCGTACCGTATGCTTAGTATCTATGGTAATATAATTTAAAAAAATATGTAAATAAAAGGCGGCAAAGTTTATTCGTTGTGCAATACTCAATAAGTTACCGCTTGTTATTTTAATACTCGTAATAAACAAAATGAGTTCAAGTGACGAAAACGACCTGGAATAGACGGCACACCACCTCATTTGAAAGCAGAAGCAAACTTAATAATGAATAACTAGCTTCCTGCTAAGTCCAGGGACAAATACAACAGGACTTACGACATGCTCATGCTGTGGAAGGACACAAGAAGGACAGCCAAAACGCAAGAAACACCTACTCTGAAAGTGGTTTTTAGCGTATTTCTGTGACCAAGTGAAAACTAAAAAGCCATCTACATTTAATATAAACTAAGAATATGCGTTGTTTTTTTAATTGTATTCGCGTCACTTTACCCCTATTAAATACGCTTTACTAAATTGAATTTGTTTTATTTCCTCACATAATTTGAGAATAGTGCTTACTATGTAAACCTCAATGGAAGCAAAAATGTAGTATTTTTGCGAGTTGATACACTTGCTACTTGTGTATAGTGGCAAATGTATTAAACCCGCAATCAACACTAATCAATATGTAAACAGGCCCCAACGTGAAGCACATTTACCCTACAGACATACTTATACATATTGACCATATTTGAACCTCTCAACTCTCTTCAAGGGCACGCCACACAGCGTGATTCTATATACTGTTGTAATGTTAATGCTTAAGGATAATAATTTGTGGATTTATAAAATAAAACGAAACGAAATTTACTGGATTTATATTATATTATTTTGGATTTATATTATAAGTTTTCTAAAGTACAGTCGCCATCAGATATATTGGTGCAGCTAGGGTGCTCATAAATATCTGAACACGCCTCTATTATCAGGGCGTGCGTGTTCAGATATTGTGAACACCTTGCCGAGCCCATATATAATAGCCAATAACGACCTAGTTATAAGACTATTACAATCTTAATCATTATGTATGTATAATACAACAATCACGTTTATATAGTCCTCACAAACGTATAAGTTACCATTTTGGCCAATATATCTTCAAAGCTTGGCACCGAATCGCTGTTAAAGACTTTGGTGTGCTCAAATACGCTGAATTTGGAAAGTAACGTCTGTACTTCCTACAAGACGGTACGACGCACTTTGAGTTCATCTCTGTAATATTCTATTTCCATTCGAACGTTTCCGGGATCGTCTCCATCTATTGTGTTGATACTGAGATCCAAAATGACTCGTGTAGCAGTCCAAGAGTCGTGGTGAAGGCGTGAATGAAAATGTTCTCCAAGAAGCAGTGCCAAGTAGTCGAAAGCAATCGTTATCATTATCAAAATATCCGTGTTGATCGTGCTAGGGACGTTAAAAATACTTATTCTAGAAATCACACCGGCATCCAATTACAAGAAAACAAATGTTTCGTCCGACCATTATTTTCCAATTATTTGCAAGTTATTTTCCAAGAATGACACTGACAGTTGACATCGATTTTTTTTCTCTCTCGTCCCATTTACTACGGGCAAAGGAATTAATTACTCGAATCTGCCATTTCACCTCACAAACGTCATATCGATCATTTAAAAAATTATATTTAATCAATAAAATGAAATAAAAATAAAAGAGCTGCATTTCCGTGATCGCTATAATGAATACTATCGGGAAAAAATATAATTTGCCTATCTTCAAAAAACTTTACCTACCCAATTGTTTTCCATCGTATTTTCTCGGAAACGTTCGTATTTGTCATGCTACTTCAGTCAACCTCAGTACTTTTTGTACTTAGACTGACTGAAATAGCAAGATGTTTACGTTACGTTTTGTACGTATCCGTGAAAAGACGAAGGATAACAATTATGCAATACATCGGTCAGCAACCAGCGGCCCGCGAACCCTCACTTGCGGCCCGCGAGCCTCCCTGGCGATTTTTTATGTAATATTGACAAGTGACAATGTCTGATAAAGTCATAAATATTAACAAAGTGCGGCCCGCGTCCACTTCGTTAACTGCTATGTGGACATCTGTAGCTACTAGTAGCTCTGTGAGGCTCCGCAATTTTGAAAAATTTCCATAAAAATTGACCTTTTTTTTGTTTACTTATCAAACCTGCTTACAAAATTCGGTCAAGAATTGCGACTTGTAGAGAACATACCGGACATACGAAAGCATTTTGTATGCCCAAGCTGAAACGGAGACCTTCGCCAACGCTCAGTCAATGAAAATTGAGTTGTAGTGTAATTATAATATTGTATTGTACCTATAGTCAGGCGTGGCTCACTCCGCGATTTCGTCGCTTTGCTACAGGTAGCTAAAAGTACGTCCGTTCGACCCCAATTTCAGGGTTTGCCATAAGCCGCGCGTTGCGCTGTCGCCACCTAGCGGCCATATCTGTGCTGATCGTGACAGACGCGTTTTGTTAGAGAGTGAGTCTTCTGTACCTAGTAGCCTAGTACAATTATTTATTCTGTGCTAGTGTTCTTTAATTGAACACTTCACCGACTGAAACCGACAAAATTTTTGACGCTCTCTTTACATCTAGGTCCGCGAAGAGTTGAAAGAGGAACCCGACCCCTGCGAGAAGCCCAACTTCGGGACCCTGACCCTGAAGAGGAAACACCAGGACAAGGAGAGGGACGCCAAGATGGACCAGCTCAGGAAGAAGCTCAGGACTGATGATGAAGGTACATACACAGCTTAACTTAACCCAGGACCCTACGAGACACCTTCGGGACCCTGACGTTGAAGAGGAAGCACCAGGACAAGGAGAGGGACGCCAAGATGGACCAGCTCAGGAAGAAGCTCAGGACTGATGACGAAGGTACGGTCCTAGCTGAATTGGTTGTTCAATACTTACGCTATGGAATGTCCAATTTAGGCCCCCCCCACATCTAGCGTCTTTCGAGCGTCGGCGTCTGGTCAGCGCTATGGAAAATGACGTCGCTGCGCAGTTGCGTCGACGTTGCGTCGAGCAGCGGCTATAGAGTTGTAGACGCCGACGCTCGAAAGACGCTAGATGTGCCTCCCCCTTAGCTAGAACCCTAAATGGCTCAACAATCACGGAGCGTGACTGAACATAACCAGTTTAAATTTCTATTTTTTTTTAATTCTAAATCCACAATATAAATTTACTAAGCAAAAATCGAAACATAATAACTGCATGCCTTCAGATCCACAGCGCAGGCTTCGTCATCATACCGAAAGCTCATCCACCATATTATGGTTCGTAAAAAAAAATCGGATTCACTTTCGTACTCTTGTACGAAAAAAAAGTATATATGTAGTTTCTTGGAAACAAAAGTATATACAGGGTAATTTTTGGACCGTTAGCCATATTGTGCGAGGTGATTAGGTAGGCCATACTGAACAACTTTTTCTATGGGACCAACTCCGAAATCACAATAAAAATTATGACCGTTTCATACTTAATAATTATTCTAAAAACCACTGTTAGTATAGGTATAGGTACACTACATAGCATTATTATTACTTATAGTGTAGTTAAATCGAGGTGAACTGGTAACTAGTTATACTTGTTTGCTTTCTTTGCACTTCTATTTCTATTTGAGTTTGTTAACTGTTAATTTAAGATAAAATATAAGAGCGCACCGCCAACAAACTGTTGTACAGTTTGGCGAAATTTTTGTTACTGTATATGTATGTTTGTGTTTATATATAACAATAAATAAATAAAAAAATACATTTTGGCCTAGTAGGTCAAGAAATGAATGCTCAAAAAACGTTGTAGAGGGAAATGCTAGGAACACAATTTTTGACTCTGTAACTTTGTTTGGACTAGTTAGGAGGTGAACATATAGAGGGGGGTAAGAAGGTCGAATTTTTCGGTTTTTCATTGATATCTTGGAAACTTTGCGTCTTAGCGACATGACTACTAAGACAATCCGAAAGCTGATAAAATTAGTTACAAGTTTTATCCTGTCAAGTTTTTCGATATCATGAATAGTTTTTGAGATACCCGCTCTTGAAAGTTTATTTAGGGATTTTAATTTTATCTTGATATCTACGTCAGTGAAGCTGTTAGGCCATGTTTGGTATCATTTTAGTATAAATCGGGGGTGCTGAATTCATTTATGGTATCACATTGACACCATTCCGAAGTAAAAACCAAAATTTAAAAATAAATATTTTTTTAAATCCCTCTTCACGCTTAAACAGCTGAACCAATTTCGTTGAAATTTGGTATAGAAATAGTTTAAATCTCGACACACGACATAGGATAGTTTTTATAACCAAAAGCATCTTTTGAGGGTGTGAAAAGTGGGGTGGAAGTTTGTATGGGGAGTCAATAACCGCTGAACTGGTTTAGATGAAATTTAGGACGAAATACATCTGTGATTTAGATGAAAGTGATACCAAACATGACTTCAAACCTCACCTTGAGCAGTATTAACCTCAGGAATTCAGTTTCGTCGACGAAGTTGAATTCCCCCCATACTCCATTTCACAACTTTAAAGGAGGATTATTGAGATAAAAAGTATCTTATGTCCTGTCTTGGGACTCGAAATATCTGTATACCAAATTTCAATTAAATCGGTTGAGCGGTTTAAGCGTGAAGAGGAGTTTAAAAAAAAAGGTATTTGTTTAAAGTTTATATGTTTTTTCTTAGGAATGGTGTCAATGTGATACCAAAACTGAATTCAGCACCCCCGATTTATACAAAAATGATACCAAACACGGTCTAGCAGCGTCACTAATGTAGATATCAAGATAAAATTGAAAGCCCTAAATAAACTTTCAAGAGCGGATATCTCAAAAACTGTTCAAGATATCGAAAAACTTGACTGAATAAAACTTGTAACAAATTTTATCAGCTTTTGGTTTGTCTTAGTAGTCATGTCGCTAAGACGCAAAATTTCCAAGATATAAGTGAAAAACCGAAAAATGAGACCTTCTTTCCCCCCTCTACCCCCCAGCACCGGGGCTACGGCCGGGGACTTTTGATATGTTCACCTCCTAACTAGTCCAAACAAAGTTACGTAGTCAAAAATTGTGTTCCTAGCATTTCCCTCTACAACTTCTTATTGCTAATTCTATAGTGGATGTCGACGTTTTCTATGGGAAGACCTAATTTTTTTTGGGATTTCGGGGTTGGTCCCATAGAAAAAGTTGTTCAGTGTGACCTACCTAATCACCTCGCATAATATGGCTAACGGTCCAAAAATAATAAATAATGTCCGACAAGGGGGGAGCTAGGTCTAAAAAATCATTTTTTTTTTGTAATTATAGTTCGTTTTTTTTAGCATTAGAAGTAAGGTAAACAATATTGATGTGTCTTTTAATTGAAAAAAACATTTTAAAAATAAATTACGCCAAATATGTAACAATTATGAATCTAATACGATCATTTATACTCTTCTGCTTTCATAAGTAATAGTTACTGATTTTTAAAAAGCGTTTTTCAATTAAAAGTCGTGCCAAGATCGCTTACCTTCTTTCAAGTTCTTTCTAATGCTAAAAAAAACGAACTATAGTAGGTGCCCCTTGTCGGTTGTCGCAAGATTTATCATCACTATGAACGTTTGTTTGTCTGTACAGTGAACTGGGTGGAACCCGCCAAGACCCTCCGCGAGCAAGGCATCGACGTCACCGAGACCCTCCTTCTGCGACGCAAGCTCTTCTTCTCGGACAGAAACGTGGATTCCAGAGACCCCGTCCAGTTGAACCTCCTGTACGTCCAAGCGAGAGACGCCATTTTGGATGGGACGCATCCTATTACTCAAGATAAAGGTAAGCGCCACGTACTGCATTTGTCCTTTTAAAAGGCCTTTGGTAGTTAGGAGGATGCTTTAAGGCTTCGATATCACCGCAACCCTGGCCCTGCGACGCAAGCTCTTCTTCTCGGACAGAAACGTGGACTCCAGAGACCCCGTCCAGTTGAACCTCCTGTACGTCCAAGCGAGAGACGCCATTTTGGATGGGACGCATCCTATTACTCAAGATAAAGGTAAGCGCCATGCGTACTGCAATTGTCCTTTTAAAAGGCCATTGGGCTTCGATATCACCGAAACCCTGGTCCTTCGAAGCAAGCTCTTCTTCTCGGACAGAAACGTGGACTCTAGAGACCCCGTCCAGTTGAATCTCCTGTACGTCCAAGCCAGAGACGCCATTTTGGATGGGACGCATCCTATTACTCAAGATAAAGGTAAGCGCCATGTACTGCATTTGTCCTTTTAAAAGGCCTTTGGGAGTTAGTTGGGAGTTTTAGGCTTCGATATCACCGAATGGACACATGATTCATCAAAAATACCTTAAATGTCATATACGATACAGATCGCCAGAAAAGTAAAGTTACAGGAAATAGTATTTTATGCAACCGTTGTTTAAGAGAGGTCAAAAAAGGCGAGTGGCGTGAGTAACAATTTGAGGCGAAGCCGAAAATTGTTAATAAAGACGCCACGAGTATTTTTTGACTCAGTTAAACTACGTTGCATACAATACTTTTTCTACGACCAAGTAGAAATTTTACTTTGAAATAAAATTGACAATTTGACAAAACTTTTTAATTCAAGAAGTAGCAAAAATGAAGGGTACGGGCGGGAAAAGAATAAATGAATGAAATTAAAAAAAACATGTCTATGGTTCACTTATTTGTCAGAGATGACATTTAAAATAAGGTTGGAAACACTGTATTTCATTCAATATTTTTTAAGTGGTCATTACACGAAGTATCGTAAATTCGCTAAAAAGATACTGCGTGTATGCACAAATTCTTTTTTTGGGGAATAGACTAAAGACTTGTCTTGACAACTATAAGGTAAGGTTTTAAATGTGTGTGCACGACCCTTTAAATAACAAATAAAAGTACGGGAGTAGAATATATAGTTATTGTTTCACTCGGGGGCAAAGTTGTTGTTTAACCGCTCGTGCTAATATTGATACCCGAGCAAGCGAAAGATTCCAAAATTGAACCACGAGCGTAGCGAGTGGTTCGAAAAGTGGAATCTTGAGCGTTGCGAGGGTTTCAAAGCACGAGGGTTAAACAAAATTTGCTCCCAAGTGAAACACAAAATTTTTCACCACACCAACCCGAAGCAAATATTAAATGTAAAATTTCAAACAAAATCAAACCATATCAAATCCAAATGAATGTTATTAAATTTGTATTATATAAAATCATAATATCAATCATAATATGTATTATATAAAGTCAATTCTACCAGCAAACATAAGAAAACAACCTCAAAATTTGCATTTGATTACTTTGCCTCACATGTGAATAAAATGCAACTTTGCTATCAGTTTTTGAAGTGCAAAGTAAGCCTTTCCGAGCTGGTGTGGTGAAAAATAAATTAAAGATGAACATTTTAACACAGATTTTTGTTAACAGCGTGCGAGTTCGCCGGCATACAGTGCCAGATCCAGTTCGGTGACCACAAGGAGGACAAACACACCACCGGGTTCTTGGAGTAAGTGTTTATTTGTACACTTTCAACCATAGACTAGGAATCCTCTAGACCGAGTTTAGAGCAATTATTTCATGCAACCGATGATGCCAAAAATGCGGGGGTGCGCGGGACGAGGTGAGCGAAGTCCCGTGCCATGATTGGTCCGTTCAAAGACACGGACGTCACACAAAGACACTTTTGACTCGAACATGGAGTAAAATTACCGTATGCGTGGCAGAGGGGGTAGCGCGACTATGCTCAGTCTGGAGGATGTTTTGTCTGTGCTTTCAACACATTTATTTGATATGAGTTTCGTTTTTAAATGATTTAGAAGGGGCAGTCACTATATAAATTGAATACTTCTATATCTATATAGTATATTTAATTACACAAACGGGTCTATTTTAGGTGTTGGATTTTTCTGTTTTACACATTTTAGGTGATGCATCTTTCTGTTTTGCACATTTTAGGTTACGGATTTTTCTGTTTTGCACATTTTAGGTGATAAATCTTTCTGTTTTTTCTCATTTTAGGTGATGGATTTTTCTGTGTTCCACATTTTAGGTTATAGATTTTTCTGTTTTGCACATTTTAGGTTATGGATTTTTCGTCTCGTAATCCTACCATATTATACACTTCACAACATACTATAGCAAAATTGTAAATCATGTCATATATTTTTGTCCACAGTCTGAAGGAATTCCTCCCCGGCTCGTACGTGAAAGTGAAAGGCGTCGAAAAGAAAGTGTTCAAAGAGCACAAACGCCACGCTGGTCTGTCCGAGTTGGACGCCAAAGTGCTCTACACCAAGAACGCCAGGGACCTGCCTACTTACGGCGTCGCCTTCTTCCTTGTCAAGGTCAGTTTAATGTCATATTCTACACTTACTATTAGCAGGCGTGGCTCACTCCGCGATTTCGTCGCTTTGCTACAGGTAAAAGTACATCCGTTCGACCCCAATTTTGGGGAAAGACATAGCCGCGCGTGGTGCTGTCGCCACCTAGCGGCCATATCTGTGCTGATCGTAACAGAAGCGTTTTGTCAGAGAGTGAGTCTTCTGTACCTAGTGCTATTATTTATTCTGTGCTATTAGACCTAAGCAGTCCTCGCTGTCATTTTCTTTACGAAGCAGGGCCGATTATTGGAAGAGGAGGGGACGTCAAATGTATTGCTGTTTCTACATGATTTGTACGTAACGTACAAATATTTGACGACCGGTCTGGCCTAGTGGTTAATGACCCTGCCTGCGAAGCCGACGGTCCTGGGTTCGAATCCCAGTAAGGGCATTTATTTGTGTGATGAACACTAATATTTGTTCCTGAGTCATGGGTGTTTTCTATGTATATAAGTATGTATTTATCTATATAAGTATGTATATCGTCGCCTAGCACCCATAGTACAAGCTTTGCTTAGTTTGGGGTTAGGTTGATCTGTGTAAGATGTCCACCAATATTTATTTATTTATTTATATTTAAATAGCCATGACAGTCCATACAAAAGTTTGCACAACTGTGCAAGTTTTTCGGCAGAGGGGTAAGCTCGCAATGGCCACTCCAGTTATTAAATGCTCTAAGAGACAGTGAGGTTAGGCTATAACATTAGAATTGGTATATACCAAGACGCAGGCCTTACAAGTCTCCGTGGTGGAATGACATCGATCCCAGTGCGCCCTCACGAACGCCAAAGGGGCTATTCATAAATTACGTCATTTCAAATTAGGGGGGGGGGTCTGGCCATCGGATGACGGTAGCATGATGTAGGAGAAAACGGGGTCATTCGAAGCATGATTTTTGGATGATTGTAGGGGGGGGGGGGTCAAAAAATCCTCAAAAATCGATGACGTAATTTATGGACAGCCCCAAAGAGGGTGAAACGCCGGAGTGGGTTTAGTGGATAGGGCCAAATTCTCCCCCCCTCTCGTCAAGAGAAAGACAAGGAGCGGCGAGTCCCACACACCGTGCGTAAATGCATTCCCACTCCGAAAAAAAAAAGCCTTACAAGTCTGTTCTTACGTCCTAAATTTTCTGTATTTCTGTATTTTTTGTATTTTATGCACTAAATGTTGTTGTCATTGGGTTTAAACCGTTCCACCATCTTACAGGAGAAAATGAAGGGCAAGAACAAGCTGGTCCCCCGTCTCCTGGGCGTGACCAAGGACTCCGTGCTGCGCCTGGACGAGAAGACCAAGGAGATCCTGCAGACCTGGCCTCTGACCACCGTGCGGCGCTGGTGCGCCAGCCCCAACACCTTCACCCTGGACTTCGGCGACTACAGGTTGGTATCAGCTGGTCCCCCGTCTCCTGGGCGTGACCAAGGACTCCGTGCTGCGTCTGGACGAGAAGACCAAGGAGATCCTGCAGACCTGGCCTCTGACCACCGTGCGGCGCTGGTGCGCCAGCCCCAACACCTTCACCCTGGACTTCGGCGACTACAGGTTGGTATCAGCTGGTCTCCGTCTCCTGGGCGTGACCAAGGACTCCGTGCTGCGTCTGGACGAGAAGACCAAGGAGATCCTGCAGACCTGGCATCTGACCACCGTGCGGCGCTGGTGCGCCAGCCCCAACACCTTCACCCTGGACTTCGGCGACTGCAGGTTGGTATCAGCTGGTCTCCGTCTCCTGGGTCACCAAGGACTCCGTGCTGCGTCTGGACGAGAAGACCAAGGAGATCCTGCAGACCTGGCCTCTGACCACCGTGCGGCGCTGGTGCGTCAGCCCCAACACCTTCACCCTGGACTTCGGCGACTACAGGTTGGTATCAGCTGGTCTCCGTCTCCTGGGTCACCGAGAGGATCAAGGAAACCCTGCAGACTTAACGCCTAACATTTGGAACTACATGACATTTGAAGGCTACGGGTGAATAAAGTTTGAAAACCTTGTCCATGGTAGCATCAAAGATAATTTGGAAATAAAGCAAACCAAGGTCTGATGATTTTCAGTTCTGTCAGATAGTAAGCACATCTTTTGACGCCTTTCGAATAGGTAGTAATCTTTTTTGGGCATTAAGGCGGTCGCCTGTTGTGTTATCTCTACTTGTCTGTAATCTTGTTTATTTTGTGCCATTTTTATTAGGATTTCGTACACAAATGGTAAAAACGGGACCTTATTACTAAGACTCCACGTCCATCTGTCTGTCTGTCACCAGGCTGTATCTCATGAGCCTTGATAGCTAGACAGTTGAAATTTTCACAGATGATGTATTTTTGTTGTCGCTATAACAACAAATACTAAGAAAGTACGGAACCCTCAGTGGGCGAGTCCAACTCGCACTTGTTTTAATGAAGTGTACAATGAAGAGTGTTGTATTGTGTTTTCCATAAGATGACCATGTTCCCATTTGCCCCCAGCGACCAATACTACTCGGTGCAGACGACGGAGGCGGAGCAGATCCTGCAGGTGATCGCCGGCTACATCGACATCATCGTGCGCAAGCGCCGCGCGCGCGACCACCTCGGCATCGAGGGCGACGAGGGCTCCGCCATGCTTGAGGACTCCGTCTCGCCTTCCAAGTAAGTTGTACTAGTTTTAAGAGCCCATCAACGTGCACACTAGCGCCACTGCTAAATAATCGTAATTATTTAATTTTAATGAAAGATATTGTAAAAAGTGGGCCGCTACGTACTGTATTGTGTATTTAAGTACCTTTTGAATACATTGAACTAGGTTTTATGTTATTGTAAAATTTGTACGGGACAGCCCGTCGAATGCTCTATAAGGACTTTTCTGTGATGGAAAGCCACAGTGATTGAAATGTGAGTGAAAACAATTTACAAATATTGATTGTGTATGTATGTATTGTCTGCAGGGCTAACATCATCCAGCATGATACATTCAAGTCGGGCAAAGTCAACACCGAGTCGGTGGCCAAGCCCGCTGTCATGAGGCCCGGAGCTGAAGGTATTGCTTTCAACATATGTGGACTGTTTTATTTATTTATTTTAAACTCTATTACATAAGTAATAAAGTACAAAAAGTGATTGTATCGAAATATTTTGCCAGACAATCACTGGGAAAAAACGAAATCAGTGAAAAACACTTTTGATTCAAACTGTTTTGGTTACTTTAACAAAAGGTAACTTATTTTCGATTTTCAATATGCTGGTATAGTTATAACAATGAAATATATCAAGTATTCCCATTTTCCTCAAGTGACGTTTCATGGGCAAAGGTACCCCATGGCGGTCGGCGCTTGCGCTGTTAAGGTTGCAGTCCATTTCCAACGACAGCTGCATTACTGTTCATTTTGCTATGGAAATTGACAATGACAGCGACGCGTACAGTACTAGGAGTGCAGCTGCGGTTAGAAATGGAATGTTACCATTATACGCGACGTAAACGCCATAAGGTACCTTTGCCTTAGGTACACAGAAGAACTCATATGGGGTCATCTATTAATTACGTCACACGAATTTCTAGGTTTTTTGACCCCTCCCCCCCTCCTTGTCACACTTGGTCACATTTGGCAAACCCCTCCCCCCTAGTGTGACGTCACATTTTTTCTACGATATCGCCAAATCGAATTAAGTAAGTACCTAAAGTATTATTAATATTTTATCAAAATATTTTTGACGATATAAATATTAGTAATTTTATAACCCAAAACTGCTTAGGAAAGAAAATTAAACGAATAAAAACGATTATCGTTTTAAAAACTTGTTATTTCAATGTACAGCGAATAAAATAATTAAAATAAATTTTCGGTTACTGATGAAGTTAAAGTGACGTCACAAAGTTTGTGTCTCCCCCCTCCCCCATGTCACAATATGTCACATTTTCTTGACCCCCTCCCTCCCCCTAAACGTGTGATGTAATTAATGGATGACCCCTATATAAGGAAATAGCCAGGATACTATTTTGAATGTAGATGTAGTAATGTCTGATATTGGATTCACTACAATATCTTGTATCTGTATATTTTTACTTTTATTTGGTTTACATTGCACAACATTTTAGCGCTAATTTACTCACATAAGTTTTTGTTTTACTTTATTTTTAATTTTCCCGTTATTTTACGTTCCAAGGCGCGAAGTCGTTCGCGGTGGGGCACATGACGAGCGCGCAGCAGACCACGGTGTCGGGCCAGATCATCACGGGCCACACGCCGCCCGCTGTGGGTTTACCTTTATTTTTATTTTATAATAGGGGATATTACTGCAATGTTCTGCCGCCAGAGTGCAGCACTACCGACTCTAGTTAATGGGGTTGGCCGGTGAAAGTTTTTAGCAGATGACGCCATCCTAGCTTGCCCTGTCAGTCCATAGAATTGTGTCAAATTTCTGTTTTTTTAATACCCTGGATGCCAGCCCTTTAAGCCAAATCTCATAGAAAAAGGGGCAAGCTATGATGGCGCCATCTATGCAAACCTTTGACAGTTGCCAACCCCATTCATAGACTAACTTATACATATTGTGCCTTAAACTATTTTTGACAAGTTTCACAGACGATAAAATATGACATTGATGCATCAAGGCGGTTTGTTAACAAGGGCCTACCGGTAAACGCGTAGATCGAAATTTAGCTATCTGCCTCTTTATCGCTCGAATATGCGAGAGTGATAGAGAGGCAGAAATCGAACTTTCGACTGTCGTGTTTCACGGTAGGCCAGGCCATGTGATAGACGCAGTGACGCATGATGTTTGTTTACTGTATGTGTACAACTAGTGCCACCTACGCAGAGCTTTGCCTAATATTCCCTATTCTGGAGCAAAATGTGCAGTTTACAATATCTTGGTCAAAAAGTTACTTTTAAAGCTATGGTTTTCTAGGATAGCGGTGCCGTGATTTAGCGGTCGTCTCCACTCCATACAAAATACTAGTCCATATTTAACCGTATTATTTTGTATGGAGACGGCCGCTATATGACGGCACCGTTATCCTAGGAAACTAGAGCATAACACTTGTACGTATTTCTGAATAACCATTGTACAGATGTAATGCATAATTGTTTTCCATCGTGTTTTCTCGGAAACGTTCGTATTTGTCATATGACTTCAGTCAACCTTTTTTGTACCGAGACTGACTGAAATAGCAAGACATGTTCGTACGTTTCCGCGAAAATACAAAGGTAAATAGTTATGCAGTATATTGTAGTGTAGAGTATTCAAACGAACATAATGGGGTTTCATAGTTCCTATGGTGACTTATGTACTCTTTAATCAAAATGAGATTTCTATGATTTTGACGATTAAACATTTTGCTCCAGATTATTATTATTGTTTGCTTGTATTTTATGTGCTAAGTTTTGACAATCGATAACTTGAATCTTTTATGCTTTCTCCTAAAAATCGCATTCCAAAAATTTTATAATAACATTAGCTAATCCTAAACTTTGTTTGTTTCACGCATTACCTTTGGACTTTAAAGTCTACGAGATAGGCTGTGTAGGTACATACTAACCTTACTATTTACTTTGGGGTCATCCATTAATTATATCTCACGTTTAGGGGGAGGGAGGGGGTCAAGAAAATGTGACATATTGTGACATGGGGGAGGGGGGAGACACAAACTTTGTGACGTCACTTTAACTTCATCAGTAACCGAAAATTTATTTAAATTATTTTATTCGCTGTACATTTAAGTAACAAGTTTTTAAAATGATAATCGTTTTTTTTTTCGTTTAATTTTCTTTCCTAAGCAGTTTTAGGTTATAAAATTACTAACATTTATATCGTCAAAAATATTTTGATAAAATATTAGTAATACTTAGGTACTTACTTAATTCGATATGGCGATTTCGTAGAAAAAATGTGACGTCACACTGGGGGGGAGGGGTTGACGTAATTAATGGATGACCCCTTTTACATGACATCAGTGGCCTATTTTATAAAGCTACAAGTTACAATTTACAAGCGGAAGTCTCGTTCTAACACATAGGGTTAGAAAGAGACTTCCGCTTGTAAATTGTAACTTGTAGCTTTATAAAATAGGCCACAGTCATTCTGTATCTGTAATCATCAGTCAATGTAACTTATTAGCACTTTTTAAAGCCATTATCACATTTTACCTTGAAATGTTCATATTTTCTAATCGATTAAATGTACAGTCAGCAGCAGAAGTTGCTAAGCGGGCGAGGTGTTCAAAATTACCTTGACACGCTCTTATTGTCTTAACAATAAGGTCGCGTCAAGATCATTTTGAACACCTGGCCCGTTTACCAACTTCTGCCGACTGTATAATGCCAGTACTTTATAGTTCGTTTTTTTAGCATTAGAAATAAGGTAAACAATCTTGATGTGTCTTTTTATTTTAAAACACATTTTAAAAATAAATTACGGCAAATATGTAACAATTATGAATCTAATACGATCATTTACACTCTTCTGCTTTCATAAGTAATAGTTACTGATGTTTAAAAAGCGTTTTTCAATTAAAAGTCATGCCAAGATCGCTTACCTTCTTTCAAGTTCTTTCTAATGCTAAAAAAAACGAACTTTAGATGTATATTTTCCCATTCGCAGGCCTCGCAAGTCCAGCAAACCCGGGTCACGTCAATAATGAGCGAGCCGCAGAGGGCGCTACTGACCACCATCACCACCGGACGAGAGCTCATCAAGCATACGGAGGAGAGTCTTCACAGGGTATGTATAGGGGTTAGGGGCCGTCCATAAATTACGTCATCGATTTTTGACCCCCCCCCCCTCCTATCATCATATCATCATCATAGGCCTTTTCGTCTATATCAGACGATTTATGGTGTAACACCGTTTTTGGTGGCTAAATAGACCGATGCGAGATCGACATGGTCTACCACAACCCCTACTATAATCATCCAAAAATCATGCTTCAAATGACCCCATTTTTGGTTTTCGTGGTAAGTCCTTTGTTTTCGCCATTTTGGTTATGAAGCTCTGAAGTATATATAGTATATAAATGTTTGACAATTTATTAAATGTACAATTTTGTAAATCCTGTTTTTTGTTCAGGCGACCCTGCCATCTCTCGGCCAAGATGCCGCCTCGGTCAAGTGGAAGCAAGTAACCATGGATACCAGCAAGCAAGTAGTGACGTCACAGATCGCAGCCATGAACGCCGCCACTGCACAAGTCGTCACACTCACGTCAGGTAACCATAATAGTAACAATAATTGCTTTTAGATTAAAGTGTCTTAAAGGGCCTCTGCGCTGTTGGCTTCGGCCCCACGCACGCCTCCCAAAGGTCCGGGACCCCATGGCCCCGAGATATGGAAAAGACATACAAATAATAATAATAATTCAGCCTATATACGTCCCACTGCTGGGCACAGGCCTCCTCTCGAGCGCGAGAGGGCTTCGGCTATAGTCCCCACGCTAGCCCAATGCGGATTGGGGACTTCACATACACCTTTGAATTTCTTCGCGGATGTATGCAGGTTTCCTCACGATGTTTTCCTTCACCGAAAAGCGACTGGTAAATATCAAATGATATCAGGTACCATAACAAACCAATTTTATCAGTAACAGCACGGGTAGGAAACTAGAGCGATCGAGTTTTCTCGACTCCGTTCGGCTCAGCATTGCTCCGAGCAATTATTAGGGTTGGCAAAACTTTACGTCCCTTTGCGTGTACACTCTAAAAAAAATTTGGTTGGCCCTATCAATATCTTGATGGCCGTAATCAAGCATCTTGATTCCATACGAGCCTAACAAGAACTTAAACACATCAAACAAGGTAATTCTGATTGCTATTACTATTGTTAGGTAACTGAACCAATTAAGATCTTGTTCAATATTTACACGAAAAATAATTATGCTAACTAATTGATCCTAGTAAGATCAACTAAGGGCTTGATAATGAAAATAAACAAGTTAGTTTAACTAAGATGTAAATCAATGTTAACATGAAGAATTACTGTATTAACTATTTGACCCAAATAAGTTCAACTAAGAACATGATTACACCGACTTATGGCGTATTAGCCTGAACTAAGATATTGGTCAATTTGAATCTTAATTGTTTAATCATTTCAACTAAGATGTAAATCAATGTTAACATGAAGAATTACTGTATTAACTATTTGACCTAAATAAGTTCAACTAAGAACATGATTACATCGACTTATGCATCTTATTAGCCTGAACTAAGATATTGTTCAATTTGAATTTTAATTGTTTAATCATTTCAACTATGAAGCTTGTTTAGTACAATACCATTCTTGTTCAATTGTACTATGACTTACTTTGTCGCATTTACTAAAACATTTCTTTCAGATCTCTAGTTTTTATACGCGCCGTGCTGAATAATGCTGGTGGTCACTACATATTCGTTTAAATTTATAAAATTTAAACGAATAAGTAGTGAATAAAATATAACAACAAAGAAAGGGATAAAACATAATTAAACTAAATCAAGCCCGTAAGGTTTTATAAAAAGGGGGTAAATGAATAAAACAAAAAAATATTATAATAAGATGTTATTTATTCATTTAATCATTTTGAAAGTAAACGTTTTGCATTTAAATTCACACGCACGGATCCGTGTCTAAGCATACGAGGGGTTAACACTCGTTGGTCCAATCACGTTCACACTTGTTGGTCTATCCAAGCACACTACACTCACAGTGTCACTACGCAAGTTTGATTCGGATGTCACTGGTTGTTTTTTAGTCAAACAAATCACAAGATTCCACACATTTGACAGTTTAAAAACCCATTTTCACGATTAAAATTGTTGTATTTGTGAATTAAGGCTTCTCTTACCAATCTTGGTATATAGTGGCGTGCTGTCGAAATGACCTTGGGACTATGCAGCTCGATCCAGTGACTTATACCCGACTCAAGGTGACACTGAGCAATAGCTGACTTGCGAGCGTCGTTGTTCTTGACCGCAGCGATGTGGTCTTTAATTCTGCAGGCAATAGTGCGTTTGGTATGCCCACTGTACGAACTACCACAACTGCAATCAACTTTGTACACACCAGGTTTTTCCAGAGGAATAAGTAATTGAATGAGCTTAACGCAACTGCGTGCTACAGAGACTGACTGCTCGGTCGCACGCGCCACGAGAGGGGCGCAGGCGGGGCGGAGAGCGGGTGTACAGGCGATCCCCCTACTTATCTCTTGATTGATCGGATTAACCGATTATTTAATTTAATTATTAAGGAAATCGATTTAACAAATAATTCTTAGTAGAATGGAATATTAGTTTCGTAATCAATACAATAACTTGATCATAATGGGATTGAGTGTTTTATCTTCGTTGTTCTAAATATTATATGTTTAGTTGATTCAACTAGCAAATCTTATGTAAATCAACAAAGACAAAATAATCAAATAAACTATTAAAATGTTCATAACTATTAACATATTTATCTGTTTTAATTAAATTGTTAAGGATTGAATTAACCTACGTTACATAATTATGCCAACAAGTTAATAATAGATGCAAAGTATACAATTGTTAGGATTAATAACATACCTACTTTATTAGTTCAATCACAGATACACTTATTGTTTTAAGTAATCAGCTTTCTTTGAGTTAAATAAGATCGTTATTGTTGTAATTAACTTAACGTCAACTAAGAGAAAACTGCTCTTAGTTGGTCTTCATTTTTTAGAGTGTACAGCCACCAGATAAGTACTTGAATTTTGACAACCCTAAATAACCGAAAGGGATAGATGCCATACATTATAGTTCGTTTTTTTGCAATATAAAAAAAGTTAACTATCTTGATGTGGCTTTTAATTAAAAAACACGTTTTAAAAATAAGTCACGGCAAATATCACATATAACAGTTATGAATCTAATACGATCATTATATTCTTCTGCTTTCATAAGTAATAGTTACTGATTTTTAGTCAATTAAAACACATGTCAATATCGTTTTACCTTCTTTCTAATGCTAAAAAAACGAGCTATAGAAAGGGACAGTATGATTCGTGCTTGAACCGCTGTCAAACCACGGTTTTGTAGGAAGACTCTTTTCTCTAAGGTAGTCTATTACTAATTCTGCGGTAATAGTATAAAAAACCGGGCAAGTGCGAGTTGGACTCGCGCACGAAGGGTTCCGTACCATAATGCAAAAAAAAAAAAACAAAAAAAAGCAAAAAAAAACGGTCACCCATCCAAGTACTGACCACTCCCGACGTTGCTTAACTTTGGTCAAAAATCACGTTGTTGTATGGGAGCCCCATTTAAATCTTTATTTTATTCTGTTTTTAGTATTTGTTGTTATAGCGGCAACAGAAATACATCATCTGTGAAAATTTCAACTGTCTAGCTATCACGGTTCGTGAGATACAGCCTGGTGACAGACGGACGGACGGACGGACGGACAGCGAAGTCTTAGTAATAGGGTCCCGTTTTACCCTTTGGGTACGGAACCCTAAAAAACGAGCTATAGAAAGGGACAGTATGATTCGTGCTTGAACCGCTGTCAAACCTCGGTTTTGTAGGAAGACTCTTTTCTCTAAGGTAGTCTATTACTGATTCTGCGGTAATAGTATAAAAAACAGCGCGCTCTAAAATAAGTATTTTATTGCAGGTTCGACGGAGGAAGTGGACCACACCGCGGTGGGAGCGGCCATCACCACCATCACCAGCAACCTGCCCGAGATGACCAAGGGTGAGCCACTAGTTCTAATAGGTACTGCCTAGAGGACCAAGTCCAACGAGATGGTGTGACCAAACATCCGCCCAGAGGACAACTAAGCAACGCTTTCCACAAAGCAACCGACGGAGAAGTGGAGAGCTGCCATAGGAAAAATTAGCAAGCGGAGTTAGGAGAAGAAGGTACTGCTTAGGGGTCATCCATTAATTACATCACACGTTTAGGGGGAGGGAGGGGGCCAAGAAAATGTGACATATTGTGACATGGGGGAGGGGGGAGACACAAACTTTGTGACGTCACTTTAACTTCGTCAGTAACCGAAAATTTATTTGAATTATTTTATTCGCTGTACATTTAAATAACAAGTTTTTAAAACGATAATCGTTTTTATTCCTTTAATTTTCTTTCCTAAGCAGTTTTGGGAATATTTATATCGTCAAAAATATATTGATAAAATATTAATAATACTTAGGTACTTACTTAATTCGATTTGGCGATTTCGTAGACAAAATGTGACGTCACACTAGGGGGGGAGGGGTTTGCCAAATGTGACCAAATGTGACAAGGAGGGGGGGAGGGGTCAAAAACCTAGAAATTCGTGTGACGTAATTAATGGATGACCCCTTATAGGGTATTTGACTACTAGTGAAACCAGTTTCTTTTTTCATACTGTCAAAACGATTTTGCTACTATGGAGTTTATTTGAAACACTAGCATGTGACGTCACAATCAAATTTTACTTTTTATAGTTTTATACGGGTTTTAAAATAGAAATTGTGTCTAAATACAACTGCTGTCCACGTTTCTCTATTCGTCTTCTGGTGCTTTATTTCATGCATGGTGTGAAATAATTTATTTTAAATACAGTCAAATACCCTATATTATCTAGTTTTTTTTGTGATATGAATGATTCAAATTTGACCATTTCCACAGGCGTCCAAATGATCGCCGCTCTAATGGAGGACGACGACAACGGGGACCGTCTGCTGGACGCCACCAGGAAGCTCTGCTCCGCCTTCAGCGACCTGCTGAAGGCGGCCGAACCTGAGACCAAGGAGGTAAGGATGCTAACATCGCTACGCTCTGACTCCTTTATTTCCCCCTCGCTCGCCTTGAGTAACCTGCTGAAAGCTGCCAAAGAGGTTTGGACTCCTCGCTACGCCCAGTCTTCTTTTTAATACTGTTGAGATTGTAAGTACTTATGTCATATCAACAAGATACTTCCTTGGTCGGCGCGATGACCCAAAATGAGTCTTGGCCTCCAACACAAGAGCACGCAACTGCTCGGTAAAAAATAGATGTGATATTTCTTTTGTTGTCATAGGACACAGAACCTAGATTTGTTTTCGTTTATATAAACATTCGCCTTAGAAATTTTCAGATGGCAATAGTTAAAACAAGGCGGTCAATTCAATTCAATTCTCCCATTATTTGAAATTCTCATATTTTCAGAACGAAAATATACAATATATCGTCTCTAAATTTCAGCCGCGCCAGAGTCTCCTGAACGCGGCCTCCCGCGTCGGAGAAGCTTCAACCTCGGTGCTCCACACCATCGGCGAGGACTCGGAGCTCGACAAGGAGACGCAGGTAAAGCCCTCGACCTTCTACCGCAAGCTGCACTACTGCTACGACAACTTCTATAAGGTCTTCTTCGGAGACAACAACCAATACGGCGCTGACTTCGACCCCAAGTATGATGATGACGGTATCTACGAAGATATAGATACGGGGCATTGGAAACTTGATGTTATTCAGGAGGAAAGTGATTCGGATTATTATAGGAGTCTTGATTATTGTAATGCTGTGTTCAAACCTGGTAATCCAGCTATTATAGAAGAAAATAAAGATGATGATAAAGGTAGTGATTTTGAAGCGATTTTGAATGATTGCGAAGGTTATTTAGAAGGTAATAAAGATTTGAAAGGAAATTTGAATGTTGATGACAAAGTTGATTCTAAACGTTCTAATCTGAATGTGATTAGTGATAATGATAGTCCTAAGTTGTATCCTAAGTCTGTGTCGGATAAAATATACAATTTTAAGAAAGATTTCTCTCATCATGATTACGTTAATATCAATTTTGGGAAACCTAATAAGTCTAAGAATGATATATTACGCGAAAGGTTCTTTATGTCAGATAACGTTGAGAAGAATAAGATTAATGAGCAGATTAATAAGCAGAATGGAACTAAAATTGAGTGTCATAGCATTCGTAATGACGTCACTAAAGCTGGCCCCGATGTTAAAGTGTTAGGCGCTCTTAACATGAAACTTCTAAACAACTTAGACAAATACAATAGAGTCTTAACAACAACAGAAACGTTCATGGAAAAAGCGGAAGCCAGCTTCACTAAAAACGAAATCAACATCAAAAGAGATGATTTCGAAACATTCGTTAAAAAGAGCGAGAAATACTACACGACAGAGATGCGAGATCGTAAAACAACAGTAGAATTAGACAGTGACAAGAAAGGCAAAACTGAAATACGCATTTTCTACAATCCTACATTTCGGAACACAACTACAAATTTCCTAAAAGGCTTCTGTCAGTACTGCAAAAGAAAATGTCCAAGAACCCAGCAGAAATGCTGTCCCAAATGTGTTTGCTTGGAAATAGAGCTAAAAACTATTTGGAAGGAGAATTGGTTGAATATATTGTTGTTCTTGGCGCTGGTGGCCGCGTTTTTTGCGTTGCTGGTGCAGTGTTTTGTATCTAAAGACGTATGCGAGAAGGAGGGTGAGGACAAATGCTTTGAGATGACCAGTAAGTAAGTTTAAAGTTTGGGTACGATTTATTCAAAACATGGGATAATTCCGAAAATTAACACTATAACCTCTTGATGACAAGAGTCCTTATACGTTGTAGGTACATAACTGCCGTGTCACGCGCATCTCATGTAACTTTAAAAGTTGAGTTTCGAGATAATTACGTTTAAAGTTTTAAAGATTCAAATGCTGTTATCGTTGACGGTTCGTCGTAATTTTTTTATTTTTTCTAATCTACATGTAGGAAATATGGTCACAAATTGGGCCCTTTAATTTTTTTTCGCATAATTGTATAGTTTTCATTTTATTCGAATTAAATGATTTCGCATGATCAACTCTTCCATACTATATAGTGGTCACACGAAGTCATGTAAGTCAAGTTACATGACATACGCGTCATCAAACGTGACACGTATTCTATACAAATATTGTTGTCGTATAAATCAAGCGCTCGGCCAGTCATGCCTAAGTCCGGTAACTTAAGAAACGATGTTGATATTTTGGTTGTGTCAGTCATACAATTCAAGTTAATTGAGATGTGCCTGACGCCATCGGCAAAAAAATGAAGTTACATGACTTAGTCATATGCTTTTCTCAGTAAATAATGAAGATTTTCAAAATTTTCTTTTAGAAGATATATATTTAATGGTTTTTAAGATGATTTAGACTGGTTATCCGTAACTCATGTAACTCGAGTTAACGGAGTTTGGCGTGACACGGCAGATAAGCCTCAATCATGTTTTACTTTTTCGTCTGCAAAACGTAATTCAAGACCAAAAAAAGTTGAAAATGTTGCCACGTTTTTACTAGCCCGTCTTGTATTTATGTAAAAATAAGTAAATGAAAGTACTTTTTTGAACCGTAGGAGTAAAATTACTAATAAATAAATTATCTTAGCGTGATTATTTATCAAAATGAATTTACTATTTAACAAACAAATTATTGCAGTGGCAACATTGTCTTACTTTTTTTGGTCTTGAATTACGTTATGCAGTTAATTTTGATAGCCAGTCGTCAGAAGGTTAATGATTAAAGTATGGGGGTGACTATCGGAATTATCCGACAATTTGAAGTATGGTGGATATGGAGTGAGCGAAATATGACAAAATGAATAGGGTTGGAAATGTAGAGGAAAGTAAAGATATGATGAGTACTGCTTGGGATGAATAGTCCATGTTTTTTTTATTAAAATCCAAATAATATCAATGCAATCATATATAAAAGGTCGGTTTATGGAGGACATAGATGGTAGCCTATTAATATTCCTACGAATGCTTATCCAATATTTCATTTGTCGTATTTTAATTTGTGTCTAAACTTTTTACATGAAGCCATCGTGTGGTTAAGTTATACAATTTATGTCTTGTTCAAAATCCGTCGATTTTCTAAAAACTAATTTTGATAAAATTAAATTTGGCAAATTTAATATCGTACTAAAATTCTATGGAAGTATGATAGCTGACCGAAAAAGTATGCATAAATATCACAACTACATTGACTGTAATTGTGGTTATTTTGTGTCCAGTTAAATAAATCTGACAAAACTGCCTTCCTATTATATGATCTAATATTCAAGTACTTAATTAAATATCTCGTATAATGACGTCATTATTTCACAGTAGGAAATAATCATAATCGCCGAATCTCTTGACAATTTTAAATCACCTTGTTTTTAGCTGTATTTTATATGCTTTTATTCCACATTATTTTGGGAGCAGCAAATAAAAACCTTTTGTTTTTTAATGTGTTTTGTGTTTTTTGTCTATCAATGTTCACTTAAGTACAGTTTTAAAAGTGTCATTGCATGAAAATCGTTTATGAAAACGAAAATTATACCTGTAGCTGTAATAGGCACGAAAATAAATAAAAGCACTCACAATTAAATTTTACTTCAAATAATATATTGAATAGGTTCCACCGGCATGGACAAGGGTTTTTATTTGCCTGATCTATAGTCTGTAGCTTTAGGTATTTAAATAAAAGTAAACAAACAATTTGTACATTTTCGGGTACTTACAGCGTTTATTGGTTAACCAACCAAATACAAAACCGCCTGGATCAGTCACTGAACGACCTGACTTTAACCTACATTATTTGATCGTGTAATGTTTTCATCTACCCTCAACTGGCTTAAGTAGCCATTTGAGGGTACATTTTGTTTACTTTTATTTAAATACCTAAAGATACAGAGTATACCTTTATGTCATTTTCCTTTTACTTTTCACGAGCTTCGTTTTTCAAGCTTTTTAAGAACTACTTGTAACTCATTAAAAGACAAAAGTTTAAGGAAGAAGACTGCCAAATGACGTAGATATAAGGTTTTATTTTTAGCATGACAAAGTAGTATAGACTGTTTGTTAAACATAATACAAAACCGTCACAAGACCTTTTCGACGTCGATTATGACATGCGAAAAGGAGGCAGTGGGTCCCATCGTGGGTTCTAAACTATTGAACTGAATATGAATGAACCAGTTGATTCGTCATACTTCGTTTACACCGTTTGAACTATAGTTCGTTTTTTTTAGCATTAGAAAGAACTTGAAAGAAGGTAAGCGATCTTGGCATGTCTTTTAATTGAAAAACGCTTTTTAAAAATCAATAACTATTAATTATGAAAGCAGAAGAATATAAATGATTGTATTAGATTCATAATTGTTACATATTTGCCGTAACTTATTTTTAAAATGTGTTTTTCATTTAAAAGACACATCAAGATTGTTTATACCTAATTTCTAATCCTAAGAAAAACGAAGTATAGGTATTTACTATTTTCGCTTATAGCTGAGTCTTATCAAAATCAAAAATAGCTGCTGGTCATAGTTTAAAATTATTCAGTCTTAGGGTCATGTGACGGTAAATATATAGTTTTGAAATCGGCCATGTTTATTTATGTTCATTTTAAAGACTTACGTCTTGCCATACACGAGCCATTATTTACCTTATTTTTAATTGTTAATTTATATTTTTGTTAACAATTATACAGCGCTTAACTAATCTAGTCTTACGTTACTATTTTTGATTTTTGTTATAAATTATATTAATTTATTAAGATGGTTATTGGCATTTACAATTATTATTTGGTATTATTTAACAAAATTATCAGTATTATTGTTTTTGGCGTTTATTTATATGAAATACATCATTGAGTTGCTAAAATTCTAAATTTTAATTAATATTAAGTATAAAAGGTACTAAAACCTAGTCATATGGTAACTAATTACTTACAACAAAAGCATTTATTGGTTGGTATTGGTATAGTAACTCATTGATGTCATTTTGGTCAAAATTTTGACACACTATGGTCGATATAAAAATTGCCTTACTTGTGACTTCAACTATTAAGAGCCCTTCAACGTGCACACTAGCGCCACCGCTAAATAATCGTGATTATTTAAATTTAACGAAAGATATTGAAAAAATGGGGCCGCTACGTACTCTAATGTGTATTTAAGTACCTTTTGAATACATCGAACTAGTTTTTATGTTGCTGGATTCGTCAATCTATGCGTCCAAAGTTAAAACGACCGTTTTTGTTTTAATTTTTTAGATCGACGTAGCCAGCAACATAAAAACTAGTTTGATGTATTCAAAAGGTACGTAAATACACAATACAGTACGTAGCGGCCCCATTTTTTCAATATCTTTTGTTAAATTTAAATAATCACGATTATTTAGCTGTGGCGCCAGTGTGCACGTTGAAGGGCTCTTAAATGAACTATTGCCCAACTACTAAACTAACTTGGTTAATGTTTTACACACATTATTAAAATAAACAATTGTAAGGCAATTTAAAATGACCATGTTTTGGTGTTTTCTTAAAATTGTATAGTGCCACGGGACTTAATTTTTTTTTTTTTGGCTGTTCAAACATTGTTTATTTTGTAACCGTTTTTACATTATTATTATTTATTTTTGTTACTCATTAAGTTTTTTTCACCTTGTATAGTCACGTTTTTGACAGTTATGTTAATATTTTACTTATATTTTTATACTCACGACATTAACGGTAACGGTGTTAACTGTCAGAAACGTTTATTTTTAAACAATCTTGAACGCTTTAAAATGGGTAAGTTTTTGCAATCACAAACATTTACCAAATATTGTTTTTTCTGTGGTTTTTTCTACTGATATTTATTTTTTGTTATTAGAAGAAATAAAAGAAAATAAATAAAAAAAATCATTTATCAGAAATCATGACTAACGTAAATTCCCCAGTGCTAAACACTCCCAATAGTTGCCACGGATTCGTATACGCGATTTGATATAAAATGTATGAAAAGTAAAACCCATGCACGAACAGTACGTACAGTCATTAAAACCATTAGCTTGGCACCCCTGCATACATGTTTATATGCAGGGGTACATAAATGTATTTTACAATACATATGTTCCTATTTTCCCGCACTAGTGCGTAAAATAGCACTGTTCGTGCGTATGTCAAAAGTTTAAATGGCCATATATACTGTAAAACGTTGTACGATACAAGTGCGAATAGGTAATTCGCAACTCGTGTCAATTTAAATTTATCGCCACTCGTTTCGAATTTCCTCTTTTGCGCACTTGTATCGTAAATAACTATTAGTTGTTATTCTTTATTTTACCCATTTTAAAGCGGACACATTGTGGTGATGGTTATTTTTATTATTTTTAGCACGCATGCGCCATGTTGGATTATTTTTGTTAATACATTTGCTTGATCTGGAACCTTGGTTTTATTTTACACTAACTGTCCAAAGCACAAGTAAATGTAGTGGCAAGAATAATTCATGAATCTATAGAGAAAACGATGGCTTTGAAACAAATTTTAAGCCCGAGTCGGGTGACAAGCAAAAGTCACTAACTAACACCATTGAAATTATTGGACAATAAACCGTGTTATGAGTGTAATAAAGTGCATTGTTACTTTAATTTTTTGATAGTACTTAGTGACTTTTGCTTGTCACCCGACGATTTGTATTATGACATATGTAAATTACAAACGTTAGCCAAACTGATACACTTGAATTGCATTATTATTTTCCATCGTATTTTTACGGAAACGTACGAACGTGTCTTGCTATTTCAGTCAGTCTCGGTACAAAAAGTACTGAGGTTGACTGAAGTAGCATGCTATATACGAACGTTCCCGATAAAATACGATGGAAAACAATTATGCACTACATCTTTGAACAATGTATGAAATATCAGCTATATCTGCTTGGTGACACAGTCTACTTCAATACTAACTATCCTTAAAATCAATGAACTGTTAGGATAATTTTGTGAAATGGAGGGAGGGAGGGATGTGGCCATGAGTAAGCCCATTCATAATAAAAAAAAAATATATTACACCTATAGGCCCAGCAACCAAAAGAGAGACGAAAAATAGCGCTGATAGTTTCATATCATAACTAGGATATAGGCCAAATAGTATATGCATACGTGTCAGGCTACCGTTTAACTCGGAGATGGTTGGTGAAAAAATATATATAGAAATAAACTAAATAAATAAACTCGTTACTAGAAAATACATATACACTCTATAAGACAGATGATTATGTCGCTACACGAAGCCGAATCTGCCGCATCCCCTACCAGCCGTCTGAGTTAGGGTCTCCCCTAATATATCGACGCGCATTCGGCAAAAGCCGATAGGAAAAAGCTTTATGTCCGCGCAATAAGAGCGAAAAAGTCGTCGTTCGGCTCGGCTCGCATCGGCCGGCGCCGGCCGACGCGTCGTCGGCTTCTTCGCTCTTATTGCGTGGACATAAAGCTTTTTCCTATCGGCTTTTGCCGAATGCGCGTCGATATATTTGGGGAGACCCTTAAACACAATCAGTCTTTTAGCTGCCTCTTCTTTACAGAACACAGAATTCAAAATTGTTTAGAGTTAGACCAAGAAAAGTCTGCAGCGATTTTGATAGCCCACGCAGTGCAAGTGTTATTCACACGTCATGATTTCATAGAAGTATGACGTTTAAAATGACACTTGCACTGCGTGGGCTATCAAAATCGCTGCAGACTTTTCTCGGTCTGACTCTAGTTAGTTTTATAAGAAGGTCACGAACAGTAAGTATGATATTATTTATTTTATTTAGATATTTACTTCAGGCAACAAGGCCCATATTACAAATACCTTACACAAGTATATAGTACTACCTACAACCGCAGCAAAATATTCTTTAAGAGTGGTATTCCTTCTGTCCAATATGTTTGTCTAATGTGCATTTGATCCTTTGATCAATCATCCAATTTAATGAAATCATCCAATTTCTTTAAATTGGATGATTTCATCAAGTCTCCTAGAAAAACCTACATTTGATCAAATATTAACACATTCAGTGCCGAAAACCCGACTATCGGGTATTTTATGATTTCGTTCCCAGGCCGGACGACAAGATAGTCGGATGACGAAATTGTTGTGGCCTGGCGCGAACGTCTTGTTTGGCTGGGCGGCAATGAATGTGTTAATTCAAAATGCAAATAGTATAAAAACTTTGGCCAAGATATTGTATAAGTGGAATGGGCCTCCAACAAAGAAATTTGTTCAAATTATTGAATATAGAAATTGGACAAAGATGGACAGATGGAATACCATCCTAATCGAATTAACCAAAAGATGCGAAAAATAAACACAAGTATATAAAAATGTAAACGTCAGGTTGAAGAATACAGAACAGCGTTCCGAAGAAATCGATGTAAGTTGAAGGTCTACGACCCGAATATGATATAGGTAAGTGTAAGGGCTCTCTCTCACTGACCGTCCCGTTTTTGCAATTAGTATTGTTAGCTATATGAAGGGGCATTCCACGAGACTGTCGCTTACAGAACGCTTTTGCCTTGTATGGCAGCTACCTCAATAAAATACGTGAATCTCGAGAATATACTGCCAATTTGTTAGCCAAGTCATGAAATATTACCGGACCCAATATCGCTTACTCAGCATTTCCAGAAGTATTAGAAGAATTGCGTTATGTAAGCGACAGTCTCGTGGAATGCCCCTTAAATAGAGGTTTCAACGCTGTAATGAGATTTTTCTGTTAGAAGGAAAAGTAATTCTCGAATCTTATGCTGGGTTGTAACTCAAAATCTCAGCTATCTCTTTCATAATTAAAAATAAACTAATCTATCTAGGTACTTGATCCTGTATATTAACTGTCAAAAATACCTATTAAAAATCAAGACATTTGGATTGGATCTATTCTGCAGATGTGTAAATACATATCTGCAGAATTAAATTTAATTAGAAATACTTTTTTAAACCTAATTAGAAATACTTTTCATAAAGTCATTTCTAATTAGGTATTCAGAATTACGTACAGTATACCCTAGAGTTGTGCCCTTCCCGAGAATTTATTTCGTTTCCTATGGTGAAACATTCTCGAGCGAGAACATTTCCCAAACAATACAGAGAACGTGCTCGAGAAAGCACAACTCTACTATACACTCGCGAACAAAGAAACTGTTTATTCTTAGAAAACAGGTGTTTTTTTTTCAATTGTCAAACCTGATATAAATGTAATTGTGGTGTTTTTTAATAGGTTAATATTATTATTTATTAGGTTTCAATTGACACTAATTACTTAGGGCATTTTATGCATGGAAATGAAAAGTTATCGAGCAGAAAAACCAAAATTGTGAAGTCTTTCCGTTTCTTTTTGCGCACGAGTTGCAAAAAACCGAGTTTCTCAGTGAACATTTCTTTCCCAGGACATTCTCCTGTCGCTCGCTAAGGCCGTGGCCAACACCACAGCGGCCTTGGTCCTGAAGGCCAAGAACGTGGCCGCCCAGTGCCGCGACGACCAGCCGCTGCAGAATAGCATCATTGCCGCCGCGACGCACTGCGCGCTCGCCACCAGCCAACTCGTCGCCTGCGCTAAGGTAAATCTTGTTTTCCTATGTCAGACACTTAGGGTCTCCCCAGATATATCGACGCGCATTCGGCAAAAGCCGATAGGAAAAAGCTTTATGTCCACGCAATAAGAGCGAACAAGCCGTCGACGCGTCGGCCGGCGCCGGCCGATGCGAGCCGAGCCGAACGACGACTTTTTCGCTCTTATTGCGCAGACATAAAGCTTTTTTCCATCGGATTTTGCCGATTCCGCGTTGACATATTTGGGGGAACCCTTAAGAGCCAGCAGGAGTGGTCATTTCTACATACAAACGTACTCTACTGTTTCCGCCGTGGGTTTTGATGCTAGAGCAATGATTTTTTCAACGCAGATTAATATTGTCAATAGTGTGTCAGTATCCGTTTTGCTTTTTTTTTGATATTTTTCTTTTTTAAGGCGCTAAAGCCAAAACTAGAGGAAAAATGGCCAAAACGGCCTCATTGACTATGCCGCAATGAGAGGCGTAGTATTCAAAACTGATATCAATTAGCCAAAAAAGCAAAACGGTCCGACATAGATAATTAATAATCATTTAGATTTCCAAATTTGGTTACGATTGGTTAAGTTTTGGAGGAGGAAACAGTCGAGTACGAAACCTCGATTTTTGAGATTTTTACGCAGGATTTTTCGCCTTATCCTTATCGCACTAGTTTTAGGAGCCGCTTCCGTTACCGAGACGGGTATATTTACCTAAAATGTTTAAAACTCAGCTCCTGTTTCGTCTTAAATATCACCAATAAGCTTAATTTTTAATCGTCTTCAAAATTTCGAAAGGCGAGGCTTTCAAGTTTCAATTCATCTGATTTTTAAAATAATATTCCGATTTCTCGAAAGACCTGGTAATGGATTTTTGGCGAAACCGAAGAAACTATTTACATATGTATTATGACGTAACATCTAGCCACCTCTCGACCTATAAAAAGGTCTCTTATTCTATTTCCATTCCATGAATATTTTTTGACAAATCAATTTTGCATTGGCAGTTTTGAATGATTCACGGTTAGTTTCACTAGAGTAATGGACTTATGAAATGTCGGGAGCTAGAAAACCACGGTTGAAAACAATACAAAAGGTTATCACGGTACATACACCGGTCGATATAAGTCTAGTGAAATTTGCATTGGTCTTGGCAAGTTTTGATTTGTGGGCGGGTCTTTGTATTTTTTATAGTTACTATTTTATTTCTAAAGGCTCCGTCACATAGGCGCGCATTGCGGGCGGAGCGTGAGCGGGGCGCGCCGCTTTTACAGATGTATAAAACGCTCACGGGGCAGAAGCCTGTGTGACGGAACCTTTATAGGAACGACACATTTGGTGAAGTGGAACTTAAGTCTTGGGGATTTTATACTCTTCCCTCCTTTTTTCTATACATTTATTAATGTGTTCATCCAGGTGGTAGCCCCAACACTCCACAACCCGCAGTGCCGCGAGCAACTCACCTCAGCCGCGCGACTGGTCGCCCGAGCGGTCGAGAAACTGATCGACAGTTGCCGCGCGGCAGAGTCCGCCGCGCCGCAGAACGTGGAACAACTCATGGCGGCCGCTAGACGCGTTTCTGAAGAGTTGGAGCGACTGTTGCAGCACTGTCATACTGGTAAGGGATGTAACGACGTGACGACATGTATCAATTAAAAAAAAAGAACAGATCGCACTCCGGGAGTGCCGGCAGAAGTGAAAACTCAACAACATTGTAACTCAAAATATTAATAACAGCTCCATCTAGTGCAAAATGTCTGCAGCACTATGTATAATTGAGGTTAACGCAATCTAGCGTTTTTTCGTCGCATTACTTGAAACCCCTAAACACATCACTGTGAGTACTACAGTTATATTAATACCAGTTTGAGAGAAACTCACTAGATGGCATTTAAATCAAAAAACACAATGTCATTGTCCGTCATTAACTAATATATGGCACTATCCCTTTCGGCTATTTAGGGTTGTCAAAATTCAAGTGATTATCTTATCTGTGGTCGTGCACGCAAAAGGAAGTCAATTGGTGCCAACCCTAATAATTGTTATACGTTTAAATATGTAAACTTGGAACAGTTGTTTAACACTCTTTTTTTGTTGACAGATCGCCGAGCCCAACCCAGCGTGACGGAGCGGTCAGTGGAAACCGTGATGACAGCCAGCGAACGTGTGGTCGAAGCCCACGACCCTGCCGAGATGGTCCGCCAGGCGCGTCTGCTGGGGCAGGCGACTGCTCACCTCATCACCAACATCAAGGTGAGGATCCAGAGTCATCCAATCCAGCGTGACGGAGCGCTCAGTGGAAACCGTGATGACAGCCAGCGAACGTGTGGTCGAAGCCCACGACCCTGCCGAGATGGTTCGCCAGGCGCGTCTGCTGGGGCAGGCGACTGCTCACCTCATCACCAACATCAAGGTGAGGATCCAGAGTCATCCAATCCAGCGTGACGGAGCGCTCAGTGGAAACCGTGATGACAGCCAGCGAACGTGTGGTCGAAGCCCACGACCCTGCCGAGATGGTTCGCCAGGCGCGTCTGCTGGGGCAGGCGACTGCTCACCTCATCACCAACATCAAGGTGAGGATCCAGAGTCATTCAACTCAGCGTGACGGAGCGCTCAGTGGAAACCGTGATGACAGCCAGCGAACGTGTGGTCGAAGCCCACGACCCTGCCGAGATGGTCCGCCAGGCACGTCTGCTGGGGCAGGCGACTGCTCACCTCATCACCAACATCAAGGTGAGGATCCAGAGTCATCCAACCCAGCGTGACGGAGCGGTCAGTGGAAACCGTGATGACGGTCAGCGAACGTGTGGTCGAAGCCCACGACCCTGCCGAGATGGTCCGCCAGGCGCGTCTGCTGGGGCAGGCGACTGCTCACCTCATCACCAACATCAAGGTGAGGATCCAGAGTCATCCAACCCAGCGTGACGGAGCGGTCGGTGGAAACCGTGACGACGGCCAGCGAACGTGTGGTCGAAGCCCACGACCCTGCCGAGATGGTCCGCCAGGCGCGTCTGCTGGGGCAGGCGACTGCTCACCTCATCACCAACATCAAGGTGAGGATCCAGAGTCATCCAACCCAGCGTGACGGAGCGGTCAGTGGAAACCGTGATGATGGTCAGCGAACGTGTTGTCGAAGCCCACGACCCTGCCGAGATGGTCCGCCAGGCGCGTCTGCTGGGGCAGGCGACTGCTCACCTCATCACCAACATCAAGGTGAGGATCCAGAGTCATCCAACCCAGCGTGACGGAGCGGTCAGTGGAAACCGTGATGACGGTCAGCGAACGTGTGGTCGAAGCCCACGACCCTGCCGAGATGGTCCGCCAGGCGCGTCTGCTGGGGCAGGCGACTGCTCACCTCATCACCAACATCAAGGTGAGGATCCAGAGTCATCCAACCCAGCGTGACGGAGCGGTCGGTGGAAACCGTGACGACGGCCAGCGAACGTGTGGTCGAAGCCCACGACCCTGCCGAGATGGTCCGCCAGGCGCGTCTGCTGGGGCAGGCGACTGCTCACCTCATCACCAACATCAAGGTGAGGATCCAGAGTCATCCAACCCAGCGTGACGGAGCGGTCAGTGGAAACCGTGATGACGGTCAGCGAACGTGTTGTCGAAGCCCACGACCCTGCCGAGATGGTCCGCCAGGCGCGTCTGCTGGGGCAGGCGACTGCTCACCTCATCACCAACATCAAGGTGAGGATCCAGAGTCATCCAACCCAGCGTGACGGAGCGGTCAGTGGAAACCGTGATGACGGCCAGCGAACGTTTGGTCGAAGCCCACGACCCTGCCGAGATGGTTCGCCAGGCGCGTCTGCTGGGGCAGGCGACTGCTCACCTCATCACCAACATCAAGGTGAGGATCCAGAGCCATCCAGCCCAGCGTGACGGAGCGGTCAGTGGAAACCGTGATGACGGCCAGCGAACGTGTGGTCGAAGCCCACGACCCTGCCGAGATGGTCCGCCAGGCGCGTCTGCTGGGGCAGGCGACTGCTCACCTCATCACCAACATCAAGGTGAGGATCCAGAGCCATCCAGCCCAGCGTGACGGAGCGGTCAGTGGAAACCGTAATGACGGCCAGCGAATGTGTGGTCGAAGCCCACGACCCTGCCGAGATGGTTCGCCAGGCGCGTCTGCTGAGGCAGGCGACTGCTCACCTCATCACCAACATCAAGGTGAGGATCCAGAGCCATCCAGCCCAGCGTGACGGAGCGGTCAGTGGAAACCGTGATGACGGCCAGCGAACGTGTGGTCGAAGCCCACGACCCTGCCGAGATGGTCCGCCAGGCGCGTCTGCTGGGGCAGGCGACTGCTCACCTCATCACCAACATCAAGGTGAGGATCCAGAGCCATCCAGCCCAGCGTGACGGAGCGGTCAGTGGAAACCGTGATGACGGCCAGCGAACGTGTGGTCGAAGCCCACGACCCTGCCGAGATGGTCCGCCAGGCGCGTCTGCTGGGGCAGGCGACTGCTCACCTCATCACCAACATCAAGGTAAAGATCATTGTTATTCAACCCTCGGGCTTAAAGCTAGCTTTTACAACTTTAAGCTTTTGACCGCCAAAGATATCAACTAGAGATGCACCGGATATTCGGTTACATTGCTTGATTTCGGAGTAAACAAAATTGGATTAAGGAACAGTCACGGTCATAAACGTACTCGTTTATTGTTTTAAAACAATTAAAACATTCCACTGACTTGCACGCGCACTCATTTTGAACCTAGAAACGAGTCCGTGCAAACGTTCACTAGGAAATCTGCACAATGGGCACCTGAAAAACCGAAATGTAGGTATAGTTCCGCCGGCCGAATAGTCGGCGGCCGGATACCTAATATTCGGCCGATGGCCAGGCCGAATATCCGGTATCCGGCCAAACGACTATGCGTTGCATCTCTAATGTCAACTGAAGCGCCTGACAGACCTTTGTGCACTCTGACGAAGTTCTCAATGACGCGCCGCGCACGATAGGCGTAGCATTCAAAGGGTTGAACATTAGAATAATGAAAGAAAATACATTACGCACCCCTGAGCCACGCGTGCGTGAAATGCTGCTGAAATGTGCTGTAATGCTGTGTTACTTATTTGATCAATAAATAAATAATTGACTGAAACACCTTCCTTCCTTCTACTATCTTTTCACCAGAATTTTGTAGTAACGGATACTTTTTTTTATATAGACGGAAGCTGAGAAGCAACCTTCTGACGCCCAGCGCAAGCTGCTCGCGGCCGCTAAGCTGCTGGCCGACGCCACCGCGAGGATGGTGGAGGCCGCCCGGCAGTGTGCCACATCACCACAGGTATTTATTTGTGACGTTATCTATGAAAAGGGACCATATTGTCGATGGCGCTCACGCCATTATTAACAATGCTCGTTTAAAAATACAATGCCGCGCTACGCTGTCTGGCGTAAGCGCCATCGACAATAAGGTCCCATTTATTTAATCTTCATTACTCAATGCATGATTGTATAAATGACGGACTAATGACTTATGCCTCTACCAGGCAACCAATGGGCTAAACCAGAAAGATTAAGCAGTTTCAGCTTGGGCTAAAATGGTTTCGTACGGAGGCTCTCTTCTACGGGTCACATTTCTTGACCGATTCTCGTGAAATTTTGTGACCAAGTTCGATAACTCAACGAAGTTCTTGCTGGTTTTTTTAAATGTGATTTGAAACATAATCAAATATGTTTGTTTGCAGGATCGCGAGAAGCAGGAGAACCTCCGCAAGGCAGCCGAGGAACTACGTTACATCACCGTCGACTACGCACAGGGGCAAGACATTGTTAGCTCGCAAATGGCTCGCCTGCAGGTAATTTATATACAAACATTGTTTACATATAATTAAACCAGGGTTTCTGATTTCGGGGTTGGTCCCATATAAAAAGTTGTTCAGTATGACCTACCTAATCACCTCGCACAATATGGCTAAGGCCCCCCCCACATCTAGCGTCTTTCGAGCGTCGGCGTCTGGTCAGCGCTATGGAAAATGACGTCGCTGCGCAGTTGCGTCGACGTTGCGTCGAGCAGCGGCCATTGAGTTGTAGACGCCGACGCTCGAAAGACGCTAGATGTGGGGGAGCCCTAACGGTCCAAAAATGACCCTGTATAAGTAAGAAGAAGAAGAAGGTATAAAGACAGAGTTTAACAATGAGTTTGCTTTAGGAAACCGCCCGGCACGCCGCTTCCAGCGCCACACAGCTCATCACGTCCGCTCATAACGCGGCGCAGCACAACACCAACAAATACTCACAGGTCAGTACGACTATGTACTCGGATTTTATTGCTCAGGAAACTAAATGAGACGCATAATGCGTGAGTAAAGTATACGTACTAGTGCTCGACATGCTAATGCCCAGTAGATGACACCTTGCTGTCACCTCTACAAAAATCAAAAATCATTGTACTTGTACAAAAATCAAATATCAATGAACAAGGGGGGAAAGGGATAAAAGGCCTAAGAAAGTTATAATATTAAATATATTAAGAACGGGTCACTCACGTATTTTAAATCCAAAAACGCAAATGCCTGATAACACTCCTCGGTACGGAGTGAAACATGTCGAGCGTTAAAGTGATATTTTAATTTATTTATTGTTTGTTCCTAGGAATCTCTGATGCAAGAGTGCGAAGTACTATCCGAGCACATCCCCCGCGTGGTTGACGCGGTGCAGGTTGCAGAACGCCGTCCAGACCACGCCGCTGCGAGACTGGACCTTATCGCCAGTGCTGACGCCTTCTTACAGGTAAGCAATGCTTTTAGACGTATCATGGGTATGTTCATTCTTTATTGAGTTATGGTGTTGTGCTTTGGGGAAACAGAAGAGATGGATTTGACGCGGGATTGAATCTTATCGCCGGTGCTGTAATATTACAGTAACATTAAGTATCAAGTATAAGTAATATTACGGCTACATTCACTCTTTATTACCTTATGGCGTTGAATATTGGGGATACAGCGTAGGTATGAATGTAGGAGAGTTTACAATACGTAATTATGATAGATTGCTCATTTGAGGCGCACTTGCACCATTCTACTAACCCGGGAATAACCAGTTAAACTTGGAGTTACCATGGTTACCAGTACAGATTGGCAAAAAAGAGTAGAAATTAAAAGTGGCAACATTGTAGTGTCGTCCCGTTTTCTTATATAGATTGGTTTGAAAGGGACGACACTACAATGTTGCCACTTTTTAATTTCTACTCTTTTGCCAAGTTGTACAATTTGGCATAAGGTTATTAGGTTTAACCGCTTAACCCCGGTTTAGTGGGATGGTGCAAGGGGGTGCTAAGTAGATTATGCAACAAGCCGTTAGTGAACATGGATGTGGTTGCAGCCGAGCGGGCACGTGCTGCAGGCGGCGCGCGCCGCGCTGCCCGCGGTGGCGGACGCGCCCACCGCCAAGCACCTGACGCACACCACGCAGCAGCTCACCGCCAGCTGTGCTGACCTCAGGTACCACATTTTTTAACCGAAATCAAACAAGAAGCGGTTCTCATTTCGTTCTCCGATTTTTTGAAATAACTAAACTGTTTTGGCCAGTTAGGCTTAGCTTATCCTATTGTTATCGTTTGTCGAGTCAGGATCTGATGATGGAAAACGACAGAAATTTTAAATTTTCATAGGTACACTCGCCTGCAATAATATGTTACTCTTCGAAGGCCGCAAAAATATGTGACACGCTCTTATGACTCTACAAATAAGATCGTGTCAGATGTTTTTGCGGCCTTCGTTGTGTAACATATTATTGCATGTGACTGTACACTGGTAACTTAGTTTTTTTTTTTTTGGGAAAATACCATTATAATTTAGTTTGCAAAAATTTATGAAAAAGCGCTGGTAGCCTAGCGGTAAGAGCGTGCGACTTGCAATCTGGAGGTCGCGGGTTCAAACCCCGGCTCGTACCAATGAGTTTTTCGGAACTTATGTACGAAATATCATTTGATATTTGCCAGTCGGTGAAGGAAAACATCGTGAGGAAACCGGACTAATCCCAATAAGGCCTAGTTTACCCTCTGGGTTGGAAGATCAGATGGCAGTCGCTTTCGTAAAACTAGTGCCTACGTCAAATCATGGGATTAGTTGTCAAGCGGACCCCAGGCTCCCATGAGCCGTGGCAGAATGCCGGGATAACGCGAGGAAGAAGAAGAGGAGACCATTATAATTTAGTTTGTTTTTTAGAAAATATAGAGAGTTTTGTTCCGTCACTTACATCCGTCCAACCGTTCTTTTTAGTTAAAATTTAAAGAGCAATCGCACTTTTATAATTCCAATAGAAATTATACGATATGTCATTGTTATTTTTTCTCATTTAAAATATTAATGTTTAGGTCTGCCGTGAGCCGTGCCCGTATCTCATGCAAGGGTCTGGAACTGGACGCAGCTGCTGAAATCATCCGCTCTCTGCAAGACGAACTGGACGAACTAGACGAAGCTGCGAGGGCTTTCGATTTGAAACCTTTGCCTGGACAAAGTGTAAGTGTTGTAATTGGTCTATGTCATTTTTTATTTGCACAGATATAACAGGTTTTCCACTCTTTGCTAATCGGACTGGAGCTGTTTAAGTTTTAGGTACAATGAACGCTACCAAATAAAATAAAAAGTAAAAAAAATTGAAGGCCGTTTTGGGCACGCTCTACCACCCCTAACTTTTCCATGAATTTAATTATAATTAACGACCCGTTCCGGCTTCACAAGGGTTACACAAAATTTAACAAATTACACACCTAAATCTTCCTCAAGAATCACTATATTGATAGGTGAAAACCGCATAAAAATCCGTTCAGGAGCGTTTTGAGTTTATCGCGAACATACGTGCATAAAAACAGACAGACGCGGCAGGAGACTTTGTTTTATAAGGTGTAATGATAATGGAATCGCCAGACAAAGAATGATGGACTTTGGAGCAGGATATCTGGTAGACATGCGCGAAACAGTGCTTCGAAAAGTGATGCTATATCACATCACTTTTCCGAACACGTAATGGTACACTGAGATATCACATCACTCATCACTCGAAACATGACCCGACCGTGAAACAGCGCTCGGGCGCGCGCGAGACGGCCACATTACAGCTATCTCTTACATTACGCAGCGCATCTACAGCACTCTAGTGATTCTAGGCGTTTCGGATCCGTATCGGCGATCGATCTATTTATTACGCGTTGCGTTTTGTCACCTTTATGTGAAAGATTTTTTGTTAGTTCTTATAAATTATAAAATAATGTAATTATGTAATATGTATGTAAGTTTCGGAGGTAGATAATTGCCTATGGAGCTTCCCGATATGGCGAGTATTCTATAACAATGCGTATATTTTGCTCGCTTTGGTTCTGTCTCCGTAAAGTGGTTCGTTTATAGCCATTTTTTTAAATAGGTCAATCAAGTTAAAGTCACCAATAGTCCGTAAAAAAGCGATTACTCACCAGCACTAATACATTATTAGAATATTGCCATAACGAAACTATTATTTACACCTTTCACAATTTAATTTAAGTATATTTGCAATTTAGTTCACTCAGTCTTTATAAACAACTCGAATTTCTACAGTCAGTCTCGTTATGCACTAATTCACAATTATATTAAAGGATAAACAAGTATTAACTCGTACTTAGTTTGCCGCGAACCGCGAAAGTCAAGCAAACTATCAAACATTTCACAACAATAATAATAAACGGTTTTCTTTTCGTCAAATACAAAAACGCAAATAAATTACTCCATTTGACTGCGTCCTTCTTGTATTATAAGAAAACATTTTAAGCTCTACGCGGACGCATTAGAGTTTTAAATCTATTGCAGAAAATCATATTCGTAAAAATATTAGTGAGTGACAACTTAAACCGCGGCGATCAGCCGAGCGGACCTATCCGAATGGTTCCGAAGATAGCCGAAAGCATCGTAGAGCGAGAGCGAGCGAGCACTGAGTGCGAGTGTGAGCGAGATAACAAAGCAATGATGGCATGGCATGGCGATCAAACATGACACTATCACAAGTGACATTACACATTACGCGCTCTGTGCGTAGACTTGAACTGACCGTTCATATCGGCGAGTCAATGTATTTGGAATTGAATCCATTTCGCGTGCTTCGACCGGTCGTTGGCGCTCGCGCGCTCGGTGCGGCTCGCGTGATGAGTGATGTTTGAAGTACTGGTTGATTTCGCGGAGAGATACGTAATGCCATATTACGTGTTCGAGAGATAACTATCTCATTTGTGATATTACGAGCATTACTTACACATGTCTGATATCTGGAACCGAAGGATTTTAAAATGCTACCTATGATCTCCATCATCCGGCACATGGAGATGGTGGGAAAATCTATTGAGTAGTTGACGGATACTTCCTAGGAAGTGCACAAAAGATCCTCACGGGTCAAAATGTACCCGGAAGGGCCCCCGAAAACGATGAGATAATGGAATTGTGTTTATGCACCAGGCGGAGTGGGCGCGCTCCACCATGGCGTCGGCCTCGCGCGCCGCCGCCGGCTCCACCGCGCAGCTCGTGTCCGCGGCGCGGCGCCAGGACCCGCCCGGCTGCGGCGAGGCCGCCGCCGGCCTGTCCGCTGCTCTACGACAGTGGACGGGCGGCGTCAGGGCTGCCGCGCATGCTGACGCTGAACACACAACCAGGTGACTCCCCTGTCAACCTAGATAACTACACCATGGCCTCCGCAACTAATTTCCGCGGCGAGACGACAAAACCCGCCGGACTGCGGGGACGCCGCCGCCGGCCTGTCCGCCGCGCTGCGCCAGACCCTGACCCTGATCCTGACGCTGAACACACACCCAGGTGACTCCCCGATCGACCTACATAACTATACCACTACACTATTTAGAGAACTATCTAACCCACCTTCAAACCTTCACCTTTTCACTCTTGACTCTTATTTTTCACTATTGGTTCATTTTTTTTTTTATTATGCATGGGTTTACTCATGGCCACAGACTAGCCGAGGCGTAGACGTGGCCTACGATGGAGCGAGCTCGCCCAGAAGGTGCCTGTTCACTCTTGATTTGAAGGTTGCCGGGTTATAAGAGCACGGAAATATAGACGCCGGCAAGGAATTCCATTCCTTGGCAGTGCGCATAAGGAAAGTAGAAGCAAAGCGCTTAGTGCGAATTGGCGGAATATCTACCAAGTAAGGATGGAAACCGGCCGTGCGTCTAAAAGTCCGATGGTAGAATGGGGACGGTGGAATGAGCTCGTGTAGCTCTTGGGCACACTCCTCCTCATTTTATGTTCACATCTGTCACTTTGAGTGAAAGATGAATAATGAAACACGAAATGACCTTTAAAGAACAGCAGACGCCTCCGGTGACCGTAGAGCTGGCAGCTTCCTCGCACAAAGAATAAGTATTGCGATACAGCGAGGAAATACTGCCAGCGTGTATAGTTCGTTTTTTTAACTAATTTAGCATATTTTAAAATAAAAATGTAAATAATATTGACGTGTATTTTTATTGAAAAACACTTTTGAAAAAAAGTCACGGCAAATATGTAACAATTATGAATCTAATACGATCATTTATATTCTTTTGCTTTCATAAGTAACTGATTTTTTAAAAATGTTTTTCAGTAAATTACACGTCAAGTTCGCGTAGTGTTTTTTATGCAAAAAAAAACCATACAGCACCATGCCGCAGAGGAATAGTTATTAGTTATTTATTTTAAGATTAGTTATTACTCATTCATTTTTAGATTTAGTTTTTTTAATTTTTACACGACTGCCCAAATAAAAGAGATTGTTTTCAGCGTTCATGTTTGTATGTATATATTTTTTATGTGATTTATTTAAAGGAAAAAAATGGAAAAAGTTACTCTTCCGGCAGGACTTGAACCCTCGCTGCTCGCAAAATAGTTCGCAGACGTATCTGCTTGTTTAATTGGTTTCATATAAATTCACATCACAAGTCTCAACTTTTTCATGTCTCTTTCAGACTGACGTCCACTGGGCGCGAAGTCCTCCACTCTTCGCTGACGCTGGTGGAAACTGTGAAGACGTATCTGTCCACCTCAGAACGTGTCGACATCTCCACTATAGTTACCATCGCTAAAGATGTTACTCAGGTACAATATACTATGATTTGTGTCTTAAATTATAACTTAATATCTGAAAAACCGAGTTTTGCTCGGAACACATACCGGGTGTGGCCTGTAACACGAGCAAATAATTAAAACATACATTGTACTCCTCAAACGGTGACACTTTAGTTCAACAACTTTTAAAAATTATGAAGTATTTAGACTCCCTATTTTTCATACAAAATAAATATTATCTTCAATGGACGCCATCGCCACGCCATATCATTGGGATTGACGTTGCTTGTCAAGCCTTAAACATAACAAAATTCGTAATACATTGCGTCTTTGAATAACCTTTAAAGAGTATTAAAAATCAAACTACAAATTATTTTTAAAAGTCGCTGAACAAATGTTGATCAGTATGAGGAGTAGAGCCGACAGTTAATTTTTTTGCTCATATTACAGGCCACACCCGGTATAAAACTCATAAATGCGCGTTTTCTCATAGATAAGACCCAGCTAGATCGATTTATCGCCCCCGAAAACCCCCATATAGCAAATTTTATCAAAATCGTTAGAGCCGTTCCCGAGATACCCGACGGCGAGATGGCGTTCATATTAATATTTAACAAGTTAACACATATCAGTGAAAGAATAATTATCTAAGTCAAATGGCATTCAAACAGTTTTAATCTTCTGTCGAAAGATGGCAGTAAATGTAATGTAGCTACCTAATTTACCATGACAGTAACTATTTCAAATTCTCTTTGACATTGTGCAATACTGCACAAGACAGAAAAAGATGGCAAGAGCTGGAGGAGGCCTTTACCCGTGAGGGGTCCTAACCAAATTATATAATTATAGTTAAAAAAAAAATTAGTTTAAGTGTACAAAATATAAAAAATAGATTTTAATTACCTTTTTGATATGTTAATTTAATTTTTGGTTATGGAATAAATGGGCTTTTTATTTTTATTTTATTTATTTATTATTGTGCAGAATCTGGATACGAGCTTGGAGGCGGTGCCTTCTCACTCGGAGCTACACGCGGCCATGGAGAACATTAACGAAACGCTCAATATCCTCAACATGGGCGAGTTCCCGCCCAGCGACCGCAGCTATGGGTAACAACTCATTGATTTTATTTATTTATTTTATATCTGGGTGACAAAAACATATAAAAACTCAAAATGCGCGTTTTCCCAGAGATAAGACCTAGCAAGATCGATTTTTGGGCCCCGCAAACCCCCACATACCAAATTTCATCGAAATCGTTAGAGCTGTTTCCAAGAGCTTTGAAAGATACATTAAACTTTTAGATAGCATTACAGAGCCAATGATAGGAACTCGCAAATAGAAACTGAATATATGATACGTTACACGACAGTACACGGTATAGTATCAAAGGCTCAAAGCACACATATTGTACAATTAACCTTTTGAGCGCCACAGACGGTAATTGACGTCAACGCAAAATCGTGACAAAAGACGGCATTTGACGTCAATCGTTTTTTGATGAAAATCTACTGAAAAACACCCCATTTATAGGTTGGCATTATTTATTCACAAAACTAAATTTTACCCTCGTGGCGTCAGTGGCACGGCAAATGGATGCGCCGTTTAGCGTTCAAAAGGTTAAAACAAACACATATATAACACCTTGGAGATAACATATAGCACCAATCTTTACTTTGGTATCAAATTGAATACAAGTCCCAATAAGTTACGAGTATTAAATATTCTTTACAGTGAACTTCAATCTGAACTGAACGCAGCCGCCGTAGGCCTCAACTCGGCCTCGTCCGAGGTGGTACAAGGCATCGAGTCCCCATCGGCCCTCGCTGATAACTCGAGGCATTTCGGAGACGCTTTCAACCGTCTGCTGGGCGTTGGCATGGAGATGGCGGGGCAGACTGAGGTAAGATCTAGGCCTCCTTTTAACCATTTTTGGGTCTAGGGTATAAATACTGAGGTATGAAAGTTATAGGCCTCAAATCACCCCTCATTAATGTATTTTTGTACTTACCTACTTTCATAGACTGTCCCATTTTTTGCCAAACGCCTATTCAAGTGTGACATTGTTTGCAGGACCGCGAGACCCAAACCCTGATGGTGAACTCGATGAAATCCGTGACGATCAACTCTTCGAAGCTGCTGACGGTCGCCAAGTCTGTCAGCCAGGACTTGACGCGTCCCAATGCCAAAAACCAGCTCGCTGCGGCCGCGAGAGCTGTCACAGAAAGCATCAATAGACTGGTAAGTTTCTTCTTTTTACAGCTGAAATGATTCTCTTTCTTAACCAGATATCACCTCTGTAGAAAGCAAAAAGAATAGATAGTGTAGAGGATTACTGTCATAGTCACAGTAAATTTACTGCCATCTATCGGCACACGATTAAAAATAAAAATGTATAGAAATTACAAAAAATATATACACGGATATATGGTACTTTTATATGATTTTGACCCATGTTCTTTCACTGATGTGTTAAAATTGTTAAATATCAAACGGTGTTGTCAACGCCATCTAGCCGAGCATAGGCCAAAGGTGTGGCGCCATCTATCCGAGAATGACTGTCTTGATTTCCGAGGCACGTTTTTTCCTTAGACTTTCCTCATCTCTCTTTAGTCGTTCCCTCATTCCTGAGGATCGAGATCACTAGGTTTCACATCCCTGATCGGCTGTCTCCATCGGTCTCGATCCATTGTTGCCCTCACAGCTTTATGGGATTTGCTAGAGAAAGTGGCTTCTCTAACTTGGCCAGTCCATCTGGTTGGCGTGCGACCGCGACTTCTCTCGCCTTCCACTCATCTTATACGGAGTTACATATGTCTTTGGTAGAAAGCAAGCATGTGTTATTGTTTCTATAAAACAAAAAAAAACTACGGGTTGCACTCCGGGAGTGCCGACAGAAGTGAAAACTCAATGACTAGTCCAAAATGTCTGCAGCACTGTATAATTTTATTGACCCATTCTCTTTTCTATTGAAAAATGTTAATTGTTTAAAATTCGAATTGAAATTGTGAAGTTACCTTGCAGACCTCGCATCTAAATCATGTCAGCATCTAAGTCATGATATTTTGAGTTTTATTCACCAGTACTAGAGTTCCCTTTTATTAGCGATTTCATCAAGATGTAGCTTTATTGAATTATATTGGAGTGATATAAAGTTAGAATGTAACTGTGAGATCCTCGTATTTCAGCCCGTACAAGATTAGAACATTGAGCTTTGTTGCTTAATATAAAAGTCCAGTTTGAAATAATTGACCTGATTATGATACGTTATACTAAAGTTCTTTGGTGAATAACATTGTCCGTCACCCATGACGTCAGCGCGTTACGCGGTACGCTGTCTCGAGTTTATCATTTTTTCCCCACCTCAAAAAGTGCTCAGCGCCGCTAAAGAAGCTTTTAAAATCCCTCAGGTGGACGTGTGCACTGAAGCGGCGCCCGGCCAGAAGGAGTGCGCGGCCGCCATCCGCAGCATCGAGGGCTCCCGGGTACTCCTCGACGCACCCTCGCAGCCCGTCAGCGAGCTCAGCTACTTCTCTAATGTCGACGCTTGCGTCGGACACAGCAAGGCTCTTAGTAAGTAAACAAATATTACTCCGAAAAACCTTTTGAAAATTGCGGTTATTTTCGTGCTTCGTTATTTAGATAAAGATAAAAGATTTTAATTCGTAACGATCACAAAACATGTACGGACATGTACATACAACAACAGCAAGAAAAGAAGAGAACAATAAGTGTGCATCACAAAATGGACCCTACTCAACATAATGATAAAGCCAGCGCTGGTCTTCCGTAGGGCCCATTCGGTGTTGCCACAACAGATAACACAAAAAGATAAATATTAAAACATTGCAAAAGATACACAGAAGAAATAATTAAGAAAACAGAGAATACATAATACAAGAAAACTAATTAAGAAAATAAACTAAACAAAATGAAAAGAAAAGCATAAATATTGGATGTCTTATAAAATTTGCAGTAATGAGTCGACCACCCAGACTGGGAGAGGCTCGTAGTACAGCGAACGTTATGGCGCAAACGTGTTGTGAAGGGTCGCAAGTTTTGTTATGAGACCTGGTTAGCCGCACTCGCTGACAAAAGGCAAAAAACGACGACAAGGCGTCTCAGTACCGTTTTCCACAAATCTCTCTTGTCAGGCCTGTCTCGCATCGGTCTATTCGGCCACCAAAAACGGTGATTCTCCAGTGTTACACCATAAATCGTCTGCAGTAGACCCAAAGGCCAATGAAACTAGCATGATTTTAACCTAATCGTTTTACAGGCGAAGGCATGTCAAGCATGGCGACGTCAGTGAAGCGGTCGGAGTACGCGCAGTTCTGTCGCGCCGTGCGCAACGTGGCCGACGCGGTCCTGGGGCTGGTGGACTGCACCGCTCAGGCTGCTTATTGGGTAAGCAACACTAAATCATTACTTACTACGGTGACGCAATGACCCAAAGTGAGTCCTGGCCTCCGACACCAGATCACGCCATGCCTCTTCTTGCTACCAACTTCATTTATTTCTTTCTTTTAGGCGTTTCATACATCCTGTTATCTTTACATCACAAGTCTAATCGGCGGCGACACATACAATATCTCAACAGAATCAGCGCGTGCTCTAATCTATACTAAGCTATCGACACGCGCTGACTATATTATGCTGACCGCCATAGTTGGCAAAAACGATAATTATATTAGTGTTACATTTTGGTGGCGTGACCAGGATTATTTTAATAAGTTTTGAAAAGTCCGCCCGGATAAGTTTAATAAGTGTATTGTTTCTCAGGTGGCCGTATCGGATTCAACGTCAGTGGCCGGCCGACCAGGGTTGGTGGACCAAGCGCAGTTCGCGCGCGCCGCGGTGGCCATCGAGCAGGCCTGCCAAGCTCTGGCTGACCCTACTAGCGATCAACAACAGGTCAATTCTTAATGTTCTATAGTTCGTTTTTTTATTTATTTATTTATTTAAACTTTATTGCACAAAACATAAAAATAATGTACAAATGGCGAACTTAATGCCTAATGGCATTCTCTACCAGTCAACCATCATTAGAAAGAACTCCAAAGAAGGTCATTTTATCATTAGAAAGAACTCCAAAGAATGTAAGCGATCTTGACACGTCTTTTAATTGAAAAACGCTTTTTAAAAATCATTGACTATTACTTATGAAAGCAGAAGAGTATAAATGATCGTATTAGATTCATAATTGTTACATATTTGCCGTAACTTATTGTTAAAATGCGTTTTTCAATTAAAATACACATCAAGATTGTTTACCTTATTTCTAATGCTGAAAAAAACGAACTATAGAGTCAGACCAAGAAAAGTCGGCAAAGATTTTCATAAAACGCGCATTGGAAGTGTTATCTTAAACGTCAAACTTCTATGAAATTATGACGTATAAATAACACTTGCACTGAGTGTGTTATCAAAATCGTTGCAGATTCAACTAGGCCTAACTCTACCTTTTTGCTAAAGTTTTATATTGCGAATTCTCATGGCAATTCATTATCTCCAGAATTGTTTCATAATTTAACGTTTGTTGTTCCATAAAACGGACTTTTAGTAATCTTTACTTTCCTAAACTGGATTCAAAACACGAAAGGTCGTTAGTTCAAACCTCGGTGGTCAATAGTTGTAATTAATGATAGTTGTAATTATTTTACAATGTGCAAAATGAGGGTAAAATATTATGTCCAGTATTTTGGACTGTGTGAAGTTAAGGGTCAAATATCAAAACAGAAATTCCATAATCCATAATGCTTTATATACTTTATATATATTTTGTGACATGATTTCTTTGTTCTGCAGGTATTATCCGCCGCCACAGTGATCGCCAAGCACACCAGCGCCCTCTGCAACGCGTGCCGCGTCGCCTCCGGAAAGACCACCGAGCCGCAAGCTAAACGACACTTCGTTCAGGCCGCTAAGGACGTGGCCAACTCTACAGCGGCGTTGGTGAAGGAGATTAAGGCCCTGGACAGCGATTATAGCGAGGTTAGTACATAAGCACAGAATAAATAATAGTACTAACTAGGTACAGAAGATTCACTCTCTAACAAAACGCGTCTGTTACGATCAGGACAGATATGGCCGCTAGGTGGCGACAGCGCCACGCGCGGCTTATGGCTAGCCACCAAAATTGGTGCCGAACGGATGTAATTTTGGCTACCTATTGCAAAGCGACGAAATGTTTAATTTTTAGACAAATAACATAAGCCAGATCACTGAAATAGGGCTAAATGTTACTTTATAGGGCCTGAAATGCTACTTTACCTGTATTTAATTTCCCCACACAAGCATGCCGTATCTTAATATGAATAACACATAACCATGATATGAATAAACAGTAAGGGGAAATTATAATGAGCTCGGTTTTCGTTGCATTTTTTGTAGACTGAAAACGCTATTTAAGCTCTATTTATGAAACTATCCAACACTAGTGTGCTATATCAGGCGTGGGTCACTCCGCGATTTCGTCGCGTCGCTACAAGCACATGCGGGCACACCAGTTTTGGTGTCTAGCAGTAGTGGTTGCCGCACACCGCTATGGAATGGACGTCTGCTCGCGCCTGCGCTTATATCTCTCGTAAAGACGCGTTTTGTTAGAGAGTGAACCTTTACCTAGTACTATTATTTATTCTGTGGCCATATCTCAAAATGGATGCAACATATGCATGATAAGTTCGATGACAGTAGTAAGTGACGAATATAGAGAATTTAGTCACACGGTCATTATTGGGTTAGTAGTAACGTAGAACTGAACTTATGAACCATAATTACACTTTATCTCGTTGCAGTAGGGTTTGATTTTAAGTGTCATCATCATCGTCATCTCAGCCATAAGACATCCACTGCTGAACATAGGCCTCCCCCTTATGGGGGGCGAATGCCATAATCGCCACGCTTGGCAGGCGGGTTGGCGATCGCAGTCGAGTACACTGAATTTGAGGGACGCTGCTGCCCGTCCACCGGTGGTCTTGGACGTGGTTTAAGGTCATACCCGGGTCCGGGATTTTAAGGCCCCCCCACATCTGGCGTCTTTCGAGCGTCGGCGTCTGTCGGCGTCGGTCCAGCGCTATGGAAAATGACGTTGCTGCGCAGTTGCGTCGACGTCGGCCATAGAATTGTAGACGCCGACGCTCCGCCAGATGTGGGGGGGCCCTTAAGTGTATAAGTTAGTAATGAATTGTTTCCACAGTCCAACCGCGCCCGCTGCGCCGCCGCGACGGGCCCGCTGCAGGAGGCGGTGCGCGGCCTGTGCCAGTTCGCGGACAGCCCGCAGTTCAGCTCCGTGCCGGCGCGCATCTCGCCGCAGGCGCGCCACAACCAGCACTCCATCCTCGAGAGCGGCAGGTATGCCCCTACATCTCGGGCCCGCTGCAGGAAGCAGTCCGCAGCCTGTGCCAGTTCGCGGACAGCCCGCAGTTCAGCTCCGTGCCGGCGCGCATCTCGCCGCAGGCGCGCCACAACCAGCACTCCATCCTCGAGAGCGGCAGGTATGCCCCTACATCTCGGGCCCGCTGCAGGAAGCAGTCCGCAGCCTGTGCCAGTTCGCGGACAGCCCGCAGTTCAGCTCCGTGCCGGCGCGCATCTCGCCGCAGGCGCGCCACAACCAGCACTCCATCCTCGAGAGCGGCAGGTATGCCCCTACATCTCGGGCCCGCTGCAGGAAGCAGTCCGCAGCCTGTGCCAGTTCGCGGACAGCCCGCAGTTCAGCTCCGTGCCGGCGCGCATCTCGCCGCAGGCGCGCCACAACCAGCACTCCATCCTCGAGAGCGGCAGGTATGCCCCTACATCTCGGGCCCGCTGCAGGAAGCAGTCCGCAGCCTGTGCCAGTTCGCGGACAGCCCGCAGTTCAGCTCCGTGCCGGCGCGCATCTCGCCGCAGGCGCGCCACAACCAGCACTCCATCCTCGAGAGCGGCAGGTATGCCCCTACATCTCGGGCCCGCTGCAGGAAGCAGTCCGCAGCCTGTGCCAGTTCGCGGACAGCCCGCAGTTCAGCTCCGTGCCGGCGCGCATCTCGCCGCAGGCGCGCCACAACCAGCACTCCATCCTCGAGAGCGGCAGGTATGCCCCTACATCTCGGGCCCGCTGCAGGAAGCAGTCCGCAGCCTGTGCCAGTTCGCGGACAGCCCGCAGTTCAGCTCCGTGCCGGCGCGCATCTCGCCGCAGGCGCGCCACAACCAGCACTCCATCCTCGAGAGCGGCAGGTATGCCCCTACATCTCGGGCCCGCTGCAGGAAGCAGTCCGCAGCCTGTGCCAGTTCGCGGACAGCCCGCAGTTCAGCTCCGTGCCGGCGCGCATCTCGCCGCAGGCGCGCCACAACCAGCACTCCATCCTCGAGAGCGGCAGGTATGCCCCTACATCTCGGGCCCGCTGCAGGAAGCAGTCCGCAGCCTGTGCCAGTTCGCGGACAGCCCGCAGTTCAGCTCCGTGCCGGCGCGCATCTCGCCGCAGGCGCGCCACAACCAGCACTCCATCCTCGAGAGCGGCAGGTATGCCCCTACATCTCGGGCCCGCTGCAGGAAGCAGTCCGCAGCCTGTGCCAGTTCGCGGACAGCCCGCAGTTCAGCTCCGTGCCGGCGCGCATCTCGCCGCAGGCGCGCCACAACCAGCACTCCATCCTCGAGAGCGGCAGGTATGCCCCTACATCTCGGGCCCGCTGCAGGAAGCAGTCCGCAGCCTGTGCCAGTTCGCGGACAGCCCGCAGTTCAGCTCCGTGCCGGCGCGCATCTCGCCGCAGGCGCGCCACAACCAGCACTCCATCCTCGAGAGCGGCAGGTATGCCCCTACATCTCGGGCCCGCTGCAGGAAGCAGTCCGCAGCCTGTGCCAGTTCGCGGACAGCCCGCAGTTCAGCTCCGTGCCGGCGCGCATCTCGCCGCAGGCGCGCCACAACCAGCACTCCATCCTCGAGAGCGGCAGGTATGCCCCTACATCTCGGGCCCGCTGCAGGAAGCAGTCCGCAGCCTGTGCCAGTTCGCGGACAGCCCGCAGTTCAGCTCCGTGCCGGCGCGCATCTCGCCGCAGGCGCGCCACAACCAGCACTCCATCCTCGAGAGCGGCAGGTATGCCCCTACATCTCGGGCCCGCTGCAGGAAGCAGTCCGCAGCCTGTGCCAGTTCGCGGACAGCCCGCAGTTCAGCTCCGTGCCGGCGCGCATCTCGCCGCAGGCGCGCCACAACCAGCACTCCATCCTCGAGAGCGGCAGGTATGCCCCTACATCTCGGGCCCGCTGCAGGAAGCAGTCCGCAGCCTGTGCCAGTTCGCGGACAGCCCGCAGTTCAGCTCCGTGCCGGCGCGCATCTCGCCGCAGGCGCGCCACAACCAGCACTCCATCCTCGAGAGCGGCAGGTATGCCCCTACATCTCGGGCCCGCTGCAGGAAGCAGTCCGCAGCCTGTGCCAGTTCGCGGACAGCCCGCAGTTCAGCTCCGTGCCGGCGCGCATCTCGCCGCAGGCGCGCCACAACCAGCACTCCATCCTCGAGAGCGGCAGGTATGCCCCTACATCTCGGGCCCGCTGCAGGAAGCAGTCCGCAGCCTGTGCCAGTTCGCGGACAGCCCGCAGTTCAGCTCCGTGCCGGCGCGCATCTCGCCGCAGGCGCGCCACAACCAGCACTCCATCCTCGAGAGCGGCAGGTATGCCCCTACATCTCGGGCCCGCTGCAGGAAGCAGTCCGCAGCCTGTGCCAGTTCGCGGACAGCCCGCAGTTCAGCTCCGTGCCGGCGCGCATCTCGCCGCAGGCGCGCCACAACCAGCACTCCATCCTCGAGAGCGGCAGGTATGCCCCTACATCTCGGGCCCGCTGCAGGAAGCAGTCCGCAGCCTGTGCCAGTTCGCGGACAGCCCGCAGTTCAGCTCCGTGCCGGCGCGCATCTCGCCGCAGGCGCGCCACAACCAGCACTCCATCCTCGAGAGCGGCAGGTATGCCCCTACATCTCGGGCCCGCTGCAGGAAGCAGTCCGCAGCCTGTGCCAGTTCGCGGACAGCCCGCAGTTCAGCTCCGTGCCGGCGCGCATCTCGCCGCAGGCGCGCCACAACCAGCACTCCATCCTCGAGAGCGGCAGGTATGCCCCTACATCTCGGGCCCGCTGCAGGAAGCAGTCCGCAGCCTGTGCCAGTTCGCGGACAGCCCGCAGTTCAGCTCCGTGCCGGCGCGCATCTCGCCGCAGGCGCGCCACAACCAGCACTCCATCCTCGAGAGCGGCAGGTATGCCCCTACATCTCGGGCCCGCTGCAGGAAGCAGTCCGCAGCCTGTGCCAGTTCGCGGACAGCCCGCAGTTCAGCTCCGTGCCGGCGCGCATCTCGCCGCAGGCGCGCCACAACCAGCACTCCATCCTCGAGAGCGGCAGGTATGCCCCTACATCTCGGGCCCGCTGCAGGAAGCAGTCCGCAGCCTGTGCCAGTTCGCGGACAGCCCGCAGTTCAGCTCCGTGCCGGCGCGCATCTCGCCGCAGGCGCGCCACAACCAGCACTCCATCCTCGAGAGCGGCAGGTATGCCCCTACATCTCGGGCCCGCTGCAGGAAGCAGTCCGCAGCCTGTGCCAGTTCGCGGACAGCCCGCAGTTCAGCTCCGTGCCGGCGCGCATCTCGCCGCAGGCGCGCCACAACCAGCACTCCATCCTCGAGAGCGGCAGGTATGCCCCTACATCTCGGGCCCGCTGCAGGAAGCAGTCCGCAGCCTGTGCCAGTTCGCGGACAGCCCGCAGTTCAGCTCCGTGCCGGCGCGCATCTCGCCGCAGGCGCGCCACAACCAGCACTCCATCCTCGAGAGCGGCAGGTATGCCCCTACATCTCGGGCCCGCTGCAGGAAGCAGTCCGCAGCCTGTGCCAGTTCGCGGACAGCCCGCAGTTCAGCTCCGTGCCGGCGCGCATCTCGCCGCAGGCGCGCCACAACCAGCACTCCATCCTCGAGAGCGGCAGGTATGCCCCTACATCTCGGGCCCGCTGCAGGAAGCAGTCCGCAGCCTGTGCCAGTTCGCGGACAGCCCGCAGTTCAGCTCCGTGCCGGCGCGCATCTCGCCGCAGGCGCGCCACAACCAGCACTCCATCCTCGAGAGCGGCAGGTATGCCCCTACATCTCGGGCCCGCTGCAGGAAGCAGTCCGCAGCCTGTGCCAGTTCGCGGACAGCCCGCAGTTCAGCTCCGTGCCGGCGCGCATCTCGCCGCAGGCGCGCCACAACCAGCACTCCATCCTCGAGAGCGGCAGGTATGCCCCTACATCTCGGGCCCGCTGCAGGAAGCAGTCCGCAGCCTGTGCCAGTTCGCGGACAGCCCGCAGTTCAGCTCCGTGCCGGCGCGCATCTCGCCGCAGGCGCGCCACAACCAGCACTCCATCCTCGAGAGCGGCAGGTATGCCCCTACATCTCGGGCCCGCTGCAGGAAGCAGTCCGCAGCCTGTGCCAGTTCGCGGACAGCCCGCAGTTCAGCTCCGTGCCGGCGCGCATCTCGCCGCAGGCGCGCCACAACCAGCACTCCATCCTCGAGAGCGGCAGGTATGCCCCTACATCTCGGGCCCGCTGCAGGAAGCAGTCCGCAGCCTGTGCCAGTTCGCGGACAGCCCGCAGTTCAGCTCCGTGCCGGCGCGCATCTCGCCGCAGGCGCGCCACAACCAGCACTCCATCCTCGAGAGCGGCAGGTATGCCCCTACCCCACTCAGGGCCCCTTGCACCATCACACTAACCCGAGGTTAAGCGGTTAACCTGTCCTCTCCCACACGCTCAAATCTGGGACAGAAAGAATAGGGCCATATGGACAAAGCAACTTTCATTGAAGTCAATGCTCGTGGGACAGGACAGGTTAAACCGATAACGTGTCAAATTGCTACCGGTAACCATGGTAACACCAGATTTAACCGGTTAACCCTGTGTTAGTGGGATGGTGCATAGGGCACTTAATCTTACAAAGATTCTCTTATAGTCTGCACTCGAGCTCCAAGGAATTTTAGGAATTCCACTTTTCAAAGTTTCACCTGCCACTTGGGATTATTTCACTGCAGTATCTCTCCTCCACTGCACTAAACGTATAAGTAGTTGTGTGTACGAAAAACTAAAGAAGAAAAAGAAGAAGAGAAGAAAGGAGAGAGAAAAGGAGAGGAAGAGAGAAGAGAAGAGAGAGCTTTATGGGATGCTAGTTCCCCCCGCCGTATTCACAAGTTACTGGTGTAAAATTTGACGACCGGTTGGCCTAGTGGGTAGTGACCCTGCCTACGAAGCCGATAGTCCCGGGTTCGAATCCTGGCAAGGGCATTTATTTGTATGATGAAACAGATATTTGTTCCTGAGTCATGGTTGTTTTCTATGTATTTAAGTATTTATATATTATATATATCGTTGTCTGAGTACCCACAACACAAGCCTTCTTGAGCTTACCGTGGGGCCTAGTCAATTTGTGTTAAAAATGTCCTGCAATATTTATTATTTATTTATTAAAATTGAGTTTGACATACGCTTGACCAATAAAATTATGTTGGCGATCACACCAAATGTTACTAAACGCTTCGAGCAACACGGAAGGGAGGCGGCATTCGCACTATTTCCCCTCTGCCGAGGTACAAGATTAGCGCGTCAATATAATCTAGCGCGGGTAATAAAACTAGTTGCACTTGGATTTTTCACTAGACCGAGTCCAGACGCGCGCGTGAACACTGCTGCACAAAAATGCCTGTTTGCTCAGTTTTTTGTTATAAAAAGAGGTCGGGGACATCAAATTTACAAAAAGAAAGTGTTACATTTCACATGTAATATTTTTTTTTTACATATCATACGTTTAATTACATTTAATACAATTATTATATTTTAGTCTCAACTAATTGTTGGATTTATCGATTTTGCTCGCTCAGTACAAATTGCGGATCGGTCGAGCGACAAATCCGACTTCTCATCTCTCAGAATACAATGACATACTTCAACGAAAATGTGTTAGTGTGCGTGTTGTGACACTAGTCACTCGTCCGTACACAAAAAGAGATCGAGGTTTGCAAGATTTGTCTTTGACGTGTGTCATTTTCTATGTATTTGTGACGTCATTACAGAGGGCCTCCCGCAAACCACGTTCGACGTGTTGCCTCCCTGTCACACTTACGTATGAATTTACAAGTGCCATAGAGAGGCAACACGTCGAACGTGGTTCGCGGTAGGGCATTTGATTGGATTTTGTATGTAAGTGTGTGAGAAGTGCGACTGTGTGCACCTTCCCCCCGCGAAAAATGGCAGAATGATTTGTACGGTGAGATATCGCTTGGGCCCCTCCCTTCGGACGTGTCGGCAGCCGGTGTTGCTCGAAGACTAAACGCAACTGATGTGACATCTGGTAATGATTTATATTTTTTTACAAGCTTTTATTTAGTTTCACCTGACCGTTATCTGTAATCAAATCTTGCAAGTTAAATTTGATCCACTTCCCGGTTTCCGATTGAACTAAAATTTTGCATACATACGTAAGTCGGGTGACAATGCAATGATTATTATGGTGTCATCGAGCTGATCTGATGATAGAGACCGGAGGTGGCCATAGGAACTATGTGATAAAACAACGAAACCCAGTGTTCGGGGTTTTTTGAATTGTCTCGATGAGCATTACTTGCCTGTGGTAAGAAAAGTACAGTCAGCGATAAAAGCTTGTATCAAAAATGAATTTTTTGCCAACTTATTTGTCCACAGGAGCATCATCTCAGCTTCATGCTCGATGCTGGAGTCGGCCAAGGCTCTCGCGGTGACGCCAGAAGCCCGCCCACAGTGGCAGGCGTTGGCTACGCACAGCAAGACCGTTTCAGATAGCATCAAGAGTCTACTCGGCGATATCAGGTAACAATTCCAAATCATCGTTAGCATTAGGACGACCTTTGACGAAAATATATACGCAAGAACGTTGCTTTTGAAAAATATTTCAATGATATTTATATTTCTTGCACCATTTTTGAGAAAAGCACTATATATGACTCGTCTGGAAGGCTACTTGCTGGCTTCGGATTCGATTAAACGGACTCCCAAGGTCGTCCGTTTAAAACGAATCCTCAGCCTGCAAGTAGCTACTTCCGAGCCTCGACAATAATGTACTATTGTTCACAGAGAGAAAGCCCCGGGACAGAGAGAGTGCGCGGCCGCGCTGGAGACGCTCGGCAGACAACGGCGCGCCCTCGACCAGGCCGCTCTACAAGCCGTAGCCCAAGAGCTGCCCCAGATGAAGACCGACTCGCTGCAAGGTAACATTATGACACTTTTGGAATGTGCAAACAAACAAACAAACAAGGTGGACTGACGACCTGGTAAAGGTCGCGCGAGTCCGCTGGATGCGGGTGGCGCAAGACCGGTCATTGTGGCACTCTTTGGGGGAGGCATAGGCCTCCTCAGTGGACGTCTTCTGCCTGATATGATGATCATGATGAACAAACAAACGGCCTCTTACCTTGAATGCGTTCGAAGTATCAGTACCGCTGGGAATGTAAATGTTATATAATTTAATATTAATTTAGAACCATTACTAAATCAGATGGTATTAAGGGTGGTTAGAAAAATTCAAGATGTTTTCAGTGATCTATGTCGTTCTAACGCTTAATTTTTTGACGTGATGACGTCTTATAAATCGATGAACACCGGTAGCATGCACAAAAGAGTGTCATGGTAACGTTACGGCTAAAGTATGCAATTTTTCAGCAATGTTTTCTTATGACGTTATCACGTAAAATTATCGTCCGTAAACTGACTTTCATCATCATCTCAGCCATAAGACGTCCACTGCTGAACATAGGCCTCCCCCTTGAATGCCCCTGAAATGTTTGTTGATTGAATGTTTCTTGGCCTTGGGGTGAATGCCATAATCGCCACGCTTGGCAGGCGGGTTGGCGATCGCAGTCGAGTACACCGAATTTGAGGGACGCTGCTGCCGTCCACCGGTGGTCTTGGACGTTGTTTAAGGACATACCCGGGTCCCGGGGGTGTAAACTGACTTAACAGTCAACCATTTTTTTTTCTCAGGTTACCTGGAGCAGATCGAGAACAGCACCACTGAGATGCTGGAGCGCATCGAGCCGGTCCGCGTCGCGGCGAAGGGGGAGGCGGAGAATCTCGGACACTCGGTTGTACAACTGGTAAATATTGCTAACATTTCAATCTTTACTCGCACTTGTCTTATGTACCAATATAGACTAGTCATTGCCTGCTAATTCCTCCGCAAAGAGGTGCTTTTAGTTGTCCTCACCTACTGTTGTACTAAATTAGAACTCCCAATTCACCAGTTTGTTGAATTATTTGAATTCAGAAGCTTTATTCCAGGTTATACTATCTCTGTGCTAAAGATCACCAAAATGTGTTCAGCCGTTAATTGTGTGAATGAGCAACCAATATCCAAATACCTATTATATAAATTGGTTGTCACATTTATAATATTAGTAGAATACCATTGAAGTATATATCTCAAACTTAAATAAGCACTGGTTGTACTAATTTTTGCACAAAATGGTTTTATAAGATGATTTTTAGCTAAAAACTATGATTATTCTGTAGGTATCATACTGCGAGCCGCTCGTCTCTGCCACCATCGGCGCGGCGTCCAACATGACGTCATCGTCATCATCAGGCGAGCTGATAGAGCACGCTCGGACTGTGCTGGAGACTCTGGCTTTAGTGACCCATGCCGCTAGCCAGGCTGCCGGAAATCCTACTGTAAGTAGTCACTGTTAACAGAATGTATTTTATCGGGCTGATAAAACTAACCCCAGAATATAATGCCATATTGCAATCATGACTGAACATAGTCGTAGTAAACTAAGTGTTATATTGTGCAACGGTCTAGTTTATTGATAATTATGTACATATATTTATTTTATTTTCAAAATTTAGCATTCTAGCTTCTTCTATATTATACCTTTAAACGAGCAATTGTTGTACATTTATTTATTTATATGTTTATATAAGTATCTATTTCGGGGATCTCGGAAACAGCTCTAATGATTTCGATGAAATTTGCTATATGGGGGTTTTAGGGGGCGTAAAATCGATCTGGCTCGGTCTTATCTCTGGTAAAACGCGCATTTTAGATTTTTATATTTTCCGAGCAAAGCTCGGTCTCCCAGATATTGTTCCATAATTTGAGCTCCCGCTTACAATTCCCCTTGTTACAGGCCATCACCGCGCACCGCAACGTGGACCAGCAGAGCCAGCTGTGCCGCTCTGCTCTGACCGAGCTTCTAGAATGTGCTAGAACGCTGAGCACAGAACGCGGCGCCGTCGGGCCTCTGCTGGACTCGCTGCAGCGCTCGGTCTGCAAGCTTACTCCTAGCAGGTAAACAACGATTTATACAACGTTTCCACAGATATATTTATCTAAAAATGAAGCCGATATAAAAAAACCTATGTCAAAAAAAATCGGTAAAATGAGTAAAAACGGATGGGATCTGTGGATCAGCAAATTCAGCTAATCCGCCCTACCGGCTTAGCCAAGGTGACAATCGCTATCGCTACGACAACGAAACGCTTTGTGTCTCTCTATCACTCTTGAACATTGGTGCGACGGTGACGGTTGCGTTTCGATCACTACGGAGCGTTTGGCATGTTGGCTACACGGCCTGATTTTACCGAACTGTTAGAATGATTAATACCGGCTGTTTAGCACGACACGCTGCATGGTTTTCTCAGCAGCCTTTAAGGGGCCCACTGATTAACAGTCCGCCGGACGGTATCGGCCTGTCAGTTGTTCGGAACTGTCAAAATGTTCTAACTGATAAGCCGATACCGTCCGGCGGACTGTTAATCAGTGGGCCCCTTTACAGATGTAGTGCATAATTATTTTCCATCGTATTTTCACGGAAACTTACGAACGTGTCTTGCTATTTCAGTCAGTCTCGGTACAAAAAGTACTGAGGTCGACTGAGGTAGCATGACAAATACGAACGTTTCCGAGAAAATACGATGGAAAACGATTATGCACTACATCTGTGCATCTTAGCAGGTAACCAGGAATTATGGGCATAACAAAATAAGTAATATAACCCCAAGATTTTAACGCCACTTGCATTTCACTAACCCGGGGTTAACCGGTTAAACCTAGAGTTACCATGGTTGGTCTGGGCCTAAGACCATTAATGTCCTGACGCTCAAATCGACGCTTATCATTAACAGTGGCACAACTCGAAATGCTGTTGCATTTAATATTCTATCTTTTACTGGTAAGATTTAAAATCGAATGGCATTTCATTTTGTTTTGTGTCACTATTCATGATAAGCAAATAACATTTTTAAGACCTACAATCTTTGTATACTTAAAACAACGTAGTTGACCAGAATGACTAGCAATATAGACATAATTTATTCTTTACTGGTACTTTGACTCTATGCTCTTCCAATAGCTAAGTTCCCCTGAGTCAATATACCCAAAAAAAATCTGGGGACATCTTACACAGATCAACCTAGTCCCAAACTAGGCAAAGCTTGTAATATGGTTGCTAGGCGACAATGATAAATATCAGTGGCGGCGCGTCAAACATATCCATAGGCAAGCCGGGGGCTAATTTGGCTTACATATTTCCTTTACAACTCTGCTCAAACGTCCAAAAAGAGGCAAGCCGGTGGGAATCGGCTTTTATGGACGCGCCGCCACTGATAAATACATACTAAATAAATACATACTTATATATATATATAGAAAACACCTATGATTCAGGAACAAATATTTGTCTTCATCACACAAATAAATGCCCTTACCGGGATTCGAACCCAGAACTGTCGGCTTCACAGGCACGGGACCCAGCCACTAGGCCAGACCGGTCGTCTAAATAGGACCCGTAGTTGTTCAAAATGTCCATCGTTTGTATATTCGCGCTGTTCGAGTTACGTCAGGGCGTCCTTAACCTAGCGATTATAAATACCACGGTGACCCGCGGGACCGGAATAGCGCTGGCCATCTGGGCTTTGTTTACTAGTGCTCGACATGCTAATGCCCAATAGATGACACCCTGCTGTCACCTCTATTGACAATGACTTAAATTTCAAGATGACATGCACTGGGACCGCGTCGAGGACCAGTACGTTTACCTTACACCTTTAGGGTATTTGACTACTAATCAAATCAGTTTCTTTTATCGAACTGTTAAAATGATTTTGCTACTATGGAATTTATATGTAACACTAGCATGTGACGTCACAATCAAATTACCTACTCTTTATAGTTTTACATGGGTTTTAAATAGAAATTGTGTACTCGTATAAAAATAACTGCTGTCTACGTTTCTTTATTAATCTTCTGGTGCTTTACTTTAGGCATGGTGTAATAGTTATTTACGATACAAGTGCGAAAAAAGAGGAAATTCGAAACGAGTGGCGATAAATTAAAACACGACCGAAGGGAGTGTTTTAAATCGACACGAGTTGGGATTTTCCTATTCGCGCGTGTATCGTACAACGTTTTACAGTACATATGGCCCTTTAAACTTTTGACATACGCACGAAAAGTGCTATTTTACGCACTACTGCGGGAAAATAGGACCATATGTACTGTAAAAATTATTTTAAATACAGTCAATACCCTATTCTAAGATTGTAAATATTTTACACTAATGATAACGGCTCATCTCGTCATACATTAAAAACATCTTTGTTTCTCAAAGAACCCCCAACGCTATTTATCGCTCTAATAGGTATAGATTAAATCAATCGGCGAATTATTGACAACATTTTTACTGGCCAATATTTACTTTAAAAACCGGCCATGTGCGAGTCGGACTCGCGCACGAAGGGTTCCGTACTATTACGCAAAAAATCACATGTGTTGACTTGTATGGGACCCCACTTAAATAGGTATTTATTTTATTTTGTTTTTAGTGTTTGTTGCAAGTTATAGCGGCAACAGAAATACATCATCTGTGAAAATTTCAACTGTCTAGCTATCACGGTTCTTGAGTTACAGCCTGGTGACAGACAGACGGACAGACGGACGGACAGCAGAGTCTTAGCAATAGGGTCCCGTTTTTACCCTTTCGGTACGGAACCCTAATAAAGAAAATAATTTGTGTGCATAAATTATGAAAGGTCAGATGACTCATTCGGAATATACCGACCAGATACCGACGGATGGGTTGAGATCGAAGTATAAATGCGGTTCTTCAATGGATTGCACTTGGCCGCCTGCCCGCTCGAGAGCGGTGATCTAATCACTAAAGATAGTCTAAACAGACTTGGTAACTTCGTTGGTTATAACTGACTACAGATACATACATACATATAATCACGCCTATTTCCCGGAGGGGTAGGCAGAGACCACGGATTTCCACTTGCTACGATCCTGACATATCTCTTTCGCTTCCTTGTAGTTCATAATTGGGGCATTATCTATGAAAAGGGACCTTATTGTCAATGGCGCTTACGCCGCACTGCGTCGCGCGGTATTGTATTTATATCGGAGCATCGTTAATAATGGCGTAAGCGCCATCGACAATAAGGTCCCTTTTCATAGATAACGTCACAATTGTTTCCTTTCGTATTTTCACGGAAACGTACGAACGTGTCTTACTATTTCAGTTAAAGTACAACAAGTACTGAGGTTGATTGAAGTAGCATGAACGATTTCGTCATATAAAGCGGTAGTACCACGATCCCGACTATCGGGTCGTCCGGCCTGGGAACGAAATCATAAAATACCCGATAGTCGGGTTCTCGGCACTGAATGAAAGTAGACAATTTACCATGCGCTTATGAACTTCAAATAAAGCTACACCGGCTCCAACCCTACACCTCTGACCCAAGAATATAAAGCTCCTTCTGTCAGGCGTGGCTCACTCCGCGATTTCGTCGCTTTGCTACAGGTGGCTGAAGTACATACGTTCGACCCCAATTTTGGGGTTTGCCATAAACCGCGCGTGGCGCTATCACCACCTAGCGGGCACATCTGTGCTGGTCGTGACAGACGCGTTTTGTTAGAGAGTGATACTTCTGTACCTAGTACTATTATTTATTCTGTGCCGTAAAGACTGCCGGCCTAGCCAAGGTTACAATCGCTATCGCTTCGACAACGAAAAGCATTATGTCTCTCTATCACTCTTCCATATTAGCGCGACAATGACAGTTGCGTTTCGATCGCTACGGAGCGTAAGCGATTGGCGTCTTGGCTACGCGGCCTGGGCCTTCAACATTTTGTGCGTCTAGCCGTCTACTGATTCTTCAGTCTATGGTTTAAACTAAGTACCTAATAACAGATACAGTGTCAGTAGCCGCTCGCATTCCCCCGCGACAGACGCACCGATGGATCGCCTTCGTAAAATGAAAGATGTGTTTCTCAAAACAAGGTCAATTGTATTGTAAAATATCGGCGTGTTTAGTGATGTGTGTTGAATGTGTTCGTTATGGTGTATGTTGAAGTATTGAGCATATGTTTCAATTAGGATAGATCCTAAGTATAAAAAGCCGGCCAAGTGCGAGTCGGACTCGCGCACTAAGGGTTCCGTACCCTTACGCAAAAAACGGCAAAAAAATCACGTTTGTTGTATGGGAGCCCCACTTAAATCTTTATTTTATAATGTTTTTAGTATTTGTTGTTATATCGGCAACAGAAATACATCATTTGTGAAAATTTCAACTGTCTAGCTATCACGGTTCTTGAGTTACAGCCTGGTGACAGACCGACAGACCGACGAACAGCGGAGTCTTAGTAATAGGGTCCCGTTTTACCCTTTGGGTACGGAACCCTAAAAACAATACAAGTTCACAATTGGTGGAGTCATCGCATAAAGAAAAAAACATACAACCGGATTGATAACTTCCTCTTAATACTTTTCACTGTAAAAATAATGTACTGACATGACTAAGCTAAGAAGAAAAGTTACAGTCTACCGATCAATAATTAGGTCAAATAAATAAATATTATTGATCTTTCCCGTTCTGATATATAATAATATATGCTCCGAAAGTCTGCCTGGAGCTGTGACGCCGTTCGGCCCGTTATTATCAATCAATAAATCAATATTTAATGTGCAAATAAAACATAATAAAACCGGCCAAGTGCGAGTCGGACTCGCAAACGAAGGGTTCCGTACCATTATCTATAAAAACGGTCACCCATCCAAGTACTGACCCCGCCCGACGTTGCTTAACTTCGGTCAAAAATCACATTTCTTGTATGGGAGCCCCACTTAAATCTTTATTTTATTCTGTTTTTAGTATTTGTTGTTATAGCGGCAACAGAAATAAATCATCTGTGAAAATTTCAACTGTCCAGCTATCACGGTTCGTGAGATACAGCCTGGTGACGGACGGACGGACGGACAGTGGAGTCTTAGTAATCCCGTTTTACCCTTTGGATACGGAATCCTAGCAATGATTGAAATATGTCTCATTTGTCATTTATTTTCAAACTATTAAGGTGCTGTGGGTTCAGCCAACAGTTATTGATAAATGATAACGCTTTTTTAAATCATAATACGGTTGCCCGAGAGGGTTTGGACATGAGAGGAGGCCTGTGCCCAGCAGTGGGACGTATATAGGCTGAATTATTATTTATATTGTATGTATTTTCCATACCTCGGGACTGGGGTCCCAAACCTTTAGGAGGGAGGTAGGTAAGGTAGTAAAAAATAAAATTCTATAACGTGATATCCGCCATCCCGGGCACGCACAGCCATCTCGGTCACACTCAGTGAGAGTGATAGAAACATCGGAACTCACGGGACCTTACAAAAACAGTGTCACTCCAGGAGTGCCGACAGAAGTGAAAACTTGAACAATTAATGCAGATGTTCAAGTTTTCATAAGGGCCCATTTAGACGATGCGAGAACTCGCATGCGAGTTTCATTACAGTGCGGGTTTTGATCGCTCGTTTGAATTAGACGCAGCCAACAACCCGCAATGTAACTAAAATCGCACGCGAGGTCGCGCGGGTAACAGTGTCGTGCGTTCAACGATTTTTTCCCATCCAAAATTGCCCAACGTACCTTAAGACGAAACAGGAGCTGAGTTTTATACCCGTCTTGCTAACGGAAGCGGCTCCTAAAACTAGTGCGATAAGGACAAGGCGAAAAATCCCGCGTAAAAATCTCAAAAATCGAGGTGTCGTACTCGACTGTTTCCTCCTCCAAAACTTAACCAATCCTAACCAAACTTGGAAATCTAAATGATTATGAAATTATCTGTGTCGGAAGGTTTTGCTTTTTTAGCTTATTGATATCAGTTTTGAATACGACGCCTCTCATTGCGGCATAGTCAATTAGGCCATTTTGGCTATTTTTGAAGGGCTTTAGCGCCTTAAAAAACAAAAATATCAAAAAAAGCAAAACGGTCCGACACAAATATTGACTATATTAATTTGTGTTGAAAAAATCATTGCTATAGCATCAAAACCCACGAAGGAAACAGTTGAGTACGTTTGAATGGAGAAATGACCACTCCTGTTGGCTCTTAAGAACTTCTTCAATAAATATAATGGTCGTTGTTTCAGACTGTCGCTGGTGGGTTCGTTCGACGAGACGGACTCGTTCGTGGACTACCAGACGAGGATGGTCGGCACCGCCAAGGAGATCGCCCGCCTCGCCACTGACATGGTGAGCCACTGGCATGCCACACTCATATCTATTTTTTACGCACTAAAGAATATTTATCATAGCTTATACTAAAATAACTACAGTCAGCGATAAAAGCTTGTCCCAAAAATGAAATTATGCTAAAAACTTATTAAATGTTGATGTTGACTACAGACGGCGAAGGCGGCGACGGACGCCAGCCGGCTGGTGGTGCTGGGCAACGAGCTGTGCGTCAAGTACGAGCAGCTGGCGCAGGACAGCGTCGGCGCCTCCGCCACCACGCCCAACGCCGACGTGGCCAACAGGTACGCCACTCCAACCACGACACGCCCGTGTCACCGATATATCAGCCACGGACGCCAGCCGGACTACTAACTACTACTAACTGACCCTCCTGTGGGCAATAGTTAACAGCTTGTAATAATAATGGTAATGATTTTATCATACTTATCCAAATATAAGGATAAGTACCTTTTCATATGGATAAGAGCGTTTTCACATTGTCCGGTCTGATGTCGGATGTCGGAAGGAAGTAAAATGTAAGAAGTAAGTGTTTCTCTGTTTATTTATACATTTAATTAATAATTGTTACTAAAAACGATAGATAACACAAAAAAGAGCCGACTTAATGCCAATGGCACTCTCTTGCAGCTGTTTTTGTCATAGGCGCTTTCCGACATCGGAAAGCGCTTCCGATAAATTCAGCCATTTCGGAGCCCCCCGTCAGTTGTCGGGCCTATAATAGTTGTTTGTGCGCATATATGTATATGTGTTTGACCCGATAGTATCCTACGTCCTTCCCCGGGACTCAAACTATCTCCATACCAAATTTCATCTGCAAACGCCTGATTCTATTCACTAATATACCACATATATACCATATATATATATATATGTTGACGACCAGTCTGGCCTACTTAGTGGGTAGTGACCCTGCCTATGAAGCCGATGGTCCCGGGTCCCTGGTAAGGGCATTTATTTGTATGATGATACAGATACTTGTTCCTGAGTCATGGTTGTTTTCTATATATTTAAGTATTTATATATTATATATATCGTTGTCTGAGTACCCACAAAACAAGCCTTCTTGAGCTTACTGTGGGGCGTAGTCAATTTGTGTAAAAAATGTCCAATAATATTTATTTATTTATATAATTTGTTGCAGCATCCGTGTGGCCGTGGTGGAGCTGGGCGAAGCGGCCGCCGAGCTCATAAAGGCGGGCGGGGCGTGTCGGCTCAACTCCAACACCGACGCGCGTCGCCTCGTCGCGGACTGCTCTCGCCGCGTCAGCGAAAAGGTACGTTAACAATAGTAGACTGTTAACTAAGGGATGAAAGTTTGGCGGTCGAACGTAGCGAGAGCGCCAATAGTCCGAGGCTGAAATTATACCTGTCATCCGAGTTAAGCACTCTACTGTTCATTTTGAATACGAGGAAAGTAAAATGCATATGTTTTATTTAAAAACAAGACAAAATAGAAAAAAAAACTATTTACAGTACATATGGTCCTATTTTCCCGCACTAGTGCGTAAAATAGCACTTTTCGTGCGTATGTCAAAAGTTTAAAGGGCCATATGTGCTGTAAAACGTTGTTAATATTTTGAGTTGAGCTATCCAGAAGTTTACGTTGTACAATTTGGTGCCGTGACCAGGATTTTTCACTATAAAATATCGATTAAAGACAGGCCGCGTAGCTAACATGCCAATACCTTACGCTTCGTAGCGATCGAAACGCAACTGTCACTGTCGCACTAATATGGAAGAGTGAGAGAGACACAAAGCGTTTCGTAGCGATAGCGACTGTCACCGGTTGTGCACAACTTTTTTGTTAATGCAGACCTGTGTCCAGCAGTGGGACGTATATTTGTTATGTTTTTCGTAAAATAACTATAATAATGTTTGTGTTTAGGTGGTGTCGGTACTGGCTGCCCTACAGGCCGGATCACGTGGCACACAAGCTTGCATCGACGCGGCCGCCACCATCGCGGCCATCATACAGGACCTGGACACCACCATCCTGTTCGCTAGCGCAGGTAAATGCTATTTAGCACTCGAGTTATTCCGTGGATATGAACATGACTACATTAGTTACCACTTAAACATGGTCGAACATAAAAACGTCTAGTATGTAAACTTATAAAAACAGATTTTCTTTTAAAAACGGAATATTCTATTTCCTGATTTTAAAGTCTCTTAAATGTACCCCTGTTTTGTCTTTAGCTCTACCGCTTAACTAGGGCGGTTAAATAGAATTTATCATAGTTGTTTATAATGTGTTATATGCACGTTGTGTGCTGGTTTGACTGTGAGCAACTATATTCTGCTCATGTTAAACAGAAATTAGACCCCAACTAATCTCCCTTCTAATTGAAATTCGTCGCACAACTTTCTTTCAAACCGTCTGAAGTTTAAAACTAAAAATAAACGGTTGGAATTAAAATTTCAGTGATTATTTTAATCATTTCTACCTTCCTCCCCCAGGCACTCTCCACTCTGAGAAGGAAAACGACACGTTCTCCGACCACCGCGAGAACATACTCAAGACAGCCAAGACGCTGGTGGAAGACACCAAGACCCTCGTCGGGGGAGCGGCCGGCACCCAGGAACAGCTCGCTCATGCTGCGCAGAACTCTGTCACTACTATTGGTGAGTCTACTAACAGAACATCCTCCAGACAGCCAAGACGCTGGTGGAAGACACCGAGACCCTCGTCGGGGGAGCGGCCGGCACCCAGGAGCAGCTCGCTCATGCCGCGCAGAACTCTGTCACTACCATTGGTGAGTCTATTACCAGAACATCCTCCAGACAGCCAAGACGCTGGTGGAAGACACCATGACCCTCGTCGGGGGAGCGGGCGGCACCCAGGAACAGCTCGCTCATGCTGCGCAGAACTCTGTCACTACCATTGGTGAGTCTATTACCAGAACATCCTCCAGACAGCCAAGACGCTGGTGGAAGACACCGAGACCCTCGTCGGGGGAGCGGCCGGCACCCAGGAACAGCTCGCTCATGCTGCGCATTACTCTGTCACTACCATTGGTGGGTCTATTACCAGAACATCCTCCAGACAGCCAAGACGCTGGTGGAAGACACCGAGACCCTCGTCGGGGGAGCGGCCGGCACCCAGGAACAGCTCGCTCATGCTGCGCAGAACTCTGTCACTACCATTGGTGAGTCTATTACCAGAACATCCTCCAGACAGCCAAGACGCTGGTGGAAGACACCGAGACCCTCGTCGGGGGAGCGGCCGGCACCCAGGAACAGCTCGCTCATGCTGCGCAGAACTCTGTCACTACCATTGGTGAGTCTATTAACAGAACATCCTCCAGACAGCCAAGACGCTGGTGGAAGACACCGAGACCCTCGTCGGGGGAGCGGCCGGCACCCAGGAACAGCTCGCTCATGCTGCGCAGAACTCTGTTACTACCATTGGTAATTCTTTTAACTGAAATATCTTTTATAGTTGGTCAAACCAATTAGTAAAAACCTGGAAAACTATACTCATCCTTTTCTTTTGGGTGCTAGTACTAGTGTAAGATAAAGATAGTATGATTCTCTCTGTCTATGATTGAAATGAGACAGTCCTTTCACAAACTATATTGACATTATTGACCCTGAAAATTTTCGGCTTTACTTGAATATCTACTTACATATTCAATGAAAATATGAAAAAAAAATGCTTTGAATCTTATTTTATTAATATTTAACCGAGCATCTAAAAAGCAACCAGTCAACTCTATGAAACTAACTCGAAATTGAGGAAAATTTATGACAAAAACATATGATTATATTGTCAAAATCGGAAACGCATTGAACTTCTGTTTAAAATAAGTTAAGATCTACAATAGGCTTTTATTCCTCACTAATGCTAACTTTTTGTAAGGGGTGGGGCAGAAGTAGGGGAGGCTGGGTACGTTGTAACAGGGTACGGTTGAAACAGAAATTCTTAGCTTATGGCCAGAGACCAGGGTGGGGCAACTGCCCCACCTTGCCCCACCGTGGGTACGCCTATGCTAACTTAAGCTATTTTTCCACAGTGCAACTCTGCGAAGTGGTGAAGCAAGGCGCGATGTCCCTCGGTTCCCACTCTCCGGAGCCCCAAGTCTTGCTGCTCCACGCCGCCCGAGACGTGTGCGCGGCCCTGAGAGACTTGGCTGCAGCCACCACGGCGGCCAGCGGCAAACAACTCAAACACCCTGACTGCGAGAGGCTTAAACATGCTGCTAAGGTAAGTTAGTGGCATTCACTACTGTCGAGGCAGAGTATTTGATGAAACAAGCCGCCATGTTGCTTCTGCTCTTCAAGACAACGAGATCTCTTTTTACTCCGTTTTTTTTATTTTAGCATTAGAAATAAGGTAAACAATCTTGATGTGTCTTTTAATTGAAAAACACATTTAAAAATAAGTTACGGCAAATATGTAACAATTATGAATCTAAGACGATCATTTATGTTCTTCTGCTTTCATGAGTAATAGTTAATGATTTTAAAAAGCGTTTTTCAATTAAAAGACATGTCAAGATCGCTTATCTTCTTGCAACTTCTTTCTAATGCTAAAAAAAACGAACTATAGAAGCAGAATACAGTGAAACTAAGTTTTGTTGAGCGAAACGTTGTTATACCCCATTTCAAACGCCAGATTCCACTTGAGGCCTTCGTTAGGCGTTAACAATACGGGTAGTGACAGCAAAAGATACCCGGCAAAACCTTTTTTGCGGAGTACAAAATAAAAACAAAAGATACCTACCCGAGTTTACTTCACTATAGGCAAAGAGAATAGATAGTATAGAGGGCTATTGCCAAAATAAATTTTGTAGTCACGGTACATTTACAGCCATCTATCGACACACGATTAAAACTTAAAATAAAATTGAAAATGTATAAAGTAATAAAAATATGTTTACGGATAAATGATTTTTTATTTTTATTGTTCCATACTGACCCATGTTCTTTCACTGATATGTGTTAAAATTGTTAAATATCAAACGGTGTCGTCAACGCCATCTAGCCGAGAATACGCCAAAGGTGATGGCGCCATCTATTCGAGGATGACTTTTTCTTGGTTTCCGAGGCACGTTTTTTTCTTAGACTTTATTTATCTTATACGGAGTTATATATATCTCTGCTATAGGTAATACCACCACATGCTGACTTTGAAGAGCAGAGCTTGTAAAGCAATCATTAAAGAATAGACCAGCATTATGGTTCTCTCTGTGCAGTTTCAAGTGGAATCGGGCCATGGCTTTTGAAATGGGGTATAAGTACATCATATTGGTAAAGTCATTAAAAATTCTTCTAGAACTGACTGACTGGTCACTATTATATATTTTTTTAACATGCCATTACTAAGTTACAAAAATATTATTGCGAGATTGTGAGGTTCGAATCCTGACTACGTAACTAAAATAAGAAACTTGTCAAGTAAGTTGTATTTCAGGTATTAGCACTAATGGTTGTGTCGTTTTGTATATATCCTGGGTAAATGTGTGTGTTGTCTGTGTCAATATTGGACTTTTAGAAGCGGGACTGAAAACGCTGTTTAACTGTGACAGAACCTACTTTGCGGAAGTGAGTTTGGTGCCAACACTAACGTAAAACAGTAATTCGACTAATCAACAAAACAGGAATTTAACATGATTGAATTTCACTCTACTTTACACAGACAGCTGAATTTGACTATTGATGTGCCAACTGAAAATTTCAATAGTTACGAAATATTCAGACTTTTCTCATTATTGTATTGACAACAGAATTTTCCATTTCCAAAATGAAAATTTCTAATTTTTCTTCTTAAATACTGCAGCATTTTATCCAATTTCCTTGAAATCGAAGTGGTGGCACCAAAGCTTCCCAATGGTCCTCCATGTCTGTCCAGAAGCAGTCCTAACGTGTTATTTCCAATAGCGGCTGTCGGACAAGCGCCGGAGCCTGCCCACCCCGCGCCGCCGCGACTACAACTCGGCCGACTCCGAAACCGATCTCTTCCAGTCAGACCAAGAAGACGAACTTATCAAGCTGCTAGACTATTCCAGTCAGGACGATGACGTATCCCCATCCGTCTTCCACGATAACTGCGAGGAAATCATCGCGTATATAGAAAGATTAATGAAAAACCCTGCGAAAAGAGGTGTCGATGATGATCTTAATATTAGGTATAATATGGCGGCGAAAAATAGCTTGTTAGATATGGATTGGAGAGTACTGAAGTATGGAGAAAATATACTCCTCGGTGAAATAAAGACGTTAGTAGATCTGTTTATAGATTATAATGAAAGAGCGGAGAATAAGCGTAAGAGGGCGATGATTCAGAGATTGAAAGCGAATGATGATCTTGATAAAGAAATGAAGAGGCTATCACAAGTTATTGAAGACATGGACTCTGAAGTAGATGATGTTAAAGAAGTAACAAAGACGATAAGATCCATACAGACTTTCCCTAGATCTAATAAAGTAGAAAGACTGAAGAGCCCAATATTTAAGGTTACGAAAGTTAAACCAGTCAGTTTAGAAAGTAAAAGTCCTAGTCCAGATAAAGACGTTCAAGTCAAGAGTCCTAGTCCAGAGAAAAACGTGGAAGTGAAAAATCCTAGTCCGGAAAAACAAAATGGCTTCAAAGAAATCACTGTAGCCCCGGAAATTGTTGCTAAAGATGTCAAAGTGATCTTCCAAGAGATGTTGAACGATGATTCTGAATGGTGGAAGGCTATAGCTAAAAAGAATTTAGACAAAATGGAAGAAACTAGGAAAGAATTAGAAAGGTTTAGCGGACATGAGTTAGTACTAGGTGACTACCAAAACGAGATAGACAAGTATGAGAATGAGAAGAAAACGTTACAGACGTTTATCGATGATGTCGATAAATCGAAAGCTGTAAATAAAGATTTGGAATATGATAAGAAATATGAAGATATGGTTTTGAAACTAATAGAATTTGCGAAGAAAGATTTCATTTATAAAGGTTTTGATCCATTAATAGAACAACTCAAAGCTCTTTCTAATATACAGATAGAATCTCGTAAAAAGAAAGTTAACATTCAAGACATTGTTAATATTTATACGCAAATTGATATATCTAAATATACATATGAGGAGCTTTGTCTGTTGGAAAGATACTACAAAGAAATCATCCGCAAATATAAAGAAGAAACCTATGATAAAGAAAATATTAAAAGAGACGACAGATCACCTAGCTTATGTAGAGATGAAACTCAGTCAGCGCCACCAACTTTCCATAGAAACGTCATTTTAAATGTCCATTCAAGTCAGAATCTAACTAAAAACATAAACCACTACAGCAGCACAATAATAACAAACGGAGACTCTTTAAAACGTTCTAAAATCAACAGCAACAACTCCAAAAACAGTCTAGAAATCTTCGACCTGACCAGGACTTACCCAGAAGAATATTACGCCAATAACTGGTGGTCGATTTACGAAGACATCCTCAAAAATAGAGAGCACCAGTTCGGTTCTATCGATAACTGGTGGAATTTCTACGAAGCTATCTTAAATAAGAAAGACACGTCTGATGAGGAATTAAAGAAAATCCGAGCAGTAGTGAAATACAGGAATAGTCTAAGGAGTGTAAAGAAGCCAAGCAGCAGGATGGAGGAGCAACTGAAGATGCTGGAAGATGTGAAGAGGCAGTCGTTCACGGAGACGGAGGACGTGGCGACGGATAACAGAGAATCGGTCAGAGTCTGTCGCACGACTAACGCATGACGCCGGGAATCAGTGTCGTGCTATAATGATTTGTTAAGCTTGTGTCCGAAACAGCAATATACGAAAATAGCCGAAGTAAATTAAAATATAGAATATGTTAAAGTCTGTCCTCACATGGACTAAAACAAACTTAATTTTTTTTGTCTGCAAATTCACTTCAAAGCAGAAGCCGAGAGCGGAAATTACCTATAATTTATTTGCTATTGTATCTTTTAAGCTAAATAGATCTCTAAAACTAATAAAATAAATTAAAATATCAGACGGACAAAAAAAATTAACATGTTGACCGCTTTCTCCTGATTAAAGGAGCAAAGGCTTTGATTAAAATTTAGCTGTCCCCATTTTTTATGGAGATCTAATTTTTTTTTGTAAAATTTTGCGATTGTCAAACTCAATTATATATTTTATTTAAATGCTTGTGGTTGCAACGCGTAGCAAAATTGTATAAAATATTTATAATAATCATTATAAAGTAAGTAAGTAAATACACTTTATTGCACCACAAAGAAAAATACAATAACAGATTTACAGTGTAAATAATGGTAGCAACAGGCGGTCTTATCGCTGTAAGCGATCTCTTCCAGACAACCTTGGGGTAGCAGGATATAAAGAATATAAAATTATATTTATAAAGTATTTGTGTTCCGGACACGAGCTATCACCTTTCTTCTTGTCATTTTCAGCTCTTGTGTCATCTAGAAATGTGTTTAGTCTGTTTGGTGTGGCATGCTTCCCTCGCTCGTAGGGCAAGGGCGACTGCACGCTCATCATGTCCTTTATGGAAAAACAATTGTACCAAAAAATCTTGGAAATTACTCACTTCATAAAATCTAATCTGAAATATCTAAAATACACATATTATGATTATTTTTTTTCATATTTGTACACAAATCAGGCCAATTCGTATCAAAATTTCTAACTAGCAGGGTAAGGGTACCCCTGTGGGGTAGCCATTGAATGTGCCGTTCGTTTTTCAGGACTGTATGAATTACTAAACACATTTCGATTCATCTCATGGTATTGGAAGTTCCGCTTGACATCCATACCCCAGTCAACGACGACACATGGCGACCCTGCCAATTTTGCCCTTGAAACTTTTATATGATATTTTAGTTTTCTTTTGTGTTTAGAATATATTATGGTTCGTGGTCGTCGTTGAATGGTATACCAGTGAATAACTCAAAACCACAAGCTTTCATTATCTCACTAGCAATAAAAGTCCAATATTGACGTGAGCTTCGTCTATTATATCTATGTATTTATTTCACGGTGTCGAAAGCTTATGGGTTTCCGCTATGGCATGGTGCTTTACTTGTTTTAAAATCATCCTAAACTTAGCTGGCAACCCTAAGCTTTGAATATTAATATTAAGCAGGCAACATTGGGATAAATAGTAGGTTATAATTGGCGCCATTGCTTCCCATTTACACTTGGGTAGAAATGCCTTGAATTGTCGAGTTGAATGGAGTATGAAAATAAGGGATATTGATGGGGTATAACATCACATTTCATTAGCATTTATAATATATCGGTGAAGAAAATTTAAACACATTATTTGGCCTTAATTTTTGGACATCTCACAATTCCATTTAAAGGAATTAATAATATGGGTATTCTGGCTCAACTCCATGCAAGTCAAGGTATTTAAATGTTGGTTTGTTTTATTATAAAGTAAATAATTTTTCAGGTGATGGTGACCAACGTGACGTCACTGCTTAAAACAGTCAAGGCCGTTGAAGACGAGCACACGCGAGGAACCAGGGCGCTTGAGAGCACCATTGAGGCTATCTCGCAGGAGATTGAGGTAAGGAAGAAATAACCCTATAATTACGATTATAACCCTTCGGGGACAGAATCCTAGAAATGAGTAATACATTCAGCATCATATAAAAATAGACAGCTAAAGTGGCCTTATTGTGTAAACACTCGTTTGTTGCTTTAGGCATAAGGACGTTACGTGTTATATTAGACATATTGCCACAAACAACGAATTAGAATTACAATTATCGAGACAAGTTGTCTGTAACTACGTTAGTGTACTAAAATGTTAGAATATTTCTAAAGGAAAACATGCAGAATACAACCTGGGGTCAAAGAAAACAGGTTCTTAATTCACTTCGAATTGAAATCCTGGTCACGGCACCAAATTGTAACCCCCTTTTTTATTATTGTGTATTTTATTTCTAATGATTTCTTAAAATATTCATACGTAAAACTAAAATCGCTGAATTTCTCCACAAATTTGACTCTTCTAAATCAAAAGTTCTTCGATATTATGACTCTGTACTTCTTCTTCTTCCTCGCGTTGTCTTAGCTTTTGCCAAGGCTCACTACTTATGACTATGACTTATGACAATTATGACTTTATTATTATTTAACTTCTACAGATCCTCATGAACCCGACACCACCAAAAACTACAGCTACACCAGAAGAGCTGATCCGCTGTACGCGCCAGATGACCGTCAGCACAGCGAAGGCAGTTTCAGCTGGAAATAGTAACAAGCAGGACCAGTTGACTGCCGCTGCTAATTTGGGAAGAAAGACTGTTGTGGACCTGCTGGCTGCTTGCAAGGTACATATATACATTTGAACAGTTCAGGGGAAATACTATAAAGCCCCTTTTAGACGGTTCAAAGAACTTGTGCATGCGATTTTCGTTACAATGCGTTATTTGGTCGATCGACTGAATTCATTGTACTCCGTAGTTAGCTATGTATCGAATATTGCATGCAAGTGCTTGTACCATTTAAGTGGGGCTTAAGAGTCCTTGTTTTTTAATGTCGTAAATTAAAATATAATTTTCCTTTTACACTAATTTGATACTGGCATCTAATATAACTTGATGTGTCATTTACTGCTAGTATTCGTTCCAAGGGAGTCCGGGAGTCGTGGAAATCAAGGGAGGGAGGCCTTTGCCCTTGGCCCAGCATTGGGACACCAAAATAGGCTAGGAAAAAAAATGTATATCCCATTGTTGGCGTCTCTCATCTTTTTTTTATCAAAGTCGTTATTTCAAAGCTTAGAATGAGTCGTTATAATTTTTTTATCATCTCTTCTAGTACTCGTGTTACACACTTCTCGAATCTTTTAATTAAATCTAGTGCAGTAGGGTACCCTCATGCACAAAATATGTTTTTTGACCTTACTAGTTCCTTGTTTAACTAAATCCTTCAATCCAGGCGGCAGCATTCACAGCGGAAACCGACGAGCTGCGCATACGCACCATCGAGGCCGGTCGCGAAGCGGCGCTGGCGTACCGAGCGTTGCTCCAAGCCGTACTCAGTGGCAACGGCAAGCGACAGTTGCCCGACTTGTCCCGACGCGTCGCCGCTGCTGTCGCTGATATTATCGCCGCTGCGGATCTGCTTAAAGGTATGGACCTAAGTTATTATACTAGAGAGCATACCGACCGTTGTTACGAAATTTGAATTTTTAATTTGTGTGGAGGTTACTACATGAAGGGTTACAATTTGGTGCCATGACCAGGGTTTTTTTTTACTTTAAAAAAGTGCCTAGAGTTAGACCGTGGTAAGTTTGCAGCGTGTTTGATAGCACAGAGCGTGGAAATGTTATCATAAACGTCAAATGTCAATAAATAAATATTTCCTTCTACCAATAAATTAGATTCGAACATTTCTTTCATTATAATAAATTAATAAATAAATAGATCCCGAGGAGATGATAATTTTTATCACGAAAATTATAGAATTCGAACTGTTGAGAGAAATACTAACATTGACTGTTAGTGCTTGAGAAAGGAGACCTAGCCTCTCCGAAACATGTCGCATGAGTGACTAAAAAAGAGTCTAAACCGTAAAATTATTCAACAAAAATTATCATTTTAACTCAGACGAAGTCCCGTTCAGAAGTTGGTCTGACATTTATAATAAATGTATGATAAATGATTGTAGGGTCGGACTGGGTGGACCCCGACGACCCGACCATCATCGCGGAGAACGAGCTGCTGGGCGCGGCCGCCTCCATCGACGCCGCCGCCAAGAAACTCGAGTCGCTCCGCCCCAGGAAGAGCATGAAAGTACAGGTCAGCTCCCCTCATAGTAGAACAAAACATTATTTTCCACGCTACAAAGTTAAATTCATGCAAAATATTATAGCTGTATATTTGATCTTTGAAATAGATTGGCCTCGTCTCAATGGTTAGCGCTTATGGCTCCTCTACGCGATGGGCCATCGCCGGCCGCTTCAAGGGACGCAGCCATGCGGTAGAATGAGATAGCAATATCACTTGCTCCCTAACGCATAAATGCGTCCCTTGGAGTGGTCGGCGTTGGCCCATCGTGTAGAGGAGCCATTAAAAATCTACTTAATGGGGCCGGTCGAAGTATTTAGCAAATGGTGCCAGCATAGCTATCCCTGTCAATCCGTAGAATTGTGTTAAAATCTTGTTTTTTTTTTATTATAATTTTATGCCCTGGATGCCAGCCCTTTAAGCCAAATATCATCGAACTCAACTAGAAAAAGGCAAGCTATGATGGCGCCATCTATGAAAACCTTTGACAGTTGCCAACCCCATTAACACTTAGTACGCCAACTACTTCAGATGTGTCAAATAGTACTATGTCAACTCGGTGTAGACTTAAATCAGGTAGACTAAATACAGTTGATTTCATTTTGTATTTCCAATTATCGATACAGTGTGTTTTCTGTAACAGGAGCAATAAATTAAACTGTAGGCTGTACGCCTCAAACTGACCAACATTTGTTCAGCAACTTTTGTAAATAACTCATGGTTTGATTTTTATTACACTTTAAAGTTTATTCTAAGACGCAATGTATTGCAAATTTTGTCATGTTTACAGCGTTACAAACACACTGATGTCAGCGTACATTGAAGGCAAATAGGCAATATTTATTTTGTATGAAAAAGAGGAAGTCTAAAGGATTCATAATTTTTTAAAGTTGCTGAACAAATGTTGGTCAGTTTGAGGAGTACAACCTTTAGTTTAATTTATTGCTCCTGTTACAGGAAGCACCCTGTATAATTATGTATTACTTACCTAAGTATGTACACACAACGGTGCAATAAAAACTCTATCGTATAACTAATGTTACCATTTACCTCAAAATGCTCTAAATATGTAATTTATCCAAGAAGAAAATTCATAGACCGGCATGAAGAACAGAAGAGAAGAAAAGAAGACAATGCCAGTGGTCGTTGAGATATGTTTGATATTCTTGGTTGTTCTGCGTATCACCCGGGAATCAAACATATTACCTAACGACTCTGGCGCTTCGTCGAGTTAAGAAGATGACTGACTGTAATGGGCTAAATTATATCTTTTTTGTTGATATTTACTATTTTGCACCTGTGTCTAACATTTAGTAATTTCCAGAGAAAAAAACGACAGTTCTTAATTTGTGCTACATATATTTTTGTGATCAATGTTCTCCTAATATATATCATTTTACAATTCAAGAAAGGAGAAATTTTCAACCTCTCTAAAATTTCAACCCATCCTCAACTCTATAGTCCGTTTTTTTAGCATTAGAAAGAACTTCGCAGAAGTTCGCCTGTGGTTCTAAATCTGGCACTTTTAGCGATAACAATTTGAAGTAAATTATATGTATTGACCATGCTACATTAGATAATTCAATAATTATTAACAATTAACGAGCCTGATAAAAACTGCACGCTTGCTTCTGCGGAGTTCTTTCTAATGCTAAAAAAAACGAACTATAGTTTAAATGGTGAAATGTGGTGTGGTGTGTGGTGTGTGTGGTGTGGTGGTGAATGGTGAAGTATAGTTTTAGAATATAAAAAGACTATTATCATCGTTTTTTCTCTGGACTCTTTATTATGAATATGTACATTTTGACGCTGACAGGGAGACATAAACACAACTTTGCATAATGTTCAACTGAGTTCTCTACATATTGTTATATTGATTAGAGATAAGAATTATTATTGTATACTAACAAATTGAATACAATACCTAACAAATTGTATTGTACATTTTATGAATATGATTTAAATTCTCTTCATATGTTTGTGCAGGAGGCAGACGAGAGCCTGAACTTCGACGAGATGATCCTGGAGGCTGCGAAATCTATCATCACAGCCACTTCTGCACTGGTGCGGGCTGCGTCTGCAGCGCAAAGAGAACTCATCGATCAGGTGTGTATCATAAAATGAAGACCGAAGTGATCCCATAAGTGTTCCGTGAACAATATTTGTACGGAACACTAATAATATATGTACTAGAAGAAGACAAGGACGGCAGAGATGGTAACGACCATTAGAAAAATAATTGGCACACACTCATACAGAGAGAGAGAGAGAGAGAGGGAGGTTGTGGCCCTTTTACCGAATTACAGTTGTGATGGTTACTTACCTACAAAAATGGGGGTTAAAACTGAACTAAATACTTCCATGTATACCGTATCTACAGGACGTTAATGACACAATAATTTATTTTTCACCACACCAGCTCGGAAAGGCTTACTTTGTACTTCAAAAACTGATAGCAAAGTTGCATTTTATTCACATTGAGGCAAAGTAATCAAAAGCAAATTTTGAGTTGTTTTCTTATGTTTGTTGGTAGAATTTATGTGATGATTTTGGATGATAAATATTTAATATTATTTACATTATAAACATTAATTTGGTTTTGATTTGATTTTTTTTACATTTAATATTTGCTTCGGTTTGGTGTGGTGAAAATTTTGTGTTTTACTCGGGGGCAAACTTTGTTTAACCGCTCGTGCTTTGAAACCCTCGTAACGTTCAAGATTCCATTTTTCGAAATACTCGCTACGCTCGGGGCTCAATTTTGGAATCGTTCGCTTGCTCGGGTATCAATATTAGCACGAGCGGTTAAACAACAACTTTGCCCCCTTGTAAAACAAATAACTATTGTGTAGCAGGCAATAATTAGCACGTTGTTTTGAAACTGGACTATCTTGTGTGTGTTAAATTTTTCTAACGTATTATATTTGTAACCCAAAGAAAAGTCAGGTGCTAATGTTCAAGGCTGGTAGTTACACGCCAAGCTCTGTACCCCCGGTTGTACTGCATGGAACCACACTGTCTGTTGTGGATAAAGTGAAATATCTAGGGCATATCATAACGCAAGACCTTAATGATGACCTAGATATAGAGCGGGAGCGCAGGGCATTGGCTGTAAGGTCTAACATGCTCGCCCGCAGGTTTGCTCGATGCTCAAGAGAGGTAAAAATTGTGCTTTTTAAAGCTTTCAATCAATCATTTTACTCGAGCAGCCTGTGGGTGAAGTATACGAAAAAAGCCTTAAATGCCCTGCGCGTGCAATATAATAATGCACTCAGAATGTTGTTGGGTCTGCCCACATGGTGCAGCGCATCGCGCATGTTCGCCGAGGCCCATACAGACGATGTCCATGCGGTTATGCGAAAGAGAATCGTCTCGATGATGGGTCGGCTTAGGAGCAGTACCAACAGCATTCTGGATGTCATTGCAGAAAGGCCTGAGAATCCTATACTGGCGCATTGGATTCGCCAAGTTATAGGCTTTCTTAAATTTAGAAAATAGATTAGGTTATAGTTTAATGTATGTACATATACTAGGTGTAAAAATTAACATTAGTTCCTAAGTTATACTAACAAATATGGATGCAAATCTGAAATAAATATTTTCAATTCAATTTCAATTCAATATTTTGTGTTCGGTAGGGCAAGGTGGCCCGGCGGCCGACGTCGTCCTCGGACGACGGGCAGTGGTCGGAGGGGCTGATCTCGGCGGCGCGCCTCGTGGCCGCCGCCGCGCACTCGCTGGTGGAGGCGGCCAACGCGCTAGTGCAGGGCGCCGGCTCCGAGGAACGACTCATATCTAGCGCCAGACAGGTGGCTTCCTCCACTGCTCAGCTGTTGGTCGCTTGCAAGGTAACATCACTTTATTACGTTTAAGTTTTCATGAGAAGAATTCTGAGATAGTAAGTTTCTCCGTTAAGTCAAGTTATGAACTATCAGTGTAGCAAATTTCACTTGAATCCGTTTCAGCATCATTCAGCAAATATATCTAAAATCAATCTCCGGAATTCCAATGTCGCTCCTTAAGATGGTATTCCACCTGTCTAATTTCTTTGTCCAATGTCATTGCGTCTCACTCTCTCATTAAGCAAAATTGTGAGACGCAATACTCATTGAACAAAGATATTGGACAGATGGAATACCACCCTTATCAATAACTTTGAGCAAACTTCTCATTATGTTAATTTCATAACTAATTTCATCATTGGTATGGCGCGTTAGCATCTTTATAATCATACATCGGGGGTTTTCGGTGCGGGAATGTTTTACACTAGCCAAATAACAGGTAAAAACTGTATAAAACGATACTAATTTAACCTTTCTAAGCACATTTGGACCTCACTACCTACGTTTAATTCATAGTTTGGTAATTATTTTACAATAAACAAAGTTATAAATACACGAAATCATTCCCGCACCGAAAACCCCGATGTATGTTTATAATTTGACGACCAGTCTGGCCTAGTGGGTAGTGACCCTGCCTGTGAAGCCGCGGTCCTGGGTTCGAATCCCAGTAAGGGCATTTATTTGTGTGATGACACAGATATTTGTTCCCGAGTCATGGTTGTTTTCTATGTATTTAAGTACATATTTATATACTATATCGTTGTCTGAGTACCCACAACACAAGTCTTCTTGAGCTTACTGTGGGGCTTGGTCAATCTGTGTAAGAATGTCCTATAATATTTATTTATTTATTAATCTACTATACGATCTTAAAATGCCCAGGTGAAAGCGGACCCGTCATCAGAATCCACCCGCCGCCTGCAAGCCGCCGGGGCTGAGGTCATCCGCTCCACCGACAACCTCGTGCGAGCCGCCAGGGACGCCATGCATTGCGAGGAGGAACGTAGTCTGGTGTTGAACAGGAGAATGGTTGGAGGCATCGCTCAAGAGATTGATGCAAGGTATTAACACTTTTGGTGCTGTGCGCCCCGTTTTCAGCACAAAATGAACATACATGAACGTTCTTGGCAGTGAATATGTTAACAGCAACACTCATATACACGCTGTCCCCAAAACACAACGCCCTAACTAAACAAAGACTAAGCGTAGCCATAATGCACTGTAACGTTGCTACCACAGGTCGATTGTAGCTTGAACCTGAATACGACTAATAACTAATTTAATTTCATCCTCAGATCTGAGATCCTCCGCATCGAGAAGGAGCTAGAAGAAGCCAGAGGGCGCCTCAATGCGATCCGGCAGGCCAAGTACAAGATGCGCGGCGCGGAGACCTCGGGGGACGAGACCGACACGGATGTCACCCTCGGCAGGGCTCCCGTCAGGTATGTACCTCTAGAAAGATCTAGACACAGACAAGACATCCTCCAGACTGAGCATAGTCGCGCTACCCCCTCTGCCACAAATATACGGTAGTTTTACTCCATTTTCGATCAAGTGTCTTTACGTGACGCCCAAGTGTCTTTGAACGGACCAATCACGGCAGGGGACTCGCTCACCTCGTCCCCTGTATTTTTGGCAGCATCAGTTTCATTATATAATTGCTTATTGCTCTAAGGTCCGTCTAGAGGATGTCTTGTCTGTGGGTCTAGAAGACGATCCGCACGCCAAGTACAGTCGCCATCATAATCGGGTGCTCAAATATATCTGAACACGGACTTAAATGCCTTGAAAATAGAGGCGTGTTCAGATATTACAGATAGTACAAGATGCGCGGCGTAACTAGAGAACTCGGGAGACGAGTTCCATTTGTTAACGATAACAGCGGGCCTAGCCAAGGTAACAATCGCTATCGCTTCGACAACGAAACGCTTTGTGTCTCTCTATCACACTTCCATATTAGTGCGACAGTGACAGTTGCGTTTCGATCGCTACCGAGCGTAAGCGATTGGCATGTAGGCTACGCGGCCTGATCAGTAAATTAATTGTTTGGCGGTAGGCCTCAACACATTTGTTATCTGATTTTCTTCTTATTAGTTTTAAGTTAGTGATAAGTTAGGTCCCCACCGAAAATCAGCGCTGCGGCTTACCGTCGTAGCATTACGCTGAGTGGGGGTCCTATTTAACGTCTAACCCCCTTATTCATAAACGTTTACTAAAGTTGACAAGCCGATAATAATCGTTTGTCCCTTTCCGACGTATTGGTATGATGGAAAGGGACAAACGATTATTATCGGCTCGTCAACTTTAGTAAACGTTTATGAATAAGGGGGTATGTCTCTATATTAATTTGTAATTTAAGTTGTTGGTTTGACGTAAATAAATGTATTTTCTTTCTTCTTTCTTTCTTTCTAATTACCATTTATTTATAGGTACTTACTCGTATTTGCTAATTTTACGAATTGAAATCTTCTAGAATGCATGATGCATTTGGTGGCATGGTATAACTTTATGGAATGTCCAATGTCACAATATCTTCTTCACCTTTTCCAGGCCCCGCACGCCTAACAGCAGCTACATAAACACAACATACAGCCCCAACAGCACCTACTCTCCTCACAACACCAACATAAACCAACATATATCCAACCTAGACAACTCCATACACGGCCCCGCGAGCCCCGGCTACCAGGGCTATCCCACTAGTCCAGGGTACCAAAATCATGGTCAAAATATCCATCCTACCAGTCCTGGATACCAAACTCATGGTCAAAATATCCATCCCAGTCCAGGCTATAATCAAAACACAAGCTACAACCAGCAAAACACAGGCTACAGCCAGCAAAACACAGGCTACAACCCGCAAAACACAGGCTACAACCAGCAAAACACAAGCTACAACCAGCAAAACGTCTCTCACACGACGCACTCGAGCAACGGATATAACACGCTGGAACGAAAGCATGACGAGAAACAGTACACGGTGCAGAGCCCGACGTTCTCGAGCTTCCGGCCCCAGGAGGAACCCAAGCAGAACTACGAGGGATTCACTACTCGGTGAGTGTGGGGGGGGGGGGGGGGAAATGGTCAAACTGGGTATCAACATTAGGGGGGAATGGAAATATTACTATCGCTTTCGAAAGGGTCCAAGAAAATTCTGCAGCGATTTTGATAGCCCACGCAGTGCAAATGTCATTTATACGTCATAATTTCATAGAAGTTTGACGTTTAAAATAACACTTGCACTGTGTGGGCTATCAATAACGCTGCAGACCTTTCTTGGTCTAACTCTAGTAACTAACTACATTGTATTTTATGTCAATCAAATATTATTATTATTCAAATATGTACACAACCTTTTAATGTCGCAAAATTCAGTGGTGTGTATTTTTTGGAACCTTGTATTTTAATGAACATTATACATATTGATTTAGAATTTATTATTGATGTTTTACACTAAATAGTAATATTTTCATTTACCTCTAATATCATGCGGAAAACCCTTTCATTTGCCAAAGAAAATCGCAAGAACTAACATTTTCACAAATTTTAACTTTTTAATGCTTTTTTACACGCTACCATCGGACCACCAGAAGATAACGCCCTGTATATAACACCATAACATCAGGAACACTATAACAAGACTGCTCTCCGCTATGGAGGATACTTTAAAAATAATGTCCTTTTTAATGGACAAGTATGATTTTGTACTTTTTATAACACATATATGTGCCATAACGGTCGTTTTTGTATGCATACTGAGCTGCATTTATGACTAAAATACTTGAAATGCATTGAGTGATAATTTTAAAGTAAACACTTTGTTATGAATAATTTTAGAAGTGCCTTTTACAGAACAAATTATAAATTGTGCCTAAAGACATTGGAATAGCTTAAGGTTTTTTGATAAGATTTTCCAAATTTTATATTACACAAATATTATTTAGAGGAACGGTTCATTTTTAGACTACCCTCAAATTCTTAGTTAATTTTTGAGGGTATTTTTAGAAATAAACCACAAATTTATTACACTACTTCTTCTCTTGCTTTTAAGTCATATTTCATTCATAAAAGAAGAGACTAAGTTATTGTTAAGAATACACTACACTTTTCTAAAATATTTGAAAAACATTGACACCTTTTTTACATTAAATCATTATATCTATAGTTAGACCAAGAAAAGTCTACACCGATTTTGATAGCACACGCAGTGCAAGTGTTATTTTAAACGTCAAACTTCTATGAAAATTATGACTTATAAATAACACTTGCACTGCGTGTGCTATCAAAATCGTTGCAGTCTTTTCTTGGCCTAACTCTATTCGATCGCTATTTGTCAAAACATCAAATTAAAGTATTGTGCTCATTCCTAATAACTATATTGCCTTCATAAAGTTTACTCTGTCATATTTAACAAATCACAATTTAATTTTCTAACCTATCATGCACAATACTTGAAATGCTTTAGAATGCTGTTCTACGAAAATGTGTCTAACATAAATGTTTCACGTCAAAAAAGTGTGGTTTATTCATTATGATTGTGTCTAATTAAACATATTTTAAGTTAGTTTTAAGAATATATACTCTTGTCATTAGCATGGCTTAGCGCTTGCTCTATACTTTCTTGGGCAAAAACTGAATAATTCTTCTGTCCTTTAGAATGGACAGCGTCAAGTTATGATGTCCATTCTTTAAGACAAATGAAAATTACGCAAACTTTTATAATAAAAATTATTGTTTTACTGGTTTTCTATTTACATATTTTTTGAAGTGTGAAAAAGTAAGCGATTACATCACGGTAAGACTTAAAGCAATTATGCAATTGCATACAATGCAATTATAAATACATGGCTATTTTTTGTGTTCAGAGAGGTAAATTTAGTTTTAAACTATAATTGTTTTAAAGTCGCTTACTTTTTGATCCCACTTCTGAAGTTTGAACAAAATGTTATGTAGGAAACTAGTAACATCCTTTCCTCGACCACCGCAGACCGGTGCTTGCTTCATGTCTAGATCTAGATCTTCTTATAATCTGTGTTATGTCTATATCTAGCCGTAAACCGTTTAATTTCCAGAAGCAGAAATGACAGAACGATGCCGTAAGTTTTTTTTAAAGCTTAGGCACATGATGCGTGTTGGCAACGTTTGTATGAAGTGACTAGAGATGCACCGGATATCCGGTTACTATCCGGTATCCGGCCATTATTTTATTATCCGGGCGGATACCGGATAGTGACTTACTATCCGGCCGGATACCGGATTGTAACCTTGCTTGATTTCGGAGTTAACAAATTGGATTTAAGAAACAGACACGGTCATAATCGTACTTGTTTATTATTTTAAAACAATTTAATAAATCCATTGACTTGCACGCGCACTCATTTCGAACCTAGAAATGAGTTGGCGCGAACGTTCACTAGGAAACAGGTCAAACCTGCAGAATGCGCACTTGAAAAACCGAAATGTATACAGGTATTGGTATAGTTCCGCTGGCCGTATATCCGGCGGCCGGATACCGGATATTCGGCTGATGGTCAGGCCGAATATCCGGTATCCGGCCAACCAACTATCCGTTGCATCTCTAGAAGTGACTGTCATTTTGTACAAATGTATGAGAACACGGATTGTGGTGCGCAATGGCAATATCGTGTGGTCGGCGTCAGATACTTAAAACTATTTCTATTTCTGATTCTTCTATTTTATATACAATTATATCTATTTATATACATATTATCTCCCCGAATTTCCTTTCAATTTATTCTTGTTAATGATTGCTTAATTGTAAATATATTTCTCCTGTATATATTTAACCTCTTCCATTACGTTACTCAAATGCTTGTAAGGGTGCTATGGGGCTGTCCATAAATTACGTCATCGATTTTTGACGTTTTTGACCCCCCCGCCCCTATAATAATCCATAAATCATGCTTTAAATGACCCCATTTCCTCCTACTTCATGCTACCGTCATCCGATGTCCAGACCGCCCCCCCCCCCCCCCCTAATTTGAAATGACGTAATTTATGAATAGCTGAAGATGCTAGTTTTCTTCTTAAAATATGGCTAATTCTTACCTCTTTTTTCATTTGGAAAAACGAATGAAAATTTCATAGACTTTTTTATCCTTTTCTTATACTCTTCTCTCTGACGCCGACTTTTGATCGCTTTTCCCGCGTTTTGAAAATGGCATTTTTTCGTGTCAATCCACAGAACAAGGTACCTTACATGAACTTACAACTAATTGTGTAGTTTGTCCTATCTTTTATAACCAAATAAGACACGAATAAGAAACTAACTACAATAATTAATTATAGGAATAAATTACAAAAACTAGGAATTAAATATATATTTGTCTGGCGAATATACCGGGTGTGGCCTGTAACATGAGCAAATAATTAAAACATAGATTATACTCCTCAAACGGTGACACATATGTTCAACAACTTTTAAAAATTATGAAGTATTTAAACTCGCTATTTTTCATACAAAATAAATATTATCTTCAATGGACGCCATCGCCACGCCATATCATTGTGATTGACGTTGCTTGTCACGCCTTACAAACATAACAAAATTCGCAATACATTGCGTCTTGGAATCAACTTTAAAGTGTATTAAAAATCAAACCACAAGTTATTTTTAAAACTCGCTGAACAAATGTTGGTCAGTACGAGGAGTACAGCCTACAGTAAAAATTTATGCTCATATTACGGGCCACACCCGGTATATTATTAATTGACTCTTAATACTAATCTAATTGATCCTACTTACTTAGGTACTAGTAATACGTTGAGGTACCTAGTTGTGTGGATTCGACACACGCTTCGAACCATCGTTCTGTACATATTCCATGTTTTACAGTCTTGTTCCAGCTTTGAGAGATAACCAACTGTAATAATGACGTGTTGACTTATAGATTTAGTATGGGTTGTTTCAAACTATTGTTACGAATACAAAAAATATTGAACTGAGCCTATAGGGACCGTGCGTGTTGGAGGGTCTGCCATCTTGTGGCCTGAATCGGACACATATGTGCACATGTACATTGCCAAAGCAAGTGCTACCATCTACCGTTCTTGTCGGTACGTTTCCTTATGCATAGTAGGTACTGCCATCTTGTGGGCTACATTGGAAGCCTAACGGTACATTTACACCACGCGCCAAAAATCTGATGGCTCCTATGCTGCCCCCTATAGTACATGCACGGGGCCTTTTATTAAATATAGATCAAATTGCCGAGGAAAAAATAGTTCTTAGGAATTTCTTAAAGATTTGGGAAATAGGTATCATAGCAGTAATTAGATAGTTTTATCGCACCCAAAAATAAAACATCCATGAAATGATTCGTCAAACACTTGATAATCTTGGTAATTAAAACACCCGAATAATTCAAGTATCCAAACCAGGAAATAGCGAAGAATCATTTCTATTTTCTGTTCGTCTTTTTATGGCTATTTAAAAAAAAGAGGATCAAATAAAATAGATCAAAATTTGTTTGAAACAACCCACCCCTCAAACTGACCCTAGCAACTAATTTTCTAAACCTGCATGGGGAACTAATAGGAGCATGGAGGAAACGATAACCGTGCGTTCGCTGCAACTGCCCCAAGTCCGGACGGCCGTGCTCGTGGGCCCGGACCCGGACGGCCTCAAGCGGGAGGGAGACAGGATATATTACAAGAGGGAGAAGCCGCCGCCGCCGCCGCGTCGCGCCTCGTTGTTAAAGTATGCGGAATAATGGGTTGGTTGAATCATTTTCCGCACCGGGGACAGCCATTAGCACCATCATCTGCCTATTTCACTGCGCTGACAATTGAAAGCGTTTTCACATTGTCGGGTCCCATATCGGCTGTTGGATGACCTTGAAAAACAGCTGCTAAGTAACGCCCTGTAATGCTCTGGTTTCCTAGGATAGCGGTGCCGTCACATAGCGGCCGTCTCCATACAGATACTACGACATCCATATTTAGCCGTATTATTTAGTATGGAGACGGCCGCTATTATGACGGCACCGCTATCCTAGGAAAACCGATCTTAAGATCAAGTCGTTAATATGTGACGTCCCACGGGTAAAGGTACCTTATGGCGGTTGGCGCATACGCTATTATTAACGCCGCTCCAATATTATTGCGGCGCTATGAGACGTAAGCGCCAGCCGCCATAAAGTACCTTTTGTATTTTTGCATTAACACTTTTGAACAACGAACAATAATTCAATGCATTACTTATTTATTATGTTGTTCGTGTGTGCAAAGTAACAGAATAAAATGGAATGTTTAAAAATATATAAAAGGCACTATTTTATTTCTTTGTAGTCGCATCCGACACCCGATATCGGATCGGACAATGTGAAAACACCCTGACACTGACATTTCTCTGTCTATTTCCGGGCCGATAAGTAATGATGTCTATAGTTTGTTTTTTTTTGCATTAGAAAGAACTCCGCAGAAGCAAGCGTGCAGTTTCTATCAGGCTCGTTAATTGTTAATAATTATTGAATTATCTAATGTAGCATGGTCAATACATATAATTTATTTCAAATAGTTACCGCTAAAAGTGCTAGATTTAGAACCACAAGCGAACTTCTGCGAAGTTCTTTCTAATGCTAAAAAAAACGGACTGTAGCAGCAATATTTACTTGTCGGACCAGCAGTGTATGTACGGCGAATTGTCAGTCAGATGACAATTGTCACCGTTGTGGAACAGGGCCCTGACGGTTGTGGATGCGAAAGTGTTATGACAATTATGACTTATTAATTTATTGGTCAAACCAATTTGTCAGTCAGTAAGAACAAGGAAAACTATACTCATCTTTTTCTTTTGGGTGCTAGTGCTAGTGTAAGACAGAGATACTTAGTATGATTCTCTCTGTCTATGATTGAAATGAGACAGTCCTTTGTCAGACTATATTTAAGTTTTTGGTGTAAAAGAAATAGTTCTGTTGATGTTTCTTGCTAAAGTAATAATAATGCTACGCTATTTTGCTTTTTAAAGTTATAAATTTGTGTTGATTGAGCGTCCCGGCAAGCTCGTAGGATCTAAAGAGTTATGTAGATTGCTGCTAGAATACCCCCTTTTAAAACTTAGTTATCATCATTTTATTGATGGAGGCAAAGTAACTTACAAAACGTTATATACTCGACTGCAAGTGCGTCATTTATTTAATTTGACATTTGTTTTCATAGCAAATAGCGAATCAGGAAATAGGTATTGGCTCCTTTATACAGAGGGAGAGTGGCACTTCAAAAATCATAATTGTCATAATACTTTTGTAGACCTATCCTGCCGTCGTCAGCACCAAAAACATTTGCCGTAAAAAAGAATTGCTAAAGTCGACATTGACCAAACTCCACCACAGGCGGCGTCTCGCTCACACTCGCACAGTGTGCGACAGAGACATCGCACATCGCTTTTAACTGTAACTAAAGCCTGCATGCATGGTGACAGCTTCCCTTCCGGTGACGGGTAACATCCGGTCGTCCACTAATAATGGAAAACATTACAGCTATGAAACGAGACTCTACGATACTCCGCGCAGCGAATACTCCAAGACTGAAGAACAGAGACAATACGAATCGAACATCTTTAAGAAGGAATTCGGATACGACGCACCGAAAATGAGCCCTCTAAGCCCTAAATTCAACGCCAGAGACCTCAAGTTCGATGATAAAGAACATATTTATTCGACGCTTAAAAAACCCGCGAATTTCGATGGCGTCGGACAAAGCTTTTCCGAACATCAGAAGTCCACCGAAGCGATCCCGGGCGGCACCAAGCAGACAGAATTCACCGTTAAAAGCGAATCTTATCAAAGCTACCCGAAAACTGAATTCATAAAAACAGAAACAAAATCACCGTTTGTAACCTCAACTCCGTCTAAGTTTGAAAAGTCGGATTATCATCAAGAATTTAAACAGACGTCCACAGATCTTGTAAAAGCCGCCACACCTGACTACGAAAGAATATCTTCGCCTTACGGCAAAGAGGTCCATAGCTACGGAGGTCCGAATTACACGGAGGAAACTATGACTGAAGTTAAAGAAATACCTAACGGTACTCAGAAGGTCACTACTACTAAAATATACAGCTCTTCACCAGTAAATCTAACTACGACAAATACTAAATATGAGCCTGTAAAACTGGAAGGGATCGACGAATTATCTAAGTCTTTTGATAACGATAGCCGTTACAGCACTTTGGACTCTAGATTCAACACATTAGAGTCCAAATTAAGCTCGGACACGAGTCGCTCGTTCATGAGACCATCTGAGTTCAAAACAGAGGGCCATTCGGTGAAAAAGGACCTCTCGAAAGAGATAGACAACTTGGACAAGAAGTTCTCAAAGTCTACGATCACTTCGGAGACCATTGAGAGGAAAAGCGTCATGACAAGTTCACACAAGTCGGAAACAAGTTCGACTGTTACGAAGAAGTTTGGAAACATTTAAAGGTTCGTTATAAAACTTGAGTGCCCTTAGACTATAGCAGTTTATCGTCATCGGAAAGTTTTGTATATTGCGATATTTCCACATGGAATATTTTCGGATACTTTTATTTTTTTATGGGAATCGAAATTTTCCTTTTAAATTTAAAGTTTCCTGTGAAATTTCTGAGTAATTTAAAACTTTCCGCACACCGAAATGTGCATATTATGCAATCGTCAACATTATAAACCTTATTGCAATAGGTCCATCGATTATTTACAATTATTGTCTAAAATCAAACAATATAACTTATGTACATATAGACCAGGGGCACTTATTAAGTTTTTGAGCTCAGGCTTGCTAGTATAGCCGGTTTTATTGTTTTCAAGAATATAGTTATTTGTACAACAAGAGATCAAAGTTTGATATTTTTCCGAGTGCTTATTTTGAGTCCCGTGCAAGCAAAAGATTCTATAATATAATTTAGAATCTTGAGCGTAGTAAGGGATTCAAAAGCGCACGAGATGTAAATAACTTTGATCTCGTGTAGTACACAAATTTTTTCACCCTAAGCAGTGAGAACATACCTAGAAGGACAGAGATAATAGAACCCAAGTATATCGAACTTGTATTAGACCCCGCATGTTGAAATGACGATAAAGGTCACTATAAAGGTCACTTGAATGTCATTTTGTCTCAATCCGTGAGCAAAATGCGATTTTGCTCACTGAGTGAGACAAATTGACTCAGTGAGCAAAATCTCATTTTGCTCACTGTTTTTAAGAAGCAAAGTACCCTTGTTCGAGCTGCTGAGGTGAAAAATATTTTTTTTTATTAGCCAGATGATATTTTATAAGCATACGTTTCCTTCTTCTTCAAAATTGGCAACGCATTTGATATTTAGTTAAAAGAAAAGCTAAAATATCCATTTCAGAAACAATCCGCTGGTAAAATAAAGTTACGAATGGCGGCCTTTTTTTCAAGTGAACATTTATATTCTGTGGCTATTGTATATATATTAAATATTTGATTGTATCAATAGAATCGGCTTAAAGGCTTAATGTAGATGTTGTGTTCGTCAACCGACTTCGAAAGGAGTAGTAATGTGTGTAGCTTTCAGTAGTCAAACTAGATGTACGATTGTATGGCTCCATACAATCTTACTGTACTGTATGGCGTCATACAATCTCGCTGGGCTTCAGTAGCGCGTGGATTAACAAAAACTAGTCCTTATTATTAAGGTGATAGAGTTCACGCGTATGTTATATGGCATTTGTGTGTGCATTACAATGAAATTGATTCTTATGAAATATGTGAACGCACGTTGAAATTTAAATATATATTTAATAATATAAAATATATGTCTCGAAAGATTTTATGTTTAGATTTAAAACTGCCTTAATGTCTCGATATTTGAACGTGTCACGATTAAGTTATTTTTAGTTCCTAACAGTATAAAAAAATGTACTTATGTAGAAACACCTTTTAGACCGAAGGAACTAGAAATTACTTGACGATTAAGTTGAGGTTACTGCCACAGGAAATGCTAGTTTTATAAAATATGTAACAGTTGTTACATATTATTAAAACGTTTTGTGTGTGTAGCCTTAACTGCGAGAGAGTAGTAACTGTGAAAAACAAGGGGGTGTAAATAAAAATTAACGAGAGATGAAATTCTGAAATATTTCTTTGCAAAAAAACTCCCTTTTGTACAAAAGTATCACAGTTAGTACTCTCTGTTCGGTGCTAGACACGATTTACTTTAGAACCTAGTGCCTAAACTTGGCCTTAGAAAGAATATACAAAGATTATTGTTTCAATTTGAAAATTCTATAAAAGTTGATGTTTTTGGTGAAAATTATGATTCCGACTGGGAGCGGATATAAAATTAACTAAAATTTAATAAAAAATAAACTGGGTTTGGACTAAACATCCAATAATGAATAACACTAACTACCTATGAAATAAATTAATAAACTTAATAGGGATACAACAAAATAACACAATACATATAAATACCTAACATGATTTTTCCTGTGTGTGATCCTCTAAAAATAATAAAAATATTGTGCCTAGTCTATTAAAAATTAATGCTACAGAGTGTGAAAAAAAACAACTTGTTACTACAGAAGAAGTTGCATAAATAAATGAAATAATATACGTGATAATTTTACTTGTACGATTGCCTTAAATTTTTAATACTATTTTAATTAAAAAAATATTGAAGCTCCTAGTCGACATACGAAGTGCTAACCCTTTGGGTACCTTATACTTATGCCTTAAAATATATTATATTATGAAATATGAAATTAAAAAATATATAAACCCAGGCAGCACACGAAAAGGGGCGTGGAGATTGAAAAAATGTTTTTTAAATTTTCAATATAGGCAAAAATGAATTTAAAAATATGATACTAAAATAAAATAATAAAATAAAGGCTAAAATTGTGTAGGTGGTAAAACTTAATAGATTCCTTTTCAATTAAAATATCTGTGTAGACAAAAGTCAGAGGTAGATTTATAAACTTTACTTATATTAATATATATAAATATTTATATTTTTAGGTTAAATTTAGATTATTGTATTTCTTGCCATAGATATCTATATAATTTATTTATTACGCGTATGCCCCGAAATATAAAAAAAGTGATAAATAAGTAAAATATTGAGATAAAAAAAATTAAAAATATAAACGCCCCCACGCCCCTAGTCTCGGAGCCAAAACCAAATGTGCCATTAAAACATTTATTTACAACCGTGCCTTTAAACAAATAAATAAAACCTTCTAATGTCTTTATTACAAATTGTATGTTATTACAACGCGTAACGTCAAATGTAACTAAAGGTACTTTTGATATAATGTTATGTCATGTTATATCAAATTTACCCACAAACGTGCCATGAACAGCCATTTTTGTACATAATTTATGTATAATATGTGATGTGTAGGGTGCAATTTATGTAACAAATAACATTTAAGGCAAAGCTCAGTCGTCCATACTATATGTATGAGCGGTTGAGCGGACGTAGCTTGTATTAAATTACATTAAGTACTAATTATTGTAACAGTTAGGTACCTAATAGTCTCAGATATTTTCGATTTATTCATTAGTGCATCTGGATATTAATTAATATTGCTTAAATATATTTATAGATGTCGTAAAATAGTTTTTAATAAGCATTTATACGGTAGAGTCTCATTAAAACTAGCTTTTTTATAGATCGCGCGTATATCTGAGATTATGTCTAATGCTTATAACATATTTATTTCAATGTAAACAAATTATGATATATGATTTATTTTTTATAGAAAAGTAATGGCGACGTCGGCCGTGGTCTGAAGAACGTTACATCCTGTATAAAATATGTATAATTGTGCCTTAATTTCGCTTGAAAATGTATTCCAGCACGCTTAAATATATAATACATAATTCCAATATACATATATATTATTTGATGACAGCTTTAGTGTTTGAATTCGGTAATTATATTATTAAGCGTGTGATAATTAATATTTTTGTATATTAATATTATATTATATTAATATAAGGAGCCCGCGCAAGCGACACGTCCACTGGAGGTAATATAACACCAAGCAAATAGATTTATGTCTATATTAACTTTACATATATTTCATATAATATAATTATGATTAACTATACTCAGTAAAATAAATATAAGTTATTGGGACTGTCAGTGTCAAATATAAGGCGCTATTAACTGTGAAATACAAAAGAGGCACCACGCATTGATAGTGTTACAAATATATTTTTGTTATGTGCCATTTTTGTATTTTCTTGTAAATTTTAGCGCTTAGATATATGACGCTGACTACATTTGTCGAGGCAACAAACTTATAACAAAACGTGAGTTTTGCAGCTAAGTTTGTAATAATTATGACGTTTCAGCAACGTCAGGCTAATCTGGTGTCTTATTATTATTAATATAAATATAGTTCCGACTATGTAATCTTGAAATCTAATATAATTATATAGTGTGTAGTCCTGCTTGCGTGCGAACTGTATGCCTGATATTATGAATAATTCATCTGTACAATTATTGTACAGATTAATTTTAAACGAGTTATAAATACTCAGGCCGTTATTTACAAACAAATGAATGAATAAAATATTGTAAAAGTACAAGAGTGAAAATCTCATCTTATTCTAAATTATAATGGTAGCACGTTTTAAAATAAACTAAGCGATTTGCTCCGATATTGTATCTCGTTGAAAATTACTCTGTATAAAAATGATATGTATTGTTATTTTATTTAATTTCTTATGAATATTATTTAAGTCTCGAACGCATACAGTTCTCACGCGAATAATTTTTTGATACTTCTTTATTATAATATATTATACAGTGTAACCTCTATAGGGAATACCAAATAAAATCACTAATTATTATTGTTTTTGTTTAAATCGCTTTCGATTTATAAGTTTATTGTTTGTCGTCGGTAGCGCCCTCTGTGGGGTTTACTTGTAACTTACATTACAGTATGGGTGTAATAAATAACTAATTGGATTACTTGTTTTATTTCCATATTTTCCCAAAAATCACTCCCAATGCTAGGAACATATTCGTTAAAATCCGTCATGGCTAGGTTCACACGGGGTAAATTTTTCCCGTATACCATATACGGGATTTTATCGAGTACCGTATTGACAGCAAAATTGGTATAGAGCTGTTCAAAATCGTTCAGACGGCTAGACGGCTTTCCCGCGTAGACGCCGTGTGAACGACTTTGATCGTTTCCTTACAAATTTGGCTGTCACTACGGTATTCGATAAAATCCCGTATACGGCGTACGGGAAAAAATTACGCCGTGTGAACCTAGCCTCAGGGTATAGGACATGGCAAATAAAATAAATCATTTATTCAGATGAAACAAACCCTATTTTACTAATGATTTCTTCTGCCAAACTGCAGGGCAGTTTGTTGGCAGAGGGAACTCCCTTAAAACATAGATGGGTAAACTTAGCTAATTGCCAAGGAACGAAGATACAATCAAACATTCATACCTACACACACACACACACGCGCGCGCACAAACACACATAAAATCTACTAAATTCAAGGCTAAGGTGCATTCGGCTATTATCGAAATTGAATTATAAAATGATATTCGATCGCTTCGTTGTCTTGTTGAATAGGCTTAAGGAGTGTCAGTAATAGTGTAAAAAATGAAACAAAAAATAAGTTTTAATATTTAAATGTAATTAAATATGATAAATACATATAACTTCTTATAACTATGTATCTGTATAAATAAAAACTGATTTTACATTATAAATGCAACCTTAAGTTTACAATGACTATGTTAATTCGATATATCGAATATGTACAATGCACAAAAATCACTGTTTTTCACAAATAAAATAAAAACTACATAACTGGTTAAAAAATCAAAAACAAAACTTCTTAAATCTACTTTTATTCAGTCTAAAGATTTCGTTGAAAGTAACAAAAAAACTATTGTGTCGATGGCCCGAAAAAAGGAAATATTTAAAATATCTTGACTTATATGTTAATTATTAAATTAAATATGTACAATCTTAGTATATTCTTAAAAATTCTTATTGGACTAAGTACTCGTATTTTGAGAAGACTCAATACATTAAATATATTATAAACTACGCATCGCGAAAGACAAATTAAACTTCGATTTATAGACGGCGTTTTCGTTCATTTCGTTGTAAAAAATGCACCAAATATATGAGTTTTTTGATATGGACAAGGCAGTGGCGTAGCTAGCATGGGTGGCACCCGGTGCGGAAAATGTGGGTGTCACCCCAAAATTCAATCAAAATTGTAAAATATATTTATTGGTTTTCTTTAAAAAGAGTATTTGTAATTTTTGTTAAATAGCTCAGGATTTACTCCATCACTTTCTTTTTACGAATTTTTATAGGTGGGCCTAGTGATGATCACGGTCGGGTGTCACCCCTAAATGGGTGACACCCGGGGGGGGACCGCCCCCGCCGCCTCCCCCTAACTACGCCACTGGGACAATATTGGCGATACGACTTTAAGCCATTATTCAGTATAGAGGTACCGACAGCTACTTATGGCTCCTCTACACGATGGGCCAGCGCCGGCCACTCCAAGGGACGCAGGCCGGTAGAATGAGATAGCAATATCACTTGCTCCATCGCATAAATGCGTCCCTTGCAGTGGCCGGCGTTGGCCCATCATGTAGAGGAGCCATTACATTAAATCAACCACTATCTCGATTATTCGTTCACTACACAAGTTCCAGTAAATGCCTATACTCTGTATATTTAAACGGAAGCTACAGCTTTCGTTTTTTATGGAAAGCACCAGTACAGTAAGCAGCAGAAATTGCTAAGCGGGCCAGGTGTTCAAAATGATCTTGACGCGACTTTATTGATAAGAGAATAAGAGCGTGTCTAGGTAATTTTGAACACTTCACCCGCATAGCAACTTCTGCTGCTGACTGTAGGACGCCTCGGCCCGGTCTAGCTTTTTGAACGCCAAACGCCGCATCCATTTGCCGTGCCACTGACGCCACGGGGGTAACATTTGTGAATAATTAATGCCAACCTAAAAGTGGGGTATTTTTCAGTAGATCTTTATCAGAAAACGATCGACGTCAAATGCCATCTTTGGCGTCGTCACGATTTTGCGGTGACGTCAATTGCCGTCTGTGGCGTTCAAAAGACTAGCGTGAGTCATCCTTCACTAGTAGAAGTGTGCATGGTATAATAATATACTCCGCCTGGTACTCTCTTCCCGTCTTTTCTAGGTCACCTGACTGACGCAAGCCTACGTCATCATGCGACAGCGCTATATGATAATATGCGATAACGCTATATATAGCGGCCATGTTATTGTGACGTAGGCTTGTGTCACTCTGGGAAGAGAAGACCATGTTTTATTAGACTATGGAAGTGTGTAAGGGCACAAGCTGGCCAGCGACACTACAAGTACTAGGCGCGGTAGAAGGGCGGCCCGCGGCTCACCGTGTACGTGGATAACGGTATGCCCTTGGTTCCGTAGATGGGTTCCGCGTTCTCGTACTCCACGTCGTAGTAGATACCCGTTTGGTTCTGGGGGAGATTGTTTATGTTAATAACGTAACGTGAGAACATTAGAACAAAATTTTCTTAGGCGTTTCTTTGGTTAGAATCATTTAAAACGCTATATTGATAAAAGCTCTAAACGTCATGCATAGGTAGAAAAAATATGAAGATTTGGAAAGGGGCATTTATTTTGACTTGCCGGGATTGATGCTTACTAAGAAAAACTTAAAAAAGAAAGTTAAGTATAAGTATGTATAAGTGAAATAATTGAAGGAATTTAGCTTCTTTAAATCAATAGCTATAAGGGGGAGGCCTATGTTCAGCAGTGGACGTCTTATGGCTGAGATGATGAAATCAATAGCTTCAGTTAGAAATGTCATATACTTACAGGATGGCTAAAAAATAAGCGCATTCCCGTTGCCAGGGAGGTTTTGGAATTATATTGAGCAACTTTTACTATGGTACCAGCCTGGTAATCGCGAAAAAAATGGCTGTTTCATACATTTTGGCTGGTCTATTTTCTATGCCCTATTATTTTATTTGCCCTAATGTTTCGAAGCGATCTGTCAAATTTGTACACAAACATAGACTAGGTAATAAAATGGTCAATCGAAATGTCATAATTGTAGGATAGAAAAACGGAAATTATAGTGGTAGGTCATAGACTTATAGACTAGGAGTCCTCTAGACGGAGTTTAGAGCAATTATTTCATGAAGCCGATGCTGCCAAATATACTGGGGTGCGGGGGACGAGGTGAGCGAGTCCCGTGCCGTGATTGGTCCATTCAAAGACACGGGCGTAAATGAGTAAAACTACCGTATACCGGGTGTGGCCTGTAATATGAGCAAAAAATTAAACTGTAGGTTGTACTCCTCATACTGACCAACATTTGTTCAGCGACTTTTAAAAATAACTTGTGCTTTGATTTTTAATACACTTTAAAATTTATTCTAAGACGCAATGTAGGTATTGCGAATTTTGTTATGTTTAAGGCGTGAAAAGCAACGTCAATCACAATGATATGGCGTGGCGATGGCGTCCATTGAAGATAATATTTATTTTGTATGAAAAATAGGGAGTTTAAATACTTCATAATTTTTAAAAGTTGTTGAACAAAAGTGCCATCGTTTGAGGAGTACAATCTATGTTTTAATTGTTGTGTGTGCTGGTGTTACAGGCCACACCCGGTATTTGTGGCAGAGGGGGTAGCGCTACTATGCTGTCTGGACTGTCTGTGTGGTAGGTACTCACGTGCAGGCTGCGTGCTCGGGACTTGGGGCGCGGCGCGTGCAGCAGGTCCGCGCGCTCCTGCGCGTGCGACGACGCTTCAGATGATGAAGACTCCGTCGCCATGTGGTTTGTGTAGCCTGCCACGTCAGACAAATTATTACATATCAAAGTGGTATCCAGACGGGCCTGATCAAATCGGTCGATTTGATCAGGAAAATAATTGGCGCCAATCTCATCTAGCGTCCACACGTTCACAATTTAATCACAAATTTTAGAACCACAAAAAAACGCAAGATCCTAGCATTCCATAGATAGCTTCGAAAATTGGCATTTTTGTGCCCGCACCTACTGATTTGATCGGGCAATTTAATTAGATTGGCGAAAAACGAACTAATCTGGATACGCCTTAAGAATCAACTGTATACAATAGTTATTTACGATACAAGTGCGGAAAAGAGGAAATTCGAAACGAGTGGCGATAAATTAAAACACGACCGAAGGGGGTGTTTTATATCGACACGAGTTGCGAATTACCTATTCGCACGTGTATCGTACAACGTTTTACAGTACATATGGCCCTTTAAACTTTTGACATACACACGAAAAGTGCTATGTTACGCACTAGTGCGGAAAAATAGGGCCATATGTACTGTAAAAGAACTTACTACTAATAAAGTTCCATAAGACCATCTCAATCGGTTATTTTCCCTCTTCCCCTTTGTCGCCTCTATAGTACCTACTCGTATTGTTGCTCTGTGGGCCTTAGCACAGAGCGGCTACCGCGAAAACCGAAACTCGCAAATTGCGGGGATCTTTCTCTTTTACTCCAATGAAGGCGTAATTAGAGTGACAGAGAAAAATCCCCGCAATTGACGATTTTCGGTATTGGCGGTAGCCCTACAGGAGTGGCGCGACAGTACGAGCCCCGATGCACATGTTTTCGTCTAGTGAGACCATTTTTTGAGGTTCTCGCGTTTGTTCAAAAATAATGTTTTTGTTTAAAAATTACTAATATTTAATGCTTATACTAATGTATTTTATTTTATATGGTAATACTCTGCAATAACTAAATCCAAATACAAGAACCGTTAGTACTGAAAGAAAAAAAATTATGACTTTTTATTTTTTTATTGACGGGTAGGATTACAACATATGTGAAGGGCTATTACTAGGGAAAGCAATAGGGCTCTGCCAATGTACTGACAATTTTGTTTCGAGCCCCTGCATGCAGCAGTGCTGTAGGAGAGGACAATATGATTTGGACAACGTTTTTGAAAAGTCCTTTTTTTCAGCAATAAAAGTCTCATGCAATTTTATTATACGATCAAAATAAACTACATTAAACATTGCTATTATGGTTCCCATTACTGGGTCATTTTATGTTCATGTGTAAAATTTATTAAAATAAACAAAATTGTTGCGTGGAACTAGACGAAATAATTTGCATCGGGGCTCGTATTAATAATATTAATATTTTTGTATTTTACTTTTATATTCATATTATAAATGACCTAGCCTAAGAAGAAAAATAAATAAATTGATATTAATATCTCTAATTAATACAGTTAGAAAAAGACAGGTAATCTATGTTGCAGGCGAAATACTGTCGCGTCACTTTGCTAGGGGTTATTGGGGGGGGTGAATGAAATATTAGGTACTGACCATACAGGTTGTGGTGCGAGCCTGCCGTGTTGGCGCGCGACGCCACCGTGTTCAGCGTGCCCGAGTGGTGCAGACCCAATCTGTAGACAACAAACCATGGGAAATTTTATATGAGAACAATTCATGGTTCTGTAGGGAAAACAATTGAATTCAATATTAATAACCTACCTACCTAACCCTACCTACCTACCTAGAATGACCTACCTATACCCCTATGGACCTAGAATGAGGTGGGAAAAAAGTTCATATAAGTACCTAAATATAATTTATGTCTTGACGCGCGGTTGCCTCACAACTTTTAAACTCAGCAACGTGGGACTTGCTTTATATTTAGTATATTATAAGTAAAATAAATTATTTCAACCAAATAAAAGAAAAGGTTTAGGTCGTGTCATACCAGAAGGTTAACGACGAGTTGGAGATTGCTCCACCGACAAGAACACAGCTCTTAAATATAAAGAAGATATTATAAGTAGTATAGTAGTAGCAGGCGTGGCTCACTCCGCGATTTCGTCGCTTTGCTACAGGTAGCTAAAAGTACATATCCGTTCCACACCAATTTTGGAGGCTAGCCATAAGCCGCGCGTGGCGCTGTCGCCACCTAGCGGCCATATCTGTCTTGATCGTAACAGACTCGTTTTGTTTGAGAGTAAGTCTTCTGTACCTAGTAAGTAGGTACTATTATTTATTCTGTGGTAACTGGTAGTAGTACAGTACCTGGGCATGGGCACGGGCGGCAGCGTGGGGTAGCCGCCGAACATGGCCGAGGAGGGCCGCGTCGCCATCGTCTGGCTCTCCGTCTGAAAACACACCAATTTAATATAATCGTCTAGTAATAGGTACCTACAATCAGATAAATAATATAAATTTCATAAACTTAGAAGTAAACCTTACTCGTTTTATTCCCATTTGTCCCCGTCCCACGTGACCGCCGCCATACATGAGGCGGGGACAAATGGGAATGAATTATATGCGGCGACTATTCCCATCCGTGCCTGGCGTGGACAAATGGGAATACAACACATACACACATATATATAGAAATGGGTCACGATCAGAATAAGTATTTAATATAGATTGGTCAAACCAAATAGGTCAAAAAATAAGAACAAAAAAACTATACTCATCCTTTTCTTTTGGGTGCTAGTACTAGTGTAAGACAAAAATAGTATGATTCTCTCTGACTATGTTTGAAATGAGACAGTCCTTTGACAAACTATATCTTACCGCGTAGTGGTTGGACTGAGCCATCGCCTCGGCGATCTGCGCCCAGCGCATGCGCTCCTCCAACGTCACCTATACATATACACAATCGTCATCATTCTCTACGACACATACATACAGGTGTCCCATAAGTGACACGTCACAGTGACACTGGAGGTAGACCAGCCCAAACCAACTTAACATGACCCCCAGTAAAAGTGGCACGGTTTTCGAGTTATTGCCAAATTAAGGTTTTTCATGAATTTTTACCGTTTTTAACATTGTTTGTGCCAGTGTGCACTCGGAAAGGTCTCGAAGTTAGTTTTTTTATGTGTACGGCATCATGAATAGTTAATTAAGATAACGGAATAGGTATTTTATCGATAAACAATGTAAAATACAAAAAAGTACTGGTTTAATCTTGAATTAAATTCACAGCGAAACATCAATTTCGACTTTGACCACCTGTCGTGAAAAAAAAAATACTAGAAAAGTAACTGTGACGTGTCACTTATGGGACACCCTGTATACACAATATAAAGTTTATGTATTTGTATAGTAATGTCACCCCACACTAGCGTCTTTTGAGCGTTGGCGTCTAGTCAGCGCTATGGAATAAGACGCTGTTGCGCTAACGTTGCGTCGAGCAGCAGCCATAGGGTTGACTAGACGCCGACGCTCGAGAGACGCTATAATAGTGTGGGGTGGGGTGGCCCATAATGTTTTATGGAAAGTGAGAAATAACACAAAGTATCTAAATGTAAATCAAAACAGATATCTGGGCTGGGTTTAAACCAGCGTTTTCAGTTTTTGCAAATGCTTTAAATTGAACTTCGACTAATGTATTCAATCTTCTTTATTATTTATGGTGTTTCTAGTTTAACCCTTTAACCGCCAGAGTCTGATATATAAGTCATTACATATCCAGCTCATTTTGCCACAGTCTGATAAATAAGACAAAGATCTGATTTGGTTTTTACAGCACATTTATAACTCCCGTAACTATGCCAACCTTACTCTGCGTGGTACAATTACTGTCGGTGGCGACACGAGCAAGCTCGATCAAAAATTGCTGGCGGTTAAAAGGTTAAAATAACAATTTAAATATTTTTAGCCCAAAATAAACTAACGGTGGGACAAGGCAAAACTACTTAAAAAGGATTCAAAGTACTCAAAAAATAGGCGCTTTATAACAGTTGGGCAAAATGAATCAGCAAAATGTCGAAGCTTCAATAAGTTATAGGGCAAAATTAATCAGCATAATGCCGAAGCTTCAATAAGTTAGGGCAAAATGAATCAGCATAATGCCGAAGCTTCAATAAGTTAGGGCAAAATGAATCAGCATAATGCCGAAGCTTCAATAAGTTAGGGCAAAATGAATCAGCATAATGCCGAAGCTTCGAGTAAGTTAGGGCAAAATGAATCAAAGAAACAATACGACTGAAATGAGTGTAAGATTACCTGGTACGGCGGGCCCCCTACTGGTGGGGCCTTGATGGTGTTGACCCCCTGCATGTAGCTGAATACCGGCGACCCCATGCCCGCCGCCTTCTGCTCGCGGGACCATTTGCGACTGCAACGTAATACAATTAGAATATTTGGGGACTATGTAAGATCAATTTAACCCCAAAATAATCAAATATTATAGTGGGCACCGGGCGACGATAAATGCACATGGTCAAGGTAGAAACAGTGACTCAGCGTACACAGTGGCTCAGTCAGTCGCCCAAATATCGCTATACACTGTAGCACCCTTACCCCTCTATTCATATAACCTTATTAACTCGTCCATTTTAATTTGTTCGATTTCCTAATGTTTCTTTTGTATTATCAGGAAAACAATAGCCTATACTCTCTCATCTTGGAATTAGGTTGAGTGAGCCACTGTACCCGGCTATTTTTTTTCGAATCACTTTTTCCCTCCTTGATCCTAAATAGCAGGTAAAACATTATATAGGAAACAATGACTTATGGTCAGTGTCGGATTTGCCATAAGGCCCAGTGGGCCCGGGCCTAGATATTTAGACCGGAAAATTGTCAAAAAAATTCGCTGATGATAACAAGAAATAACTCAAAATGTAGTCATTTGGGTGCACCCATCTTGGGTGCTGAGAAAGGGGCGGCTACAGGGCCTGGGCTTAGGGCGGCAAATACTGCAAATCCGCCACTGCTTATGGTGTAATACCTCCAACTGAGGAGTGCAGCCAGCGTTGCGGCGATGACGAGTGCAGCGGCGAGGGACGCGCCGACCGCCACGCCCACCACCTCGCCGTCCACCTCGCAAGTCGAGCCGTAGTATCCCGACGAACAGCTGCAAATACAGGTCTATCTTAACATTTCTTACATTTTTGTACACATTAAAAAATTACCGACCTTGACGATGCCTTTACCAACCATCATCATCATCATATCAGCCAGAGGACGTCCACTGCTGGACATAAGCCTCCCCCAAAGAGTGCCACAATGACCGGTCTTACATCCAGCGGACTCCCGCGACCTTCACCAGGTCGTCAGTCCACCTTGTGGGGGGTCTACCCACGCTGCGCCTTCCGGCCACCAATACCAATTAGGTATATTAGGAATAAAATGACCATACATTACATTTTAACAGCGAATATTGCGCTTTACTTCCATGTTTGTTAAGTTTCGAGACAGTTTCTTCCGATAATAGTTTTGTATCCATGTATTCCCGCGGTCCCAGGGGGAAATGATATTATTCCTCTCTGTCCCCGCCTATGACACGTGAGTCGGGGACAGGCGGGAATACACAGTTGCTACTAAATACCTGCAAGTGGGGCGTCGTTTGGTCACGGCGCCCAGGTGCGTCTTTTCTAGTTAAATTTCCATGGAAATGAAAGGTGTCTTCCCCTTTCTCCCCACCTCTAGTGACCGCGCCGCCGTACATGATGTGGGGGCAAATGGGAATGATTCATACGAGTGTACGTATTCCCATCTGTCCCCACTTTAGTCATGTGGGGCGACATGGTTCGTGGACACATGGGAATACACCGTTGCTATTACCTGCAGGTGGGGCGTCGGTTGTTGTAGTGACAGGTACCCCTCTCGTTACAGTGACTGCTGGCGCACGCGCGGCAATCTCTTCCAGCTAACGGCCCTGATTCTTGCGCGTCTAGTGTCGTATCCGGACAGGAGCACCTAAACAGCAGAATAGTTCTTTAAACTATACTAGTTAGGCTGACAGCATTTGCTAGCTTGAGCGACAAATAGTTACCTATAAGTATACCGAAACTTTTTTATTTTAATTAAATTACTTCATTGCTCAAACTCAGAAAAAATTACAATTAAAGGCATTCTCTTTCTTTCTTTCACATTTATCGAAACGTTTACATTTATCAGTAGGCATAATTGTGGTATTCGGGGCAAACTGAATCACTGTAATGTTGGGGCAAAAAAATTTTGGTTCTGGATAAAATCCTGTGCTATATTTGACATTTAGGTTGTCAATCAATTATTTTAGGGTGCAACCGGGAAAGCGCAAAGATGATGAGTTTGTCTTACCGGAAGCCTCCCCAGGTGTTGACGCAGTGAGCGAGCTGGTGGCAGTCGTTGTACTCTGGAGAAGCGCATTCATCCAGATCTGAAATAAAGAAACATGATGAATTATTTTGTCACCAACCACCTAGATTCCAAGTACATAAGTAAGCTGTTTGTATATAATATAGGTACAGTGTGGAAAGATATGTCGGGCCCTGGAGGGAAACTACCTTAAATCCTTAAGTTGGCTCATTTTACTTAAAGGACATTCCTTTGTTTAAAAAAAAAAGAATATAAAGATTTTTCTTTATTTCTTCAATTTCGCTTGCTAAAAATATTCTTGAGTACTAAATATTCGATTTTATGGATATTTTGTACGACTGACGCGTGTAAGACCTAATGTTTCTCGGAGAAATGTTATCATTAACATTAACATCCAAAAAATTGCGAGTGTATATTTTTTGGAAGTTTTACTCGGTTCAATTCCCAGTCGAGACAAAGCGAATTTAAAAAAAATCTTTGAATGCAATTTTGTTTCTTTTTAAAAATAAAGGAGTGTCTCCTTTAAGTAAAATGAGCCAACTTAAAGATTTAAGGTAGTTTCCACACTGTAGGTACGAGTATACTGTCATCGAGCAATCTTTATCTGCCCACCCCTTCAATACTCAAACAGATGGGAAGGAATTTTGTACCCACGTTCCACGTGATCGAAGCGGGGAGACACAGGAATACCGATAAATCATTCTTTGTTCACTAGGAATATGCTGTTTTTTTATACCATATCGGTGGCAAACAAGCATACGGCACGCCTGATGGTAAGCAGTCACCGTAGCCTATGGACGCCTGCAACTCCAGAGGTGTTGCATGCGCGTTGCCGACCTTTTAAAAACCTGTACACTCCTTTTTTGAAGAACCCCATAATGTAGAACCTCGGGAAAACCTCGGAAGGGAGCTCATTCCACAGCCGGAGCGTCCGCGGGAGGAAATTCCTCTTAAATCGCACAGTAAGCGACCATTTAGGTTCTAAATACAAATGGTTTAATCGCAGTAATATGGTTACATAGTGGTCTTAAACGTACAAAATTGTTCTACATATTACGCCTTTTCTGGCGTGCGAATATCAAATGAAAAACTTAAAATTAAAAGACTAAATAGGGTCTAGGGTGTGGCTGTACCTTTAAGTGGAGCCACGGCACCGGCGAGGTGATCCACCCACAGCGCCGAAGCCCCGACGTTGTTGGAGCGGCGCCGCAGCACACCCAGCACCTGCTTGTGTATCTCGGCGCCCACTGCTGGCCGCAGCATCTCTCCTGACTCCGACATCTGTGGGATAAATTACTCATCAATCATATATCCGGGTTTTCGGTGCGGGAATGTTTTACACTAGCCTAATAAAATAACAGGTAAAAACTGTAAAAAACGATTAATTCATAGTTTGGTAGGTAACTATTTTACAATAAACAAAGTTATAAATAAACGCATCAAAAAATCATTCCCGCATCGATGGTATACACCCACTTGCCAGAATTTCATTTGCCATAATTTCATTTGCCATAATAGTCAACAGCCATTATATTGTTTCCCATAATTACATATTCAATACTTATTGTTTACTATATTAGTCACGTGCCAGAAACTTTATTTCCCATAACATCAATTTCAATAATATCATTTGTCATCATCATTGTAAGCCATAATTATCACTAGCCATAATATATTTTTTTTACAAAAAGCAAATGCTACTAGAGAAATGGGTTAGGTTAGGTTTGAACTGCGATCCTTACAGAAAAGAAATGCTACTGGAAAAGTAGGTTAGGTTAGGTATGAACTGCGACCCATACAGAAAATAAATGCTACTAGAAAAGTAGGTTAGGTTAGGTTTGAACTGCGACCCTTACAGAAAAGAAATGCTATCAGAAAAGTGGGTTAGGTTAGGTTTGAATTGCGACCCTTACGGAAACCAAAGCTACTAGAAAAATGGGTTAGGTTAGGTTTAAACTGCGACCCTTACAGAAAAAAAATACTACTGGAAAAGTGGGTTAGTTAGGTGAGGTTAAATATTCTATTAAATAGTATTATTACAATTAATAATATGGACAACAACACGTATGGCACTCGTACGTTCTGGAATCTAATAATCGGGTAAAAAAAGAGTATGTCACATCATTTTTATGGTAAACAAACAATTCGGGCAAATGAAATTCGGGCAAATAAAATTCGGGCATATGAGTATTATTTTATATAATTTTCGGACAAACAATAGACAACCCGCATCGATAACCCCGATGTATGCTCATCATCATCATCCTCCTCCTAGCGTTTGTCCCGTACTGCGACGCGACGGAGTCCGCTTTTCTACTTTTCTCCTTCCACTTCGCTCTATCCTGGACATTGGTTTCCGCTAACCCACAGGCGTTTAAATCTTTGGCGATGACGTTACGCCACCGCTACCTTAGTTTGCCCCTCCTGTTTGGGCCTGGTAAGGCGAGGTGATGGAGGGATAAGTTACTATTATTATGTTATAAGCGAGAGAATTATTATTATAATGCTGGTAGAGTTCGACCAAGCTAAATCTGCACGGACAAATGACTGGATGGTTAGCCAATCAGTGGGGCACGATGAATCCTTGATGGACGCTCGCTAATCAGTGGGGCACGATGAATCCCTGGACGTTCGCTAATCAGTGGGGCACGATGAATCCCTACACGCTCGCTAATCAGTGGGGCACGATGAATCCCTACACGCTCGCTAAACAGTGGGGCACGATGAATCCCCGGACGCTCTCTAATCAGTGGGGCACGATGAATTCCTGGACGTTCGCTAATCAGTAGGGCACGATAGATCATTGGACGTTCGCTAATCAGTGGAGTACGATGTATTCATAAAAATCGTAAAACATACCAATATAGTATAGTTAACGTAGACGCCCGAGCCAAGCTCGCGGTGCACCGAGTTTATAGACCCGCTCACGAATTCGTCGGAGAATGGAGTCATTGAGAATGCAGAGTCGATCTGTGGGACAATATTAATCACTATTACAAGACAATATTTGCAGAGGTTCAAAAACTAGAGAAAAATATATATATCGAATACTTAATAGTAATACGTAATACTTAGGTGCCTTTATTTTTCTGACTGTACACACCTAAATATTCTGTCGTTTTTAATATAATTACAAGTAAATTAGCATAAGAAATACTTACAGCTCTAAGTGCCTCGTAGCTCAACTGCTGATACAGCTCAGAATCCTTGTCCGTTAACTTGTTATCCCATGTCATCTGAAAAGCAATAGTTTTTGGTTTATAGGAGTAGAGATGTCGTTAGTGTCAAACATGCAGTTGATCTTTTCTACAGCTATTACAAAGTGTACGAGGTGATGAGATGTTGAACCATCTAATAACTCTTCACACTTAAATGGCTGAACTGGTATAGAAATTGTTTCAGCCCGAAATGACACAGAATAGTTTTTTTTGTTGGGAATCATCCCTTGAAGGGTTGGAATCGACTATGGAAGTGGGATATAAACATACTAATTCGGCGCAGACAGACTCACATACATTAAAATAGATACATACCGGTTTATCATAGAGTCGGTCCACCCTCAGGTTTAACACTAGAGAGACGACGCGCCGGCACGGATCGCGGTGCGTGCGCCGCGCGTAGCCGGGTCGGCACTGGCAGCTGGATATACCTGGGGCACAAGATAGGGCAAAATTAATCACAGTTACAATCATCATGACAATACAGGGCAAAATTAATCAGATTCACATTGATCCGCACTAGGTCGTGTTAAAATTGATTACCTAAGGTAATTTTAGACGCAAAAGCAATTGGCAGTCAAAAGATTTTCAAGTGCTTGGCAGTTGAAGCCGTTAGCAGACGGCATTGCACTTTGAGCGTTATCGCTGAATAGGAACAATTCTTTGTGACCGTGGGATTAAGTACGAGTATATATAGTGGTTTGTTAATAATTCTTAACTAACCTGCTTCCGTCCTGCATTTCTCGTTCTGCGCCTGGTCACATGTGGAGTCGTCGCCAACTATACACGTGTCGATCCTGCAAACAATCGAGTATTCATGAATGAGACAGCGATTTAACTCCTCACACTTTTCTCTACACCACACGAGACAGGCATTTTTTGGGTTCCGTACCCAAAGGGTAAAACGGGGCCCTGTTACTAAGACTCCGCTGTCCGTTCGTCCGTCTGTCATCAGGCTGTATCTCACTAACCGTGATAGCTAGACTGTTGAATTTTGCGCGAACCTCTCGCTTGCGGCCCGCGAATCTCTCGCTTGCGGCCCGCGGACCTCTCGGTTGCGGCCCGCGAACCTCTACTCAGACTCAGAGTACTATTGACAAAATGTCAAAGTCACAAATATTACCAAAGTGTAGCCCGCGTCTACTTTGTGGCACTTGGCTGCTAAAAGGTTACCGACCGCTGGTTTAATGCGTTGGAGCTGCTGATAGTCAGAGGTTACGGATTCGAATCCTGGCTGGTAAGGATAAGTCCTAGCTCCGTTCGGCCATAGACAAATGGAAAGTGTGGTAACTTCATTATATAAGTTTTCTTACCAAAACGCTACCACTCTTTCTTTATATTTCTCTATGGTTAGGCTAAGTAGGGAAAGCGTCAATACGAGGAGGATATCGGCGAACAAACCTGACTGTAGCTTGGGGTCGCGGGCGGGGGCGATAAGCTGGTGGTCGCCGCGCCGGTGTTGGCGCGGGCTCCGCTGGAACCGCTACGCCGGTACCCACTGCCGGGGGGTGGCTGGGGTGGAGGACTGGTGTTGGAGGTGCTATGAACAGACAAATAGTTCCAGTGGCAATTTAAAAAAAATCGTGAGCTCAAGCCTGGATTGCGCCCGATAGAACAAAAAAATGCCCTAAGAAAAAAATACAAAAAGAGGGTGTGAAATTATGTATCCTGTAAGTTACGATGCCAAGAATGTTGCAAAACCATCTGCTGATGAATTTACCATGTGTTTCGATCAAAAGATATACAATCTCTCAATAACTAACTGTAAATCTTTCCTTAGGGGCTTTTTTATTTATTTACACGTTCTAAGGAAGCAAATTTAGCGCATATTATTTTCTCTCAAAAACCTTTTGCGCCTATCTATAACATCACTATTTCTTGATACACAATAACCATCCTGATGTTACAACCAGCCTGATTTCTTAGTCAAACAGTGTAATTTTACCAGTATGCTGCACATGATGATTGGGACCATCGCATAAGCTCAGGTACATAGTAGTTAAAAGCTGACAATCTTCATCAAAAAAAACTACGACGGACAATCTCTTGCCCCTGTATATTCAACCATCACTACTGCATCCACGAAAAGAAAGCTGGAAGCATAACTCACCAGAATGCTGTATGCTCTGCACCCTGGTAGGCTCCACATGATGGCTGGAAGTGTCGAACAGGTTGAGATAAGTCCGCTTGCCGTCGATGGACACAAACCCTTGCTCGCCCGACGGTGACACGATGATATCGTCTTCAGCGTGGCCCGATATTGGGTTCACGTTCTCGATGTGGACTGGAAAAAAAAGAAAAGAGTTAATTAAGTTTTAAATGTCATTTTTTTATAGGACAATTTTACACAGATACCTAGTCCCACGGTAAGCTCAATAAGGCTTGTGTTGTGGGTACTAGACGAAGATATATATAAGGTATACATAGGTATATGAATACTTACATACAAAGAAAACATCCATAACACAGGAACAAATATTTGTGATGAACACACAAATAAATGTCCTTACCAGGATTCGAACCCGGGACCTCCTGCTTCGTAGGCAGGGTCACTACCGACTAGGCTAGGAGACCGTTATTTAATGCTCTTCAACAGCAAAGTTTCCATCAAGAACTTTAAATTCCAAACCAAGTTCTAGATACTCACCCGAAGCACCGCCCTTTTCACCAGGCCCCTGAATGGCAGACACAGTGACGTCGAAGATTTCTCCATACCCCGGTAAGGGTGCCGTAAGAACAGGGGCGTCCGGCACCGGACGCCGGCTGCCGGCCGGCTTGAAGTCCGGATCATCGAGCACTATGCCGGGACGACGGTACGGACGGTACGGCGTTTGGGATGCTGAAGAAAGATGTACAACCACATTCGTTAATTATTAATGATAGTCCATCCATAAAAATAAAATCGCAGATCATTTATTGTTTTACTAAATGGTGAGAATAAGAATGTGAAACACAACAATTTTTTTTTTTTTGAAATGTGATATACCTAATCTGGAGCGAAATTGGTTTAATCTTTTGACGTATCGTGAGACAACTGTTTTCCAAGTTATTAGCAGAAGTCATTATTTAATTTTATTCTTTAGAGATGTGCCGGGGATCAGAAAATTTAAGAAATGGCAGAGAGTATCTATACATCGACAAAAGACTAAAGAGAAATGAAACAATTATTTATACTTACATGGTGATGGTTGTGCATTGATAGAAGACGTCTTCACCACACTATGCGGACTTTCCAGCACACTAACTGTGGGAACGTGAGACATCAGACCTTCAGTCGGAGTCGCAGCCGCGGCAGCAGAAGACTTATACTCATCTATCGAAGACTCAATGATGTCTATAATAGTCTCAATCTTGGTCTTGTTCCCTGGTTTCTCATCAATCTTGTATTTATCTTTCTTATCGGCGATAAACGGCTCCTTTTTCTTTTCTGGCTTCTTTTCCACTTTAGCTTTCTCTGTAGTTGTCTTTGTCTCTGTTGTAGTTTTGGCCTTTTCAGTGGTTGGTTTGGTTTCAGTTGTAGTTTTTGGTTTTTCCGTGGTAGGTTTGCGTTCAGTGGTGGTTTTTGGTTTTTCTGTTGTAGTTTTGGCTTTTTCAGTTGTGGTTTTGGCTTTTTCGGTGGTTGTATTTGGTGGTTCTGTTGTTGTCTTTTCTGTTGTGGAAGTTGTTGTTTTTTCCGTTGTTGTTGTGGTTGTTGTTGTTGTTGTACTGCTTGTAGTATCAGGGGCTGTGGTTAGCTTGTTTTCTTCTTTCTCGTTTTCTTCGGTAGTGTTAGAGACAGGCAGATTAAGTAATGGTACAGTCTCTTTCTCAACTTGGACGAGATGGTTATCATGATTAGTGTCATTTTCTGCTTCTTCCTCTTCGTCTAAGTTTGGTATATCAACAGGCATTGGAGGAGGTTTGTATATAGGTAGACCAGGGTTGGGCCTTCTACCTGGCATATTAGGTGGCCTAGGTCTAGGCCGTTGCCAAGGAGGAATGTTGGGCCTATGGAACCCTGGCCTGTGAGGGTTCAGTGGTGGTACAATTTGTTCAGGCAAATTAACACCATGATGGGGTCTATCGAAGGGGTACGGGGGAGGGGTTTTTGTAGGATGAAAGGTGTGAGTTGGAGGGGTTAGAGGTTTATCAAAGTCAGGCATAGGTGGTACATCAGATATTCGAGGTGGTCCTCTGTTATTGATCCTAGAATTCATAGGTCTGCCTGGCCTGAGGAGTTGCGTATTAGCTTGCACGTTGACATTTCCGTTTAGAAGCTTAACTATACCAGTTATAATGTTCTGTATTTCTGTGTTCTGTCTTCCCTCATTAGGGTTGATTGTGGCATACATCGGCTGCACTACAGTAGGCCGTATTCTGGGCCCCAAAGGCAACGCCCTGGCCTTTGGAGCCCTTCTGGCTTCCCCCGGAAAGTTAAACTCGAATCTATCCCCGTCTGAGGACATAAGCACCTCATTCTCGTGACTAAAACCCGTAGTTTTCGTTGGATGTATATCATAGTATTTCCTTTTATTGTGTAGTTCTATTTCGTTGTCTATTTCATTGTTTGACGATGGTATTTCATCAAAGTTTAGAGATCTAGATGCTCTGTCACTAGGATCAGCTGATCTGGCTACAATGACATGTTTTTCTGTTTCTTCATCAGTGACTATGTCTTCAGGTTCTAGGTCGTCTAGGTCATCGTACCTGGCGAGGCTAGGTTCTATCCTAAAAGCTAGGTTGTCTGACTGGGTAGTGTGGAGGACTTGATCTTCTGAATGATCGACGGAGTCTGATTTTGGAGATAGCTGGGATATCGTGTAGATTTCTTCGTAACCTGAAATAAAACAAATAATCTTAAGTATTTTAATTTTACTCTTAAATAATTGTCTTATTGCATTCTAAAGAGGCCTAAGGCTGCGTTTCCACCAGATGTGCGGGGATGTGTCGCATGGGATGTGTTTGTAGAACCAATAGAATCACTTTAAAACCTATCCACGCTTAACGCAGCTCTAATAGTCGACAATATTCTATTGGTTCTTAACAAACACATCCCTCGCTATGTATCCTCGCACATCTCTGGTGGGAACCCAGGCGTTTTTTTTCTATTAATGATCGAAATACAACTCCATTATTAGAGGCATAAAAGCGTGTGCAGATAATTTTGCTATTCACTATATTTAAATTAACAAGCCACACTATAAACCTTCAGGCAAAACTTTTACTCTTTATAATAAAATACCGAGTCATCGTTCAGATTTAAAATGTACATTAAAATACGAAAGCGAGACGATGCGGAAACCGCTCCTATTTGAAAGTAAAATATATAAATATCATATACTTATGCAAATATTCTTATAAGATATTAGACAATTACCCGCGCGACAGCTATATTTTCCGTCGCAATCGCAACTGACTCGCAAGCTTCGCCCGGCGAATTCCCTTCTGTTCAAATCGATGCAAAGTTAACATAGACGGACTCTATTCATATTTCTACGGCGAAGTACCTACCATGAACTCCTAACTAACATTTTCATTCATTTAGTAACAATAGTTAGTTCATGGTACTTCGCCGTCGATTTGCGAGTTAATTTAGTTATGCATAGATTTCATCCAAGTAGACTATAACAGTGAAAGTACTGCCAGTTACGTCACCGCATTGTGCGCGCTCTGTGTGACAGCACAATGCGAATTGTGCGCGTTTTGGGGACGATTTGACAGTCGTAATACAGATGACACAGGTGCCAGAGCTGTGGTTGAACCTTTGTGGTTTTCGGATTTCTTGCAAAAAGACTAGGGAACCTAAAGTGACCTAAACGTCATTGTTTGATATTTTAATTCAGGCATCTGTAAACTGCGGCTCGCGAAAGGCTTGCGATGCATTTGACCAGCAATTGCGGGGCTATTCGAGACACCCAAACAATTACTTAATTAAGATATTTTAAGTGAGCTAAAGGAAAACAGAGGGCCTACCGCGAACACCGAAGCTCGCAAATTGCGGCATCTTTCTCTGTCATTTTAACCGTTTGACCACCAGACGTTTTTAACTGTATATACAGCCCAATATGAACCTTGGTGCATTCCGACATGGTTCACAGTGACGCGTCGCGGAAGATAGGCATGGCGTTGAAACGGTTAATTACGCCTTAATGGGATTAAAATGTTTTATTAGTCCCTTTGATGCGCGCCAAAATTACCTACTTTTTGGTTAAACTCTACCCGAGGATCATAAAAACAACCAAAACGTATAAAGGATGATTCACGTTAGACCGGACCGTGGCCGGGCCGGAGCTTCCGGAGCTTAGTTGTCTATGGAAAGCACCACGTGATACCCAATCAGCCGTCATAGCAAATGACATGTCGGATGCCTCGGTCCGGGCACGGCACGGTATAGCGAGAGTCAACTTTAAAGTGTATAAGTAACTTAAGAATTTAGTAAAAGTATAAAAGAATGTAATTTTTCCTTTGTTCCATTCCCCTTTTCTTAAATAGCGAAACCCATATTAGTCTTCAAATATTGACATTATCTGGACATAATTAATCTTTAATATTTATTAATATGTTACAGTCACGCTAAGCAGAGATTTTTCGTGTTTTTAAACACTTCCATATAAGAATTCGAGGCATCCTAGACATGTACAAAACAGAAATGGCGAAAGTGGAAAACAATCGTGACTAGATACAGTGAAAGTACGTTTATTGCGATTGTTTTGGAGCAATAACTAGTGAGATTCATTAGGCTTCCGAGTATTTCAAATAATAGATGAGACAACGTGTTATAGGTAATAAACAATATTAATTACTGTGATTTTTTTATTGTAAATTTGGTGATAGCTACACGGAGTAACATGAGGAAACTGAATAATTTTAACAGCGTAGGTATTCCTGATCATATTTAGAGACAAAAATGTCCTATAATTTTTTTTGAAATTCGCCTAGTTTCAGAGATAATATTAATTAAAAAAACAAGCTTTTATTGTTACATAGTGTACTTAAAAGGCCTTTTTGGCCAAAATATCCTTATTGATAGATGTCAAAAAGTGACAAGTAACACTTTGCAAAAAGTAGGTTTTACAAAAAAAAATTAAAAATCAATTTTAAGTGACAAGTTTATTATATATAACATTTATTTTTTATGTACAAACACACTCAAAAAATTTAAAAACAAAACAAATATTTTTTTGGTGTAATTGACTTAAACTCATATTACATTTTTTCCTTCTTTTGACCTCAGAAATGCGTGGTTAATATTATTCGGTTTCCTCATGTTACACCGTGTATATATATTGGGTCATAATAAAATCATAAACAATTCATTACTGTGATTAAGTATATTTATTTTATTTATTTAGTTATTTATTATACAAGAAGTTACAACTTTTTTGTTAAGGACAATGCTCCACAAAACTACATTTTGTTTGACTGTGGAGTCAGATTATACGACGGCCATTACGGCATTTGATCACAGACTAAATAAAACGTCATGAATGCCTGTTCTCCAGAGATGCTAAAATTTTACTATACATATACCTACTTAGTTTTAGTACCTACCCTTAAATCGGCACCTTACCAATGGTTGGCAATGGTAGTACATATTGGTACCAACTTTCATCAGTTTCAACCTATTTTTATTTAGGCGGTAATTGTAACTTTTCTAAAATAATAGCTAGTTGTGTATTTTTCCCAACAATGCGTTTCCTACAAAAGTGTTACCGTGTAATTATGTGTTATTTTGTTATCTTATCTTATCTGAATTAATAACTTTGTCTATTCTATGGCTAGGTAGCTATTTTTACTGATTACAGAATAACAAATTGTGACACTCCATGGAAAAAGGTACCTTATTGGCGGCCGGCGCTTACGCTATTATTCACCACGCTCCAATACGAATACCATTCTACGCGTCTTAAGCGCCAACCGCCATAAGGTACCTTTACCCGTGGAACGTCACCAATAGCATCAGGATTAGCAGGTGTAAATTCACCTTTTTATAGGCATGTTAGCAAATTAAATTAAATTAAAATTCATTTATTTCGAGTATCTGTGACTCATAATTACATACATAATTCTAAAATAAAAAAAAAAACAAAAAAAAAGTAAAAATAAAGTAAATACTATTACTTTCAAAATGTTGTAAGTTAATATAAGACCAGTTTGAAGATACAACTATTTCACACGGTAAGAACCTACGTGAGCTAGTATTATTTCCAAAAGGTCGCATCTACCTATGAAACCGGATTAGAGATACGCCCTTCTGTCTTGTACGGTAAGTACGCGTTTCCTATACACACAATCGGCGAGTAACGGTGAGGCCTACATACTGCCAACTGTCTTCGTAACACGAATAACATTCTTTCTTAGGAATGTGAAGTAATAGGCAGGTAACAAATATAATGATACCTAATAGGCTAGTTTTCTATTCAAATTAGAATAATTAGATACACATCTTGAAACACGAACGCCATACACCGTCATCAGTCGCAAAGTGGAATGATGATATAGCCATTGATTCTGGTTGCATGTTTGAGCCGTTTGGGGTGGAAACCCTCGGGCCTTGGGGACCCGGGGCACACCAAATATTTAATGATGCTACGGGTGACCAGAGGGCTGGGTACTTCCTTGCCCAACGAATTGGCATTGCCATTCAGCGCGGCAATGCCACCAGCCTTCTGGGCACCCTACCATCCGGCGCCGAGCTAGCTCCCATTTTTTATCTGTAAATATGTGTATATATATAGTTGTTAGAGTTTAGTTTTAGTTTTAATTTTAATTTTTAGTTTAATTATTTTGTTAATTCTTTTATTTATGTAAAAATAAAATAAAATCCCTACTTGTGGTTCGACATGAGAATTTTCTGTTTTTCTACAATAACTTTTTATTGTGCCCAAACTAAAATCTATGAAAACAAATTGATTATGTAACACTTGTAACATTACCTGTATACCTACATTACGAATACAAGTGCGATAGGTAGGAAATTGGGAAAATCGCAACGCGTGGCGAAAAATCGACATCGAGTTGCGCTTGCGAATTACCTATTTCGTGTATCGTACAACATTTTAAGGCTCCTTTTCACGTTAGGCCAACGCCAACGCCAACGAGGGACGCAGCCATGCGGTAGAATGAGATAGCAATATCACTTGCTCCCTCTAACGCATAAATGCGTCCCGTGTTGGCGTTGGCGTTGGCCCAACGTGAAGAGGAGCCTTTACAGTACCTGCATCATATGGTCCTACTTTGCCGAACTAGTGTGGGAAACAGCACTTTCCGTGCGTAGTAGGTATGTCAAAAGTTTAAAGGACCATATGTACTGTAAAACGTTGTACGATACACGTGCGAATAGGTAATAACTATTACCGTACTGATGACCCTTTAAATTTTCGACATAGTCACGTAAAGTGCTAATTAGCTCATTACCTACTGCGGTAAAGTAGCACCATATTAATATGTACTGTAAGTATATAAGTAGGTATAACTTAATTAATATTTCACATTTCAATTAATTTTCACTATTAGCTAATAATAGTAACTGTAAGTAATGTTTATACCTTTAAATGAGCAAAGCACCAAAGCATAAAAAAATAAATAGGTACCTATATATATTATAGTATTTCGGGGATATAGTAGTAACGATTTGGATGAAATTTATAGGGGTATCGGAAAATCGATCTAGCCAAGCCTTATTTCTGGAAAAATAAGCATTTTTAGGGCTCCGTACCCAAAGGGTAAAACGGGACCCTATTACTAAGACTTCGCTGTCCGTCCGTCCGTCCGTCCGTCTCTCACCAGGCTGTATCTCACGAACCGTGATAGCTAGACAGTTGAAATTTTCACAGATGATGTATTTCTGTTGCCGCTATAACAACAAATACTAAAAACAGAATAAAATAAAGATTTAAATGGGGCTCCCATACAACAAACGTGATTTTTGACCAAAGTTAAGCAACGTCGGGAGTGGTCAGTACTTGGATGGGTGACCGTTTTTTTTTGCTTTTTTCTTTGTTTTTTTTTTTGCATTATCGTACGGAACCCTTCGTTCGCGAGTCCGACTCGCACTTGCCCGGTTTTTTAGTGCTATGTTTTCCGAGCAAAGCTCGGTCTCACAGATATTTAATTATTAATTTCTATAATAACCGGCTTGTAATAGATAGCAGTAGATACTGCTTACTGCCCACTGGAGCATGCAGTGATTTACACCCATACAGCTCCGTTAATTACCCATACACAAACACATACAGTTAGTTATAACTGCGTCTTAACAAATAGTGCGTTTCGGTTCAAGTTAACTATTATTTTAATTGGCAATAGAGTATTTGACTGTCAAATATGACGACCGGTCTGGCCTAGTGGGTATAGTGACCCTGCCTGCGAAGCCGGTGGTCCTGGGTTCGAATCCCAGTAAGAGCATTTATTTTGTGTGATGAACACTAATATTTGTTCCTGGGTCACGGGTGTTTTCTATGTATATAAGTATGTATTTATCTATATACCTATGTATATCGTCGCCTAGTACCCATAGTACAAGCTTGGCTTAGTTTGGGGCTAGGTTGATCTGTGTAAAGATGTCCCCAATATTTATTTATTTATTTAAATAAATTTCTTTTTTCGAACTTTCAAAACGATTTTGCTACTATCAGCTATTATGGACTTTTGAAACACTATCATGTGACGTCACAATCAAATTACCTACTCTTTATAGTTATTCATACGGGTTTTAAAATAGAAATTGTTTTTAAAAATAACTGCTGTCTACGTTTCTCTATTAATCTTCTGCTGCTTTATTTCATGCATGGACTGCATGGTGTAAAGTAATTTATTTCAAAATACATTAAAATACCCTAATTATTTATTTACCACTCGTACATGAGATTTTTATTAAACTCACTTCTTACCTAATTACGGGAATATGTCGATCTGTCTATGTTCCCATGTCTTAAGTGAAAATCAAATGAAATTGCAAATAAGTAGTGAAAACAAAACATTTTACCTTCTTATATCGCACTTTTTAAGGACAACCATGACCTTATCAACAGGTTACATAGGTACTTATTATAAATTTTTTACACTTAAAATATTGTTGTAACCACCTAAACCACCTTCATAAAAATATTAGGTTATAATTAGTCAAATATGCTAATAAAATCTGTCATATACCGGGTGTGGCCTGTAACATGAGCAAATAATTAAAACATAGATTGTACTCCTCAAACGAATGACACTTTTGTTCAACAACTTTAAAACATTATGAAGTATTTGGACTCCCTATTTTTCATACAAAATAAATATTAATCTTCAATGGACGCCATCGCCACGCCATATCATTGTTATTGACGTTGCTTGTCACGCCTGAAACAACAAAATTCGCAATACATTGCGTCTTAGAATAAACTTTAAAGTGTATTAAAAATCAAACCACAAGTTATTTTTAATAGTTGCTGAACAAATGTTGGTCAGTATGAGGAGTACAGCCTACAGTTTAATTTTTTGCTCGTATGGCCACACCCGGTATGTTTACATTAATAGTATTTGCAAATTCATTGTACTCCACTTTAGGTACTACTCCTACCCTACCTACGCTTGATGTTCGGGTTAGGTAATACATATGTGGGGGTAGAAGAGTGGTTTCAATCGATGTTTAATGTAATAAATTTTTGTTGTTAATCTTGATGTTCGGTGTCGTGTGTACCGTCAAAACTTAGAGTACAGCTTATAATAATAATATATAATAATAATTTAGCCTATACAGGGTGATTCAGGAGACGTGAGCAGGACTAACACTGCGCATTTCGTAAATTATAAGCAACTGTTTCGTATCAGTATTAGTGAGGTTAACGTTAATTTTCTAGTCGTGTTGAAAAAAAAAGTTATTAATTTATTTACGACATGCATGGTCACCCTACAATTAGAATACTAAACTACCGATATTCTGTGTCAAATTGAAGTTTGACAGTTTATTTTCTTCGTAATCATAAAGCTGTCATTACGGTTAAAGAGGTTTTATGTTTATTAATTAGGTCTTGTAGGGTGACCATGATTGTAGAGAATTAAATTTGCCCTCGCCAAAAAGGTAAAAAATAGGAAAAAGTGTGGTTGGTTCACCTAAATACGACTGTGATCGATCGATTATCAGTTACTGAGTGTGCAGGATAAGTCCTGCTCACGTCTCATGAATCACCCTGTATACGTCCCACTGCTGGGCACAGGCCTCCTCTCAAGCACGAGAGGGTTTGGGCTATAGTCCCCACGCTAGCCCAATGCGGATTGGGGACTTCACATACACCTTTGAATTTCTTCGCAGATGTATGCAGGTTTCCTCACGATGTTTTCCTTCACCGAAAAGCTAGTGGTAAATATCAAATGATATTTCGTACATAAGTTCCGAAAAACTCATTGGTACGAGCCAGGATTTGAACCCGCGACCTCCGGATTGAAAGTCGGGCGTCATATCCACTCGGCCACCACCGCTTTTAGAGTACAGCTTGGCAAAAAAAATATAAATTGTAGTGTCCTCCCTTTCAAACCCATTTATATAAGAAAACGGGACACTACAGCGTTGCCACTTTTTAATTTCTACTCTTTTTGCCAAGCTGTACTGACTCGAGAAATTTCCACCAAATCCTTGTCAATACCTTACCTACCTGTCATAAGAAGTGTAAGAATAGTTATTTGTTTTAATGGAATCTTGAGCGTTGCGAGGGTTTCAAAGCACGAGGGTTAAACAAAATTTGCCCCCGAGTGAAACACAAAATTTTTCACCACACCAACCCGAAGCAAATATTAAATGTAAAATATCAAAACAAAATCAAATCCAAATGCATGTTATTAAATATTTATCATTCAAAATCATAATTTAAGAAAACAACTCAAAATTTGCATTTGATTACTTTGCCTCACATGTGGATAAAATGCAATTTTGCTATTCGTTTTTGAAGTGCAAAGTAATTCTTTCCGAGCTGGTGTGGTGAAAACATGTTTATGTTTGACCTCATAAGACGTGTAAGAAACATGTTAATGTTTAACTTCGGAATCTGACAGGGTACCGTTACGTATCGAACTATTATAGTAGCTATTTAGAGGCACTGACCGCGCGGCCTTGTAGTTTGAGATGCCTCCAATCAAGGCATTATTATTACCTTATTCCAAACTTTTTTACCTGAGGGCCATATTACGCCTCAAAAAACTTCGCGCGGGCCACCGTCGGCGGAGAGGGGGGGGGGTGTATCTGGTTACCCGCGGGCCGGTGTTTGGAGAGCCCTGGGTTAGAGGACCAGTAGGGCTCATAGCCAATGTGCCAATCGCTAACGCTCCGTAACGTATCGTAGTCATCTCTCTCTATCACTCTTCCCCTCTAGTGCGACAGTGACAGTTGCATTTCGTTCGCTACGGAGCGTTAACGATTGCACGGTGGCTACGCACCCAGGCCTTGTAGAGCGAAACGCAACTGTCACTGTCACACTAATATGGCAGAGTGATAGAGAAACACAAAGCGTTTCGATGCCGGCAGACCGGGCGCCTAACTAAGATGACAATTGTACTTTGACAAAACATGAACGAAAGGAAAAAATGTACGAATTTCTAATTCCCCCCCCCCCCTCCTTGTAACATTTGGCAAACCCCTCCCCCAATTTTGTTTTCAACGAAATCGGCAATTCGAATTAGGCATTATAGTCAGACCGTAAAAGGTCTGCAGCGATTTTGATAGCCCACGCAGTGCAAGTGTCATTTTAAACGTCACACTTCTATGAAATTATGACGTATAAATAACACTTCCACTGCGTGGGCTACCATGGTATAATAATATACTCCGCCTGGTACTCTCTTTACGTCTTTTCTAGGTCACCTGACTGACACAAGCCTACGTCATCATGCGACAGCGCTATATGATAATATGCGATAGCGCTATATATAGCGGCCATGTTAGTGTGACGTAGGCCTGTGTCACTCTGGGAAGAGAAGACCATGTTTTATTAGACTATGGTGGGCTACCAAATCCGCTGCAGACTTTTATTGGTGCGACTTTAGTTTCGTTTGCATGTCTGTCTTTTCGATTGGCATTCAATGAGCCTAAACAAGCGACAATGGTTTATTAGGATAGGTACCATCGCCCACACTAAGCTGCAGCTAACAAGCTGTCCATTGGTGGGCCTTTTTTATGCCTTTTGTAATAAGGTCCACTTATGTCCACAGTGAATGTTGCTGTTTCTACACCAACCTAGGGCCAAATTCGATACGTCAATGTCAGATTTCGCATCCACGTCAAATCAACAGTTGATTTTATTGCATACTGAGTGTTGATTCCATCAACGGTGAATAATATCATTTGGTACAACCAAAACTCAACTCTAAACTAAGGGTGGTTCGGTTTGGTTTGCTTGTCACCCTAACTGTGGATTGTTAATGTCAAATTTTGATATTGTACCTATTCGAGAACTTATGATTTTTCCCACATCAACGGGAGATCAACACGATACGTCAAACGGCGCTTGTTGAATAGGGGTCCTAAACTTAAATAATTGAACTCTCGTGGCTATTATTAGATATAGAGGCGCTGACCGCGCGGCCTTGAGGCTCGAGATGCCTTCGACAATCAAGTCGTTATAATAACTTTCCAAGCATGAGATGACGGCTCTGGCTACGGTTGAGAAGAAGAAGAAAAATGCCGCCAAAATCGGACGTTCTTGAGAAGAAAGTTTCTGAAAAAATGCACAGCTGAGGCAACTATTATACATATAGGTAATCTGCTATAGTTCGTTTTTTTTAGCATTAGAAATAAGGTAAACAACCTTGATGTGTCTTTTAATTGAAAAACACATTTTAAAAATAAGTTACGGCAAATATGTAACAATTATGAATCTAATACGATCATTTATATTCTTCTGCTTTCATAAGTAATAGTTTTTGATTTTTATAAAGCGTTTTTCAATTAAAAGACATGTCAAGATCGCTTACCTTCTTGCAAGTTCTTTCTAATGCTAAAAAAACGAACTATAACCAATTGAAAATTATCCGTGGAGTTATGGCTGAGGGAAAGGGATTTAAATACCTACTCAAAAATTCTAGAGATAAAATTTTACAAAAATGTATCCAATCCACGAAAGTGATTCGATAATAGAGACGACCAAGCGGTATCATGGCCACATTTTTATCACTCGTCATGCCATGCGTCTCTTTCGCACTTACATATTGGTTAAAACGTGACAGGCATGGTGACAAATGATAAAGAGCCGACCATCTTAGCCCTACAGCAAGCCTATTATGGATCGCTTTATGCACATTTATCCACGTGATAAAACAACTGTCACTTTTTAACTCTGCGGGATAGAAAGAGACGGACACCGTTTTATCACGCTGTCACGTAGACTGTAGACTACCTCCTCAAAATACTTTCTTTAGTCGCTGCAACTATCATCTGCAAAGATGCTGTGGCCAATGATAGACGTAGACAAATACGGCCATCATATCCATACAGAACAGTAGTTTTGCGGAACGTTCGACTCGCCTTTATTGGATATCGGTTGGAATAACATATCGGAGTAAAAACTTACATGAGCTCATTTATAACTTATAAGTCCAAAGAGGCTTCCAGTCGACGCACAGCAAAGTACCTAATTGTTGGCGGTTATAAAAAATACAGTCGTGTCGTGGTTCCGGTGTTTAGATCATACCATGCAAGCTTCATATTATTCGTATTCGTTTTGTAAGTACCGATATTTTACGTTTTAATAACAAAACTTCTTCGAAGAGTCACAACAGAGCGTCTACCGCGAAAACCGAAATTCGCAAATTGCGGGGATCTTTCTCTTTTATTCCAACGAAGGCGTAATTAGTGACAGAGAAAAATCCCCGCATTTGCGAACTTCGATTTTTGCGGTTATAGCCCAGGACCACTGGGGGGTCTGCTCAGCGTCGGTCCGCCAACGCGTACCATCGCCCACACTGTTAACTGACAGTTCGTAAACCTTATTACAAAAGGCATAAGGTCCACCGATGGACAATTAAAAGTATTGCTGTTTGCGTGCTCTCGGATATGGCTATTCAACAAAAACGGTTTAGAACTAAATATTGGGACGTTTATTAGTTCCATAATAAGCTCATTTAAAAAAGATAAGTAACAGAACATACCGTTAACAACTTGCAGCAGTATGGCGAACAGCACCGCGCCGCGGCACTGTGTCCACCATCTTGTCGTCCCGGCGGCCATTTTGTGGACTCAGCAGTGCGCTGTCCATCCGCTCTTCATTGCTCTCCTGGCGCTTACATTTGTGGCTGGAACAAGGAAATCTCGGATTAAATATACCACTAAACGAAGTGGGAATTTATTAATGTCTAGATGAGAATAACCTCGTAAGGCCATGGCCCTACCCGTAGTACCTACTAATTACACACTTCAATATGTAAGTTTAAACATTTCTGCAAAGAGCATATAATCACTACGTTTTAATTCAGTTTTCACTTCTGTCGGCACTCCCGGAGTGCAACCCGTTGTTTTTTTTGTTGTGTAGGTACCTACTACGTATATTGATAGGTACCTATACAGAATAAAAACTTGTACGTTGTTCGCGTTTGTACGGGATAACGGTAGACAATTTCATGGAATACACCCGTTGCAGTCCTTACACCAAAGGACCTCGCTCCATAACAATTAGCAACTGTATTGGAAACCTCAAAAGGCAGGTGAGGAAGGTATGCCGTCGTGCGCCCGCGCAGTAAAGTGGGGCAGCCGCCCGTTGAATAACAAACGGATAACAGTTGCACGGTCCGACACATACTGGAAGTGATATGTGACCACTGACCAGACCCCGTAATTACTTAGGGGCAATTATGTTATCGATTCATCGATTTTTGACGATTTTTGAACCCCCACCGCCTACAATACCTACGCGTTTCTTCCTACGTCGTACTACCATCATCCGAATTTGAAATGACGTAATTTATGAATAGCCCCTTATCAACATTGCAATTCATTGAAAATTAATTAGGTTTGCAATTGTTGCAAAACTATCTACTGTAGGATGATAGTGCCCAATTTCGGCCCAAGTAGAGTATTAAAACTATAATTTTACTAAACAATAGTGGTCAATTAAATTTAGAATAAATAGAGCAGCTAAATAATTGTTTTAATGTAAAAAATATACCTATAAATTTTATAATATAATTTCGCCACCGCAACTTAATTTTGTTTGGAATTTTTAGAATTGTCTCGATGAGTATTAGTTGTCTGTGGAAAGAAAAGTACAGTCAGCGATAAAAGCTTGTAACAAAATTTTTTTTTTTTGCCCAAAACTTATTGAAGTCAAAATTGTACGAAGAGCTTCGTTTTTAACCTACATACTTATTCCGTTGCGGCATCCAGCTAATCTACACCGTGAAATTTTAGTGGTTGTTTTCCCGCGGCAGGGCGATTTGCTATCGGTAGTACTTTCGAATTATGATAGACAAACTTATAAATAAACTGTTTTCCAAAAAAAAATTACAAAAAAAATAACCTAAACTTGAACAAGCGAAAAACAATAGTAACACACTAAAACTGCAAGTCGACGACAGTTCCCGATATTGTAAACAGATAAACAAATAAACAAGCACATGTTACTTTTTTAAACTGTGTAACAGGCTAGAGTGCTTTACTGTTTGACAACTGAAATTAAAATTGACTTAGACTGTTCCTTCACGATTAACAGTTGAAATAAAACCTTTTTATTAGTTTGATGATTGCCATTACGTTGTGTCAACTTTGGTAAATTGAATAATTACATCCTCTTCGCTTATTAAACTAATGTGATAACAGATCCTGTCAATGTCATCACTGCTATTTCTAGTAAAATGGATCGACATTACGAATATTCTAATTTAGAGTACGTCGCGATGGTGCAGCTGTACGCTAGGGCTAACTACGACTCCCACGCCGCCCGGCGACTTTACGCGGAACTGGACCATTTACAGTCGCTGTGTCTTCGGGGCATTTTAAACCCCCAAGTTCCACACGTACGAACAATTGTCGCCGCAACACAGCGGCTGCTTAACCACGGGCAGTTTCAAACGCCAGCACATGCACAGGGCAGAGGTGATTGTGTATTGAACGTGGCGGATTGCAGTTCGAACAATTATTGCGGTATCGGGAAGTTTAAGTGTTTGTTTAAGTTTTTGATCATTAAAAGCTTGATCTTAACTTGTTATGTTTACTTTTAAGGATCTGCAAACTAACTGCACGTAAAATGTGTGAAGGAAAAATAAATGGAACTACTTTTTAGGTTATTTTGTTTCATTCACTCAAAAGAATTAGGTAGGTACTGACGTACTACTGCAGTGCTACTACTGGTGTTAGGTCACTTTCGAGTTTCGTTCGACACATTTATAAATCTGGCATTTCTTAACATTATTTAAATAAAAGATTACACATCGACTGTATATCGATAGCAGAATCATTTCGTTGCGGGAAAACAACCACTAAAATTTCACGGTGTATATGTTCGTGATGGTTTCTTTGGCACGCGTCCACTCAAGCGTGCCACCATAGCTGTATGTATACCCACTGGAGCTGTGTAACATTTTATTGTTTCATAATTTACATTATAAACTTCTTTTACCTTATTTGCACTGTCTAAGACAAAGTCGTAATTATGGAAACTAACTGCAAAACGTAATTCAAGACCAAAAAAAGTAAAAAAGGTTGCTACTTTTTTACTACCGCGCGTCTTGTATTTATGTACAAATAAGTAAATAAAAGTACTTTTTTAAATAGTAGGAGTAAAATTACTATGGAATTAATTAGCTTAGCGTGATTATTTATCAAAAGGAATTTTGCGTGATTATTTTACAAACAAATTATTACTGTGGCAACATTTTCTTACTTTTTTTGGTCTTGAATTACGTTTTGCAGTATACGATATTTTTTACGCTGCACTCTCAGCCAACCACTCATTTTTCAGTACCTACCTAACACACACACACACACATTTTTGACAGAATCTTTTTAAACATCCCGGAGGGCAAGATTTTGATAGAATCTTTTTAAACATCCCGGAGGGCAAGATTGAGGGGAAAAGACGCAAAGGAAGACCCAGGCTCACATATCTCAGCCGAGTTTCTGTCGTGGCGTATATTTGAGACCCATAAGAAATACCGGGATCCAGAGTCGCTGTACATAATGTCCACAGAAGTTTTCTAAAATATGGTCGACCCAAAAATGCGATCGTATATCCGGCTGTTCTTCTCTAATTCTAATGGAATTTTGTGAGCAGGTTTGATACCTATAGGGATTTTTTTCCTCGATCAATTTTTTTGGTTTCAGATTCCGTGAGTTCTGCAGGTCACAGAGCCTACATTTATTAATTAGACCTCAGACTCAGATCAACATAGATCGTCAGTTTCCTTGAACTCAATAGAAAGTTCCGCAGGCTTCCCCCAGTTTCGTAACCCTGTGACTTGTGATGGCCGTGTTACGTTCTGCGCTGCGCTCGCGCAAGCAACGACGCGTGTGTCGCGACAATTGGGCAACGCGTCCGGGTTGACTCACCGATCGTTGAGGGGTTACGAATGACGTCATTAAGGCAGGTTTGTGCCGGATTAAAATGATTAAGTAAGTAACAGCATACCTATTATTTCGAACCACTCGTTACGCTCGTGGTTCAATTGTGGTGTCTTTCGCTTGCTCCGGTATGAGAATTAGCACGAAGGATTAAACGACAACTTTGCCCTCTTGTAAAACAAATAACTATACGAAGAACTAGTAAAAGTATACGTTGTTCACAAGGATTTGTAGGAGTCAATCAATTTGTAGGGGTTTTCACGAATTTTAAGCATAATACATAAATAAACGTCAATACCGTAAAATGGGGTGAGTAGGGTCAAAACTGAAATTCAAACCTCGATAACATTTTATTTTTACATATGAAAACTGAATGGTGTATATAATAAGTGTTCCGGACGTTTGTATTTTAGTTTTTATTTTATTTTGGGTAGTTCCATTTCATAACTTTGATGATAAAGAGGAAAACCCACCTCACCCCGTAGTGCCTCGTATTTGGGGTGAGAGGGGTTTTCATACAAAGGTGATTTTGGAAGATTGTTGGATCGATTTTTTTTATTATGCGTATTACTATAGCTCCATTTTAAATTGGAATACATAATTTTTGTAGCAGTAGCCTTAAAATCCCTTCTCACCTCCCTCTCAAACCTTCTCTTCCCATTCATAACCCACCTCTCCCCGCGAAACCTACTCACCCCGTTTTACGGTACCTATAGTTCGTTTTTTTAGCATTAGAAAGAACTTGCAAGAAGGTAAGCGATCTTGACTAGTCTTTTAATTGAAAAACGCTTTTTAAAAATCAGAAACTATTACTTATGAAAGTAGAAGAATATAAATGATCGTATTAGATTCATAATTGTTACCCGTTTGCCGTAACTTATTTTAAAAATGTGTTTTTCAATTAAAAAACACGTCAAGATTGTTTACCTTATTTCTAATGCTAAAAAAACGAACTATAAGTACTTATGCATCATATTATTAGCCATGTATTTTTTAACTGTTACTCAGTCTCCTATCTCACCGTTCAGTCCCACGCTACATGCACATTCATATAAGGGGTCATCGATTAATTACGTCACACGAATTTCTAGGTTTTTTGACCCCTCCCCCCTCCTTGTCACACTTGGTCACATTTGGCAAACCCCTCCCCACTGGTGTGACGTCACATTTTTTCTACGAAATCGCCAAATCGAATTAAGTAAGTACCTAAGTATTATTAATATTTTATCAAAATATTTTTGACGATATAAATATTAGTAATTTTATAACCCAAAACTGCTTAGGAAAGAAAATTAAACGAATAAAAACGATTATCGTTGTAAAAACTTGTTATTTAAATGTAAAGGGAATAAAATAATTTAAATAAATTTTCGGTTACTGATGAAGTTAAAGTGACGTCACAAAGTTTGTGTCTCCCCCCTCCCCCTTGTCACAATATGTCACATTTTCTTGACCCCCTCCCTCCCCCTAAACGTGTGATGTAATTAATGGATGACCCCTAAGGTGTTTCACTTTTTAGCGTTTGCCTTAATTTTTCTTGATGACCTGAACGAAATGGTATATTGTTTTCATTCAGCCAATTTAGGAGCGGAAACTGTAGCGGACGGCGGAAGAAATAGGATTTCCCATTTATGGGTGGTCCGAAGCAGCTTACAGCACAAAGCACAACACAACTCACAGGCCTTACAAGCCGCCACCTGGCGGAAAAGTTTGAGTCTGGAATCCCCATGTTCTACCTCGGGACTTTGTAAATCTGTGTAAGAACTAATACTATTTATTAATTAAAATATTTTCATTCAGCTGCATGATTGATAACGACGAAATTATAAATTCTAGATCTTAGAATGACCGGTGACCAGAGGGCTGACCTATATTTTGCCCAAAGGATCAGCATTGCCATCCAGCGGGGCAATGCGGCCAGCCTTCTCGGCACCCTACCTACGGACCATGACTTAGGGCAAATTTTTTATTTATAAGTGATTTGTTATAAAGTTGTAAGATTGATCTTAGAATTGATAATTTCACGACATACTTACACGTATAACGATAATACCACGTCGCATACTTCTGTGGTATTATTGTTAACTAACAATAATCTCCGGCTGTAGACTAAACACTGTAAGCCGCTTGTGACACAGAAAACTAAAAACTCTTTTGCGTCAAGTTTAAGTGTTGATGTCGAGAAGGCCTCTATCTGGCCTCAATCTAGTGAGATGAATCACTGGCGGACATCCTAAAACTATGGATGGAGGCATACTTTGCGTAGATGTCGGCGGCCGATCGTAAGATCAGGCATATCATGAAATTCCTAGGCATATCGTTGACTCGTTCGCTACGCGGGGCTCCTATTTATGGGCAGTTTGCCCTTCAGGCATCTAAGGCAACCTAACGAACCTATCTTACCTATATATTGGTTTAATGTGACTATCCTCAAAACAATACATAGGAACATTACGATCGGCCTGATCTTATGATCGGCCGCCACATAGATATCATTAACACCTTATAAAACAAAGTCCCCCGCCGCGTCTGACTGTGTGTATATTCGTGATAAACTCTAAAACTACTGAACGGCTTTTCAAGCGGTTTTCACCCATCAATAGAGTGATTTCCCTATAAGACAGGTTTACCTAGTTTAGGGCTCAGGACACTATTCCTAGGCTGTCTAACAATAGAATACTTTTAAAAATGTAATACCCTTCTACTATGTAATACGCTGCATTTTTGATACCTAAATAAATCATTTTTCATTTTTTTTTTTTCATTTTTGAGGAAGGTTAAAGTGTATGTGTTAAGGTTTTGTGTAGCTCGTGCGACGCCAGGGCGGGTCACTAATTTAAAAGTACAGTCGCTATCAGATATATCGGAGCGGCCAAGGTGCTCACAAATATCTTAACACGCCTCTACTGTCAAGGCGTTAGAGTGCGTGTTCAGATTTTTTGAGCACCTCGGCAGCTCCGATATATCTGATGGCGACCGTACCAGAACTCGACACTGCACTAGCATTTGACATGGGCATTTTATGTCTAAGTAATATAGGTTTTTGATTGGCTAAGATTTTTCTGTATTCTAATTTAATCCTTGTCACTTTGACATAAAGTGCCCATGTCGAATACTGGTGCAGCGTCGAGCACTAGTACTTCTTACTGTCGCTAGTATTTTCATAGATATTAGACGTAATGGTGCCACTCGCATACTTTGTGACTTCAAAGTCTGTGGGGTTAGCTTGAGGTCACGCACGCCGTAATATGTTCAGTACTGATCAAATTAAAGCAAGAATTTGACCCTATTTGTAGGATTGAGAGGTATAATCTAATGCCATCTTTTTTTTAAGTACCTATGTATATTAAGTTCGTATGCACTAATAAAAAAAAACCGGACAAGTGCGAGTCGGACTCGCGCACGAAGGGTTTCGTACCATAATGCAAAAAAAGGCAAAACAAAAAAAACGGTCACCCATCCAAGTACTGACCCCGCCCGACGTTGCTTAACTTCAGTCAAAAATCACGTTTGTTGTATGGGAGCCCCACTTAAATCTTTATTTTATTCTGTTTTTGGTATTTGTTGTTATAGCGGCAACACAAATACATCATCTGTGAAAATTTCAACTGTCTAGCTATCACGGTTCGTGAGATACAGCCTGGTGACAGACGGACGGACGGACAGCAGAGTCTTAACAATAGGTTACGGAACCCTAAAAAAAATGCCATCTGTAATATACTGCGGCCAATAATCGAAGGTGGCATCTATCGGGACAGTGTACAGCAATGGGGCGTTATGTTGGTAACTGAACTTTCTTTGCATGTTTATTCGGGTTTCGTACCCGAAGGATAAAAACGGAACCCTACTACTAAGACTCCATCACTGTCCGTCCGTCTGTCACCAGGCTGTATCTCATGAACCGTGATAGCTAGACAGTTGAAATTTTCACAGATGCGATGTATTTCTGTTGCCGCAATACCTACTAAAAAAAAAGCAAAAAGTAAACGGTCACCCATCCAAGTACTGACCACTCCCGACGTTGCTTAACTTTGGTCAAAAATCACGTTTGTTGTATGGGAGCCCCATTTAAATCTTTATTTTATTCTGTTTTTAGTATTTGTTGTTATAGCGAATATAGCGGCAACAGAAATACATCATCTGTGAAAATTTCAACTGTCTAGCTATCACGGTTCGTGAGATACAGCCTGGTGACAGACGGACGGACGGACGGACGGACGGACGGACAGCGAAGTCTTAGTAATAGGGTCCCGTTTTACCCTATGGGTACGGAACCCTAAAAACAGAATAAAATGAATATTTTAAGTGGGGCTCCCAACGTGTTTTTTTGCAGTTTTTTGCGTAATGGTACGGAACCCTTCGTGCGCGAGTCCGACTCCCACTTGGCCAGTTTTTTAACCCAATTTTGGTTATTTATTGTCAGGTTTCGAACATCGGATGCGATACCTTTCGTCTATTTCACGTAACTGTTAGTAAAAAGTAGTAAAACCGCTTAAGCGAGCTCCTAATGATAAGAAACCGTTCGGTTCAATGACCGAAACCTGTCAAATTGCTGTTATATAAACAAGAAAGTATGTAAATGTGGTTATTATGCATAGGTAAGTATAGGTACATGCGATCATCGAACTTGGAGATGGGAAATAAATTCCTAAAAAATCAAACGTGGCATATTTGCTATGGTTAATATAAGTACCTAGGGTACATTGGGGTAAATGCGAAGGCGGGTTAATTTCGAAACTGGCAAATATCTACTAAATTAAAAACACTTTCTACTGTAGCAACAGTACGCAAGATGCCATGTAAGCGTTGCAGCGGCGTAAGTGTTGCTAAAGTATGAACTGATTCTAGTTTAGTCGATATTTGCCAGTTTCGGAATTACCCCATTCGCATTTACCCTAATGCATCCTACATCAAATTATGTAAAATATTTTCCATAATGTTAGTATTCAGAGAGGAAAATTGGGACTACGTTTGTATGGAGAAGCGGCTGTCCCCTTTCCTCTCAAGCTTTTCGTCTTAAAATTAGAGCGTAGACAGACATCGATTGTTTGGGATGGATAGCATAAAAAATGTGAAGATACATACTTATATGTTATGTTCATTTCTGATTTATATAATTTTTTTTTAAGTTATTTAATCAACTTTACATTGACAGTTAAACCAAATATGCAAGTTATGGGTTGCAAACATATGTACTTAAAAATAATTAAAATCATTTATTTACACACACTATACCGGGTGTGGCTTGTAATATGAGCAAAAAATTTAACTGTAGGCTGTGCTCCCCATACTGACCAACATTTGTTCAGCGACTTTTAAAAATAACTTGTGGTTTGATTTTTAATATACTTTAAAGTTTATTCTAAGACGCAATGTATTGCAAATTTTATTATGTTTAAGGCGTGACAAGCAACGTCAGTCACAATGATATGGCGTATGAAAAATAGGGAGTCTAAATACTTCATAATTTTTTAAAGTTGCTGAGCTAAAGTGTCACCGTTTGAGGAGTACAATCTATGTTTTAATTATTTGCTCGTGTTACAGGCCACACCCGGTATATACAGTGGTATACTAAACGAAATTAATAACTAGCTTAAATCTAATAGGTAATAAAAATAATTATAATAGACTTATCACAGTTATCACTAAATTTACCTAATTAATATTAATATTTGTGGGCGTAGATATTGACTCTAGATAGCGGGCTGCCGTGGCTACGAATTTCGGTTGTTTGTGAGAATAAGAGAAATAATATATATCGGAACCTTTATTGATCTATGTACAGTCAACGGTAAAAATATGGGTGTACAAATCATTTCAAAAATATGTCCCATAACTCTTATGTCAGTGAATTAAGAACTATGGGACATATTTTTGAGTAAGTTGTCTACACCCATATTTTTATTGTTGACTGTACTATTATGCAATCGTCTTGGAAAACTTCCATAATGCAGACGCAGACGAATTATGCAGATTACAGATCATGAGAGAGTTTTTACCAAAATGTCAACAGCTTACATAAACTTGCGTAATTTTATGAATGTAGAAACTTAAATAATAACACAATAAAAAGAAAGAGTCAAATAATTGTAGTTTATGTGGCTGCTACCTACGTAATTAAAAGCAAATCCAAGTGTGGGTATGAAACGAGCTGAAAGTGATATAATACCATGGATGCGATAAATATATGAATATCCTTTTAATTTAAGCCTAGACGTACTCCGCCTATGGCATAGATACTATTTGTGTATGAATCAAAAACATTGCCACCCTGTATGTATTAGAACTCGTTCAAGGCCAGTATGTGCCGAAGGGTCTACGGTACCAGAATGTGGGTCGCCCGCGCACCTGTCATACCGTTATGCGCGTGCCTCACGTGGGACTTTTACCCGCCATTTGTAATTGTACGTTATCTTAAATCTTCGTTGATTGGACTACTAATTGCATAGGTAGATAGATAATTATTGATTCGAAATAATTATGTGGCGTTCCATGCCTAAAGGGCCCTTATGAACCATGTACATACATAAGGAACCTCCTCTATTGAAACCCACATAAGGGTGGTCGAAGATTAATTTCTTGTAATGATTTCGACAATTGTTTTGAATCATGACATGACGCCCATGATGCGTCATTCTCATCAATGTGAGCTCTTTCTAAAATTGTATCCAGGCGAGACAATTTTTCGCCAATCTGATGAAATTCTCCGATTGAACAGGGCCGTGCGGACGCAAATACCAATTTGATTCCCCGATCACATCAGCAGGTGCGGAAACACAAATGCCAATTTTCATAGTAGAATGCAAATTGGTGATTTAATTTGTGTACGTGTGGACGCTAGATGAGATTGACCAATTATTTTCCTGAACAAATCGACTGATTTCGTCAGTCCCGTCTGGATACCCCTTAACATATCACATTTCCCATAATGGTTTGGTACCTGGGTCATATACAAGAATTAGGCTCTCATCTCTGCTGTTTTAGAAACATTTGATTTTCGGCAATAGAATCGGTTGATGTCTTCCAAAAAAATCGTGCATGTAGCTAATTCGTGGCAATCCTACAAAATAAGTTCCAATGATATGTATGTATGTATGTATGTATGTATTTACTTTATTGTACATAGAAATAAAAACACGAGAAACACAGTTACAGAGTCAATTAAATACAACAATGGCGAACTTATCCCTGAATGGGATCTCTTCCAGTTAACCTTTGAGGAAATGAGTAGGACAGAAGAAATGATTATACTTTTCATTGCTTTTTTTAGTATCATTTAGATACAGTTAGACCAAGCTAAGCTGCCAGCAATTTTGATATTCCCGAAGAATATAAATGATCGTATTAGATTCATAATTGTTACATATTTGCCGTAACTTATTTTTAAAATGTGTTTTTCAATTAATAAACATATCAAGATTGTTTACCTAATTTCTATAGCTAAAAAAAACGAAGTATAGATATGAAATAGTAACAATATGTGACGTTCCACGGCAAAAGGTACCCTATGGCGGTTGGCGCTTACGATATTGTTAACGCCGCTCCAATATTATTGCGGCCATAAGGTACCTTTTGCCGTGGAACGTCACATGTCGTTACTATTTCATATCTAGTGAATGTCTAATTCATTTCCCGAATTGCGCAGTGTGCGAGTGTCATATGCATATCTACTTTCATAGAAGATTGACGTTTAAAATAACACTATTGTAGGTACAGTCTGCGCCAGTGGTGGGCAAACTTGCTTCATGGAGGGCCAGAATTGTAGCTAAAATTAATTTTGATTCGCGATAATCGTGGGCCAATGCCATATACTAATAATTTCATAGGACCGGCGGCGGGCCGGATAAAGTCCATTCGCGGACCGGAGCTGGCCCGCGGGCCGTACTTTGCCCACCACTGGGCTATCAAAATCGCTACCAACTTAGGTTAGTCTAACTCTACCCTAATCCCCCCACTGTGGATTCTAAATTCAAAAGCCATGGCACCTGTCAATGCCAATTACGCCATGGTAAGTTTATACCCGCAATAGTCCCATGGGAAGAGGATAATTCTAGGCCTAGGCCAGTAATTTGCAATCTAGATGGAGCTCAGTGGAGCAGTGGGTGTCTATTCTGAGTCGACAGTGGTTTATAATTGGGTTTACTTGCATTTTAGAGCTAAATACAGTCATGACAAACCACAAAATGGCTTACAACTTTGGGAAACAAAAGTGTCTTGACTGAAACTTGATTTAAATAGTCAGATAGTCACACTATCTACACCTACTACCGTAAAATGGGGTGAGTTGGGTGAAATTTGACTGTCAAACCTCGATAAAATTTTATTTTTACATGTGAAAACTGAATGGTGTATATAATAAGTGGTTCGGACGTTTGTATTTTATTTTGGGTAGTTCGACGATAAAGAGGAAAACCCACCTCACCCCGTAGTGCCTTAGGTGATTTAGGAAGATTGTTGGGTCGTTTTTTTTTTATTATGCGCATTGCTATAGCCCCATTTTAAATTGGAATACATTATTTTTGTAGCAGTAGCCTTAAAATTCCTTCTCGACCCCCTCTCAAACTTTCTCTCCCCATTCATAACCCAACTCTCCTCGCGAAACCTACTCACCCCGTTTTACGGTAATAGAGAAACGTAGACAGCAGTTATTTTTAGACACAATTTCCATTTTAAAACCCATATAAAACTAAAGGTATTATGGTGTATAATTTGTTAATCCGTGCGAAGCCTGGGCCGGTGCTAGTTATTTAAATGAATGTACGAAGATAGGATACTATATAGGTCCTATTTACTTTTGAAATATTTGCATCTATGTATTTCAGTTTATGACTAACTGCGTGAGTCTCTAATTCATTTCCCGAATAAGATATTATCTTTACTACTATACTTATCTTTACTTTTATACTTTCATATCTAGTGAGTCTCTAATTCATTTCCCGAATCGAGCCGTAAATGTTATACACCGTGTTTTTTTTTATTTCCGTTAATTTCAGGGGTGCATTCCTGAGCTTAAATCAAGTAACTTTCTCAAAGACACCGATATTCTAATTAACTCCATTTCGGAGATAATCAATAATTTATTTTTTTCCTATAAGGCCTCTACAAGCGTGTACACTTGCCTTAGGGCCGGTTTACATATTGATCAGTGTTTAGAATGAGTTCATGCATTTGCTACTAAACTTAAGTACAATCTCGGTCGATCGATGTTCGAAATGATATTGATATGTCACAGATTTCAATTGTTTGGTTGAGTTATATGTAATGCCCGTGTTACAACAACGCTATATGCTACATTTAATTGATTTTTAAACTTAATTTTTTTTTTTCAAAAAAAGCAAAAAAAGTATTTTGTTTTTGAAAATTAACTATGCCATTTAGTTCTCTTAAACGTACTTAACCATACCCCGAAGTTAACGGAATTAAATAAAAACACGGTGTATAGTTAAAGGTAACTTTAAGCGCCGAGTGGTTCAGAGTGCTATAAACGTGCTAGCTTATCAGTTTTCACTTTTAATGCTTTTCCATGCGGGCTACAAAGGAATGTAGTGCAATTTTAAGTGGTCTGTAAAACTGTGTTCCGTTTTACAAGAATATTTTACATAAGTATTTAAAAACAATGTCCTTTGGTTTGGAGTACTGGCGTAAATAATTGAAGCGTTTATCTCGTGGTTTATTAGATGTACCGAAGAAGAAGATGATACCATGATGATAGATGATGATGATGATAGGCGATGATGATAGAAGAAGATGTACAGTCAAGGAATTTAAATTCCGACCCATTTCGTACTTTGTCACAGTGACAATCAATATGAAAGCCGCTACAGTTGCCTCCAGAAACTCGCGAACTAAATTGACATGAGTTTGACAAATAAAATGATACCAGGAATAGCAAAGAAAAAATAGTCAGGGGTATATGTCGATAAAATGATATCGATAAGTAAGATGCACTTACTACCCATGTGATAATTATAAAGGGGTCACAAACGATTTCGATTTGTATGAATGTGACGCGAAAAGTGGTGTTGAATCATTTGTAAGATTGTGACGTTACCAATCAAATCAGGAGGTGCGGATGTGAAACTGACAAGTTTCAATGCTAAGACGAAACAGGATCTGAGTTTTAAATATTTTATTTAAATATACCCATCTCGCTAACGGAAGCGGCTCCTAAAACTAATGCGATAAGGACAAGGCGAAAATTATCTGTGCCGGACCGTTTCGCTTTTTTGGCTAATTGATATCAGTTTTGAATACTACGCCTCTCATTGCGGCATAGTCAATGAGGCCATTTTGGCCATTTTTGAAAGGCTCTAGCGCCTTAAAAAACAAAAATATCAAAAAAAGCAAAACGGTCCGACACAGATATTGACAATATTAATCTGTGTTGAAAAAATCATTGCTCTAGCATCAAAACCCACGGAGGAAACAGTCGAGGACGTTTGTATGGAGATATGACCACTCCTGTTGGCTCTTAATATGCAGGTTTGGGGGCAAGTTGTTTATATCAAGAGCTCGCGGATGTCGCCATAAATCTAAAATTAGTGATTTAATTTTGTACAATGTGACCTGTAGATGAGATTGATCGATAATTAAAGTTAGACCAAGAAAAGTCTGCAGCGATTTTGATGGCCCACTCAGTGAACCTGTTATTTAATACGTCATAATTTCATAGAATTTTGACGTTTAAAATAATACTTGCACTGCGTGGGCTATTAAAATCGCTGCAGACTTTTTTTGGTCTAACTGTATTTAAATTCTGACCTAATTGTCAACTTGAATGTCCAGTTTAGGGACTGGTCTTCTTTACAATCGAAGCAATAGGGATCACCGAGACGATTTAATTTTTACGTCCACACCACACAAAATAAATGAGAAATTTTATCTTATTTCCCCGTCTGGGTCGGCCTTATTTGTATTTAGAGCCAAAATCACTGTTTCTATGTTATCACCTACAACTTGTTACTCTAGCTGTAAGTTTTAATAACAAATAAAATAAAATAAATATAAGAAAATATTTATTTAATTACCTACAATATGTTTATCCAATATTCTTGTATCTATTACTATAAAAATGCACAATTTTCGAAATACCAATTCATCATCATCATCATCATCATCTCAGCCATAAGACGTCCACTGCTGAACATAGGCCTCCCCCTTGGACCTCCATACCAATACCAATTAACATTTGTAAAATAATTTAAATTACTTAAAGATACATTTTAACTGATCGCGCAACAGTAGCGCCGCTAGCGGTGAATTCTCGCGATATTCTCTAATTCAAACTTTTTAGAAAATATCGATATAAACAGCACTGGCCAAACTGTGGTATCATTTGTGCACATTGACCTGTCAATTTAGTTCGCGAGATTCTGGAGGCAACCTTAGAGACCTCTAGCTCTACTATCAGTTGGCAGAGTATTTTTCACTTACTTTCAGTGAATAAACGTGCCGTGAGTCACGTTTTACGTTTCTTTACGGTCTTATGTACCTAACTTCACTCCACTCCAAACGATGCTGTCCCTTTCTAAGTATACTAAAAAACAGAGCAAGAGTTATCGGAGTTTTATACAGCGCCTCTAGGATTCACCTAAAGAACTAAATAACAAAATTGACACATTTTCTCACGTCTACGTAATTTACTATCTATGCATCTCGCTCTCGCATATTAGTGCAAGTGAGATGCACAGAAAGTAATGTTACATATACTGATGGTAGCCGTGAATATGGAGGGTAGAGGTAAGGAGAATCCTTTATGACTTTATGAGAAAACTCCTTTATGGGAGAATATTTGCAAAAACTAGGCACGCTGTCAGCTATTATAATTTTTCTAAATCTCTCCAGAGTAGCGAAAAAAAGAAAACCCATAAACCTAGTTTTTCGTTGTATCAATACCGTACTAAAAATCATGGGGAATGGAAGATACTCGTATTTACAAGTGGAAAAACGTTTTCTCTTTTTGTATGGACGATTACGTAGTATACTTCCCTCTTAAGGTTTTTGACGGACACTTTTTCATTATTAATTACATGGAGATTGTATTCCTTACCTCTACCATCCACTAAGAGCATTTAGAAGGGAGATGTCATCGCTGTCATTTTCTTTACAAAACAGTCTGCCGATTTTTGCGGGGGAGGGGACGTCAAATGTATTGCTATTTCTACATGATTTGTACGTAACGTACAAATAGCCATGTCAGTCCATACAAAAGTTTGCACAATTGTGCAAGTTTTTCGGCAGAGGGGTAAGTAATAATGTCAGGAAAAAAAAAGAGTATACCTACGAGACTACTACGACTATGATATTTGATTTATTCGGTTGTCAATATAAAACAAATGTAGGTGTACTTTCTTCTCGTATGAGACGCCATTACTATGTAGTCTTGCTTGAGATTAATAAACATTACCAATATGGTGTTAAAACAAGCTTTTCTTTCCTGCTTGGAACCCGGCCTAATCCTAAATCCTAACAGTAAGCACTCAATGGCCACTCCAGTTATTAAATGCTCTAAGACCAGTTTTGTCACTTTGTTACTGACTCAACCTTCATTCTACAATTTTTTAAAGATTTGACGTTGCCATAGTTACGAAAATAATAAACACATCAATGTTAGTAAACAATGTATAAATAAACAGCCGCAGGAGACCAGAGGGCTGGCCAGTATTTTGCTCAACGCATAAGTATTGCCATACAACGTGGCAATGCGGCCAGCCTTCTGGGCACACTGCCCATCGGCAGTGACTTGGAGGACGTTTTTTATTTATAGGCTTTTTATTTTAAGTTTATTTAGTTTAGAGATAGTTTGTATTATTATTTGTAAGCTAATTTAATGTTTTATATTTACTTAATTATTTGTGAATTAAAATTCGAGGTAATTATGTATAAATTAAAATATAATTGTATTCAAGACAAAAATTGCAAAATATGATAATTACGTAAACATCATTAATAATCGAGTTAAAATTATGACATTGCGTGTTAAAAAATAGGAAGCAAAGTATACGGCGCGATTATACAGGCTACTTTTGGCTACATATTTATTACCTATGATGAAAATAATACACACATGAGAAGAAATCTTAAAATATTAAAATAGGTATGTATTATAATGGTCCGCTTCAGTCCGCATCATGACAGCGGCCGTCTCCTACTGCTAAGTAACATTATCTAATAGAGTGTCCGGAAAGAGAAAAGTCGTGAAATTTAGGGGAGCCCATACATTATACCTACGACTCTTTCCGCACAGACCCTACGTATGACCTTAATAGCGATTTTAATTTTATAGTACCTATATAATCTCGAGTATATTTCAGTGCCAAGCGCCCCATTTCCAATACAAAATGAACCCACGCAGCGGGTTTTTGGCAATAAATGTGTTTAAATTTTATTTAAATTTTCAGATTCAGAACCACCAGCAAAAGTTTTTGAAGAAAGTTTTATATTTCCTGTTACCAAGTTGACATGAAAAACGATTACCTAGGTACCAAACACAATAATTTGAACAACGGAAAATAAAATAATACTTACTTAGTGAAGAAAAATAAATAAACCCACAGAACATTTGTATGTTTTATTTTATTTAAGATAATAATGCTTAATAAAATACGTAGCAATTCTTGTGTAAATATTATAATAGGTCTTGCGGTATGTCTTATTCTTACTATGTGTTATGTGCACCCAGCAACAAAAACAGCAACATGTCTATGTACCGCTCCTTGTATTGAGCCTTAATTCTTAATACATATGTAACTTCTACATGCATACATGATGCAATCCGGGTTTTCATGGAAATGTTGTTTTCAATCAGCTTCTTGCCTAAAACCAAAAACTGCTCGTAAGCAATGTGATTTTCGCAAATGTAGCAGTAGAAATAGGAAAATATGATGTCAAGTATAACTCATTACCTTTGTACTAAATCAGCCTTTTATCGAACTATTAATTGATTTATCCCTTAAAGTTTTGCTTGAAGTTCACATACTGTTATAAATTTATACATATTACGTTGAAAATTGCATTGATATTCGTGAAAAATCTGCGTATTTGTTGTGTTTACAAGTTGACAGCAATGTCACGTTGGAAACGCACGTATTTTTCCATAACATCTGTCACGTTTACTCGCGTAAAGTATTTACGCAGAATAATTCTGGCTCAGATTTCATTATATAATTAGAAAGAGAGCGTTTTAGGTGTGAAGTTAGGCAAGTATGGAAAACTCGCGTAAAAACGTTTGTAACTCATGGTACAAATTGAATTTTTTAGTTCTTTACGTGACCGGTAGAGGCACTGTACAATTACTCCATACATTTTCCTTAACTTTCTCACTATCTTCACTTCTCACTGTCATTCACGGAACTCATAGTAGAGCTACTCATACGGTTGTCACTGTGACAAAGTACGAAATGGGTCGGAATTTAAATTCCTTGACTGTACTGAGAAGTAGATGAACCGAAGAATTCGGGCGAATACACCTATTCGGTTAGATCTCAACATGCGTACCTATTTGGCAAACTCCATATTCAGCCTATTTATTTGTATGGAGTCACGCGCAACATGCTGTCATGCTAAGGGGTCAGACATTAAATTATTTATCAAAAACAATTAGGTTTACAATCAATGTTGTATTGGTACTGGATCTAGATGTCTGCGGTTGAAAGCGTTCATGTTTAGGTATCGCCTTCGGTCGTCCCATTCGTTTTTCGTCAAGTTCTTAAATTAGTCCTATTCTGCTTTCGTCACTTATTCTACATTGAAAGCCATCGACGATTGTGACGAATGTAGCATGAGTGACGAAAGCAGAATAGGACTAATTTAAGAACTTGACGAAAAACTAATGGGACGACCCAAGACGATACCCATGTTTATTTGCGATACGATGGAATGTCTTATTCTAACTGTACACGACGGCTCGTATCTTCTCGAGTCTGGTAAGTACTATACCCACGATTAGAGCATGTTCTTATATAGGGCGTCGCTGACCCGATTAAGGGACCGGTCTGGTTTAGGAAGTGACCTTCAAAGAAGTACACCAGATGTTAAGTTAAGATACAATTTAAGAGGAAAGTGTAACCTTATTATCGATTTTAGAGAAAAGCTTTTCCTACAAAAGATGCTCATTACTCTAGGTATAGCGTTTTGATTGAAAGTATTTTACGGTTCCTATATATTTTCTATTTTTGGTCAAACCGTTGTCTTTCTTTGCAGTTCCTTTGCTTTAGTTAGGCGGACCGTTAATAATGTAAAACATGCATGGAAGATATTTTGATTACTTAATAGTTTAAATTACCCCGCAGTCTAAATTGCCCCCTGCGCCTTACCTATATTTACATGTAGGTGATGTAGGGTAGTGTAGTAGTAGTAAACTCTTTATTGTAGAAAAAGGCATACTTATTAAAAATAACATACAAATAGTAAGAAGTACAAAGGCGAACTTATCCCTTTGAGGGATCTCTTCCGGTTAACCTTTGAGTAGATGAGAGGAGAGAGCGAAAAGAGCTAGGCCTGATGGAGGTGTATATGCCTAATGTCATAACGGTCATGCTTAACTTTGGCAAAAATCGTCAGCATCCGAAACAAATACAAAACCATGAAAGGAAACTACCCACCATATTATAAATAATGATCTTACTTATTATTTCTATACGAAACTTACCTCAGCTTAATTAGCAATAAAAACAGCTGTTCAAATAAAAAAAGTAGGATGAACTTGCAAAAAAGAACACAGTCTTTTCTTATAAGAAAACTTTCACATTTGCACAGCACACGTCTAGACACTTGAATAGTCAACAACAATTAAATACACAACAAATAACTATTTACAATCACTGACACGACACTAAAAATGGCGAAAATAAAGTTTTTCAATTCATAAAAGTATTCTAATTGTTTATTTTACAAAATATCGGCCATTTTCGAACATGCGCGCGCAGCACACAACACACGACTGGCTTCATTCAAAATGTATTCGACCGTGCCGTAAGCGAGAAAGAGAGAACATACGGCTATGACGGGAAAGAAAGAGACGGCTAGAGGTGTCATGTAGCGGTATTTTTTTTCTCCTTTCCCGCGTCAACTTTCTAAAATGATTCGAACTGTTTTATTTCTTATTTCAATGCAGTTAAGCGTGTATTCGGTTGCAGGTTAATTGTAGCGCTATCAAAATTATTAAAAAATACAGGCATCTATTAGAAAATGCAAAGTTTATTGCGAGAAACAAAAACTGTGACGCTACAGCATCTTTGAAAGGGTAATGTGATACGTTATACACGAAATGCTTGATTTGTAGCACGAAACTTACGTCAAACAAGAAAGATTAATGATAATGAGTAGCCCAATTTTCTTCTTTCAATTTTAATTGCTGTTAGTATGAAGAAAAACTTGAAACTTTACAAGCAGAGAACGCTAATAAATGATTAATGATTGTAGATATATTTTAGCACCTTATATTTACTAATAAACTTATCAAAGTTGTTTAGATTTGCACCAATTCCTTTTAAAACTAAGTACGTCATCGTTCGTGCAGGATGATAATGTATTTCGCCAGCATCTAACATGGCTCGTTGGTCTAGGGGTATGATTCTCGCTTCGGGTGCGAGAGGTCCCGGGTTCAAATCCCGGACGAGCCCGGCGCTGTCCTTTTTGTGATTTTGAGACATATTTTAATTTTACTTTTTTACCCTACTGTTAAATGGTAAATAATGGGTTATGTTTTTAATGAGATATACAAGCTTAGATTTTTTTTTATTACTGCATATTAATGATATTTTATTATAGAAATATGTATGTAAAACTTCAGAATCAATCTTATTTGATTTATTTATATTTAGGGGTCATCCATTAATTACGTCACACTTTTGGGGGGAGGGAGGGGGTCAAGAAAATGTGACATATTGTGACATGGGGGAGGGGGGAGACACAAACTTTGTGACGTCGCTTTAAGTTCATCAGTAACCGAAAATTTATTTAAATTATTTAGTTCGCTGTACATTTAAATAACAAGTTTTTAAAACGAAAATAGTTTTTAATCGTTTAATTTTCTTTCGTAATAAAGCAGTTTTGGGATATAAAATTACTAATATTTATATCGTCAAAAATATTTTGACAAAATATTAATAATACTTAGGTACTTACTTAATTCGATTTGGCGATTTCGTAGAAAAAATGTGACGTCACACTAGGGGGGGAGGGGTTTGCCAAATGTGACCAAGTGTGACAAGGGGGGGAGGGGTCAAAAAACCTAGAAATTGGTGTGACGTAATTAATGGATGACCCCTTATATTAATACACAATTTATAAATAAGCAATTTGGTAAAATTAAGAAAGAAATAAGAACTCATTATTTCAATAATTAAAAATATCAAAAGAAAAACTTCTGTTTCTCTATTTATTTACAATCTCATTTCAGTACATACATATGTACATGTAAAGCTTTCGATTCCCCATAATTAGATATGTGCTGCCCTCTATTACGTCTAATCGTAACTGTTGACGATTCGTCTGTGTATCTAGTTCCTTCATTTCACGCTAGGTGGCAATGTACGTACCACAACAGTTGTTGAAGGGTGGTATTCCGGGTATTCCATTCATTCTATCCAATATCTTGGTCCAATATTATTGCCTCTCACTCTCTCATTAAGCAAAAAAGTGAAACAAAATACACATTGGACCAAGAAATCAGATAGGTGGAATACCACCCTAACAGTAGCAAAAACACGACTAGAGTAAAAAGTCGTCACTTGCATTTACAAATAAGTTGTATTTCGCCTTCTGAATATAGTTGGATTATACGACAGGTGTTCTTTGATCTAGACACGCGGCAGCGTGTCAAGCCAAGTTCAAGCAAAGGAACTGGCTAGCCAGCGCCAAGTGTAATATTACACGAACCACTTGGTGCCACTTTTGACCCTTCTATAACTCAAAACATCTTTAACGTAAACACATAAAACTACGTGTGTTTAATTATATCCATAAGGACATCTAGAAGCCCAAATTTCATGAAGCTAGCTCAAACGGTTATAAAGATATGAAGGTCAAAAAGTCGTAAATTTTAAGACTGACTGACATACCTATAGTACCTAAACCTAACCTACTTCCAGATGACCTAGAAGGATGAAATTTGGAATCCAGCTCAGTTATTGTGTGAAAGCGTAGGAAAAAATCTAAAAATTAAAAATAGTTATAAAATAGGGGGGGTCCCCATACAAAAAAAACATTTTTTATTGTGACTGACATATAAGTACCTAAACCTAACCTACTTCCAGATGACCTAGAAGGATGAAATTTGGAATCCAGCTCAGTTATTGTGTGAAAGCGTAGGAAAAAATCTAAAAATTAAAAAAAGTTATAAAATAGGGGGGGTCCCCATACAAAAAAAACCATTTTTTATTGTGACTGACATATAAGTACCTAAACCTAACCTACTTCCAGATGACCTAGAAGGATGAAATTTGGAATCCAGCTCGGTTATTGTGTGTAAGCGTAGGAAAAAATCTAAAAACAAAAAAAAAGTATAAAATAGGGGGGGTTCCCATACAAATTTCTTTTTTATTGTGACTGACATATAGTACCTAAACCTAACCTACTTCCAGATGACCTAGAAGGATGAAATTTGGAATCCAGCTCGGTAATTGTGTGTAAGCGTAGGAAAAAATCTAAAAATAAAAAAAGTTAAAAAATAGGGGGGTCCCCATACAAAAAACCTGTAATACGCGCTAAACAACCGGCCAATTGTGTGTCGTTGGCGGCGCGCGGCACCACATAATTAATACAAAGAACAGAAGTAAAAAACATGCAGCGGAAACACAAGAAAAAACATTAAATCTCAATACCTGCCTAGTTTTCTTTACAAAAAGTATTGATATCCCATCAAAAACATAAATGTAAAAAAGGAGAGCCAAGTTCAATACAAAAATTATGCTTGGCTGTGGGGTTCGCCGCAAAAAGAATGGAGATTTAAATGAGTGCCAAGTTCTATGCAAAATCCAAATATGTATTTATAGGAACAAAATAATATTATAAACAAGTATTAAACTCTATTTCTTTGCTTTATTGGATACCTATAACAATTGCTGTTATTTAAAAAAAATGTGAGATCTTAAAGTAGGTTAGATTTGGCTTGGCCAGTTTTTATCAGAATTACAAAATATATATGTTGAATAACTTTATAAAATGACTGATGTAATGAAAACTGGCCAAGCCAAATCTAACCTGCTTTAAGATCTCGCATTTTTTTTAAATAACAGCAATTGTTATAGGTATCCAATAAAGCAAAGAAATAGAGTTTAATACTTGTTTATAATATTATTTTGTTCCTATAAATACATATTTGGATTTTGCATAGAACTTGGCACTCATTTAAATCTCCATTCTTTTTGCGGCGAACCCCACAGCCAAGCATAATTTTTGTATTGAACTTGGCTCTCCTTTTTTACATTTATGTTTTTGATGGGATTACAGTTACACCTCCCCGTTACCCCCACCTCACACAAAGCTTGCACTTGTAAAGTTCACACTGAAATAAAACTAACTTTTAAACAAGTTTAAGGGCAAAATAAAGAGCTTTGTCTGTGTGAAAACCTATGTAAATCCTTAAAACAGCCATGAAGAGTGTGTATATGTGATCTGTGATATAGTTAAGTGTTTTGTGAGTTAAAATTAGTTCCAAACAACAAAAATGTCGGACTCTTCTTCAGCTAGTGGTAGCTCAAAATCAGCTCCTCTCGTCTCTATAAGTGAAGTGAGTGGATTATTCGAATCTGCGAAGAAATATGAAGAGCTGAACGTGATTGGCACTGGTATTGTATCTATTTAATAATGTTGTGACTTCATAATGTAACCTAAATAGTATCGGCTCCCATGTGCCGGGTTTTTAATACATTTCACGCACGATTCTGTAAGCGCCTTTAGAAATGCTACAAATCTAAAATCTTTGTAAATATTCTAAAAAATCTATAGTATAAGCTTTAAACGTAAGAGCTATATAAGATATCACACATAAATAGTAAGTAGGTATGTTGTATGAAACACGGAAGTTATGGTCAAGTTTTTTTTTGTAGTAGGTTGACTTCCGTGTAAAGAAATTTGTGACGTTCTCAAGTAAAAGGTAACTTGCCTTCAGTTGACAATAAGGCGATACTACCTTAATGATGCTATAAATAAAAACGCCTTTATTTACATACAATGCACCTTTTTGTTGAAAATATTACATTTTGTCACCAATTTATTAAATTAACACTACAATTTTGATTCCAAGTCATGAATAACAGATCAGAATTCAGACATAAAATAAGCGTCTTAGCATGTACAGTCACCTGCAATAATATGTTACATATGGCAGCATAAATATCTGACACAATCTTATTTCTAGAGCCATAAGAGAGTGTCACATATTTTTGCAGCTTTCGAAGAGTAAGATATTATTGCAGGTGACTGTACAGTATTATTGAAAATATTGTATGTTTTAAGATGGGATTCCACCAGTGTGGGGCACAAGCATATTCTCTATTCAGATGGATCTAATCCAGCTCACTGCATAAAATAATTTAATTGCAATAACCACGTTTTGAATAGGGTCATTGTGTCAGTTTACCGTCCAGTGTCAGTTTCCGTCCACTTGTCAGATTAGTAAATAATACATTTCATTTATAATTTGCTACTTGCATGAATATATTTTTATGTAGATAGATAAATTATTTCGATATTAAGGATGCAATAAGTCGAAATTTATGCAGCAATGGTTTATATTCAAATTTCGTCTAGTGGACGGAAACTGGAACTGGGCAAAAACTAGCGCAAAGACCCTACATTATACAACATCCTCCTTACAGGTGCCTATGGAACCGTGTACAAAGCCCGTGACCTGCTCAAAGGCGGGCAGATAGTTGCGATGAAGAAAGTAAAGGTGGCGCTGACCGAGGATGGGATCCCGCTGTCCACACTGCGGGAGATAGCACTGCTGCAACAGCTAGGGGCTTATAAACACCCCAACATTGTCAGGTAAGATGGTTGCCATGAAGAAAGTGAAGGTGGCGCTGACCGAGGATGGGATCCCGCTGTCCACACTGCGGGAGATAGCACTGCTGCAACAGCTAGGGGCTTATAAACACCCCAACATTGTCAGGTAAGATGGTTGCCATGAAGAAAGTGAAGGGGGTGCTGACCGAGGATGGGATCCCGCTGTCCCCACTGCGGGAGATAGCACTGCTGCAACAGCTAGGGGCTTATAAACACCCCAACATTGTCAGGTAAGAGACCAACAGCCTGTGTACATACTGGGAAGAAAGATTTTTTTAAGTAATTATATTATATTATATTTAGCTCCAGTAACCTAGTAAAGTCTGCGGCAATTTTGATAGCCCACGCAGGGCCAAGTCAAATCTAACCTACTTTAAGATCTCACATTTTTTTTAAATAACAGCAATTGTTATAGGTATCCAATAAAGCAAAGAAATAGAGTTTAATACCTGTTTATAATGTTATTTTGTTCCTATAAATACATATTTGGATTTTGCATAGAACTTGGCACTCATTTAAATCTCCATTCTTTTTGCGGCGAACCCCACAGCCAAGCATAATTTTTGTATTGACCTTGGCTCTCCTTTTTTACATTTATGTTTTTGATGGGATATCAATACTTTTTGTAAAGAAAACTAGGCAGGTATTGAGATTTAATGTTTTTTCTTGTGTTTCCGCTGCATGTTTTTTACTTCTGTTCTTTGTATTAATTATGTGGTGCCGCGCGCCGCCAACGACACACCGTTGGCCGGTTGTTTAGCGCGTATTACAGGTTTTTTGTATGGGGACCCCCCCTATTTTTTAACTTTTTTTATTTTTAGATTTTTTCCTACGCTTACACACAATTACCGAGCTGGATTCCAAATTTCATCCTTCTAGGTCATCTGGAAGTAGGTTAGGTTTAGGTACTATATGTCAGTCACAATAAAAAAGAAATTTGTATGGGAACCCCCCCTATTTATTAACTTTTTTTTGTTTTTAGATTTTTTCCTACGCTTACACACAATAACCGAGCTGGATTCCAAATTTCATCCTTCTAGGTCATCTGGAAGTAGGTTAGGTTTAGGTACTTATATGTCAGTCACAATAAAAAATGTTTTTTTTGTATGGGGACCCCCCCTATTTTATAACTTTTTTTAATTTTTAGATTTTTTCCTACGCTTTCACACAATAACTGAGCTGGATTCCAAATTTCATCCTTCTAGGTCATCTGGAAGTAGGTTAGGTTTAGGTACTTATATGTCAGTCACAATAAAAAATGGTTTTTTTTGTATGGGGACCCCCCCTATTTTATAACTTTTTTTAATTTTTAGATTTTTTCCTACGCTTTCACACAATAACTGAGCTGGATTCCAAATTTCATCCTTCTAGGTCATCTGGAAGTAGGTTAGGTTTAGGTACTATAGGTATGTCAGTCTTAAAATTTACGACTTTTTGACCTTCATATCTTTATAACCGTTTGAGCTAGCTTCATGAAATTTGGGCTTCTAGATGTCCTTATGGATATAATTAAACACACGTAGTTTTATGTGTTTACGTTAAAGATGTTTTGAGTTATAGAAGGGTCAAAAGTGGCACCAAGTGGTTCGTGTAATATTACACTTGGCGCTGGCTAGCCAGTTCCTTTGCTTGAACTTGGCTTGACACGCTGCCGCGTGTCTAGATATACAAATACTTAAATACATAGAAAACACCCATAACTCAGAAACAAACATCTGTATCATCATACAAATAAATGCCCTTACTGGGATTCGAACCCAGGACCATCGGCTTCACAGGCAGGGTCACTACCCACTAGACATGTGCGCCGCGCCGCCGCGCCGCCGCCGCCGACGATTTTTCCACGCCGCCGCCGCCGATAAATTTGACCGGCGTATAATCGGCGTGGGAAATTTTGATACCTATCGTGTTTTATTCCATGTTGCGTAGTGAGTAGATAGTGTCAGAGGTATAATTTAAAGATCCTTATGCTTCTTCGCTTATTATTTGCCAGTGAAGCAAATTAGCATCATTTTTGTCGTTGCGGTGTTAGCTGTGATAACGATTTAGCGTTAATTTAAACAAGATCTAGTTTCTGGATCTCAGGTTACGTAGGTCACTCGATAAGTTTTGAGATGCTCGAAATTCGAAAATGGAACGCACCTGAATTATATGTTTTAAAAAAGCAAATTTATTTAAAAATAGAACACAAGTTGCCGATTCGCTCCAATTTAAAAAATGAAACGATGGAGCTTAACCGCGAACATTTGCGTGCTATGATATTTTATGATTTTAAATTTGGTTTATCTGAACAATCGTGTTTGCAACGATTGCAGTCAGCGTTAGGAGATTCTGCTCCTTCACGGGCAACAGTTTTTAGATGGTTCAACGAATTTAAAAGGGGTAAAACCAGCCTCGAAGATGACCACCGAAGTGGTAGCCCGCAAACAGCAGTAACTGCAGAAAACGTGTGGACTACTGAAATGTTGGTGCGAGAAGATCCACGAATAACATACAAGAACATAGAGAAGATCCTAGCGGTCAATTCGGGGGGCGTTAATATAATCCTACATCAATATCTTGGAGTGAGGAAGCTCTGTTGTCGTTAGATCCCGCGTTTGCTCTAACAAACTTATGCAGTTGCGATTTCTGCCCTATCGGATCAAGACTGGCAAAAATGTTTTCAGAGTTGGTTTAGATGAATGGAACTTTGAATATAGAATGATAGAGAGTATTTTGAAAAAATGGAATATAAATAGTGCTAATATCTTGAATAGTTTTTCTGTATCTCAAAACTTATCGAGTGACCTACGTATTATTTGATATTCTATCGCGCAGCTTTTTTGTAGAACGCATTTTGTTCTACATCAATAGTCTCTTTATTGTCAATTTAATCAGTAAACTTATGTCAAGATAATATCAGGTTCATATCCTAGGACATAAACATGCTATTTTCTTATTAGAATCTCCAGCAAGCTGTCACCACGATTTTAATTGCGTATTTTATGATTTCTCGTATGATGCTGGTGACACGCATGAGGGTCATCAATGTCATTATATGATAGATATGATTTGATTTATTTATCACATAATATACAATTTCATTTAAAAATACACACGATCAATTCTTAGTCATTTTATGGTGATTATCAGCTTTTTTAAATTAACAATATATATTTCAATCAAAATTATAAAAGTCAGGTTAAAGCTTCGTAATAAGCAGTTATACCTACTTATAGGAACTGAAATCACTAAGCTAGCAGTAAAGAAAACAAAGTAGACCTTAATATTCCATAAAACGGGACACTTCAAAGACATTCTGTTGAGCGAATCAACCTGCCAGAGACGTTTACTTTCGAAAACGATGACATCTTTATTCTAACATACGTTTGAGTTAAACTTCACTTCAGGCAAATGTAAAGTATTCATCATTATTTCGTTCGTAACAAATCCTACGTGAGGCGACAGCGGCTGGGAAAAGTCAATATAGATTTAAGGCAATTTAAAGATTCTTTTTGGGTTTTATTTGTATTTCACTTACAAAGTAAGTAAAAATACTGCCTAAAATGTAGCGTTTTAAAGTATCCTTTTTATTTTAATATTTAAACATACCGTTGGTAACCGTTAGGTTGGTATTGGTAATAAATGGTTGCCAAGTGACATGCCGGGATATAATTTTCGGCAATAATTTAGAAAACACACATAATATGCTTTTAATAGCTTAGTATAAATACTCAGAAGTCTTTAATGTAGAGTTTCTACAGCCACGTTCTCATGCAGTATCAAAAATTATGCCACGCCGATTTCACGCCGATCACGCCGCCGCCGCCGGTCAAAAAATCATCGGACGCCGCATCTAGTCTCTACTACCCACTAGGCCAGACCGGTCGTCAAAATTATAATCAGTGATTGTACATTTTCCAGCATTTTTGGTGCAGCTGAGTGGTGTTAACGGAATTGGTATAGATAATTGCAACTGAAATGGTAAATTAAGATTAATAAATAAAAATAAAATAAAAATTATTTATTTTCAGACAATTACAGTCCATAGTTGTTAGTACTAACTTATAGGCTATGTTACATTTACAGTACAAATACACTAAGTTACATTAATGAAGTTATATATATATATATATATATCTTACATATGTACTTACTCAATAAATAACTGATTATTGTGGCCGATCTACCGACCTGCATGTTTGTGAACATGCAATTCGGTATACCGTCCCAAAATAACAGAATCAAACCGCTCGCTCGGCTATCATTTTCAGGATCCCGTTGGTGCTCCCACGTATACGGTGTACCACTGATGCAATATTTTTGCGCATAATGGCATAAAAATCGTCTACATGCGCGTCCGCAAACATGCCAGAAGCACTACAGTATCGCGGGAGCCTCACCAGGGCCCTGAAAATGTTGTTATACTGGACCCTCAGAGAGTCAAAGGATTTCTGCTTAAAGTTAGCCCACGTTAGTATTAGTACCAAGTTAATATTAACGTAATTAACGCTAATTAATCATTAGGGTTGAAATTATTTATACCAATTCCGTTAACACCACTCCGCTGCACCAAAAATGCTGGAAAAAGTATGATCACCGATTGTAATATCTTGTTCAGGTTGCTGGACATGTGTCAACCGATTGTAATATCTTGTTCAGGTTGCTGGATGTGTGTCAACCGATTGTAATATCTTGTTCAGGTTGCTGGACGTGTGTCAACCGATTGTAATATCTTGTTCAGGTTGCTGGATGTGTGTCAACCGATTGTAATATCTTGTTCAGGTTGCTGGACGTGTGTCATGGCGGTCACTCCATGGAGCGGGAGCAGCTGGTGCTGTTCCTCGTCTTCGAGCATGTGGAACAGGACCTGGACTCGTACCTCAAGCGGGCTCCGGGACCGTTGTCAGAAAATAGGATCCGGGTGAGTTTACTATAAGGGCCCCCTCACATCTAGCGTCGGCGTCTGGTCAGCGCTATGGAAAATGACGTCGCTGCGTAGTTGCGTCGACGCTGCGTCGACGTCGCGTCGAGCAGCGGCCATAGAATTGTAGACGCCGACGCTCGAAAGACGCCAAATGTGGGGGGGCCATGATACTGCACTGCCATAGAGGAATAAGGAAAGAGTCTTCTTCCGCGCGTTATCCCGGCATTTCGCCACGGCTCATGAGAGCCTGGGGTCCGCTTGACAACTAATCCCATGATTTGACATAGGCACTAGTTTTTACGAAAGCGACTGCCATCTGACCTTCCAACCCAGAGGGTAAACTAGGCCTTATTGGGATTAGTCCGGTTTCCTCACGATGTTTTCCTTCACCGAAAAGCGACTGGTAAATATCAAATGATATTTCGTACATAAGTTCCGAAAAACTCATTGGTACGAGCCGGGGTTTGAACCCGCGACCTCCAGATTGCAAGTCGCACGCTCTCACCGCTAGGCCACCAGCGCTTCTAAGGGAAGAGCGCTAACTCCATATATCAGTTTTCTTACCAAGTCGCCGGTTATTTTGTAGTCGACGTCACGAGTTTCGCGACTGACGAGAAATATATTGCTGAAATAATTTACAACTAACCAAAAAATCCTTTACTGTCCACGCCGCTAAGTTATGGAACGAGATTCCGGTGTCCGTGAGGCAATCCCAATCTGTAGCATCACTCAAGGAGAGGCTTAGAAAATTGTGGCTTTCCGATACTTAGATAATTCTGTTTTTCCCGATTATGTACCTATTTCTTTCATTTCCTTTACTTTTCTGGTTCGAATTAATATCTATATATCTATTTATATTATATGTTGAGTATTTATTTATTTTTATTTATACCTATATATATTATATGTATATGTACTCTTGTATTGTTATATTTCTATTTATGTATATTTGGAGTAATGTGTATTCAAAACGTGCATTTTATTTATTTTAGGGATTGTACACTTTTGCTTTTGTTTGTCATTCATCGTTACTTCTGTTCTACTCATTTCCTCAAAGGTTAACTGGAAGAGATCCCATTCAGGGATAAGTTCGCCTTTGTTGTATTTAATTGACTCTGTAACTGTGTTTCTCGTGTTTATATTTCTATGTACAATAAAGTAAATACATACATACATACATACATACATACAAGCAGAAGGAGTTCAAAATATGTAGTTCCGTTTAATCTGGTTACAATATTAGCTGAACTGAGCATTAGACTTCGTTCGTCGCGACATCTATTGTCAAGTAGCAGTACTGTTAAATCCGCTAGTTGACGCTAAGGGCCACCCCACATCTGGCGTCTTTCGAGCGTCGGCGTCTACAACTCTATGGCCGCTGCTCGACGCAACGTCGACGCAACTGCGCAGAGACGTCATTTTCCATAGCGCTGACCAGACGCCGACGCTCGAGAGACGTTAGATGTGGGGGGGGGCTAAAGTGTCAGAGTGTCACTCTATGGAACGTGCTAACTATGTAAACAAAAGTCACTAGTGAATTCGTAATTCAGAGACAATTTCAATATGGCGGTTTGTTTACATAGTTAGTAAGTTCCACTAGACTGAATGATTTATGGTAATATGTAATGCTGTGTGTGTGTGATAGTCTTCGGAGTACCAAACATAAGCAATTTTTTGTAAATTTTCAGAGCATGTCTTACGACATCCTCTCCGGCGTGGACTTCCTCCACTCCCACCGCATAGTCCACCGAGACCTGAAGCCACACAACCTTCTGGTCACATCTGAAGGCCGCGTCAAACTTGCTGACTTCGGCCTCGCCAAGACTTACGATACAGATATGAAGCTCACCAGTGTGGTAAGTTCACTTCCTCCACTCCTACCATAGTCCACCGAGACCTGAAGCCACACAACCTTCTGCCCCTTCTGGTGACAACTGTAGATTAGATTTAAATCCTAGAAAAATCACACCTCTTGTTCCTGAAGACCTTTAAAAGTAGCAGAACAAATTAAACGGATTATTCCAGGTGTAGCAAAATATTTCTGTATTAGATATAATATTATCATTCCAGGTGGTAACCCTGTGGTACCGGCCTCCCGAGGTCCTCCTCGGAGTATCCTACAACACCGGCGTGGACGTGTGGTCGGCGGGCTGCGTACTCGCCCAGCTGCACTCCCGGGCCCCTCTGCTGCCCGGGGCGTCTGATTCCGACCAGCTGCACTGCATATTCAGGTTAGTTGGTGACTGGTCTGTTCTACAGATTTTGGATTTTATAGCTGAAATTTTGAGGATGGGTTAGGAACTGCTGGCGGTTAGGTAGGGTAAAGTCAGATGGAGTCTTATGGCGTTTTATCTTAAATTGGTGACTGGTTTACTCAGGCAACCTTGAAGTTTTGAACTAGAATTTTAAGGATAGGTTTAAAACTGCTGGCGATTCGGTGGGATGAAGTCATATGACATATTACATTAAGTTGGTGACCAGTTTCTTTAGAAATGCTTGGAAGTTTGAGCTGCAATTTTGAGGGTAGGCTAAGAACTGCTAGACAGAAGGTGGGGTGACGTACCATGGTATATCGCCTTAAGTTGGTGACTGGTTTATTAAGCCAACCTTGGAGTTTCGACCTGATATTTCGAAGATAGTTTTAGAACTGCTGGCAATTAGGTCAGACAAAGCCACCATATTAATAACAAGACATGTTTCTTCAGACTGATCGGGCGACCGCCCAGAGAAGAGTGGCCGGAGAACGTGTCCATCGTAGCGGACAGCTTCCCGGAGTACCCCCCACAGGACCTGGCTGACGTGCTGCCCAGGATACACCCCCACGCACTGGACCTCATACGGGTGAGTCCTATTACATGTTCGTCTTCAGATTGATTGGTCAGAGAAGTGGCCGGATGTGTCCATCGTAGCGGACAGCTTCCCGGAGTACCCCCCACAGGACCTGGCTGACGTGCTGCCCAGGATACACCCCCACGCCCTGGACCTTATACGGGTGAGTCCTATTACATGTTCGTCTTCAGATCGATTGGTCAGGGAAGTGGCCAGATGTGTCCATCGTAGCGGACAGCTTACTGCCAGGATATATCCCTACGCCCTAGACCTTATCTGGGGGACAATTTTTGAATTTCGACCGCTCGATTCCGTGTATTTCGTTCAATAATATTTCCACTACAGGCGTGGCTCACTCCTCAATTTCGTCGCTTTGCTACAGGTAGCTAAAAGTACATCCGTTCCACACCAATTTTGGTGGCTAGCCATAAGCCGCGCGAGGCGCTGACGCCACCTAGTGGCCATATCTGTCCTGATCGTAACAGACGCGTTTTGTTAGAGAGTGAATCTTATGTACCTATAGTCAGACCAATAATAGTCTGCAGCGGAGTTGATAGCCCACGCAGTGAAAGTGTTATTTTAAACGTCAAACTTCTATGAAATTATGACGTATAAATGACTCTTGCACTGCGATCAAATCCGCTGCAGACTTTTTGGTCCGACTCTAGTACTATTATTTATTCTGTGCCACTTTCTGCAAATAGAATTTAAAACGAGTGATCAAAATCTCTCGATTCTCAATTTCTATCGCTCGTATTTCAATAACTTACATTTCGCCGTTTTCCACCGATTTTCGAGTGACGAAATCGAGCGATTTGATCAAAATTGTCCCCCAGATAAGGTCTAGGCGACACAACTAACACGCCTTTGGCAAGGGGTTAGGGCCCCCCTACATCTGGCGTCTTTCGAGCGTCGGCGTCTACAATTCTATGGCCGCTGCTCGACGCAACGTCGACGCAGCGTCGACGCAACTGCGCAGCGACGTCATTTTCCATAGCGCCGACAGACGCCGACGCTCGAAAGACGCTAGATGTGGGGGGGGCCTTAGCTAAGCTTTATTATTTTTGCAGCGCATGCTGGTATTCGACCCGGCCAAGCGTCTGACGGCGCTCGACTGTCTGGAGCACCCCTACTTCACCGACGAGCCCCTCACGTAACGTCTACAAAACAATAACAATAGTGCAGTTACTAAAGCACGGACGGCAAGCACGAAGAATATCGCACATTGATCCGCCATTTCCTATACTTCGTTTTTTTTAGCATTAGAAATTAGGTAAACAATCTTGATGTGTCTTAATTGAAAAACACATTTTAAAAATAAGTTACGGCAAATATGTAACAATTATGAATCTAATACGATCATTTATATTCTCCTGCTTTCATAAGTAATTCTAATTGATTTTTAAAAAGCGTTTTTCAACTAAAAGACATGCCAAGATCGCTTACCTTCTTTCAAGTTCTTTCTAATGCTAAAAAAAACGAACTATAGAGTCAGACCAAGAAAAGTCTGCAACGATTTTGATAGCACGCGCAGTGCCCGTGTTATTATTAACGTGTCTTCTATGAAATTATGGCGTATAAATGAAATAACACTTGCACTGCGTATGCTATCAAAATTGTTACTTTCGTTCGTCTAACTCTAGTAACTAAAAGAGAAGTTACAATTTTTCAAATAATATTTGTGACGTCCCACAGGTAAAGATACCTTATGGCGTTTGGCGCTTACGCTATTATTGACGCCGCTCCAATATTATTGCGGTGCTATGCTACGTAGGCGCCAGCCCCCATAAGGTACCTTTTGTCGTGGAACGTCACATTTTTTAAACCCAGTCCTACGTTTTGAGATGTTGTCATTTGAGCTTTACTTTAATAAAATAGTTATAAGATTGTTAAGTTAATGTTTTTTGATGCAAAATAATGCAATTTTGATAAGTACATAATTTTAGGTTAGAATTTTTAATAACTACTATTTTTATTAATAAGTATTTTTGATACAATCGCATTTTTTAATGTTAAGTATTAATTAATGATAATAATAATTAATGATCAACATAATTGTACAAGAATAAAATGTTCCTTTTCGAATTGTCGCCAAATAAAATTATTTTTGTATTTCAATATTGTTTTATTTATACTCATTTATTTCATAAATGCACACAAGATGGACTGGTTTGTTTTTTCAGCATTTGAAAAAAGGTAAACAATCTTGATGGGTCTTTTAATTGAAAAACACGTTTTAAAAATAAATCACGGCAAATATGTAACAATTATGTAATGAATCTAATACGATCATTTATATTCTTCTGCTTTCATAAGTAATAGTTACTGATTTTTAAAAAGCGTGTTTCAACTAAACGACATTTTAAGATCGCTTACCTTCTTTCTAATGCTAAAAAACGGAACTATAGTTAGATCACTGGGGAGACACTCCTGACTTCGGTTGAACTCGGCACTGTTCGGCTCAGCATTGCTCCGAGCAATTATTAGGGTTGGCACCACTTCCTTTTACGTGCACGACCCCAGATAAGATAATAACTTGAATTTTTACAACCCTAAATTGCAGAAAGGGATAGTCACATATTAGAAAGGGATAGCACTATTCGACCCTGAACCGCTGTCAAACTTCGGGTTTGTAGGAAGTGTCCTTTCTGTACGGTAGTACTATTATTTCTTCTATGGTTATATTCAGCTGATCAGCGCCACCTGTCGTCGAATCGTGACACTAAACCAGTCACGAAGAGAAACCGCGTATGAATTAGGTATCGCTTTCGTGAAACTGGGCAGTTAAGTAGCTGTTATTCCATTCTCGTGCGTAAATTCACTTTTATAAGCATGCACACGTAATGCGCCGGTCTAGCATGAGTTGCGGCCTCGCGCGAGTCCACACTTGAAGTCGCGCTTGATGTATGGACTCGCGCGTGAGAACGCAACTTATGCTAGACCGCCGGGTAAGAAGGGCTACTCCTCTTCTAAGGGCTCATTCAGGCCAGCGGTCGACAACAGGCGGCCCGCGGGCCGCATGCGGCCGGCGAACCTCTCACTTGCGGCCCGCGAGCCTCCCTGGCAATTTTGTATGTAATATTGACAACCGGCAAATGTTTGATAAGGTCATCAATATTAACAAAGTGCGGCCCGCGTCAACTTCGTTAACTACTATGTGGCCCTTGGCTGATAAAAGGTTGCCGACCGCTGATTTAGACGATGTGAGATTCATTACATTGCGGTTTTTGATCGGTCCGTTGAATTGGACATAAGGGGTCATCCATTAATTACATCACACGTTTAGGGGGAGGGAGGGGGTCAAGAAAATGTGACATATTGTGACATGGGGGAGGGGAGAGACACAAACTTTGTGACGTCACTTTAACTTCATCAGTAACCGAAAATTTATTTAAATTATTTTATTCGCTGTACATTTAAATAACAAGTTTTTAAAATGATAATCGTTTTTATTCGTATAATTTTCTTTCCTAAGCAGTTTTGGGTCATAAAATTAATATTTATATTGTCAAAAATATTTTGATACTATTTTAATAATACTTAGGTACTTACTTAATTCGATTTGGAGATTTCGAAGAAAAAATGTGACGTCACACTAGGGGGGAGGGGTTTGCCAAATGTGACCAAGTGTGACAAGGAGAGGGGGGGGGGGTCAAAAAACCTAGAAATTCGTGTGACGTAATTAATGGATGACCCCTTAAACCATCAGTCCGCAATGTAACTAAAATCGCATTCGAGTTTGCGCACCGTCTAAATCAGCTCTTATGTGGTGATACTATTAGTGCTCGACATGCTAATGCCCAATAGATGACACCCTGCTGTCACCTCTATTGATAATGGCATAAGTTTCAAGATGGCATGTACTGGGACCGCGTCGAGCACCAGTACCACCTTATATCGATTAGGGCTCATTTAGTTAGACTATAAGGATAAGGCCCACTTGCACCATTCCACTAACCCGGGGTTAACCGGTTAAACCAGGAGTTGCCATAGTTAGCCATACAATTTGACACTAGGTTAATAGTTTAACCGCTTAACCCCGGGTTAGTGGAATGGTGCAAGTGGGCCTAAGGCCTGAGTTACACTTGTAAGTTTTACTTACGTAAGTAGGGACACGGCTATACTACAGAATGAGAGATGAATATCGTTATCTCATTCTAACAAATAGCTTTGTCCCTACTTACGTAAGTAAAACTTACAAGTGTAACTCAGGCCTAATACATGTAACTTACTTGCCTAGTCCGTGTTACTGACATAATCACTGCAACGCTCGCATCTGGCATCCTGTAATTTCCGCCATCTTTGACGATTACGTCTCAAATTATACCTACCATTAGGTCACACACGTAACAATACTTATTAGGTAGCCACAGTTATTTTAACTGATAACGAAAACACCTGCAACTCGTTTTCTCTACATTCTTTAAATTATGTATAGGTACAGTCAGCCAAGAAATGGTCTACCACTTTTCGACTCTATCAATCAGATCAGCCATTCTCAAAGTGTGTTCCGCGGAACCCTAGGGTTCCGCAAAGCCTCTGTTGGGGTTCCGCGAAAATATACTTGTAATAATAAGAAAAAAACCAGCTCTTCTATAGGTATATCTGGTCCACATCCACAGTGATGAACGAAAATACCGTCCGGAAAAAGAGTTCCGTCACCAAAAAAGTTTGAGAACCGCTGAATCAGATGATAGAGTCGAAAAGAGTTGGCTGACCGTACCACCCGTATTCCACATATATATCCAATTTCTTACACAAATGTATATTGCTACTCACATTTTGCTTAGCGAGTGAATGAGACGCAATGACATTGGACAGTTGGAATACTGTTAAGGTTTACAACCTTTACAGCCTTTTTGATCAGTGACTGGCTTATTGTCACTCTATTTGAATTTAGAGTCTGATTTCGCTGTCAGTTGGAACGGGGTGCGGATCGGCATTTAAGCCTTTATGAGGCAAACGGAACATATTTCCTACCTGATTTTGAACTTTATTTCCAAGTGGTAGGGTTCAATTTTGCACAATTCCTGACACCCTAATGGCTTATAAAGGCAGCCATCAAAAGTATATGGCTGTTACGTAGCTAACCTGTGAGAAAAGAATATATAGTCAGACCGTAAAAAGTCTGCAGCGATTTTGATAGCCCACGCAGTGCAAGTGTAATTTTAAATGTCAAACTTCTATGAAATTATGACGTATACATAACACTTACACTGCGTGGGCTATCAAATCCGCTGCAGACTTTGTTTGGTGCGACTATACTCGGTGTGGCCTGTAACAAGAGCAAATAATTAAAACATAGATTGTACTCCTCAAACGGTGACACTTTTGTTCAACACAACATTTTTTTAAATTATGAAGTATTTGCATAGACTCAGAATAATTGTCGGACCATACAATTGTATTCTTTCTCTTCATTTATATTACGCAACGGTCTTCAATATTATAATATGCATCAAAATGGCGATTATCTTTTATTTAGAGCCGATTACGGCATAATGATGCCATTACATGTCATTGTGTCATGGCATAGAACAGAATAAATTTAAGTAGTCACGAATTCTGCATCTCAAAATAAAACGAAATAACTTCAATTACTAAGACTAAGAGCAAGTCAAAAGTAGGTACAGATCAAGGAATTTAAATTCCGACCCATTTCGTACTTTGTCACAGTGACAATCAATATGAAAGCCGCTAGAGACCTCATACGGTTGTCACTGTGACAAAGTACGAAATGGGTCGGAATTTAAATTCCTTGACTTGTACCTATGTGCAGAGGCATTTACTGTAGGACCTACTAAAATTCTTGGTTCTTTATGAGATCGAAAAAATGGATATGTATTTTTTAATACAGTTGCTCAAAAAGTGCTACTTTACGTAGCTGTTTAGCGTGCGGAAAGTTGGTTATCTCGAACTAGTGCTTTTTACTTTTCCATTTTTTTTAAATTTATACTTGTTCCAATTCACGACTACTTATTGATGAGTGTTAATATTAGTTTCCTTTAAACGTCGTAATCAGCATAAAAACCTACCGTTAATGTAAGAATACGAAAAATATTACATATTTCATATTTAATTACTTACCTCTTCATCATTATAACACGTTTATTTTTTAATATTCAATTTTGAAAATTCCGTTCTTAATAAGTTGACTGAATGGAACGGAATAGCTGCCAAACGCCCATAGATGTAATATACTTAAAGACGATGTCTAACCGAGCTGTCACTGTTACCACTTTTGTTTAGTGTACGATTAACAATGTTTTTCTTATTTTTTCGCAACTGTATTAAAAAACGTCGTTCGATACACGTGCGGAAATGTCATTCTTCACTCGTCCCGAGTCTTGCCACTCGCCTGCGGCTCGTGGCAAGATATCTCGGTACTCGTGAAGTAATGACATACCTTCCGCACTAGCATCGAAATGTACTATTTCACACCACCTATTCGGAAAAGAGCTTTTTCTTCCCTGCTAGGAGGGATCAAAGTGGCACTTTTCCTCCCTGCTAGGAAGGATCAAAGTGACACTTTTCTGTTCAAGCACACTATTTTTACATTTTTTGTACATTATTTTTTTAGCTTTGATTATCTGTTTAAGCATCACATTGTGTCAACATTAAGATTTTTTTATTTTCCTCATAGTTGATGTGAAAAGCAGTATGTGTCACACGGTATCAAAATTATTTCGTCTTGGGTTTTAACACTTGAATCCCTCATTACGCTCCGGATTCTACTTTAGAACCCATCGCTTCATTCAGGATTCAATGTACGCCCTTGACGGAAATAAATAATAATAATAAATAAATAATAAATATTATAGGACATGATTACACAAATTGACTAAGCCCCACGCTAAGCTCAAGAAGGCTTGTGTTGTGAGTACTCAGACAACGATATATATAATATATAAATATAAATACTTAAATACATAGAAAACAACCATGACTCAGGAACAAATATCTGTATCGTCATACAAATAAATGCCCTTACCAGGATTCGAACCCGGGACCATCGGCTTCATAGGCAGGGTCACTACCCACTAGGCCAGACCGGTCGTCGGAAATAGGTATATCATTTTGATCCCTTGTAACACAAACTATTATAGCATTGAACTATTATTTCAAAACTAACGTATAGAACCGGCCTGAGAAGTTGAGAATATTTTGCTCCATGAGTTGATGTTGTTTTGACGGTTCACGTTGTTCGGTGATCACGGTTCGTGAGATACAGCCTGGTGACAGACAGACGGACGGACGGACCGCGAAGTCTTAGTAATAGGGACCCGTTTTACCCTTTGGGTACGGAACCCCACAAATTATATTCAAAGGAAATTGAATTCAATTTGTATTCAAATTATTTTGAAATATTACGCTATTTATGTCGACAAGTGCAACCATCATATCCAGCTTTCAATTAAAAACTTATTGCAATCGGTTGAATTCTGGTCGTATCTTGTTACAATTGAAAAGTATTGTTATGTCCTTGCACATTGCTTTGGGCATTTCATTTAATAAATAAATAATAATAAATAATAAATATTATAGGACATTCTTACACAGATTGACTAAGTCTCACAGTAAGCTCAAGAAGGCTTGTGTTGTGGGTACTCAGACAACGATATATATAATATACAAATACTTAAATACATAGAAAACACCCATGACTCAGGAACAAATACCTGAGAATAAGATTTAATAAGTTGATGTTTTTTTCAGTGGGTTAACTGTTTAACCCACTGAAAAAAACATGACTCTGTAGTCACTCACGAAATGAAAATGAGAGTGACCAGTTATTGTTCTATCAATTTCTCGCTGACGTTCTTTTTGAGGGGGGGGGGGGGAGTATAGGTTCTACAGTCAGCAATACTATTAGCTGAGCACCTTGGCATACAAAATTCTATGCAGTGGGGGTACCTTTTTTCTGCAGTTGACTGTGTCATAAAAATAGGTACATATCATATTTTTAAATGTGGGCTTCAAACATTGTGATATTTGTGATGTTTCGAATTGTCTATTAGGTACCTTTGCGTATAGTCACAGAATTTTGACTTCTATAAAAAATATGCAATAAAATTATGTCGCTTAACTTCAAACTCGGGTAAATCCATTCGACCCTCTCAGCAAATATCTACCATATTATTACATTTATTATATAGGTACCTTTTCTTAATACAAAAATCGCACAATCTGACAAATAGATTTACCCGAATGTAAAGTTAAGCAACTCATTATGTTTAAGTTTAGTTTTTAATTTTATTTTGTAATTTTTAATTTAGGGTTATTTATTGTTATTTATATTACTTGTTATTGCAATAAAATGTTTACCCTAATAAATTCATATCATACCATCATAATAAAATTTTAATTTCTTTGTAGTTTTAGTTTATTTTAATAAGTTATTTTATATATAAGTTATGTTACAAAAAAAAAAAAATTGACTGTCGTAAATGTTCGTTACTTTTGTCAGGCGTGGCTCACTCCGCGATTTCGTCGCTTTGCCGTATTCCTGTTTGCCTCCATCATTGTATTATTAAAGAAAACTTTATGATATCGGAAAAAAACAGATATTTCTCTTACTAAGTTTATGACAATTGTCACAAGAAACACTACAATTGTCACGAAATTCCGACATATAACTCATTACCTGTCAAGAATTACCTACAATTCTTCTAAATCTTTGACAATTGTCAGAAACTTCGCAGGAGAAATATCTGTTTTTTTCCGATATAATAAAGTTTTTTAAAATAATACAATGATGGTGGCAAACAGGAATACGGCCCGCCCGATGGTAAGTGGTAATCGTAGCCCATGGATGCCTGTGACGTCAGCAATAGTGATTTTACAATTCGTCGCACCTGTCACCGATGTGAAATTGGGGCCAGGCCAAGAGGACCCAAACCAACTTAACATGACCCCAGTAAAAGTGGCACGGTTTTCGAGTTATTGCCAAATTATTTGCTTCCAGTGTCACTGTGACGTGTCAGTTATGGGACACCATGTATTCGAGTGTTAATTGACCCAGTGGAGGTCGGAGGTAATTTTCACAGCTATTTATAGGTACCTACCCAATATTACCCAATTTAATAATACATATTACATTTTGATTTAACTCGAGTCCAGAAGCAAACTAGCAACGCAGGTATCCATACCGTTAGACTTCCCAGGCTACCTATTTACCTATAATCTAGACGTAGACCGGTTCTAGACTTAGCCTTTCAACTTTGTAAAAGACTAATTTGAGCGTTTTTGAAAATTAATCCCTTAAGGTGGTGAAAAAGGGGTTGAAAGTTTGTATGGATATGGATATCAAACATTTTTTCGAGCGCGGGACTTGAATCTTTGTATTTGGGGATACTATTAAAAGACAATAAAAGTAATTTCAGCGTTTTATAAAACCAACTTCTTCTTCTTCTTCGCCTAGCCTTTTCCCTTTGGGGTCGGCTCTCCTCGTCATTCTTCGCCAGGCGTATCTGTTCTGGGTCCTTGGTATCCATACCGTTAGACTTCCCAGGCTACCTATTTATAATCTAGACGTAGACCGGTTCTAGACTTAGCCTTTCAACAGTCCATGAGAAGCAGTCAATGATTTTTACCATTTATAAATGTTACCTAAAAGGGATTACAGGGCAAATGTACCATAACTAGAACTAGTATAACCTTGTCACTATTACTATAATTAGTAATAGACTTACAAGGAAAGGTACCTACCCAACTTTCCGACTCCGATATGATTTATTTTGATACAAATAGTTATTTACGATACAAGTGCGGAAAAGACGAAATTCGAAACGAGTGGCGATAAATCGACACGAGTTGCGAATTACCTATTCGCACGTATATTGTACAACGTTTTACAGTACATATGGCCCTTTAAACTTTTGACATACGCACGAAAAGTGCTATTTTACGCACTAGTGCGGGAAAATAAGACCATATGTACTGTAAAGGATATTTATGTACCTACTTAATTGTAAAATATGTTATATAGTCCTCTTAATCTAGAATAGAATAGAATATATTTTCTAGCATATTCGCATCCGTCAACTTACTTCAAGTTCCGCCTTCAGGGGAGAGGGAGAGAAATTAGGGGTGAGTTAGCCGCTTGCTGACACAGATCACACAGACCGATGTTAGGCGGAGTAGTCTAAAATAACAGTCCGAATTTATTAGCTGCCCAATCTCAACCTATTCGGAGAAATAGTCCTCCAAAGTGTTGGAAAGTGATTAGAAACCCTCTAAACTTCTATAGAGAGTTTTTTTCAAGGACATTACTAGTAAATTACTGGTTCGATTATATATTTAATAACATGAATATGTAAATCCAATCGGATCCGGACAGTTTGGTACCTTGTGAGGATTGTATGGAAGTGGCTTTATGGCGACGACGTGTGGCTTTTAAACTAAACAAGTCTAATAATATCTAAACACCGAATGTAGATAGCACAGCAACTTATGAATATTTTCCTGTTTAGCAGGAAGGTCGCGATGGAGCGTGTTTCGTGTATAAATAAAAACCGGGCAAATGCGAGTCTGACTCGCGCACGAAGGGTTCCGTACCATAAAGCAAAAAAAAAAAACAAAAAAAACGGTCACCCATCCAAGTACTGACCCCTCCCGACGTTGCTTAACTTTGGTCAAAAATCACGTTTGTTGTATGGGAGCCCCATACTACAAACTCGTACTCGTACGAGTCGTCGTATGGGGTACTTGGATGGGTGACCGTTTTTTTTGTTTTTTTTTCATTTTTTTCATTTTTTAAATCTTTATTTTATTCTGTTTTTAGTATTTGTTGTTATAGCGGCAACAGAAATACATCATCTGTGTAAATTTCAACTGTCTAGCTATCACGGTTCGTGAGATACAGCCTGGTGACAGACGGACGGACGGACGGACAGAAATACGTCATCTGTGAAAATTTCAACTGCGTATAGAGCTATCACGGTTCATGAGATACAGCCTGGTGTACAGACAGACGGACAGCGAAGTCTTAGTAATAGGGTCCCGTTTTACCCTTTGGGTACGGAACCCTAATTATCGAGCCAGAGACCTCTAAATAATGGAGGCTCGCGTCGGCCGCGCCCGTGTGTGCCGCGCCTTAGTTAATGGCAGAAATGTTTAGGTGTGGTTCATAATTTAATGGATTTCTCCTCTAAGGAATAATGTATAATCTATATCATGTTTTTATATCTCAAAGACAAATTCATTGTTCATTGAAATAAATGACATATACTAAGAAAAAGTGACCAAGGCCTCCATTGCCCCAGGCTGGAATCGAACCAGGCCGCGTAGCCAAGATGCCAATCGCTTACGCTCCGTAGCGATCGAAACGCAACTGTCACTGTCGCGCTAATAAGGAAGAGTGATAGAGAGACATAATGCTTTTCGATGTCGAAGCGATAGCGATTGTAAGCTTGGCTAGGCCGGCAGCGTCCTCTGCTATCGCGGCAGGTGCCTGAACCACTCGGCCACCGGGTCACAGAGACATTAGTCAAATTTTCCAAGTATATGCACTTTTTACTTCAGTAGTAGTAGTTCACTAGTAGTAGTAGTTCAGTAGTAGTAGTAGTAGTAGTTTTTTATTTCAGTTTATAATTTATATAGTAGTGTTTCTACTTGATAAAAACAAATTAAAATATTTCCTGGAAAATAATTTAATTTGTTCAAATACTTCATTGTAATCATTGTTCATTGTTTAAACGATTTGTCAATTGATACAAAAGCAGGAAGATTATGAGACAGTAAGAGCGTGAAAATATGGTGCATAGTAGCCGTAGAACTATTTCTATGGTAGGTAATAAAATAAGTTACGCACTAGAATTCTAGAATGACGGAAAGAAATCGGATGACGGGGATCGGATCTAGTGCGTAACTTACCATAGAAATAGTTCTACGGATACTACGGACTATATATTCACGGGTTCGGATCGGATTCGGATCGGACGTAGTGCGAATCCGCTCTAAAAAATCAAAAACATGGTTTCAGTATTTATACAAACAATAGTTTACTCAAAAGGGTTTAAAAGGTTCAACCCGACTACAGATTTTTTATATTTAAATATTTGTATCAAAATGAAGCCTAATATCACTAGGACTAAGATGACCTAGTGATATTGACCTTGACTGACCTAGTGAGGATGACCTAATGACACTCTCACACTCTGATAAATTCGTGTCGGTGCAAAGTTAGCTTTTGTAATTTGGCCAGCCAGTGCCATCTACGTCAGCTGTCAGTTATGCGGCTATAACATTCTTCAACCTAGTTGTGTTTGTATTTCTTTGTCTATAATACATATTTTTAGGGTTCCGTACCCAAAGGATAAAGACGGGACCCTATTACTAAGACTCCGCTGTCCGTCTGTCTGTACACCAGGCTGTATCTTATGAACCGTGATAGCTCTATACGCAGTTGAAATTTTCACAGATGACGTATTTCTGTTGCCGCTAAGACAACAACAAACGTGATCTTTTTGCCGTTTTCTGCGTAATGGTACGGAACCCTTCGTGCGCGAGTCCGGCTCGCACTTGGCCGGTTTTTTAAACAACAAAGCCGGTAGCGGATCTCTACTTGCCTTAATGTACAGTCGCCATCAGATATATCGGAGCGGCCAAGGCGCTCACAAATATCTGAACACGCCTCTATTGTCAGGGCGTTAGAGTGCGTGTTCAGATATTGTGAACACCTTGGCCGCTCCGATATATCTGATGGCGATTGTACAGGTGTTTAGTTTATGGATACGGAACTGTTTCAATATCAAGTATAATGCGGTGTGTGATGAATTGATGATGTAATCATAATAAACACAATGGCATTGAAACAATAAACCAATCCCAGGTAATTAGCAGGTAATAAATACTTATCACTTATAATAAGTCATTCTTACTAAGTAATCCTATCACTTTTGTACCTAATACATAATAATAAGTAATATGTATACAATAGCCCTACGCCTGTTGGGACCGATTGACGGGTATCTATTTGTACCCGTGAATGGGTTCTAGCAGGTGTATTACATAACAGCAAACTTCTCCAAAGGGCCTCTACGTGTTGGATCTGTATCCCCACGCACGCCTATCAAATGACCGGGATGTATATACCCGTGAGTTTATAAGAGAGACAAGTAATATGTACTATACTAAATCCACGATAAGTTTTGCTTCTTTCTCGAGTCAAATCGGGCCCTTCTGGAAATCGCATACAATTTCCTTTTCATATGTAAGTTGCGAGTAGTTTTATGTTCGTAAAGTTTCTCGAAATTTCAGGAAAACATTGTAGGAAACAATTGCAAATTTCATTTGTGAAATGAAAAATTTCTATCCCCAATAAAAATGAATAAGAAGTTTCCGAAAACACTGTGGAAATTTCGTAATTTTGTTAAGTTTCCGATTCCTATGTATATTAGTATGTATATTGTAACAATATTATTGTTACATTCTTACAACATTCGTAGCTTACAATATCCACATTCAATACAATCAATTAGCCACGCCAAGACCGTTTTTCTTTAGCGGCGGCCATTTTGTTTAGGTCATTGCCAATTGCAACAGTTCTTGCACTCACTTCACGGTTAAATGTATAGCAACTCGCATGTGACAGCCGCGAATCATAAGTTTATAAACGTATGTTAAAAACCGGATAAGTGCGAGTCGGACTCGCACACCGAGGGTTCCGTACTTTTAGTATTTGTTGTTATAGCGGCAACAAAATACATCATTTGTGAAAATTTCAACTGTCTAGTTATCACGGTTCATAAGGATACAGCCTGGTGACAGACAGACAGACGGACGGATGGACAGACGGACAGTGGAGTCTTAGTAATAGGGTCCCGTTTTTACAATTTCAGTACGGAACCCTAAAAAGTTGTTCGACTAAATCTTATATTTTAAAGTTAGAAGTTGCGACGTTGTGCGTATTAAAACCAAACGAATAAAATGTAGGTGTTAAGGTTATCTTCTTCTTCTTCTTCTTCCTCGCGTTATCCCGGCATTCTGCCACGGCTCATGGGAGCCTGGGGTCCTCTTGACAACTAATCCCATGATTTGACGTAGGCACCAGTTTTAATACGAAAGCGACTGCCACCTGACCTTCCAACCCAGAGGGTAAACTAGGCCTTATTGGGATTAGTCCGGTTTCCTCACGATGTTTTCCTTCACCGAAAAGCGTCTGGTAAATATCAAATGATATTTCGTACATAAGTTCCGAAAAACTCATTGGTACGAGCCGGGGTTTGAACCCGCGACCTCCAGATTGCAAGTCGCACGCTCTTACCGCTAGGCCACCAGCGCTTACGTAGGTGTTACGGTTATACAGTCCGTTATATATACGACTTGCAACAATATGTTAAGTACCTACTCTTCGAAGGCCGCAAAAATATGTGACACGCATTTATGGCTCCACAAATAAGATCGTGTCAGATATTTTTGCGGCCTTTTATGTAATATATTTATGCAGGTGACTGTACATATTATAGTTTTAATTTCCTTTAAAGGTCTATGGCCTAAGTTTTTAGGGTTCGTACCCAAAGGGTAAAATGGGACCCTATTACTAAGACTTTGCTGTCCGTCCGTCCGTCCGTCCGTCTGTCACCAGGTTGTATCTCACGAACCGTGATAGCTAGACTGTTGAATTTTGCGTGAACCTCTCGCTTGCGGCCCGCGAACCTCTACTCAGACTCAGAGTATTGACAAATGTCAAAGTCACAAATATTACCAAAGTGTGGCCCGCGTCAACTTCATTAACTACCTACTATGTGGCACTTGGCTGCTAAAAGGTTACTGACCGCTGGTTTAATTTGAAGTTGAAATTTTCACAGATGATGTATTTCTGTTGCCGCTATAACAACAAATACTAAAAACAGAATAAAATAAAGATTTAAGTGGGGCTTCCATACAACTAACGTGATTTTTGACCGAAGTTAAGCAACGTCGGGCGGGGTCAGTACTTGGATGGGTGACCGTTTTTTTTTATACGCATTTTGGTTTTTTGTTTTTACTGTTATGTCAGTTTTTGTCGAGTTGTCATGTCGTCGCGGCCCCGCGGGTTCCATTATTCCATTCGAAATGCCATTGACACCGCCTGCTGTCATTCCTACAGTTTCGAAATTAGGTATCTTGTAAGTCTGGTATATATATTTACGATTTTATTTATATCTGCGCACGCGCAGATTGGCTAATAATTTTGTTGACTGATGAAACCAGTTGTTCCGTCAATATGCTTGTAAAAGTCCGGCAACAATGAACTCAAAATAATAGTTAGGTAAACAAACTTTGCTACCGAGTGAAGTGAACACAAACGTTTTCACCACACCAACGCAAGGAAAATAAGTACAGTCACCTGCAATAATATGTTACACAACGAAGCCACAAAAGTTTTTGGCAAAAATTACATTTTTGGTACAAGTTTTTATCGCTTACTGTACTTTTCTTTCCACAGGCAACTAATGCTCATCGAGACAATTCTACAAACCCCAAACACAATTAGGTTTCGTTGTTTTATCACATAGTTCCTATCTATGGCCACCTCCGGTCTCCATCATCAGATCAGCTCGATGACACCATAATATTGCATTGTCACCCGACTTACGTATGTATGCAAAATTTCAGCTCAATCGGAAACCGGGAAGTGGATCAAATTTAACTTGCAAGATTTGATTACACACAGACAGACAACGGTCAGGTGAAACTAAATAGAAGCTTGTAATAAAAATAAGTTTTTGGCAAAAATTTCATTTTTGGTAGCCAAAAGTAACCAAAAGATGGACATGATTTTTTTATCATTTTAAAATACAGTTTCGAAGTTATTTAAGAAAATAGCTAAAAAATGACCATTCCCCCCTTTATCTTCTGGGTCTAAAATTTTGAAAAATACACAAAATAGTTCTTTACCTATAGATGACAGGAAAACCTATGAGTCGGAATTATGTACGGAACCCTAGAAACGCGAGTCCGACTCGCACTTGGCCGGTTTTTTCTTAGTTTTATCACACTATTTAATGATTTAAGAGGAGCATTCGCTTGATGCTTATTGTAGATATTTAAAACTAGCAAAAACCTGATCTCAATGATTTATTCATTCTTCGTCAATAGAAACTTAATTGTAATACTTACATACATACGCACATCATAACATATAGTACTTATACCTATTATATGTGCCGTTTTTGAGCTAGGTTTTTATATCCGGTTGCCAATATTATAACATGTGTTACCTTTAGGTTTAGGTTTATACATATTTATTCTCACAAAAGACATACAAGTCACTTATATGAGAACAGAGTTACAAAGTAAAAGTAATCCTATATACGGTAGCATACAAAAGTCGCTTTTAAGTTACATTTTCATTCAAAACATCACATATGCATACATCTCACTTCTGGGCACTAAGAAAACATAATAGACCCTAAGCAAAAAGTATTTTGCCACCGCAGTATGCAAGCAAATTCTAGATTTCAAAGCCATAATAAGTAATCAGACTGCAGTATATAATTATAGTCCAACGCTCCACAACACAACACTTTCTACGTTTTTACCGTCTTATTTATGCACATTTTCACTATTTCTTCGCTTTCCTCTTTGAAAATCTTCTCAAACTTGTTTTGGTTGTATTTTCAACAATGCTTTTTACATTTTTTAACCTTTTCATGCACATTTTTACTTTAAACTTCGTTTTCTACATCTTTTCCGTAATAGAAAATCTCAGAATCGTTGTTGTTTTATTTTAGTCTTTTCAACATGAAACTTTCATAATTTTTAATTCGATGACAGTGTTATATTTTCACTCTTTTATTGCACGTTTATTGCACATTTTCATTCGTTTCTTCTGTATTCTCTTTTCCGAAATTGAAAATCTTTTCAAAGTTAATATTGTTTTGGTTGTAGATCGTGTGATCAGGCGTGTCGCCCCAGCTGACCGGAGTGGCCCGCTCATTTATTTGTACATTAATAACTTCCGGTATAGTGTTTAGAGCTTCCGACTGGACACTGGGGGTCTGTTCCGGATTGGACACTTCCGAGGGAGCGCAGCGATTCAAAAAGTTCATCATTCTCTCCTTGTACAATTCGGAACTTGTATCGTCTTGTTTCTTCGTATTCTGATCTTTTAAATAAAAACCGTTATCGCTTTGCGCTAAGAATATCTTCTTTATTTTTCTGCTTGGGTAGTGTTCAATCAGATCTGGCTTTGGAGGGAGAAGTTTAGCATTTCTTGGCAGTTTCTTCGTGTTATTGCCTTTTATTGTAGTTACTACTGATATACAGTTGCTCCTCGGTTCTGTATCATCTTTGTAATTAGTCCTCATGCCTTTAAAGGATATTTTCACGCTTAGAATCGACCAGAGTAGCTCTAAGAAAGCAGCTATCATGATATTTATTGATAGAACTCTTTTTGTAAATACATATGCCTCTTCGTCATCATCTTTGGGCGGATTTAAAGCAATAACTAAATGTGTTTCATTTTTAATTAACACATCACTGTGTTTTACAACCAAGTGATCTTTAAATGGTATTTTATCTTTATAAAATTCCGAAAAATCCGTATTCGATGTTGTCACGAACCAGACAATGATCATTGTGAACGATACAAATGCGAAAATCGTGGATAATACTGACATTATGAATAACCAGGTTATATTATGGTCTATGTACCATCTCACTGAAGCCATGATGGAGGCAATGCCGGCCGCCGTTGCGAAAACTGTAATTAAAGTTGGTGCTAACACTAAAATATAGCTGCTTTCATGTGTACCATAAGATTCATAAGGCACTTCATTGGTTATGTTTTCAATATCATTCGTTTCAACAGATTCCGTTAAATTAAATATCAGCTCAGTTTTGTTTACTGTTCGCTCTTCCGTATCATTTAAAGTTATTCTCTTTATGCCAGAGTGTGGGTTGACCAAAGCTAAACATGCTAATAGAAACGATGTTGCAGCTAAAGCTAGGTGCACCCAAGCTAGCCCTGATACTGTAGACGCCGAATATCTCCGTTCAGAAGGATAAGAATTCCTTGTATCAGGCTTAGTTCTCACTTTAATTGTATAAACGTCCTCCATTTTGTATTATTTTAATTGCGAAATCATACTACACAACACTACAGTCGTCCTTGTTCAGACACTAATTATAACGTTCGAATGTTTTTGAAACCGATGTAAAGTTAGTTAAACCGGGCAACTGTCACTTTTGTTTTTAAAATCCGGCCGTTGTGGCGTTGAAAACAAACTTTTTTAATTGGCAGAACGCGCGCGGCCTTCGTCTCGCGCGGCGATACGAAAACTAAACTAGTGGCCGGTGGACTTGTCTGTGCATGCGGCCATAGATGTGATTAACTGGATTGCTAGCATTGATATTTTAATGTGCGGGACGCGTAGCGTAGGTATCATGCGTAATGGTAACATTCTATTTCTGACCGCAGCTGCACTACTAGTACTGAACGCGTCGCTGTTATTGTTAATTTCCATAGTAAAATGAACAGTAATGCAGCTGTCGTTCGAAATGGACTGTCACCTTTAGGCAGGTGTCTGAACTTGGTATGGTAGAAATGGGCATAGGTATGGCACAGCACAACCGAGGTTCGAACCCACAATTTTACCATCACACAGACACACACAATATGAAAGACTAAATCCGGCTCGTAGGACCAAAATCTAGTTAGTCTAAACTCTAACCTAGCGGCACCGACGAATAATTTGTATGGAATTTGAAAAAATATATTACATAATGTCAATATCCAGAGAGAAATTGTGGTAACTACTTAAAAACTATTTTTGTATGGAGAAGCGGTCATCCAGTATCCTCTTAATAAGTACATACAAAACGATAACTTTTTTTAAATACCATATCAAATGTATGGCCAACTTGATCTTAGAAATCGGACAGGCTATAAGCGGTCCTCATAGCCTATGGACGCCTGCAACTCCATGTTACATGCGCGTTGCCGACCATTTAAAAACCTTACACTTCCATCAAAGGTAGCCACTATCCTTAAACTTACATCAACATCAAACATTGGAATGCAATACCGCAACAAATTAACCATTCCAACTGTTAAATAAAAACTAATCAAAAAACAACCTTATACCAAACAAATAAGATCCACAAAGAGATAACCTAACGGCATTATAAAACTTGTTTTATTCGAATCAAAACGCCATAACGGTTTTATGAAAAAAAAACCTAATCTGTGGTTTTTTGTGTACATTTGTGAAGAAAAAATGTCTGCTAGGTAGTTGCTACATGGGTGATGCAAAGCATTTTGCCTCAGATTTCGGAAGGGTTTTAAATATTGTAATGGTTGTTGCACTTTATCGTAGGACGTGCATTTCAAGTAAATTACGACATTTACGACACTGGGCTATAACCGCGAAAATCGTCGCAAATTGCGGGCATTTTTCTCTGTCACTCTAATTACGCCTTCATTGGAGTAAATGAGAAAGATCCCCGCAATTTGCGAATTTCTGTTTTCGCGGTAGCCCCACTGTTTTAGGGTTCCGTAGAACTTAAAAGTGAATACTTCTTTAAGTATACGTCAAACTTATCATTGAATGAATGAATGAATGAATGAAAGTTTATTCACGAGACCATATGATAATTGATAATATAATACCTAGATGTTTTAAATATTACATATACTGGGTCAAGCACATCTTGTCAGTTGAAAAAGGCGGCAAATTTGAAAAATGTAGGCCCGAAAGCCGTCACATAGAAAATTTGAATTTCGCGACTTTTTCTACTGATAAGATTTGCTTGACCATCTATACATTAAAATCATATTGTTTTTTTTTTAATCACACTATCTATCTGACCAAAAGCGTTGGGTTAGGTGGTGAATATACCTACGTGCTATTTCACGCAGGCGTACTACAGGGAGTAAAGACTTATTTTATTCCCGAGGGAGTAATACAGAAGAAGCTACACGGAGTACACTATAAATATAATAAATCCGGTTAGGTATTTATGGTTGTACAATACAATACAAGTGGGGTTAAACGTGTCGATTTCCATAAAATACAAAAATCTATGAAAACAGTATGAATATGGTATGTTGCTTGCGCTATATTAAATAGGTAATGATTATTTGCGTTTCATCCTCAAATCTGAAAACTTTCCACAATGCCTGAAAACTCGCCTCTTCAATGTGTCCTGCCCACTATGACATACGGTGCCGAGACATGGACGCTCACTAGGGGGGCTGTGCATAAATACGAGTAGCACAAAGAGCCATGGAGCGCTCCATGCTCGGCATTAAACTGCAAGACCGAGTGAGGAATGTCGAAATCCGACGCCGCACCAAGGTGCGAGACGTGGGTGACGTCATCTCCAAGCTTAAATGGAGTTGGGCGGGACATGTTGCTAGGCAGAGTGATGGCAGGTGGACCAAAAGGTTGACGGATTGGTGGCCGCTTTCGGATGAAAGAAGCGCCTGGCGTCCGTTAGCTCGTTGGGTGGATGACAGTCGGAAAATTGCGGGGCACTTTTGGATGAGACTAGCCAGGACCGGGATAAGTGGCGTACACGAAGAGAGGCCTATGCTCAGCAGTGGGCGACTGAAGGCTAGAATGATGATGATGATGATGATGCGTTTCTGAATAGTGATATTTTTTTGTGCATCGTTTAACTGTTTTTTTTACCAGTTTTTTTTTCATGAGATAGGTCGGAACGGAACAATTAACCCCGCTATGGGGCTGGTTGTTCCGTTGCTTAAAATTCTAAGTTATTCGTCAAATATTTTAATCTCGGTTCACACACGCTAAAATAGTACTTTGCAGTTCGTCGAAATATGTGATTATTTATTGTGTACTATCAACAGTTAGTAAAAAAATCCAAAAAAAAATGGGATATTCCGTGGGGTTGGTTGTGCCCTCGTTTTTGATTTATTTTCCATAACTATCTATTCTACTGTAATGGAAGGAACGAAAACGGCTCCTGCAATCGCATAGTGGTCTGACTTTTCGCGACAAGCATCATACGAATCGCTCCATGGTTTTGCGTTCCTATTCCCATCGGAACAACTTACCTCCGGCACGTTTAGCCCCGCTCTCCCCTACTCTTTATTAAGAACGCGCTCAGTGACCTCTATTGTTTATAGGCCCAATGTTTGTTGTCAGAAGTGATTGATAATGGAGGTTGTCCCCATTAGAGCAACGGACGAAACAATTACGTCATGATCTTATTGGTATTTAAAAAATATGCCATACGATACACTAAATAAAACAGGCCAAGCGCGAGTCGGACTCGCGTTCCAAGGGTTCCGTAGGTACATTACTCAATTTTTAAGAATGTATTTTTTTATGTCGAACGTGAATGAAATTTAATGTCTTCAAAAAACCCGTAGGGGTCGGATCAAAAACTAAGTAATTAAGTCCGACTCACGCTTGACTGCACATCTAATAGGTTTTCTTTGACATGTATAGGTGAAGATCTATTTAGTGTATATTTTTCAAAATTTTAGACCCAGTAGTTTCGGAGATAAACGGGGAGAATGGTCGGACAGACAGACATACGCATGAGTGATACTATAAGGGTTCCGATTTGTCCTTTTGAGGTACGGAACCCTAAAAATTAAATGGTAAACAAAGCGGACTATCCTGTACTTGAATGTTTATTATTTACTTCGTAAATTTGATACATCAGTAGAATATAATCCTTCCTATGTAGTAATATTCAAGGTAGTATTGCGTTGCGCCCACAATCTACAATATTACATAGTTATCGTCCAAGGCAAGGTAGTTTACTGCTCAGTTGCTCACGATTTAACGATATATTATACGATAGGTCAGTGGTGGGCAAATTACGGCCCGCGGGCCATCTGCGGCCCGCGAATGGATTTAATCCGGCCCGCCGCCGGTCCTATGAAAAAATTTGTATATGGCTTTGGCCCACGATTATCACAAATCAAAATAAATTTTGGCTACAATTCTGGCCCTCCACATAAACTTCCTGAACTTTCTGGCCCCCCATGAATAAAGTTTGCCCGCCCCTGCGATAGGTAGTTAAGAGCCCTTCAACGTGCACACTAGCGCCACTGCTAAATAATCGTGATTATTTAAATTTAACGACAGGTATTTAAAAATAGGGGCCGCTACGGACTGTATTGTGTATTTAAGTATCTTTTGAATAAATCAAACTAGTTTTTATTTTGCTGGATTCGTCGATCTAGGAACTCAGAACAAAAACGGACGTTTTTACTTTGGACGCATAGATTGACAAATCCAGCAACATAAAAACTAGTTTGATGTATTCAAAAGGTACTTAAATACACAATACAGTCCGTAGCGGCCTCCTTTTTTAAATATCTTTCGCGAAATTTAAATACCTGATCACAATAATTTAGTAGTGGCGCTAGTGTGCACGTCGACGGGCTCTTAATAACTATAGATGGTCAAGCAAATCTTGTCAGTAGAAAAAGGCGCGAAATTCAAATTTTCTATGAGACGATATCCCTTCGCGCCTACATTTTTCAGCCGCCTTTTTTTACTGACAAGATCTGCTTGACCAAATATATTTATCTAACAAGATACAAGATATTCTTTATTCAAGTACTTACCTAGGTCTATAGTCTGTATCTTTAGTTACCTATTTAAATAAAAGTAAACAAAATCTATACCCTGAAATGGCTCCGTCAGTTGAGGGAAATATGAAGTAGAAATATTACACTATCAAATAATGTAGGTTAAAGTCAGGGCCCTATTTCACCAACGTGACAAATGTCGCATTAGTCGACATCACTGTTACTGACGTCACAAGCCTCCATAGGCTACGGTAACCGCTTACCATCAGACGGGCGGTGCCCGTTAACGTGTTTGCCACCAACGTGTTAATTTAAAAAATCTCAACTATATCGCCAGTAAATAAGTATTATTTTGCGAAGCTAATGACCAGACATCGGATTCCGTGGGGCGAAACTTCTTGACAGCTAGGGACTTCCTACGTCGATAAACTCATTTATCGATACTAGTTCTATATACTAGTGACCGCCCCCAACATTGTGTGTTTTTCGTAACTATTGTTCTGAAGACCAGTATGAAATTCATACATAGCGTCTAAAATAATCGGTAGGTTACACATAGATAAGGCTAGTACCGATTGCATTATAAAATAGTTGATACCCATTATCTTAACCTCTTCAGATAATTAAATAGAAGTACCTTACCTACTTAGACACTCACTATGAAACAATACTTGTCAATGTCATCAGACACTGTCATTCTCATTTGTAAAGACGTGCTATTTATTACAGATTTTATATTTATGAGTGAAAATAAATAATGCCTCTTCAAAAAATAGAAGACTTGCTTAAAAAGCATCCTGAAATAATTAAACGCGGGTCTAAGCTACGCTGTAGCCAATGTCAAGTGACCTTTCATCGCAAAAATTATTCTCTTGCTAGGCACTTGAAAACCGGAAGACATACAAGTATTCAAGAAGAAAAATATAAATTCTACAAAGAGCTTACTATGTTCATGGTGGCCTGCAATATATCGTGGTATCAATTAGAAAATCCAAATTTTTATGGTTTTATTCAAAATTGCATTTCTGGACGATATGGGAAGTTTTCAGTGCCTTCGGAATCTACTATCAGAAAAAATTATCTTTCTCCAATTTATAATGAAACGTATCAACAAATTAGGAACGAAATTGGAAACAATTACATCTACGTGTCGGTAGATGAAACTACAAATTCTAACGGTGACCAAATTGCAAATGTTGTCATTGGCAAACTTTCTCACAGCACACCAAGTCGGCCGTATGTTATTGCAAGTAAATGTTTACAGCAGACAAATAATGAAACTATTGCAAATTTGATTATAACGTCCCTATCAAATTTTTGGTGCTGTGATTCAAATAGCGATAATTTCAAAAAAGTGCTATTGTTGGTGACTGACGCAGCACCTTATATGATAAAAATGGGTAAGAAACTGGATTCAGTTTTTCAAAATATGACTCACGTAACATGTGCAGCTCACGGATTAAATAGGGTTGCTGAGAAAGTTAGATATCTGTTTCCAAATGTTAATAACTTGATATCATCCCTCAAAAAAGTATTTTTGAAGTGTCCCAAGAGAATCAATGTATTTAAAAATATGTTACCAAATGTACCTCTACCGCCGCAACCAACCATTATAAGATGGGGCACATGGTTGCAAGCAGCAAACTATTACGCTAAATATTTTGAAGATATAAGACGAGTTCTGCATACATTTTCTGCATCAGATGGGAAAGCAGTTAAAATGGCCAAGGCTGCACTAAATAAATCTTCTCTTCAGGGTGAACTTAAATTTATTGCCGACAATCTAAATATCATTCAAGAGTCGATAAAGAAATTACAAGCAACAAATTTGTCTCTAGACTTTGGTGTGCGAATAGTGAAGAAGGTACAGTCTGCATTATCTAAAATATTTTTGGACAAAAAGGGGAAAATCGTATACGATAAATTTAAAAACGTTTTTTACAAAAACTCCGGGTACAACACAATGGAAAAAATCAATTTGTTATTAAAAGGTGAAGAAGTTACATTACAACCGATAAATAAACGAAATACCATTGATCACTTTATGAAATTTTGCTATGCTCCTATAACCTCCACAGAAATTGAAAAGTCTTTTAGCCACCTGAAATGGATTTTTCAGCCAAGACGGAGACGCTTAACGCCCGAAAATATGGAAAAAATTCTGGTAGTTTACTTTAACCCTTTGACCGCCGTTGGCATGTATACAAGACAACGATAGAACGATACACTGGCGCCGCTGTCTTGTATACAAGACACAAATTCAACCGCTCGGTAAATGTGAAAAAACATCAATTGTAGTATATTTTTACACTCGTGTTAATGTTTTAGGTCTTTGATTTTTTAAATAATTGCATTTAAAGCAGATAAATAAATCCATTCTTTTATAATAAGGCAATCAAAAAAATTGCTCCAGTTTTCAACGTTTTTCATGTTCCTCGTCGCCGTTGTCTTGTATACAAGACAGCTAGGGATGGGAATGTTAATTCGATATGAGAATATTAGAGATGCAACGGATAGTTGTTTGGCCGGATACTGGATATTCGGCCTGACCATCGGCCGAATATTCGGTATCCGGCCGCCGAATATCGGCCAGCAGAGCTGCACCTACATTTCGGTTTTTCAGGTGCGCATTCTGCAGTTTTGACCTGTTTCTAAGTGAACGTTCGCGCGGACACATTTCTAGGTTCGAAATGAGTGCGCGTGCAAGTTAGTTGAATCTCTAAATTGTTTTAAAATAATAAACAAGTACGATTATGACCGTGACTGTTTCTTAAATCCAATTTGTTTACTCCAAAATCAAACAATGGTACTATCCGGTATTCGGCCGGATAGTAGGGCACTATCCGGTATCCGGCCGGATATTAAAATACTGGCCGGATAGGGCGGATACCGGATAGTAACCGAATATCCAAGTCCAGTCCAAGGATGATCCCCGCTGACGTATAGTTATTACGAATCTCGAAAACAAGTTAAACTGGGCCTTAGCTTACTGTCAACTGCAAATCGTTTTTGTACATCTCAAGTAGATGGAATGTTAACCGTACGATCGATGCACCACTAATCACCTTGTTTTGTGTGTCGGCAGATTTTTATTTTACTGTATGTTTAAATACCCTCCATGTTATTATTTAGTTCTTTCGCTAATTTCATGCAAAATAAATGTATTTGTGTAGTTTTAAGTTCTCATATAAGTGAATTGTCAAATTCTTAATGAGAATAAAGAATCTTAAACCTAAAATATCCGGTGCATCTCTAGAGAATATTCAAAATAAATATCAAGTGGCCAATCTGGTTTTATTTAAGCATTTGAACACCTGTTAAATGCCAATTGGTGATAACTAGTAACTAGAATACGTTAAACGAGAGAGGGACAGGCATAACTATAGCTGGAGTTCAGGGAACTTGTTCAGCTGTCCATAGTAGAGTCAGACAAGTAAATCTGTCCTTGTGGTCTATTTGCAGAACAAATGATTCATTTTGAGATGATAGTGTAGTGGGGAGTGATACCCTGCAGTGACCGCTTCGCACAAGAATGGTACCTACAGGCGGACGCTCGGACTAGTCAGTGTCGCCTAACTATGAGAATGTTATGTATTTGAAATTGACGAAAAATTATTATGGTAGGGAGGGTGTAATACGGGAACTGACAAGCTCTTCTAAGGAACATGTCGAATGTGAAACATGCATTCCCGAACATTTCTGATCCCCACCCTTTTCCAATATTATTGTTCTTCACTCATTGACAATTCAACCCACGTGTCATTTTCCCCAATGCAGTTCCGGTACATTTATATTATCGACACACAATGCGCGGCTCTAACCATACGCTAATAAAGTTTACGTACCGACAAGCGCTTACGCCGTTGACCTAGAGACTATTATTACTTAATCCGCGCGGAAACGGTCCTTGTCGGTCTGCACTGCGGGCAGTCCATGCGCGCCGTTGTCATGTATACAAGACTTCTCGTAGAGCCTAGTGCGGTGATATTACGTCATGAATCGATATTGTTTAGTGGTTGTTTTTAATGATAAAGACCTTTATTTTTAACATTGTCGTGTGTAAAAAATATGTTAATTTTTGGCATTCTCGAAATAAATTAAAGTTGGTTAAGAACAAAGCCAAATTGAGAAGATTTTTACCATAAATTGTAAATATCGATATCACATTTTGCAATCCCTAAACTTTTTATTAGTTGTTTACTTAGAATTTACTCTGGCGTGTGAGTGAGCGTCTTTGCGGACTAGGTCCGGCGGCCAAAAGGTTAACAACAATAGATGGGACAGTCATGAAGAAATAAATTGTGACGAGTAAACTTTTAAAAACGTTTTAAAAAAAGAAGAGGAAAATTTAGTTCTTATTTTATTATATAATACTCTTTTAATAAAAAAATATTTTATAAGCAAACCTTTGTGTGATCACTAGTATTTAGAACTAGTATCGATAAATGAGTTTATCGACGTAGGAAGTCCCTAGCTGTCAAGAAGTTTCGCCCCACGGAATCCGATGTCTGCTAATGACAATTGTCACAAGAAATACGACAATTGTCACGAAATTCCGACACAGAACTCATTTGCTGTCAATAATTACCGAAAGGTCTTTGAAATCTTGTGACAATTGTCATCATTATCATCATAAACATCACAAGAGAAATAGCTGTTTTGCCGATATAATAAAGTTTTTTTAAATAATACAATGATGGTGACAAACAGGAATACGGCCTGCCCGATGGTAAGCGATAACCGTAGCCCATTGGATGCCTGTGACGTCAGCAACAAGGAGACATGTCGAATTGTCGCACCTGTCACGTTGGTGAAATAGGGGCCAGGCCGCGTAGCCAAGATGCCAATCGCTAACGCTCCGTAGCGATCGAAACGCAACTGTCACTGTCACACTAATATGGAAGAGTGATAGAGAGACATCATGCTTTTCGTTGTCGAAGCGATAGCGATTGTAACCTTGGCTAGGCCGGCAGGTGGTTCATGCAGTGACAGATCCAGGCGGTTTTGTATTCGGTTGGTTAACTACGCGAAATATTACAAATTGTTTGTTTACTTTTATTTAAATAGGTACCTAAAGATACAGACTATAGCACAGAATAAATGATAGTATCTACAGTCAACGGTAAAAATATGGGTGTACAAATCATTTCAAAAATATGTCCCATAACTCTTATGTCAGTGAATTAAGAACTATGGGACATATTTTTGAGTAAGTTGTCTACACCCATATTTTTACCGTTGACTGTACTGAGTAAGACTCACTCTCTAACAAAACGCGTCTGTCACGATCAGCACAGATATGGCCGCTAGGTGGCGACAGCGCCACGCGCGGCTTATGGCAAACCCCAAAATTGGGGTCGAACGGATGTACTTTTAGCTACCTGTAGCAAAGCGACGAAATCGCGGAGTGAGCCACGCCTGTCTATAGCAACAAGCACTTTCGTCTTTCGTAGCTATTTAGTATCGTTGCTCTGCAGAGTGCGGGCCACTCCAAGCGTATTCTGGCTACAACTAGTGAGTAGTACTTACTACTAGTGGGCCGATACGACTCACCTTTAATTGCAACTGAAATGGTAACACCACTGCACAGACCCGGCGGTTTTCTGTGCTGTCACCACTCCGCTGCACCGAAAATGCTATAAAATTTACGATATCTGGTAATAAGTATTAAGAGTAGGTAAGTATTTGTATTGTATTATATTATATAGTGGCGCTGCCACATTTTGTAACTGCCAAATCGAAGAAGAACCTACTTATAGTTTGTTTTTTATAGCATTAGAAAAGACTAGGAGAACTTGACGGGTCTTTTAATTGAAAAACGCTTTTTAAAATCAGTAAGTACCTAACTATTATTTTGTTATGGAAACAAAAATTTTTTAAATATTCGTAGATTATTTATAATTGTTACATATTTGCCGTGACTTATATTTCATAACTGTTTTTCAATAAAAAGACATGTCAAGATTGTTTACCTTTTTTCTAATGCTAAAAAAAACTATAAACAGCCTCTACCCAGTACTAAAAAGTGAGTAACATTGCCCCCAAAAGAAACCGTTACAGCGTCCGCTATCACCTCTTGACCTGTGCTTATTATCTCAACTATATAGTAGTGGACCCTATAATGGACGTGGAACCAGTAATGGGACAAAAAAACATAATTCCTCTAAAATAAGTATCTAAAAGTAGTTTATAAACACTGGCTGTATATTATCATAAATAAGAGTCCTAAAGCTGTTTCAGTTTGAAGTTTTATTAAATTTGGTTGTTTTTTAAGAAATTGGCGCCAACCTAAAAGTTGTCGTGTCACTGAAAAAAATACCACTACGAATTCTTAACAACTTCGCTAAGAGAGGTGAGTTAATTTGTTAAATTTTAATTAATTAATACTTGATGAAAACTAGAATGTGTTTTGTTAATTGCATTTACCATGAGATAAGGTATACAACACACTATGTTGTGACTCCACAGATGTAAAAAAATAGTGGTATTTGGCCCAATCCCATTATAGGAGCTGTAAAACTGCGTACCTCCTATGATGGGACAAATGACAGAATGATGCTTTCTATGCCATTATTTCATGTTTAAACAATACAGAAATAAAATTTAGTTCAGAAATATGTCAATCAGGAGGTATTCTCGGACTTCGGATAAATTAATATCGTTTTTCCAAACTTTTATTTAACTTGCCCTGTTAGTTAGTGTGGGTCCAATCTTGGTAGCTGAATTTGAGCCACTTTTCGATTTCCTATTCAGTTGAAATTTTGTGTAAGTACGTAATTAAGTATGCAAATCGGATGATAATGCAATATTATGATAACATGGACCTGATCTGATGATGGAGACAGGAGGTGGCCATCGGAACTTTATCGCATTAAACCCTAACTAATTGTGTTAGGGTATATTAGAATGTCTCGATGGATCTAATATACAATAATAATTGGCTGTGGAAAGAAAAATACTTTCAGCGATAAAAGCTTATACCAAAAAATTTTTATTTTGCCGTAATTTATTCCCCATTTCAATATTTTATACTGATAGAGCAATGTCCATTATAGGGGGCCCATTACTGGATCCACGTCCATTACCGGGGGCCCATTACTGGAACTTTGGTGTCCATGACTGGAGAAAAAAAGCATAGTTTTAATTTGTTAAATATGTGGAAACTAATTGCAGTATCTTTGATACAACACGCCTAAAACATGAAAGACGGATAGGACTTTCATCTTTTAACACGCTAAGCGGTAGACCATTTACATGTATAAGGGAAATATCATAAATACTCCAAATTTCCTCTTAAATGTCCCATGACTGGTGCTGTTACTATATAATCGTTAACGGTCAATAATGTATCATCATATAGGTACCTACTATTTATATTACCTAATGAATGCAGTTTTGTTTCTTTTTAAAAATAAATGAATGTCTCCTTTAAGTAAAATGAGCCAGCTTAAGGATTTAAGGTAGTTTCCCTCCAGGGCCCGACTTTTCTTTCCACCCTGTATTTCAGTGGCATATTTAGGATTTTTTATTTGTACTTTAGGAGGCTGAGCTCAAAAAAAAACAAAAATATATAAAAAGTCAAAAAATAGGGGTTTTCCACTGATAGGACCTAGCTGGATCGATTTATCGCCCTCGAAACCCCCATATAGTAAATTTCATCGAAATTCTTAGAGCCGTTTCCGAGATCCCCAGATATATTATTATGTATAGACAGGAATGCTCGTTTAAAGGTTTTAGATACATACTTCTTAGATAGATTTATTATTTGTTTCAACAAAAACGCTTTACATATTTTTTTGTTATTTTTTATTTAATTATATCGTAACAGAAACATAAAATAGGTACAATCCAAAATAAATTGAGTTTGGAATACATGATACAGATAATATTCGTGCGAGCGATAAGGTATGACGTATTGTCGTGGTCTAATAATGATTTACAAAATATGTTTGGTGGGATCTTGGTTTGGACCAACCTCAAAAATCGAAATATCGTTAGATATCTGAGGGTCTACCGCCAAACACGATCGACGTGTTGCCTCTCTGTCGCACTTGTAGATTCGTACGTAAGTGTGACAGGGAGGCAACACGTAGAACGTGGTTCGCGGTAGACCATCTGCCTCTCTACCACTTTTCCATATTCGAGCCACAGTAGCAGGATAACGAATTTTCGATTTTAGATTTTCGCGGTAGACCCCAGATTACATTGTGAGGAGACGGCGATTGGTTATTTATTCCAAAATTGTATGCGTTTGAAGCGTTTTTATACAAACTTCTTTATTATTTATCTTCTACAATATGGCGGCGGCGGATGTCTTCCATACGGCGGATACATATACGGAAACGGGTACAGGTAAGGATGGAATCTTCCTTGTAAACAGTCATCACAAGTCTGGCAATTATGTCCCTTCCATTGCTTAAATCTTTGCCGGCAGTGACACCTTTCCTCGCCTTCGTCGGCCTCATCTGCGTCCATGTCAACTCGTCTCGCCGCAACCCTTTCCTTTTCTAACTGCCTTCGCTCTCTTATGTTATGAGGAGGTGGATGGCTTTGTTGGTTCGGAGTTGAATAAAAGCCAGGCTGGTTGCTTATTTCTGTAGAAGGCGCGTTTGAAGCTATTAATCTAGCTCTCTGAGGAGACGAGGGCTCTCTGCTGGCCGCTTCCATTCTATCGGTTGGTTGACGTGAAGACTGGCGACCTGGTTCGGGTTGTTGAATATGAGACAAGTGGGCGCTCCTGCTTGGTACCTCTTGAATTTCATCGAGATCAGTTCGATCTCTAGCTGAAGTAATTCTTATACAGGGTTGGTTTTGGATCGGTTGCCGAACAGACCTGTTCTGTCGTTGTTGGCTAACCATTGACACAAATCGATCTGATCCATCTTGTACCTCCCGACGTGAACGAGGCGCTTCATGAACCTCAATTGATACATCAAATGGTCCCCGTCCCACACTATGATCAATTTCAACACTGCCGTCTGGTAATACTTGTCGCATACTAGGATCCATAACTGTTCCTTGTCGCATACTAGGATCAATAATTGATACTGGTTTTGATCTTCTTGAGCAACGAGACTCTTCGGGAATGAACGCGGCAGGTTGTGGCTGCATGAATTCATTTGGAGGAAATGAACGGTAAGAAGCAGGCTGTATTTCACCTGGTCTATCGGAAGCCATCGAAATAAATCCTTGTGGCTCCCTGTGTCCGTAGCTTGTCATTGGTACAAACCCTTGGGCTGCAGATCTTTCTGCTTGTGATATGTGATGTGAAAAGGCAGGTGGTTCATTTGAGAAACGCTGCAGTGGAGGCAACATTTGGGGTGAAAGATCATCACGGACCGATACTAAACCTGATGCTTCCTCTGGCGGTATCCATCCTACACCCCGTGACTGATTAAATTGTCCCGTCATTCTCGGACCTTGACAAGGTGCCCCAGATATTCTACTTCCATGTAACGATTGGAACTGGCTATCTGGTGGAACTGCAGCAGCCATTCTACTTCCCTGTAACGATTGGAACTGGATACCTGGTGGAACGGCACCAGACATTCTACTTCTCTGTAACGATTGGAACTGGATATCTGGTGGAACTGCACCTGACATTCTACTTCCCTGTAACGATTGGAACTGGATATCTGGTGGAACTGCACCAGACATTCTACTTCCCTGTAACGATTGGAACTGGCTGTCTGGTGGAATGTTCGGCATTACTGCTACACTTTTGTAGAGCCCTGGTGATTGTGAGCCCTGTTGAGGCGTCCTTGGGTGTCCCATTACATCAGGATATTCTACCGAACCACGCACAGAATAACCACTTCGAGCGCTTTCGTTAAATTGCCTTGGAGGGTAATCAAAATGTTGCGCTTGACCATATGAATGGCGAAAATCTGGTGCCATAGGCGAGCCTGGGCCGTAGCCAGCTTGTGGCTCGATCATTGAAGAACACGGCACGCCGTCTTTAAACATGGCCCTGTATTGAGCGTCTTGATCGTCACTCAAGTCCCATTCGCCTGTCTGCCCAATTCTAGTGGAGCATAGAGGAGGATTTTTAAAAATGCTTTGATATTGAGCATCCTCGTCGCCTTGGAATGAAGGTGAATAAATATCCGATGCTGGAGATTCGAGAGTATACTCACTTCTGTTTAGTAATCGACTCCTATCTTGAAATGCTACCGATTTTCTTCTACCGCCGCCATGTCTGTTCTTTAATCTATTGGTAAGCTCGTCTACCATCTTGTTGATGTTCAAATCTTGATCTTTTTCAAGTGGAACCATATCTAGAAAGTAAGAAATCTCATGCTTCATTTCAGTATCTTCGCAACAGTTAGCAATGTTGACTCGACTTTTTCCCATTTCATATATTTTTTTCGTCAACGCATCCCTTAATCTTGCACGTTGACGCTGTTCATTTGGTTCGTCGTTCTTAATTAGCGGCAAATCTTTCACCCACTCCTCAATTTCAAGTCCCAGAAGAATTTCATCAGCATTTTCCTTTATTTCGTCTTCTGTCGGCAAGGGAACTTTGCCAAGTTTTTCAAAGATATCGCATTTTTTAAAGACACCGAAAAGTTCTTCCATTTCTTTGCCATCATGAGTTTTCTTAAATTCATCTATGTACGCCTGAATCGATTGCAATAACTTGTTTTTATACGCTTTTCCTACCATTTCATTGGTCTCTTTATAATTGCTTTTCCTTAAAAAATCGTCTAGGGTACAGTACTTCAGCATTTCTTCAAATATTTTCGCTGGAGGCTCGCGGTCTAATCTGGTGATTATCCTTAATTTCTGTTCTTTCAAAAGTTCAGCTTTCCGGGCTACCATTTCCTTATAATTATCAGGAGTTTCAGTCTCTTTAATAAAATCATTCATTTCTGATATCTTATCGAGAAGTTGTGATTTAAGGGGGTACTTTTTTTCCTGTAACTCGTGTGTTTGCGGTAAACAATCTAATAATCCATCTATCTCTTTCCCTAATACATCTTCATAGTAAAATTTGTTCTGAAACACCGCCGGTTGCGCTTTTAATATCGTTATCGTTCTCCAAATGCCATTCAAAATGCCTAATCTCAGTTTTGCTGCTACTTCAATCTCGTTGCAAGTATTGGCAGGTATCGGGATTTGTTCACACCAGTTCGTGAGGTATTCTTTAAATTCTTCTTGTACCTTATCGAGTAGGGGTCGTCCAGGCTCCGGCGGAGTGAACACTGGATGTGGTCGCCACTCTGCCATAAGCTGGTCAGCTGCACTGGATGGCCTACCTGAATGAGGAGGTACTGGAGTCACTAACCCAGAGGGTCCTGGTTGAGGATTAATTTTGTTAGCGCTATCATTTTTATTTTGCGCACATTTAACACTTTCGCAAGATACAAAAACCTTAGAAGCGTTGCTTGAATCTTGTGTTTTATTTAATTTCTTCTTAATCATTGAACTATTTCCTTCGTTTGTTTCTTCTCGTGGTTTATCTCTTCTATTACTTGTGTTCTTGCTGATGTTATGTATTACATAGTTCGTATATATAGAATCATTTTGATTTTTCTTTCGTGTTACGTTTGATGTATTTACGTCATCTTTGGTAATGCTAATAGAAATACCAGGTGCGGGCATATGGTCTTTGCAGCGTGTATCGCTATTGGATTCATGATAATCATCCTGAGATCTGCTTGATACGAAACTATCTTGGCTAGAATGCTCTTCTTTATTTACACAGCTAGATTGGCCCACATTATTCTGAACAACATTTTCGGTATTTATTTTATCTGCATTAAAACTTAGGTCAGGTTTATTCGATCGATTAACTGGTGACTTTGGATCTTTTTGTTTTATCGTGTCATTATTCTTTTTTTTAGATAGAGGTTCACTATCTATCACAATAAATGAAGGTGCTGAACTTAATGACTCTCTATCATGTATACCAGAATCCGATTTAGAATTTTGTACACTTTCTTTGCTAGTGTCAGCAGAAGTACCAGGTTCACAGTCGGCTTTTTTACAACATAAATAACTGCTAGATTTTTTTAATAGGACTCGGGATCTGCTCAACATTGGTACGGGTATATTCCTTATCATTTCCATCAATTGTACAGCATGATGTACAGTTTCCATATTCTCTTCACCGACATACCTTTTCATCCATTTAAATATTAAATACTTTAAATGTTCAAGCTCATCTATAGATGAGTTTTTATTTTTGTTGAACTCCAAATATTTTTGTCTCTCAACTATATCATTGGCTAAGTCAAGAATTACTGCTCGTCTAAAATCTGTATCTTCTGCTTTTAACATTGCAAAATCTGTAAGCCATTGGTCAATCTGCTGAGCCAGTTGTGTTTTGAAATTGATTAAATTTTCCTCGATATCCCTATCCAAGATCGAGCCAATACTGTGTTGAGACGACACTTTTTTATCTGATGTTTTAGAAACATAATTTCTTGACAAATTCTGAACCATAAAAACGGTTAATGGCTGTGTATTAAAAGTTTTCTTAGCAAGCTTTTTTCTACGTTTCTCCATTCGTTGAGGTAAAATTTCTTCTGGCTCGAACTTAGTTGTATTATAAAGTGTAGAAGCTATTTCTTCGAATCCAATGTTATTATTTACCGAATCTTTTAAAATATCTACTAAATCTACTATTGTTTGCTTTATCAAATCCGGATTGAGAACTTTTTGAGTTTGTAAATCTTTAGTTTCTTTTTCAATAGCTTGATTTACATTAGATTTGTTACACGTACTAGGTTTAGTTTTTATTTCCCCCAGTAAAGCATTGTCTAATTTACACATCAAAGCGTCTGTAAGTTTGTTAAGGAAAGCTGCCTTATCACAAGCATTGATTTCAACTATTACCTCATCAAGAATTCCCAAAATCTCTGTTCTAATCGCCTGTTCACTGCAGAGTTTTGATTTTACGAATGCTAAATATTTAATTCTATCAACAAAGGTATTTAAATTCTGTGCTTCTTCCACTGGCTTCGATAGAATGTCCTGTTTCTTTATAGAAACGTTATTTAACCATTCGTCTACAGCAACTTTAAATTCGTTCTTATCAAATTGTTTGAATTTCATTGCACTTTGGCTTTCGGTAGAATTAATAGGTTCCTTTTTATTAACTTTAATACTTGATGGCTCTATTAAAACTCTTTTTTTAGTCTTTAAACAATCACCTACCTTCACTTTAATCTTCTTTTCGTCTCCAGTTACAGGTACTCCCTGTAACCTGAACTTTAAATTCCTTAACACAATGTCTTTTATTTCTATAATTCTAGGATCGCTGGTATCATCAAGCCAGGCTATGATCTCACTTTTGAAGTCCGGTTTCAGTCTGAAATCGTTGAGACTCTTACTTTTATTGGCTATGATCGGAACAGGCTCACATTTCGGAAGTTCTGTGTTGCTGGTGACGGTTTCTACGGATCTGCCTGGAAAGTAGAAGGTCTGGACGGACTTCGTGATGAAAGGGCTAGGCAGGTCGTGAGCTCGCGTGGTTAGTTTGGAGGAGATTGGGGAAAGAGGAACCGCTATCTGTAATAAAAGTAAGGTAAGGATTTAATGATGGGTATAAAAAAATTGGTCCCACAGGAAAAAGACGACATGGACGACAAAAGGCAAGATGGGTAGTTGGGTAGACGATGTTGTAAAAACAGCTGGTAAAAACTGGGTGACCACAGCCCAAGACAGACAAACATGGAATAAGATGGAGGAGGCTTTCTGCCCTATAGGGGCCATACAATAATATGCATATACTATACACATAAATATTTCAAATATGTAACTGTATGGATAAATAAAGCTATAATAATAAATAAATATTTAAAAAAAAAAATTACTAACAATATTTTCATTACTTGCGCTTGATTTTTTAGGGTTCCGTACCCAAAGGGTAAAACGGGACCATATTACTAACGCTACGTCTTACGTAGGCGAACAACGCGCGAACGCGGCGCGGCGCGGCGCGGCGAAATCAATCCTTTGATGCCCATAGAAGTGTTCTACGTAAGCGATCTCGTTGCGAACGCGGTGCGGCGCGATTTGCACGCGAATGTCAGGCGGCGCGGCGCGGCGCGGCGCGGCGGCGGCCGCTTTCGCCGCGCCGCGCCGCGCCGCGTTCGCGCGTTGTTCGCCTACGTAAGACGTAGCGTAAGACTTCGCTGTCCGTCCGTCTGTCCGTCTGTCTGTCACCAGGCTGTATCTCACGAACCGTGATAGATAGTCAGTTGAAATTTTCACAGATGATGTATTTCTGTTGCCGCTATAACAACAAATACTAAAAACAGTATAAAATAAAGATTTAAGTGGGGCTCCCATACAGCAAACGTGATTTTTGATCAAAGTTAGGCAACGTCGGGCGTGGTCAGTACTTGGATGGGTGACCGTTTTCTTTTTGCATTTTTTTCCGTTTTTTTTGCATTATGGTACGGAACCCTTCGTGCGCGAGTCCGACTCGCACTTGCCCCGTTTATTTAAGGATATACTTACTGTACGTTTACTTATCCACGATGGATTTGTTTCAACCCCTAGGGAAAGCATCGGTCTCGGAATAGAGTTGGCTAAGGGGTTTACGAAGTTATCCGTCCCAGTTGTACATTTTAACGAGACCGTGGGAGAGAGAGGGACAGCTATCTGCAACAAGAATGGGAAAGAAATATTGGCCGCCAATCATAAGGCTCTTTATTTGTTTCTAACTTAAGGTATTGCACGGTAAAGAAGTTCTTGCATCTTGCTCTTATCTCCTTTATCATTCGTTCACATTGCTGGACTAACCAATACGTAATACATAAGTTAAGCAGCTAATAAGGCGTGTATTTTTAAGATTTCATGTAGAATCACTTGATAAAATGAATCTTATCAAGTTTCTTGCTTCGGAATCTTATCCTGTGCTGTAGTGGTGTATGTGGACGAGGTGGTAATTTTTACTTGAGGATGAAGTGTGTGAATATTTTCATTTTCATTTCTATCATTTACATACTATGGTACCTACATACTATTTATTAATTTAAGCGTATGGCGTACATACTATAATAATGTATTATATGTTATTGTAGGATGTAGTAATAGAAATATGCTTACTGTACGTCTGTTTGTGAATGATAGTTTGGTTTCCACTCCTAGCGAATTGGTTGCGATAGGCAAATTGTGTCTTGACGTTGGCGTAAGCGAGAGAGGGACAGCTATCTGCAAGATGAGTGCTGGGAATGAAACAGCGCTATTGCTGTGTTCTGTGACCTTTCTGAAGCTTTTGATTGTGTAGATCACAGTATTCACATAGAGATAATAATTGAAAGGTATATATTATAAAAATAACAAACTATATAGCCTATATTGCCCACTGCTGGGCACAGACTCCAATCACAAAAGGTAGTAAAAATTGAGAAATTTAAGCCCAAATAGCGATGGCAATGGGAGTACCTCAAGGATCTATTTTAAGCCCATTTCTATTCCTAGTGTAAAGTGTCATTCTATGGGAGTTGCTAACTATGTAAACAAACCGCCGTATTGTGTCTCTGAATGATGAATATACTTAGTAGCTTTTGTTTACATAGTTAGCAAGTTCCATAGAATGACGCTTTAGGTATATCGATGAACTGAAATGTTATAGTAATATGAAGTTCACCTACACATTTTTCCTTACTTTCGGATCGAACTTATCATCTTCATGGTCATGAACACGATCTTCAGACATTTGGGAGCGATTCCAAAGAGCGATGAAGATACATGCTAAGTGTATAAGAAACAAAATAATGCTTACTGTACGTTTGACAGGATTGGGTGGTGGTAATGGTTTGGCTCCCACCCCTAGTGAGATGGTGGAGACGGCGGCTGAAAACAGGCGAATGGGTTAGTACGACCATAGGACGACAATGATTTTTTAGTATTTAAGATTTTTATTATTCGATATTAAACTTTCGTGACACATATTTTAAATTGCAGTTGCAGTCGCCGCGAGCACTCGAGCCTGAGGAAGGACCCCCGATGGGCCCGAAACATTGTCGCCAATAGCGACAAAAAATTCAAGTGAGTGAAACCGTTGTCGTATAAACAATTTTTATTATTGTATATATATATATATATATGTTCGTTTGTAAGGTATCTAGGTATGTGTCTATAGGCTTCAGTTGCCTGAAAATAAATGCTTTGACTGGTTGATTGATAGGACGAGTGGCGCATTTAATACGCACAGATATATTGCTGTGTAATTAATATTTACCTTGTACTGTGGTATTCACTGGGTAGCTCTGAAACATTAAAGTGATGTAATGTAGCTATATACTTGCTATTATAAAAAAACCGGGCAAGTGCGAGTCGGACTCGCGCACGAAGGGTTCCGTACCATAATGCAAAAAAAAACAAAAAAAAAGCAAAAAAAAACGGTCACCCATCCAAGTACTGACCACTCCCGACGTTGCTTAACTTTGGTCAAAAATCACGTTTGTTGTATGGGAGCCCCATTTAAATCTTTATTTTATTCTGTTTTTAGTATTTGTTGTTATAGCGGCAACAGAAATACATCATTTGTGAAAATTTCACGGTTCGTGAGATACAGCCTGGTGACAGACGGACGGATGGACGGACAGCGAAGTCTTAGTAATAGGGTCCCGTTTTACCCTTTGGGTACGGAACCCTAAAAAAGAGCTTTCATTCGACTCACAAAGAAGCGCTGTTACCTAGCGGTAAGAGCGAGCGACTTTTAATCCGAAGGTCGCGGGTTCAAACCCCAGCAGCTCATACCAATGAGTTTTTCGGAACTATTTTGTACACAATATCATTTGATATTTACCAGATCCTTTGCGGTGAATGAGAACTTAAAAATCGTGAGCAAACCGGACTAATCCCCTCTGGATTGGAAGGTCAGATGGCAGTCGCTTTCGTGAAAACTAGTGACTAGGTCAATTCTTGGGATTATTTGTCAAGCGGACCCCAGGCTCCCATGAGCCGTGGCGAAATGCCGGGATAACGAGAAGGAAGAGGAATTCGACTCACAGACTCCTGCGAAGGCTGCGTGTCTTCATGTTCAGTCTCCGAAGTCTCCTGAATCGGTGTGTCGCACTCATGGTCGATGCTATCCAGGTACGTTGAGAGTATATGTGTGTGCGTCTGGGAATTGACCAAAGAATTAAATAAATTGAACTACCGTCATAGAGAAAAAAATACATAGTGCTCACTCCATACTTCAGTTTTAGTACCAAGTTCAATACAATTTTCTTGAGTCTCGACACTAGAGAATTCTAGTATCGAGTAGCTGTACTGATAACTCCGCTACTCGATGCTATAGTTCGTTTTTTTTAGGATTAATTAGAAAGAACTCCACAGAAGTAAGCGTACAGTTTCTATCAGCCTCTTTAATTCTTAATAATTATTGAATTATCTAATGTAGCACGGTCAATACATATAATTTACTTCAATTTATTACCGTTAAAAGTGCCGGATTTGGAACCACAAGCTTACTTCTGCGAAGTTCTTTCTAATGCTAAAAAAAACGAACTATAGGTGTCGACTGCGAAAATAGTAGTTTTGGTACCAAAACTGGGTGAGCACTCTATTATTCTCGCGCTCGAGAGGAGGCCTGTGCCCAGCAGTGGGACGTATATAGGCTGAGATGATGATGATGATGATGACTCGATTCTTACTATATTTCTCAATGCTACCGTAGACTTACATAGGAAGATGTACTTTTGAGACTCTTCCGGAGCCTCCTGGTCGTCTCCCGGATCTGCCTGATGTCACCGTGCTTCGTGCACGTTTGCTTACTGGCTTCTCTGTAAGACAAATGTCAGTTACCACAATGTCATATGTCACCTACAATGGGGTTGGCAACTGTCAAAGGTTTGCATAGATGGCGCCATCATAGCTTGCCCCTTTTTCTATGAGATTTGGCTTAAAGGGCTGGCATCCAGGGCATAAAATGCTATTAAAAAAAACAATACATTTGACACAATTCTAGGGATTGACAGGGCAAGCTATGCTAGCGCCATCTGCTAAATACTTCGACCGGCCAACCCCATTAATTAAACATAACATAACATACAACACTTTTAGCAGCAGAGTTAACATATAGTGTAACGCATGTTTTACTTAAATATAAAAACATAAACTATGAAATTGAGTTGCACATCTAAAGGAGAAATATTCATGACTTTGAAATAGGAAAGCTCCTATTTCCAAGTCATAATACCTAGTCGTTCAAAGCCTCAGCAACTTATACCTAGATACTTACGAGTAAGTAGTCGATAATTCCTTATGTTTTAGTAACGGTGAAATTGGGCTTACGTCATGAAATACAGAATACGGTACTCAATCTATTCACCAATCGAAATTTGAAGAAAAAGGAAACTACAAAAAAAAATCGGCCCAAATAAGCAGGTAAATGTTAACTAACTAACTAATATTTCTCAACGATCCAAAGAGTCCGAACAGATTTGCTTTTAAAAAATCCTTAAGTGAGCACTTTGCTGGCAGTACTGGAAAATCTTGAATGTTTCTGTTTTGTAAGTTCATCTGATTTCATATGTATGTATGTATGTATATGTATATGTAAGTAGGTATATGTATTTGTATCAATATTATTTATATTTATGTATGTTTATATTAGTGTATTTATTATGATTGTATTGTGTTCGTACAGGTACCTAATTGTATCATCTACTACATGTTTTTGCACCGCCTACAACTTATCTGCTTTGCCTAAAGGTTGACTGGTAGAGAATGCCTTATGGCATTAAGTTCGCCTTTTGTACAGTGTATTTCCTTATGTGCAATAAAGATTAAATAAATAAATAAAGAGGATCTTGGCCTCCGAAACGAGAGCACTCCACTTTTCCCGATCCAGCGCCGAAAAGAATGAATTAATGATATGATGTGCACGCTGAGGGTGCACCAGCTACAGTCGCGTCACTATATGCACTTCAGTTCATTTGTGGTGCGCGTGCCGCGGCCGCTGCAGGACGGCGTACACCATCGCAAGCGAAGGCCGAAGGGTGTGGTGTTTCGGCGGTACCGGGGCAACCTGCCCAATCCTACACCAAGTCAGACGACGCAACGGAGCCACGCTGTTACGTCGTCGCCCAAATCTAATGTTTAATTTGTCTTTGGTTTTTATTTGTAGTTTCTTTGTATTGTATTTTTTTTTAGTTTCACAGTGCCTTGGTTTTACTGTAATGCTGTGTTACTTATTTGACTAATAAAATAAAATAAAATAAATAAAATGATGAATGAAGTATGTTAGGTAAGATTTAAAGATTACCTCAAATCATCCCTCCTGTCTCTCGTCGGGTCCTCCTCGGGAGCCCTAGGCCTGTATTTGATGGTCTCTTCATAGGTCTTGGGGCGGGCGGGCTCCCGCTGCGGGGAGTGGCGGGGGGAACGGGCTAAAAATGGGATAACTGGAGGACTAGCCAACATGACAATCGTTGGTAGAAGACGCCAAATGAAACTTAAAGGCCTGTGCACACCGGCTGCGTGTGCGTGCCGTGCACGTGCGCGTGCGGCGTTGAAGCATACAGATCCTTATGAGAGATGGCACACCGCTTGCGTGACGTGTGCGTGTGCGGCTCCATCCAACATTTTAGCGCACGCACACGCGCACGTCACGCACACGCAAGCCGGTGTGGCTCGGCCTTAAATGTATGGAAATAATCACGTGACTTGTCGTAGCCTCTGTAATGCCGAATCCCAATACATTTTTCCTTTCGTTTGGGGTTTGCTGATGTACCTACGATTGTCATCTTGGCCATTCATGTTAATTATGATATAAGAATCGGCAATTGCCTACCCAGACTTTACAGTAATGTTAATTACTTTATGACTTAGGGGTCATCCGTTAATTAAATCACACGAATTTCTAGGTTTTTGGGAGACACGGACAGATACTTTCGGAGCGACCCCTTGAAGAAACAACAGCCAACTTACAGGTCCTTGGCATGGCGTAGGTGACCAGACGAGCGTTCGGGAGAGACGGACAGATACTTTCGGAGCGACCCTTTGAAGAAACTACAACAAACTTACAGGTCCTCGGTATAGTCGGCGTGGCGTAGTTGACCAGACGAGCATTCGGGAGAGATGGACAGATACTTTCGGAGCGACCCTTTGAAGAAACTACAACAAACTTACAGGTGCTCGGTATAGTCGGCGTGGCGTAGTTGACCAGACGAGCGTTCGGGAGAGACGGACAGATACTTTCGGAGCGACCCCTTGAAGAAACTAGAACAAACTTACAGGTCCTCGGCATAGCGTAGGTGACCAGGCGCTCAAACACTTCGGCCGAGCGTTCGGGAGGGACGGACAGATACTTTCGGAGCGACCCCTTGAAGAAACTAGAACAAACTTACAGGTCCTCGGCATAGCGTAGGTGACCAGGCTCTCAAACACTTCGGCCGAGCGTTCGGGAGAAATGGACAGATACTTTTGGAGCGACCCCTTGAAGAAACTACAGCCAACTTACAGGCCCTTGGCATGGCGTAGGTGACCAGGCGCTCAAACATTTCGGCCGAGCGTTTAGGAGAGACGGACAGATACTTTCGGAGTGAGCCCTTGAAGATACTAGAACAAACTTACAGGTCCTTGGCATAAGCGTAGGTGACCAGGCGCTCAAACACTTCAGCCGAGCGTTTAGGAGAGACGGACGGATGCTTTCGGAGCGACCCCTTGAAGAAACTAGAACAAACTTACAGGTCCTCGGCATAGCGTAGGTGACCAGGCTCTCACACACTTCGGCCGAGCGTTCGGGAGGGACGGACAGATACTTTCGGAGCGATCCCTTGAAGAAACTAGAACAAACTTACAGGTCCTCGGCATAGCGTAGGTGACCAGGCGCTCAAACACTTCGGCCGAGCGTTCGGGAGGGACGGACAGATACTTTCGGAGCGATCCCTTGAAGAAACTAGAACAAACTTACAGGTCCTCGGCATAGCGTAGGTGACTAGATGTTCAAACACTTCGGCCGAGCGTTCTGGAGACACGGACGGGTACTTCCGGAGCGACCCCTTGAAGAAACTACAACAAAACTTACAGGTCCTTGGCATAGCGTAGGTGACCAGGCGCTCAAACACTTCGGCCGAGCGTTCGGGAGGGACGGACAGATACTTTCGGAGCGACCCCTTGAAGAAACTACAGCCAACTTACAGGTCCTTGGCATAGCGTCGGTAACCAGGCGCTCAAACACTTCAGCCGAGCGTTTAGGAGAGACGGACGGATGCTTTCGGAGCGACCCCTTGAAGAAACTAGAACAAACTTACAGGTCCTCGGCATAGCGTAGGTGACCAGGCGCTCAAACACTTCGGCCGAGCGTTCGGGAGGGACGGACAGATACTTTCGGAGCGATCCCTTGAAGAAACTAGAACAAACTTACAGGTCCTCGGCATAGCGTAGGTGACTAGATGTTCAAACACTTCGGCCGAGCGTTCTGGAGACACGGACGGGTATTTCGGAGCGACCCATTAAAAAAACTACAGCCAACTTACAGGTCCTTGGCATAGCGTAGGTAACCAGGCGCTCAAACACTTCGGCCGAGCGTTCTGGAGACACGGACGGGTACTTTCGGAGCGACCTCTCGAACGTGTCGGAGTAGCGCGACATGCGTGGAGCGTACACTTCACCTAAAACATACACAGATTGTTCATTTATTTATTTATATTTTGGAGATCCAACAGCTATCTACACAGAGTATCCGAAATTAATAAGAGATGGAAAGCCAATTACAGGACACTTGTAGCTACATATTACTACATTCAAGTTTTACTCATAGACCTAGGATTCGCTTGCGCTTGACAGACAGCTTAAGTGTGCGAAAGGGAAGCCATCACGTATATGAACATCCCATAAGTGCGAAAGAGTCAGACTACCAATGAGAAAACGTAACCAGTTTTGAGTTTGACGACGGCCGCGGACGGCCAAGAGCGTATCACGGTAATTTTCAAATTGAAAAATATACACGGATTAGGACGAAAAGTATTAAATAAAGTAATTCAGTGAAGATGGTGTCTTGTAGTGTGCCGGATTGCAGTGTCACAGGGCCAAATAATCCAAGCAAATACTCATTTCAGAGGATTTATGATATTCCTAGCGAAATTTTCCTAGCGATATTTTGTTAAATTAACAGCGTAAAAAGTGTAAGAAGCCGGTTTATACAGTTCATTATAAGTTTTTCTTCCGTTCCGTGCTAATATTTTATCATATTAGTCAATAATTTAGAATATTTTGTGTAGAAACATAAACTGTTAGTTTACGCTAGGGCTTGACAAAATGTCCATATGACAGTATCGATAACTTGTCGGTATATTAATAGCTATGTAATTATTTCTTCACAAGACATCATTAGAATATTATCTTTTATAACCGACTTCAAATAATAACGATTGTTATACTTTTTTGAAGGTGTTCATGTTTAGCGTGTCATGATAACTTCACTTTCCAACACAGTAAGAGTTACATTAAGATAAGTCTGCAACGATTTTTATGGCAAACGCAGTGCAAGTGTTATTTATACGTCATAATGTCATAGAATTTTAGTGTTTAAAATAACACATTTGAAAAAGTAGTCGATAAAGCAATCAAACATCGACAGATTATTAATATGTTGTAACATAACATCACTATTTTTGATCTCACATAGACAATTTACGCACACACTTGCATTTCATTTTTGGTCACACTTTTGAAGATTGAGAGTTGTTCTTTGTCATATAATTCTTTGGACACAACAACACTAAATTGTATACTACAGTACCTACATATTAAGTAGAATCCAAAAATAGCAATATTTTACGACAGATTACTTTACAGATGTAGCGAAATAATCCTATACTATCGTGTTTTCACGGAAACGCACGAATGTGTTATTAATGCTATTTCAGTCAGTCTCGGTACAAAAAGTACTGAGGTCGACTGAAGTAGCATGACAAATACGAACGTTTCCGAGAGAATACGATGGCAAAGGATTGTTCGCTACATCTGTATTGTAGTGTGGTAAACCAATTCCCGGGTTCTGAAAATATGTCTATTAAACAGATGTGCAATTTGCGAAGTTTTCAAAGAAGTACAATAAACTCGCAAATTTCAGAAAATTTTCTCAGGAAACAATGGATAGTTTCATTTTGGATATCGAAAATTTTGATTTTCATACAAAAATATGAGAGGTTTATACATTTTACCATGTGGAAATTTCTCAATTTCGTGGGGAGTCATGCAAACTTGCATATTCTTAAAGTTTCCTCGATAATCCTCATTCTTTTTTGTAACAAAATTATTAAGAAATCGTGAAAAATCATTTTTGTTGCAGTTGTTTCCCGTGTTCAGCGCTTATCGCTTTCTAGGGTTCCGTACCCAAAAGGTAAAACGGGACCCTATTACTAAGACTTCGCTGTCCGTCCGTCTGTCTGTCACCAGGTTGTATCTCACGAACCGTGATAGCTAGACAGTTGAAATTTTCACAGATGATATTTCTGTTGCCGCTATAACAACAAAATACTAAAAACAGAATAAAATAAAGATTTAAATGGGGCTCCCATACAACAAACGTGATTTTTGACCAAAGTTAAGCAACGTCGGGCGTGGTCAGTACTTGGATGGGTGACCGTTTTGTTTTTTGCATTTTTTTTCCGTTTTTTTTCATTATGGTACGGAACCCTACGTGCGCGAGTCCGATTCGCACTTGCCCGGTTTTTATTTTATTCAACAGTATAATGTTATATTGCCTATTACCTACCTACTATATTGGTAGTCGATAGTAAACTAGAAAACACAAGGCCTTTTCTACGGAGATAAAAATAAAAAATTAAAATTTACATCCAGCTAGGAATCAAATAGGTTATGCAAAAATCCTGAATTCTTACGACAATTCGCGCATGAACTTTTTCAAGAAGAATAACCAAAGATTGTCCCAGCAAGATGATGAAACACGCTGTTATATTGTCAGTACTCTTACGTGCCACATTAGCTGCGGGCCCTCTACGTATATACAAAGGGAAAAACGACTCAGAAAACGAATTCCCTTTTATTGTGCTGTTATACTTAAAAACGATTCCACAATTTACTTTTAGAATGTGTACTGGAAGTCTAATTGCCAATACCTGGGTGCTCACAGCCGCACACTGCTTTATGACGGATTTAGAATTGGCTGTTAGATATGGAGATTTTACTTTACCACCAAGTGAGACATCATTAAATACTGATATAATAAAAACATTCGCTCCACCGACGTCTCATATTCCAGCGTTGTCAGGGAACGGATGGGAGATGGCGCCAAGAGAAGACTTAGGATTGGTTTTAGTTGAAAAAATTCTAAATAAACCCGCGAAACTATTAGCGTTAGACTATAAATCTTTATTCGGCCTGCGAGTGAAATTCGCCGGTTTTGGAAAAACGAATGGCACTATAACTGAACCTTTTTCTATGAATAAAACGATTCAGCTCGCTGGGACGCCTCTACAAATTGGTGAAGGTATTGTAATTCCTTGCAATAACTTTCGAGATGCTGGTACGGTGGTATGTGTTGCACCGAAGTGTTCGAACAGAAAGCAACTGGCTCTTCAAGGCGATTCTGGAGGGCCACTGGTGCTCAACGGTACAATAATTGGCGTCGTCAAAGGAGGCCTGGCTCATCATAATTCTGTGAGTGGCGCATTCACTCCTGTTAGTATTTATTTGCATTGGATAAAACAGGTCGTGAATTCGAACGGGCGTTCGGCCGAAAGGCCGCCGGTTCGAAAGCCGAATCGTGCCTACCACTAAGGGTCTTGGAACATAATTGCACCACGTATCCTCGGATAACCAATCGCTAGGAAAACATCGTGAGGAAACCGTACTAATAACCTAATAACCGGACGGAGAGCAAGACCAGACTCCAGGCGTCCACTTGGAAATCTTGCCAAAAAAGTAAGAAGAAAGAAGTGTCAAAGTGCCAACGCTAGGAAGAAGAAGAAGTATTCGAATAGCCATTAAAGCATCTTAAAAACTTAGGTTATTTGCCTTCGAGGATTACTATACAGTGTACAATGTAGGTACATGCCACTATACAATGGAAACGCTATCGAGATGCTAATTGCAGGCAAGAGAGAAGGTAGAAGATCTAAGGACCGTAGACGAACGATGATGAACTGTGGATCAACTACATATTTAATTAGAATTACACGAATGGGTCCACCGCGATATGATTTATGCACCAGCTGTGGTCACGGAAAGGATGACGTCCCAGCAAAATTTCAATGGAGATATAAGTAAACAACACTGAACTACCCGAAAAAAAAACGCAACAGTTCAAAGTGTGGATGAAGACTGTCGAATTGCCTTGAATCTTAGAGAACTCAGTATTCAGATTCACGGTGAACAAATAGCAACATTCCTAACTGTACATCGGTGGACCTTATTACAAAAGGCATAAGGTCCACCGTTGTACAGTTAACAGTGTGGGCGATGGAACGAGTTCAGAAGAAGGGACAATCCTTAGAATATTTTAAAGGCTTCATTCCTCTTGGACCTCTCCTCTCTATAACCAAGCACCTTTTTATAAGAATATGAATTTAAGAACTGGTATGAAAGATAAAATAATGGTGGTGGTACTAGTGCTCGACGCGGTCCCAGTAGATGTCATCTTGAAACTTAATTAAGTCATTGTCAATAGAGGTGACAGCAGGGAGTCATGTATTGGGCATAGCATGTCGAGCACTAGTACTCGTACCTTACAGTCAACGGTAAAAATATGGGTGTAGACAACTTACTCAAAAATATGTCCCATAGTTCTTAATTCACTGACAAGAGTTATTGGTACATATTTTTGAAATGATTTGTACACCCATATTTTTACCGTTGACTGTACAAAAAACACAAAAAACTGATCAATGCCTTCGCGACAACCTGATTGTTCGCATGAAAATTAAAATATACTTTGTTTTATTTCTGAAATACCTTTTTAGCTCAGCAACAGTGCTTCTAGAAACCTTTGTCACATCTATGTACCTCTGTTGGGCCTGTTCATTCATCCTCCTCGGTAACTGGTAGTCTTGACAGGCACACTACCACCTCCCAACTCCCCCTGCAGACCCTGAGAATACGCTTATGTACCTCTGTTGGGCCAGTTCATTCCTCCTCCTCTGTAGCTGGTAGTCTTGACAGGCACACTGCCACCTCCCAACTCCCTCTGCAGACCCTGAGAATAAGCTTATGTACCTCTGTTGGGCCAGTTCATTCCTCCTCGGTAGCTGGTAGTCTTGACGGGTACACTGCCACCTCCCAACTCCCTCTGCAGACCCTGAGACTACGCTTATGTACCTCTGTTGGGCCAGTTCATTCCTCCTCGGTAGCTGGTAGTCTTGACAGGCACACTACCACCTCCCAACTCCCTCTGCAGACCCTGAGAATACGCTTATGTACCTCTGTTGGGCCAGTTCATTCCTCCTCTTCGTTAGCTGGTAGTCTTGACAGGCACACTGCCACCTCCCAACTCCCTCTGCAGACCCTGAGAATACGCTTATGTACCTCTGTTGGGCCAGTTCATTCCTCCTCGGTAGCTGGTAGTCTTGACAGGCACACTACCACCTCCCAACTCCCCCTGAAGACCCTGAGAACACGCTTATGTACCTCTGTTGGGCCAGTTCATTCCTCCTCCTCTGTAGCTGGTAGTCTTGACAGGCACGCCTCCTGTCTCCCCGCTCCCCCTGCCGCCAACTTGGAAGTTGTCACACCCTGAGAACACAAAGGCTATTCACAATGGGCAGGAGTGCGAAACTCGCTTCGCGCAAACTCGGCTCCGTTCGGCTCAGCATTGCTCCGAGCAATTATTAGAGTTAGCTCAACTTGACGTCCCTTCGCGTGCACGACCACAGATAAGATAATGATATATGGACTAGATATATATACTCTCCCGGCCGATTATTTCAACTCCGCTGCTGAAGACGTGCAACCCTAAATAGCCGAAAGGGATAGTAGTAATAGGGAAAAGTCCCTACTTTTCACCCCTCTACACCCCTGTGCCCAAAAATTATTATGAACACCCCTGTGGGTGTATAAAACCTACACTAAATAAACTAAGAAAAGTTACACAAAATGAAAAGTTGCGCTACATGGTCCTCACTCAGCTAGGTGTCACGGTATGAGCCGCATGGCACATACCGCGACTCTGATTTTCAGTAAGGCCCAGCGTAGATGGACTAGGTGAATAATACACACTAAAACCTTCAAAAATTATGACACAGGTTCATCATCATTTTTGAAGGTTTTAGTGTGTATTTTCTCTTGAAGAAGAAGTAATAGATATGAATTTAGAATAACCTTCTCCGATAAGTGGAACTAACCGTAGGCGACATCGGGGCGCTGCGGTGGAAACTCTGAGGTCATCGGAGGAGGCGAAGTCGGGTTCATCTTACAGTGATGTACCTGGTAACATCATCAATAGACTAGTGTAACTACTGGCAAAGAGAATAGAGTGCATAGAGACGGATTGTCAAGTAAATTATGTAGCCACTGTAAATTTACTGCCATCTTTCGACAGGTAAAAGAAACTTTTAGAACGCCATTTGACTTTGATCCTTATTCTTTTACTGATATGTGTTAACTTATTAAATATTAATTAACGCCATCTACTCGACTATATATAGGTCAAAGGTATGGTGCAATCGTTTCGAGCGATGGCGCCATACGAGTATCTTCAGCCTACTCTCAAGTAACTGGCACATATCAGTGAAAGAATAATGATCAAATTCAAATGGCGTTCTAACAGTTTTAATCGCATTGTAATATGCCTACTTGAATAATAAACTATCTTTATATATAACTAGCTTTTGCCCGCGACTTCGTCTACGGTGACAGCAGCTAAAGTAGGTATAGCGCCTGGATAATGCTAATAGCAATCATTCAATTCGCGCATTGCTTACTTCAATTATTAGGCAATTCATTAACTCTTTCTATTCCACCCCCCCCCCCCCCCCCTTTGCACTCTTTTCAGGGATAATTTCCGACATAAAAACTATCCCATTTCCTTCCCCGGGAGTCAAACTATCTTTATACCAAAGTTCAACTAAATCGGTTCAGCGGCTTAAGCGTGAACAGGTAACAGACATACAGACACACTTTCGCCTTTAAATTTATAATAATAATAATGGACAGGCGTGGCTCACTCCGCGATTTCATCGCTTTGCTACAGGTAGCAAAGTACATCCGTTCCACACCAATTTTGGGGGCTAACCATAAGCCGCGCGTGGCGCTGTCGCCACCTAGCAGCCATATCTGTCCTGATCGCAACAGACGCGTTTTGTTAGAGAGTGAGTCTTCTGTACTATTATTTATTAAATTCTGTGGTACAGTCAAGGAATTTAAATTCCGACCCATTTCGTACTTTGTCGCAGTGACATCCGTATGAGGTCTCTAGCGGCTTTCATATTGATTGTCACTGTGACAAAGTACGAAATGGGTCGGAATTTAAATTCCTTGACTGTACCTATGGATTACTTACTCTGTAGATGGTGGAATATTGTCCATCGACGGCTTGTGTGGTGCTGTCGTGTTGAACTATGGGGCACGGAAAGCCTCTCACACGGCCCGGGCCCGGCTCAGGGTACTATGAAAATGTCATTTTTATTTATTTATTATGAATGGGCTTACTCATGGCCACAGACTAGCCGAGGCGTAGACGTGGCCTACGATGGAGCGAGCTCGCTCAGAAGGTGCCTGTTCACTCTTGATTTGAAGGTTGCCGGGTTATAAGAATACGGAAATATAGACGCCGGCAAGGAATTCCATTCCTTGGCAGTGCGCATAAGGAAAGTAGAAGCAAAGCGCTTAGTGCGAATTGGTGGAATATCTACCAAGTAAGGATGGAAACCGGCCGTGCGTCTAAAAGTCCGATGGTAGAATGGGGACGGTGGAATGAGCTCGTGTAGCTCTTGGGCACACTCCCCGAAGTGCAACCTGTAGAATACCGACAGGCTGGCGACTTTCCGCCGATGGGCCAAAGACTGAAGCTTAGCCGTTAGCTTCTTGTCGCCTATCATCCTCCTGGCTCTGCGCTCCGCTGAGTCCAAAGCGGCGACATACCAATAAGATTATATTAGATGGGGTAAAAGAAACATTGGGGCGAGAGAAACACTTGTAGAGTTAGACGAAGATAAGTCTGCAACGATTTTGATAGCATACGCAGTGCAAGTATTATTTAAACGTCATATTGTCATAGAAGTTTGACTTTAAAAATAACACTTGCACTGCGGGTGCTACTAAAATCGTTGCAGATTTTTCTTTGTCTAACGCTATAATCTTTTCAGTGGTTAAGGTTAAGTCAGCAGCAGCAGAAATCGCTAAACGGCCAGGTGTCCAAAATTATCTCGACACGCTCTTATACTCTTAAAAATAAAGTCGCGTGGAGATCATTTAACACCTGGCCCGCTTAGCAACTTCTGCTGCTGACTGTACCTTGTAGTTGTTAGGTGGCCGTCCGGTGGCCTGAATACTGGCATCGTAGCTCGGCCCGGACCCGGTCTCCGCCGTCATCCCGGGTATGACCGGGTACTGGTCCGGTTTTGCCACTAGTTCTACCTGAAACATATAATAATATAATAATATTTAATTGTAATTATCTATATGTGTTATTTTTCGCTGTTTGTTTCCCATTATCAATAAAAAAAAAAAAAAAACAATCAGTTTTAGAGTAGAGGAAACTTCAAGTTTCTAATGTTTACAGGGTATTACCTACCTACGGGGAAATCCCCGTGTCTATCAGTGGCGTAGAGTGAAATTGGTCCTCTACGCGATGGGCCAACGCCGGCCACTCCAAGGGACGCATTTACGCGTTAGAGGGAGCAAGTGATATTGCTATCTCATTCTACCGCATGGCTGAGTCCCTTGGAGCGGCCGGCGTTGGCCCATCGTGTAGAGGAGCCATTAGCCATACGTCCATCTCTACGCTTCCTCGACATCATTCAGTTGAGCTGGGCCCTCGTCGGTGCAGCGTGATAAAGTGAGCATTGTTGAATGCGCTCATGACATCAGCTACTGACTGCGATATGTTTGCGGTATTGCGAGAGGATGGATGATAGTCGTTGTTCAACTGTTATAACTTAGTCAATCTTATGTATATATACTGTAATTTAAATGTTACTACTTTCATGGCGCATTAGTTATAGGTACACTGTAATGTCATGTAAACGTGTTTTCAATAAATAAATAAATAAATAAAGTTGCCTCCACCTTGGTCGATCCGAACTTCCGAAGCCAGCCCTTTAGTGTCCGGCTCCAATTTCACCACGGCTACAATTGTCAGTGACATATGTCGAGCGACAATTGTCAAGCGACAGCTGACATATTACAATTTATATAAAATATTTTCTATAGAAATACAAACATGACAGGCATTTTGCTACAATTGTATATTACAATTATGTTGTGAAACAAGAATTATTTTTACTAGTCGACATATTTGTAGAATTGTCGGTGAATCTTGACAGGAAATGCGTTATATGTCGGAATTTCGTTACAATTGTAGTGTTTCTTGTGACAATTGTCATAAACTTAGCAAGAGAAATATCTGTTTTTTTCCGATATAATAAACTTTTTTTTAATAATTCAATGATGGTGGCAAACAGGAGTACGACCCGCCCGATGGTAAGCGGTAACCGGAGCTCATGGATGCCTGTGATGTCAGCAACAGTGATGTTTTACAATTGTCGCACCTGTCACCCTGGTGAAATTGGGGCCTTGGTACGACACGCCACGACACGACTTCGTTGCCATGCGGCCAATAAGTCAATACAAAACAAGTGTCGTTAATAGTAATAAATACATTTTTTTTATGAAATAGGAGGCAAACGAGCAGACGGGTCACCTGATGGTAAGCGATTAGCGATTACCACCGCCCATGGACACCCGCAACACCAGAAGGGTTGCAAGCGCGTTGCCGGCATTTAAGATGGGAGTACGCTCTTTTCTTGAAGGTTTGAAGGTCGTATCGGTCCGGAAATGCCGCAGGCGACAGTTCATTCCACAGTTTGGCTGTGCGAGGCGGGAAGTTTCTGGAGAAACGCACAGTTGAGGACTGCCAACCATCAAGTGGTGAAGATGGTAATGTTGTCGCGTAGGGCGATGGCGAAAAGGGGTTATCCGCAGATGGTCTAGAACGCAAAATGACTAGTGTGTTGTTTTGCCTAAATCGCAATTAGTCTACATCGCAAACGGTCTAGAACGCAAAATGCCCGAATGATTTTTTCCGATTTATCCTAACTTTATAGCGATGTCGGCGGAGCCCCGCTCCCGCGGGGCTGCTATTCTGTGCTGTTTGGCCTTCGGCCATTTGAAGATACCTAACGAACCTAACCTACCTATGTAAAATGTGGTGATATAAAAAGTGGGCATTTTGCGTTCTAGACCGTTTGCGACGTTGACTAATTGCGATTTAGGCAAAAGTCGCACTAGTCATTTTGCGTTCTATAGACCATCTGCGGATAACCCGCGAAAAGAAGCGGCATTAATCCGAACAATTTCTCGGAGCACTCCCCGTTATACATGCGATAGAAAATAGAAATATGCAGTCATCATCATCATCATCATCTCAGCCATAAGACGTCCACTGCTGAACATAGGCCTCCCCTTGGACCTCCATTCGTACCGGCAGGAAGCGACCCGCATCCAGCGTCTTCCGGCAGCCTTAACAAGGTCGTCCGTCCATCTTGTGGGTGGACGTACTACGCTGCGCTTGCTAGTCCCGTGGTCTCCACTCGAGCACTTTTCGACCCCATCGGCCATCTTCTCTGCGCGCAATGTGGCCTGCCCATTGCCACTTCAGCTTGCTAATCCGGTGAGCTATGTCGGTGACTTTAGTTCGTCTACGGATCTCCTCATTTCTGATTCGACCACGCAGAGAAACTCCGAGCATAGCCCTCAAAATATGCAGTATATGAAGGTATCACAAACCCGGAGATCAGCATCGAGGAAGCTCTGCAGCACAGCCTGCATCAAGCGGTCAGCATCCATATTACACCTCTCGTATTACGCTGTTCTGCAAGATTATAGTTTGACTGTCTCATTTCAAACATAGAGTGTATCATAACTACCTTTGTCTTACACTAAAGTACTAGGACCCAAAAGAAAAGGATAAATATAAATAATAAATAAATATTATAGGACATTTTTTTACACAAATAGACTAAGCCCCACGGTAAGCTCAAGAAGGCTTGTGTTGTGGGTACTCAGACAACGATATATATAATATATAAATACTTAAATACATAGAAAACAACCATGACCCAGGAACAAATATCTGTATCATCATACAAATAAATGTCCTTACCAGGATTCGAACCCGGGACCATCGGCTTCATAGGCAGGGTCACTAGTCACTACCCACTAGGCCAGACCGGTCGTCAAGTAAGGGTAAGTATAGTTCTCCTGGTTCTGACTGTCAAATTGGTTTGACCAACTATATAATTATATAAGTTATACATAAAATAGTTTATAGGTAGTTTCCGTGTGCATCGCGCTTCACAAATAAAGATGCAAGGGACAGAGAAAGATCACATTTCATGCCAGATCAAGATGATAAAATCATTACTTACATGCCCACAAGCTGTTAACTATTGCCCACAGAAAAATGTACAGTTCGCGCGAACACACTAGTTTTCTCTCCTGTTATCCTCAATAGTTAACAGCTTGTGGGCATGTAAGTAATGATTTTATCATAGTTCTCTAAATAAAAGGAGGACCTTTTCACGTGGATAAGGGTTAAAGAAATAAGAAAATTAACCTTTATAGCCCTTAACTCTTGTGTATGTCTGCAGGAAAGACGTTACACAGTGATCTGTTTGACCCATATACTACTTAGATTCATGATAATCAAGGTAAGTAAAAATGATTTACCATTAATTTGAGCCACTTTGAGACGTAGTTGAACAGATCGGGTCGATAGCAGCCCTGAACTTCGCTTTCTTCGATCCTGAAAACTGTCAATCAATGACTCTTCTACACGATGGCCCAGCGCTGTACCAGCGAGATGGCCATGCGATGGTTATGGCTCCTCTACACAATAGCCCAGTATTTTTTTTTCGCGAATTTACAATTGGTCCCATAATAAAAGTTGCTCAGTATAATCCCAAAACCGACCTGGCAACTGACAATTTTTTTAGCCACCGTGTATATTTATATTTCGGAGATCTCGGAAACGGCTCTAACGATTTCGAAGAAATTTGCTACATGGGGGTTTTCGGGGGCTAAAAATCGATCTAGCTATGTCTTATCTCTCGGAAAACGCGCATTTTCAAGTTTTTTATACCTGTTTTCCGAGCTAAGCTCAGTCTATCGGGTACTCTGCTGTAAGTTAGAAAGCGACGGTAGGTATGATGATGATGATGATGCTCCCCTGACCGATTTCGGCCACAGCGACTGTGTGCTCTGGAGTAGGCAAATTTTAACTCGTGTTATTAGAGTGTAGCTGATCCACTCTCTGGTGCGCTTAGGTGGCTGGTGGCTCACGTACCCTATCTTCTTGCTTTATTAAATATTCGAGCGCATTTTGGGATTTTGGTGCATTTTGAGGTATATAACTCACATGGCCCGTAAGAATACAGTTACACAGCGTTTTCAAAACTTGATCAGCACATAAGGAATTTCTAAAGGTATAGCAGACAATTTCCAAATAATTACGTAGAAAATTTAGAATTTTACGACATCGCAAATTCTTGACAGTGAAATTTCACATGATATGACAGAATTAATTCTCTTTCAAGTTATTTTCAAGTTATATTTATTGGATGAAGGCATAGACCTATTTCAGTGGATGAAGGTGAGTAGCGTACTGCGTACTTTTCAGGTCCATGGCCTTTCAATATTAATCTGGGTCAAGCAAATCTTGTCATTGTCAGTAGCAAACGGCGGCAAATTTGAAAAATCGCGGGTTAGCAACACTGTGTTCGAATAATTCGAAAATCGCGTGTCATCTGTGTTTTATCTGTGGAATGTGGATCGCGAATGACAGCCATCATCTTTGTTTACATTCTGAATCGATTCTATTTCAAGAGATATTTCTGCTGTGTCACCATTAAATACCAATTTATTAAATAAAATTGTGCTTAATCAAAGCTAAGGTGCCTACAATGCCTACAGTTCTAACTGATAAATCTAATAAAATATTAAAATCCAATAGGACATCTATCTGCTGAAGCAATGATTTTATTCATTACATTCTTGTTCAACGGCATATTCCACTTCTAATTTTATTTTGAGATCTTCAAATTCACCACACACCGCTTTTAAATTGTCCGTCCATACCATTTAATAACAATTTAAAACATTTTCAATAGAGAATCCACGAGTGACAATTTGAATTGACGTACGTAACAGGGCGCGCTCAGCGGAAAAAAAGTTTTGGTTCGATGTACATTGTACATTGCTGCTTTTCTTAGCGCAATACTACTCTTTGAGTGTTGCCCTACTTTAGTTTGCTTTACATTGCTACTGACAAGATTTGCTTGACGCACTCGAGGGCATCGAGTATAGAAGTTAGAGATGCACCGGATATCCGGTTACTATCCGGTATCCGGCCTATCCGGCCATTATTTTACTATACGACCGGATACAGGATAGTAACAATGCTTGATTTTGGAGTAAACAAATTGGATTTAAGAAACAGACACGGTCATAATCGTACTTGTTTATTATTTTAAAACAATTTAAACATTCCACTGACTTGCACGCGCACTCATTTCAAACCTAGAAATGTGTCCGCGCGAACGTTCACTAGGAAACAGGTCAAACCTGCGGAATGCGCACCTGAAAAACCGAAATGTAGGTATAATTCCGCTGGCCGAATATTCGGCGACCGGATACCGGATATTCGGCCGAATATCCGGTATCCGGTATCCGGCCAAACAACTATCCGTTGCATCTCTAATAGAAGTAATCTATATCTATGGATCTATGTCTATACTCCATGACAATGACCTGTCTATCGTTGTCACGCTATCAGTCACATAATATAATATCAACAGAACATGTTTTCGGCCCGTATTTTACAATATGTTTAAAATGTACAAAAAACACAAAGCTTTTCAAAACCGAAACCAAATTGCAAGACCAATGATATGTTACTATATGTGGTTACCACTATAGGTATTGTTATATAGTTTGCTTTGTAGTCTCACAGAATAAATAATAGTACAAGGTACAGAAGACTCACTCTCTAACGAAACGCGTCTGTCATGATCAGTACAGATATGGCCGCTAGGTGGCGACAGCGCCACGCGCGGCTTATGGCAAACCCCAAAATTGGGGTCGAACGGATGTACTTTTAGCTACCTGTAGCGAAGCGACGAAATCGCGGAGTGAGCCACACCTGCCAAGGGCGTCCGCTCTTTGGCGCGGGTGCACAGAGGGCCACCGCGAACCACGTCCGACGTGTTGGCTCCCTGTCACACTTACGTACAAATTTACAAGTGCGACAGAGAGGCAACACATACTATTCAATTTGTTGTTTATCTGATACATGTTGGAACTTTTACAGGTACAAAGAGAATTTGAAATAGAGAGTTACTGATGTCATGGTAAATTATGTAGAGTTCCATCAAGAAAAGTCTGCAGCAATTTTGATAGCCCACGCAGTGCAAGTGTTATTTTAAATCTATGAAATTATGACGTATAAATAACACTTGCACTGCGTGGGCTATTAAAATCGCTGCAGACTTTTCGTGGTCTAAGTCTAGCTACAGTAGATTTTATTTATTTATCTTTCGACGGAAGATTAAAACTGTTAGAACGCCATTTGACTAAATATTAATATCAACGCCATCTACTCGTGCGTAGGCTGAAGGTTATAGTTGTGTTTGCTCGGAGCAAAAAAAGGTCAACCACGGCGTTGCATGAACAAGAGATTTCCTTTAGCAGGATTGGTCCTTAGGACCCAAGGATGGATTTAAGAAGTGGAGCCACCCAGATTTTTGATGCAGGTAGGGGGTGGGGGGGGGGGGGGGTTTAAGCGTCTGCGACGTTTGAGGTTAATAATTTTTTAAGTTTAGGTTCTAAGTCAACGTTAGTATCATTTTCAACTAAATCAAAAATGTAGATATAGATTTCATCGAAATCGGTTCAGCGTTTATTGATTTCCCATACAATCCTACACCTTACCTTTCATTTTTAAAGTTTTTTTTGAATAAAAACTATCCTATGTTCTTCCCCGGCACTCAAACAATCTCTATACCAAATTTTATCTAAATCGGTTCAGCGGTTATTGAATCCCCATACAAATTTCCTCCTCCCTTTTCACACCCTTAAGGGATGATTAATATTGAGATTAAAAGTAGGCTATGTTATTCCCTGGGACTCAAACTATCTCTGTACCAAATTTTAACTAAATTGGTTCAGCGGTTTAAGCGTGAAGAGGAATTAAAAAAAAACTATTTTTTTCATATTTTTATGTGTTTTTACTTCGGAATGGTGTCATTATGATATCAGAAATGAATTCGGCACCCCCGAGTTATACGGAAACGATACCAAACTTGACCTAGTAGCTTAAATGATACAGATATCAAGATCAAGTTGAGAGCCCCCCACCCCCCTAAAAATTTACATCAAAAATCTCGCTAGCTCCACTTCTTGAATCCATCCCTGGGTCCTAAGGACCAATCCTGACAAAGGAAATCTCTTGTTCATGCAACGCCGTATATTAGCTCCAGCGCCATCCACTATTATGGCGCCATCGCTCTAAAAGATTGCACTATACCTTTGGCCTATAGTCGAGTCTTGTCTTGTCTTAATATTAATATTTAACAAGTTAACATTAATAACACATCAATGAAAGAATAAGTATCAAAGTGAAATGGCGTCTAACAGTTTTACCCCCTTATTTATAAACGTTTACTAAAGTTGACAAGCCAATAATAATAATTTGTTTGTCCCTTTCCCACGTATTGGTATGATGGAAAGGGACAAACGATTATTATCGGCTTGTTAACTTTATATAGTACCCCCCTTATTCATAAACGCGCTACAAACCTCAATTAGCTAATAATCGTTTGTCCTTATCTGTCATTTTGACTTATGTATTTGTAAGAAAGGGATAAAACATAATTTAACTAAATCAGGCTCGTAAAGTTTTATGAATAAGGGCGTAAACGTTTATGAATAAGGGGATTAATCTTCTGTCGAAAGATGGCAGTAAATTTACAGGGCTGGGTCAAAAACATTCTGTGTTCGCGTCTTTCCTGTAGACATACACAAGAGTTAAGGGCTATAAAGGTTAATTTTCTTATTTAAACCTTATCCAAGTGAAAAGGTCCTCCTTTTATTCAGAGAACTGTGATAAAATCATTACAATTACATAGAAAAATGTACAGTTCGCGCGAACACGCTAGTTTTCTCTCCTGTGGGCAATAGTTAACAGCTTGTGTGCTTGTAAGTAATGATTTTATCATAGTTCTCTAAATAAAAGGAGGACCTTTTCACATGGATAAGGGTTAAATAAGAAAATTTACCTTTATAGCCCTTAACTCTTGTGTATGTCTACAGGAAAGACGCGAACACAGAATGTTTTTGACCCAATCCGCCTCTTTACGCTCTAGACTTACACCAAGAAAAGTCTGCAGCGATTCTGATAGCCCACGCAGTGCAAGTGTTATTTATACGTCATAATTTCATAGAAGTTTGACATTTAAAATAACACTTGCACTGCGTGGGGCTATCAAAATCGCTGCAGACTTCTTGGTCTAACTCTATTCTCTTTCACAGGTATAATGGTAGTTGCTTTGTCCGCCGTTGTATAGCTGGTCAAGCAAATCTTGTCAGTAAAAAAAGGCGCGAAATTCGAATTTTCTATGGGACGATATCCCTTCGCGCCTACATTTTTTAAATTTGCCGCCTTTTTCTACTGACAAGATCTGCTTGACGCAGTAGGTATATGTCCTATGTGGTGTAAGGCGAAGGACCAAGACCAGACCAAGTGTTAATTAGTGCAATGTATAATATAAAGAATGTCCAAGCCATACCTAGTCTGTCAGGTATATGCTATTTTTCTGTCGCTTTTAGCAGGTATTAGCACAGAATAAATAATAGTACTATACTGCAAAACGTAATTCAAGACCAAAAAAAGTAAGAAATGTTGCCACTTTTTTACTAGTAGGTCAGGAAATGAATGCTCAAAAAACGTTGTAGAGGGAAATGCTAGGAACACAATTTTTGACTCCGTAACTTTGTTTAGACTAGTTAGGAGGTGAACATATCAAAAGTCCCCGGCTGTAGCCCCGGTGCTGCGGAGTAGAGGGGGGTAAGAAGGTCGAATTTTTCGGTTTTTCATTGATATCTTGGAAACTTTGCATCTTAGCGACATGACTACTAAGACAAACCGAAAGCTCATAAAATTAGTTACAAGTTTTATCTAGTCAAGTTTTTCGATATCTTGAATAGTTTTTGAGATACCCGCTCTTGAAAGTTTATTTAGGGATTTTAATTTTATCTTGATATCTACATCAGTGATGCTGTTAGGCCATGTTTGGTATCATTTTCGTATAAATCGGGGGTGCTGAATTCATTTATGGTATCACATTGACACTATTCCGAAGTAAAACCAAAATTAAAAAAATATATTTTTAAAAATCCCTCTTCACGCTTAAACCGCTGAACCAATTTCGTTGAAATTTTGTATAGAAATAGTTTCAGTCTCGACACAGGACATAGGATGGTTTTTATAACCAAAAGCATCTTTTGAGGATGTGAAAAGTGGGGTGGAAGTTTGTATGAGGAGTCAATAACCGCTGAACCGGTTTAGGTGAAATTTAGGATGGTATACATCTGTGATTTAGATGAAAATGATACCAAACATGACTTCAAACTTTACCTTCAGCAGTATTTACCTCAGGCATTCAGTTTCGTCGACGAAGTTGAATTCCCCCCATACTCCATTTCACAACTTTAAAGGATGATTATTGAGATAAAAAGTATCTTATGTCCTGTCTTGGGACTCGAAATATATGTATACCAAATTACAATTAAATCGGTTGAGCGGTTTAAGCGTGAGGAGGAATTTAAAAAAAAAGGTATTTGTTTAAAGTTTATATGTTTTTTCTAAGGAATGGTGTCAATGTGATACCAAAAATGAATTCAGCACCCCCGATTTATACGAAAATGATACCAAACACGGCCTAGCAGCTTCACTAATGTAGATATCAAGATAAAATTGAAAGCCCTAAATAAACTTTCAAGAGCGGATATCTCAAAAACGATTCAAGATATCGAAAAACTCGACTGAATAAAACTTGTAACAAATTTTATCAGCTTTTGGTTTGTCTCAGTAGCATACCTCGGCCGGCGAGAGCAAAAATGCGTCTGCTCCTAGTGCTTAATTAAATATCGACTATTCTATCGACATATGGATGTCGATAGAATAGTCGACTTTTAATTAAGCACAATTTTTTTTTAAACTGAGCCATTAGTATTTGTTATTTATTTCAACTTGATACCTCCACGCGTTTCTAAGAATAACCCTAAAACAATTTTCTATCAACATAAAATTATTATTATTATAAAGTTATTCACAATAAGTATCAGAATGTGTTGAAGAAGAACGTTGGCATTTTAACTTTAAACAATTTAAATAAATTGATATCTGGCAGAGAAGTGGAACTACCTAATACAGAACAAATTCATAATCACTATGAATTATTTCGTTTTGCTCCGATTACTACAGTAGATTTAGAACGGTCCTTTAGTTGGATGAAATGGATTTTATCGGCAAGGCGAAGGAGTTTAAAATCAGAAAATTTAGAAAAAATGCTAATTGTATATTACGAAAATTACATAAAATACTGAATAAATACAAACACTTGGTTTTAATTTTGTTTACAACAATAATTAATACTTCTGCATATCATAACGGTGGTCCAGTACATCGTGTGGTTTTTATCGACATCGACCAAAGTGTGTGTCCTCGCACTATTAAGCTGTCAACGCATTTTTGCTCTCGCCGGCCGGGGTATGCTCAGTAGTCATGTCGCTAAGACGCAAAGTTTCCAAGATATCAATGAAAAACCGAAAAATTCGACCTTCTTACCCCCCTCTCCCCCCCAGCACCGGGGCTACGGCCGGGGACTTTTGATATGTTCACCTCCTAACTAGTCCAAACAAAGTTACGGAGTCAAAAATTGTGTTCCTAGCATTTCCCTCTATAACTTCTTATTTCTTGGCCTATAGCGCGTCTTGTATTTATGTACAAATAAATAAATAAAAGTACTTTTTTAAATAGTAGGAGTAAAATTACTAATGAATAAATTATCTTAGCGTGATTATTTATCAAAAGGAATTTACAATTTTAGAAACAAATTATTGCAATGGCAACATTGTCTCACTTTTTTTGGTCTTGAATTACGTTTTGCAGTATAGGTACAGAAGACTCATTCTCTAACAAAACGCATCTGTTACGATCAGGACAGATATGGCCGCTAGGTGGCGACAGCGCCACGCGCGGCTTATGGCAAACCCCAAAATTGGGGTCGAACGGATGCACTTTTAGCTACGTAGCAAAGCGACGAAATCGCGGAGTGAGACACGCCTGGTATTAGCTAGTACCTTCTTCAGCTTCTTCCTCGCGTTATCCCGGCATTTAGCCACGGCTCATGAGAGCCTGGGGTCCGCTTGACAACTAATCCCATGATTTGACGTAGGCACAAGTTTTTACGAAAGCGATTGCCATCTGACCTTCCAACCCAGAGGGGAAACTAGGCCTTACTGGGATTAGTCCGGTTTCCTAGGTAGGTATTAGCTAGTACCACAGAATAAATAATAGTATTAGGTTAAGAAGACTCGCATTCTAACAAAGTGCGTCTATTACGATCAGGACAGATAATAATATGTCCGCTAGGTGGCGACAGCGCCATGCGCGGCGTACCTATGGCTAGCCACCAAAATTGGTGTGGAACGGATGTACTTTTAGCTACCTGTAGCAAAGGGACGAAATCGCGGAGTGAGCCACGCCTGCTAGTACTAGTACAGATGTAGTCTTAGATCTTATTCTTGGCCTAGAAGCGCTGGTAGCCTAGCGGTAAGAGCTTGCGACTTGCAATCCGGAGGTCGCAGGTTCAAACCCCGGCTCGAAACTATAAGTTTTTTGGAACTTATGTACGAAATATCATTTGATATTTACCATCGATTAAAATTATAGGCAGTCAAGATGTAAAATGTTCAAGATAAGAGTCCACGCGGACGAAGTCGCAGGCAACAGCTAGTAATACATAGTGCAGGCAAACACTCATACCTACTCTCCGGCATTGTTGCTATACCACGTGGTTAATACGGGAGGTAACCGCTCCCATAAAATAATCAATGGCTGTTGTTTCATGATTCAGAAAAACAAGATGGCCGCCAAGCACAAGAGCAGCTACTCGTGTCGTTGCGAGGACAAGGGCGAGAGATGGAGCTACAAAGTTTACAGGGAACTCTTCGAATGTGGGAAACATGCGGTAACATAACAATTATAATACATATATGACAAACTGTCAAATAGAGCCCATCAACGTGCACACTAGCGCCACTGCTAAATAATCGTGATTATTTAAATTTAACTACATACTGTTAGTGTCCGACCGAAGGTTCGGTTTCGGTTTCGGTTTCGGCCAGTTTCGGCCAAAAAATCATGTTTCGGCTGTAGTTTCGGTTTCGGCCAAAAAACGGCCGAACCTTTCGGCCGGGCCGAAACTTACGAATTGGTACTTCGTACTATGAAACTAAACATGTGACAAAGATCTAAAGTTGGGGAACAAGTAGGACAACAATATTAATATACTGATTTATGTATACATAATAAATTAATTGATTTATTATAAAATACAATTCCCCTAATCAAGGCGTCACTGGACGGGCGACGCAGTCTTAATGTGTATAACTAGTGGAGTGGCCAAGTTGAAGAATAGCAACTTTCGTAGGACTAAAAAGGTTTATACCGACAAGTGGTATTGTTGGAATCAGCATGGTCTACTGATTATCAAATGCATGTTGTCGCTTCATAAAGTGGTAGAATGTGTTTCTATGACGTTATAAAGTCGGCAGTACAAAATTGTAAACTATTTTCTTTTAAACATACCATGTGGGGTACCAAATGTAAGGGCTTTGTGAGTAAATTACAAATGTAATAACATAGTCTAACAAGTACCTAATTCTCTTATTTTTTAATATTTCTGGCTAATTATTTTTGAACATTATATAGAGGATATTCACAGTCACTTGGTATGTATTTTAGGGCCGGCCTAAAGCAAACGGGGTGCACAAAAAATCAGAATTTTTTGACCAAAACTGCAAAATATATAGGAATCGTAAAAGACAGAAAAAAATCAATCAAAACGCTAAAATAAGCATGTTTCGTAGGAAAAACTTTTCTCTAAAATCGAAAATGGCCAAGATATTTGAACCGAAAGTTGGGAAAAATCTAGAACAGTACAAATTTCCAGTTGTGTCATTATAACATCTATTTTTTATTGTGTTATCGTAGAGAATACGCTAAAATAAGCATGTTTTGTATGAATAACTTTTCTCTAAAATAAAAAATGGTGCTTGCTGATGCTTATTTTAGCGTATTCTCTAGGATAACATCATGAAAAATAGGTATCATAATAACATCACTCTGATGATTTTTTTTCTAAGTGCTGCAACCCCTTTGCTTTAGTCCAACCCGGTATAATCCTTTTCGGTCCTACGAAAATTGTAAATAAGGTAATTTCTACGAATTGGCCTCTCCTCTAAAAAGCGGTTTTGTGACATATTTTCAACGGTTTTCACAAGTCAACAAAAGGTTCGGTTTCGGTTTCGGTTTCGGCCGAAACTGGGGCCAAAGCCGAACATTCGGTTTCGGTTTCGGCAAAAAAACATGTTTCGGTCGGACACTACATACTGTATTGTGTTTTTGAATTATAGATCAAACTGGTTTTTATGTTGCTGGATTCGTCGATCTAAGCCTAAGCGCGCACCACGATTTTAGTTTTTGCGACACGATTTTAGAATCGCGCTGTAATATATCGCAGAAAATTCACTGCGCGCACTGCGACGAAAAAGTCGACGATTTGTTCATTCTCAACATGGATTTCGTACCAGTCGTTTGTCATGAAACGTTGTCTTTAATATGTGATCGCTGTATGACTTTGAGTATTTATACCACAAAGGTGATCTCCTTCTATTTCCATAATTAAATGGTCAACATCTAGCGTCTTCAGCAGCAGGTTCCGACATGTTGACGCCTGGGGAGCGATATGCCGACTGAGGTCCGGGTGCGATTTTATTATCGCAGTGCGCGCGGGGCCTTACAACTCCGTATGCTGCAATTCACTTTGCGACAATCGCGTCGCGAGCAGTCGCGGAAAAATGTGACAAATCACAATTTTAAAATCGCTGCGATTTTTTTGTCGCATATGCGCGCACTGCCATATAAACTCATACGTTACATTTCTGCGACTAAATTATCGCGCGACAAAAAATCGTGGTGCGCGCTTGGCCTAATGCGTCCAAAGTTAAAACGGCCATTTTTGTTTTGAGAGTTCCTAGATCGACGAATCCAGCAACAAAACGACTAGTTTGATGTATTCAAAAGGTACTAAATACACAATGATGTTTCTGATACTATGATACAATGCTATAATTCATCATCATCATCATCATATCAGCCAGAGGACGTCCACTGCTGGACATAGGCCTCCCCCAAAGAGTGCCACGATGTTATAATTAAATGAAACTTATTTACCTGCCGGACACATTCGCAATATACCTAATATAAAATAAGTTAAATTAATGTACATACACTGAGAGAAAAATCATCACCAGGAATGAAAAAAACAGTTCTGTACTGGGGGAAAAAATGAAGTTTTAGTAAAAATTATGGACGTTTCACTATTTCTGTAAAGTTTATTTATTTCTACAAACAGCTCAGTAATCCCAAATATAATTTCAACAAACAGATAATAAAAATTGCAAGAACTAATAGAAATTGCAAAAGGCAATTTGTTCCTATTAGTTAACTCTCCTTGTCCCCGGATTAAGTTTATTTTTGTAATTCAAAGTGTAGGTATTTTGGGTGTCATGTACCTACCGCTTCATACTTGTAACACCTTAATTTATTATGAACATGACTACAATGAAATAAAGAATACAGAACGCAGCGGCCCCCATTTTTAAATACCTATTTCTTCTTCCTCGCGTTATCCCGGCATTTTGCCACGGCTCACATAGGAGCCTGGGGTCCACTTGACAACTAATCCCATGATTTGAAGTAGGCACTAGTTTTTACGAAAGCGACTGCCATTTATATAGATGGCAGTCGCTTTCGTAAAAACTAGTGCGTTCGTTCGTTTGTTTCAGTTTGTTCGTTCCAGTTTCCCCTCTGGGTTGGAAGTCAGATCTGACCTTCCAACCCAGAGGGGAAACTGGGCCTTATTGGGATTAGTCCGGTTTCCTCACGATGTTTTCCTTCACCGAAAAGCGACTAGTAAATATCAAATGATATTTCGTACATAAGTTCCGAAAAACTCATTGGTACGAGCCGGGGTTTGAACCCGCGACCTCCGGTTTGCAAGTCGCACGCTCTTACCGCTAGGCCACCAGCGCTTCTTTTAAATACCTATCGTTAAATTTAAATAATTATCGACGATTATTTAGCAGTGGCGCTAGTGTGCACGTTGATGGGCTCTTAAGACTCTTAAGACTCTTAAATAAAAAATGGGATTATAAAAACCGGGCAAGTGCGAGTCGGACTCGCGCACGAAGGGTTCCGTACCATAATGCAAAAAAAAAACAAAAAAAAGCAAAAAGAAAACGGTCACCCATCCAAGTACTGACCCCTCCCGACGTTGCTTAACTTTGGTCAAAAATCACGTTTGTTGTATGGGAGCCCCATTTAAATCTTTATTTTATTCTGTTTTTAGTATTTGTTGTTATAGCGGCAACAGAAATACATCATCTGTGAAAATTTCAACTGTCGAGCTATCACGGTTCGTGAGATACAGCCTGGTGACAGACGGACGGACGGACGGACGGACGGACAGCGAAGTCTTAGTAATAGGGTCCCGTTTTACCCTTTGGGTACGGAACCCTAAAAACATATTGGGAATACGATCCTACCGACTGCGCCATTAAAAATATGTATTAGGCCACCAAACGAAGGAAAAACGGGGGAAATAATTGTGTAGTCACATATTTTGCCATAGTTGCAGGGAATGGTGTATTAAAGCTTGAACACGCCAAAACGTGGGCACATAAAATTACAAATAAATAGAAAATAAAGGTCTAATGGAGCGAAATATATATTGAATATAATTGAAAATATTATAGTTTATCATGCTAATATACTAGACTATCATTTCAGCCTCAGGATTTGACATGTCACAGACTTCGTGATGACCAGGACACAGGCACTTTGCACGACATGATTACTGTATGCTTAAGTAGTCCAAGCCAGAGTTATTTGCGGATAAGTTGATAATATAACTTTAACGGGTGTCTTTTTCAAATATTCATTGATATGGGCCCAGTCCATTGCCATCCGCCTTCATTTATTACCATCCGCCAAAAGTACCCTTTTGGCATTGTCAGCATGTCCATCATGTTAATACCCCTTCGTCACTGTTATAGTGTAATGACAACACGATGAATGCTACCAAAATAGTAACTGTGAGCTGTGGCTTCTTTAAAATAGGTTTAGGTCATTTTCGCAAATGTTTCTTGCATAGGTACATTTCTATAGTCAATGTCCCTTATGCGAATCAATTAACGGCGTCGCTTGATGCAATCACAAGTAGCTGGCTCAACCAATAAATAATGGGGATACTTAGCATTATTTTTATCTTGCAATCTTCGGGAATGTATTAGCAACTCATACAAGTCAAACTTTTTATTTTGTGTATTGCTTGAAGTATGTATTTCTATAGAACCATCGTCTAACACCTAACACGCTCAAATACGTTAAAAATGATCAAACGTTTTAATATCCTACATTTTGCATACAAATTTCATTTAGCACCACTATTTTGGGAGCAGATAAGCTCTTGCTAGCTCTTAATTTAACTTGACTTCTCTTTTTGTACATAAATTTGAGATATTTGTACGTTTTTTGCAACATAAGAAAAATTTGGTTTCGGTCTTTATGTAAGAACGCTGTATTTTCCTAGTTTCTTTTTTTTTTCTCATTTGTATCTCGTGTTATTCTGCTTTCTGTGCCTCTACCATCAGTTGGCAGAGTATTTTTCACTTACTTTCAGTGAATAAACGTGCTGTGAGTCACGTTTTACGTTTCTTTACGGTCTTATGTACCTAACTTCACTCCACTCCAAACGATGCTGTCCCTTTCTAAGTATACTAAAAAACAGAGCAAGAGTTATATCAGAGTTTTATACAGCGCCTCTGGGATTCACCTAAAGAACTAAATAACAAAATTGACACATTTTCTCACGTCTACGTAATTTACTATCTATGCATCTCGCTCTCGCATATTAGTGCAAGTGAGATGCACAGAAAGTAATGTTACATATACTGATGGTAGCGTGAATATGGAGGGTAGAGGTAAGGAGAATCCTTTATGACTTTATGAGAAAACTCCTTTATGGGAGAATATTTGCAAAAACTGGGCACGCTGTCAGCTATTATAATTTTTCTAAATCTCTCCAGAGTACCGAAAAAAAGAAAACCCATAAACCTAGTTTTTGATTGTATCAATACCGTACTAAAAATCATGGAGAATGGAAGATACTCGTATTTACAAGTGGAAAAACGTTTTCTCTTTTTGTATGGACGATTACGTAGTATACTTCCCTCTTAAGGTTATTGACGGACACTTTTTCATTATCACTTTTTTTTATGGAGTATTCCTTACCTCTACCATCCACTAAGAGCATTTAGAAGGGAGATGTCATCGCTGTCATTTTCTTTACAAAACAGTCTGCCGATTTTTGCGGGGGAGGGGACGTCAAATGTATTGCTATTTCTACATGATTTGTACGTAACGTACAAATAGCCATGTCAGTCTATACAAAAGTTTGCACAATTGTGCAAGTTTTTCGGCAGAGGGGTACGTAATAATGTCAACAAAAAAATAAAGAGTATTTGTTTCGAGACTACTACGACTATGATATTTAATTTATTCGGTTGTCAATATAAAACAAATGTAGGTGTTCTTTCTTCTCGTATGAGACGCCATTACTATGTAGTCTTGCTTGAGATTAATAAACATTACCTATATGGTGTTAAAACAAGCTTTTCTTTCCTGCTTGGAACCCTAATCCTAAATCCTAACAGGAAGCACTCGATGGCCACTCCAGTTATTAAATGCTCTAAGACCAATTTTGTCACTATGTTACTGACTCAACCTTCATTCTACAATTTTTTAAAGATTTGACGTTGCCATAGTTACGAAAATAATAAACACATCAATGTTAGTAAACAATGTATAAATTAAAATATATTGTATTCAAGACAAAAATTGCAAAATATGATAATTACGTAAACATCATTAATAATCGAGTTAAAATTATGACTTTGCGTGTTAAAAAATAGGAAGCAAAGTATACGGCGCGATTATACAGGCTACTTTTGGCTACATATTTATTACCAATGACGAAAATAGTACACACATGAGAATAAATCTTAAAATATTAAAATAGGTATGTATTATAATGGTCCGCTTCAGTCCGCATCATGACAACGGCCGTCTCCTACTGCTAAGTAACATTATCTAATAGAGTGTGCGGAAAGAGAAGAGTCGTGAAATTCAGGGGAGCCCATACATTATACCTACGACTCTTCTCTTTCCGCACAGACCCTACGATCTTAATAGCGATCTTAATTTTATAGTACCTATATGATCTCGAGTATATTTCAGTGCCAAGCGCCCCATTTCCAATACAAAATGAACCCTCGCAGCGGGTTTTTGCAATAAATGTGTTTAAATCTTATTTAAATTTTCAGATTCTGAACCACCAGCAAAAGTTTTTGAAGAAAGTTTTATATTTCCTGTTACCAAGTTTACATGAAAAACGATTACCTAGGTACCAAACACAATAATTTGAACAACGGAAATTAAAATAATACTTACTTAGTACTTAAAGAAAAATAAATAAACTCACAGAACATTTGTATGTTTTATTTTATTTAAGATAATAATGCTTAATAAAATACGTAGCAATTCTTGTGTAAATATTATAATAGGTCTTGCGGTATGTTCTTACTATGTGTTATGTGCACCGAGCAACAAAAACAGCAACATGTCTATGTACCGCTCCTTGTATTGAGCCTTAATTCTTAATACATATTATGTAACTTCTACATGCATACGCATGCATACATGATGCAATCCGGGTTTTCATGGAAATGTTGTTTTCAATCAGCTTCTTGCCTAAAACCAAAAACTGCTCGTAAGCAATGTGATTTTCGCAAATGTAGCAGTAGAAATAGGAAAATTTGATGTCAAGTATAACTCATTACCTTTGTACTAAATCAAAGTTTTATCGAACTATTAATTTATTTATCCCTTAAAGTTTTGCTTGAAGTTCACATACTGTTATAAATTTATACATATTACGTTGAAAATTGCATTAATATTCGTGAAAAATCTGCGTATTTGTTGTGTTTAAAAGTTGACAGAAATGTCACGTTGGAAACGCACGCATTTTTCCATAACATCTGTCACGTTTACTCGCGTAAAGTATTTACGCAGAATAATTCTGGCTCAGTTTTCATTATATAATTAGAAAGAGAGCGTTTTAGGTGTGAAGTTAGGCAAGTATGGAAAACTCGCGTAAAAACGTTTGTAACTCATGGTACAAATTGAAATTTTTAGTTCTTTTCGTGACCGGTAGAGGCACTGTACAATTACTCCATACATTTTCCTTAACTTTCTCACTATCGACTGTCATTCACGGAACTCATAGTAGAGCTACTGGTTGTCTTTCCATTCATTGACGTCTCCGCAACATTTCAAAAACACAAAAACTAATCGATCCTCGATATATTAACATTTTCACAAGGTTCTTTAGCCTAATCGACTTTTCCAATTCTATTGGTGCAAAGTGATTTCGCTCAGTTATTGTTTAAAGCTCGTTATCATGAAAACGAATCATACAATTGACAACTATTGTGGTATCATATATTCCTCATACTATAGCGATTTTAATTTAAGTAAAGTAATAAAATTTAACCACCCTTTCCAAAATGTATAAGCAAAAATGTGTGCCCACGTTTTGGCGTGTTCAAGCTTTAAACAACATACTAAAAGTACCGGAGGGTGGGGGAGAAGCTAACGGGCGGGATTTAAAGGTCCCTTTTTATTGTTTTTATGTAAATAATCTGTATACAATTTCCTACATATAGATATACAGGTTGTCCCAAAAATAGCACGGCAAACTAACACTGAAGGTAGTAGTAAAATTTAAATGAAAAAACAGCATACATTATTTCGAATACACTTTATTCTATCGTTTTTAATTTTTTTTATATTAGGGGACATCTTACACAGATTAAACTAGCCCCAAACTAAGCAGCAAAGCTTGTACTAGGTGACGATATACATACCTATATAGATGAATACATATATACTTATATACATAGAAAACACCCATGACTCAGGAACAAATATTAGTGTTCATCACACAAATAAATGCCCTTACTGGGATTCGAATCGGCTTCGCAGGCAGGGTCACTATTACGCACTAGGCTTGACCGGTCGTCACGTTTAAAGGCCTGTGCACACCGGCTTGCGTGTGCGTGACGTGCGTGCGTTAAAATGTTGGAGCTGCACACGCAAACGTCACGCAAGCGGTGTGCCGTCTCTCATAAGGATCTGTATACTACAACGCCGCACGCGCACGTTCACGTAGCCGGTGTGCACAGACTTAAATACTTGTATTGTGTTCCATCAGTCCTGCAGATCGCACCTGTGTTCCAAGATAAAGGAGAGACTAGACCGTCATCGCTTGAGCTGCCCTGCGTTCCGGTCCGAAGGAGCTCAGGTAAAGGCGTATCCAGATTAGTCAATTTTTCGCCAATCTGATTAAATTATCCGTTTTAGAGATACAGGCGGGGAATGGTATTTTTTTGGGTGTTTTCTAAAATAAATTTGTATCTATGTATTTTAAAATTATAAAAAAAATATATGTACCAAATTTTAACTTAATTGGTACAGTAGTTTCCGAGAAAATAGGCTGTGACAGACGGACAGACAGACAGACGCACGAGTGATCGGAATGATCCTATAAGGATAAGGGTTCCGTTTTTTCCTTATGAGGTATAAAGGAATCCTAAAAAGTAGGTGAGTTGACCGTGACGTCACTGTCACTACATATGTATATGTACTCGTTTTCATATGAATTTCATATGAACAATTTTTTTTAAATACCATCATATAATTTTGAGATTTTTGGGTTATTTCTATAGGTACAGTCAGCAGCAGAAGTTGCTAAGCGGGCGAGGTGTTCAAAATTCACTTGACACGCTCTTATTCACGTCAAGATCATTTTGAACACCTAAAGCCCCCTCCAGACTATGTGCGTGAATCGCGCCGCGACGTCGCGGAGCGAACATATCGCGAAGTTGACGTATGACTCCACACTCGCACACTTCACGGTGATTTCGCAGTTTGGTTTGCGGCAAGATGGCGGAAAAGCATCAGCTGATCGAGTTTAACTGTTAGTTATCTATGGCATCATACGTGATTTAGCTGTTTTTCCATTTTGTTTTCTTGTGAAACCGTAAAATATAGCTGCTTAATATAATATAATCATAATACTCGTATAATTATCTTGCCACAGAAGAGCCAAAATAGTGTGTAATGTGGAGTCTTGCAAGTTCGCGCTTCGCGTCTCCTTTGACGCGGGCCGAAATACCGACAAAAAACGGAGAACAAGGCGCGAAGGCGTGTACCAGCGAACTGTTATACATGGAAGTATTCTGTCCGCTCAGTTATGACCCAACGTAAACTATTCGATTGTAGGCGGTGCTTACAAACTATTCGATTCGCAACTTCAGTTCGTCCGAGATGACAGTCAGTGACGGATGGCTAAATTGATTTATAAAAACAACGTTTTTTTGTAATTAAAAATGTCTTCATGTGTCGTGAAGTGGTGCAGAAGTTATTTTAGTTCATACCAAGGATAGTGGAATCACTTTTCACTTGTAGTAAACAGATAACTTCAGTAAAATTTGGAATAAACATGACGATTTGTTTTCAATACTACCGTGCTAAGCTAAAACGTAACAACTGCATACGACTTTCATAACAACATACGACTTTTTAAATTGCGAGGATAATAGGGATGGTGTTATGCCAAATGAAGTAGACTATTTTATTAACTTGTACTTGGTTTAGGTATTTTCTATATAATTATAAATGTAGTAATGAATTATTTCTTACAGATTTGTATTTTCCTTTTTTATTTCACGAGATGGAGCTGTAAAAAAACTACCTAATTATTTCAAATTAATAATCAAATTTGATATTATCATTTTACATTACTTTCCATTCAGATTCCCACAAGATGCTATTCGCAGAGAACTATGGAAAAAAGCTGTCCAATTAGAGAGACATGAAATTAATTGGATGCCTGGAAAGATATCTAGAATATGTTCTATTCATGAGATATAACTCGTGAGATAATCATATACCCGGTCTCCTATATGTAGATACACTTCCACTGAATTAATTTAACAAATACAGATATTATCTGAAAATGTTGATCATTCGAATCCACCCTCTACCGTCACATATATGTAGGTTCTCTCTCAAGCCATTTCCGTCAGTAGAAAAGAGCAGCAAATTTAGAAAATGTAAGCGGGCGAACGGGTGTGGTCCCATACAAAATTTAAATTTTGCACCTTTTTTTACTGACAAACTTGCTTAACCGGCTATATACTCGTACATATAAAATAATTCCATTGGAACTGAAAGTGGGGATTTATTGTGACTCCGCCTATTCAAATATTTTTGACCCGATTCGTGTATAGCCAGTCCGAATTCTAAGATCAAGTTTACCATACATTTACAATGGCGTACTTGATCTTAGAAAAACGGACAGACTATACCTGAACGTGACTTCGCACTGCCATACAAATTGATAATAAAATATACAAAATACTTATTATAGCGGAATACATTTATACAACAATGATATATTTACTTATATTGAGTTAGTCTGTCATTTCATAACAACATTTTAACTAGTTATCTTTTAATCTGCATTAAATTATTATACGTGAATTATTTGACTGGTTCTTCAATGTATGGCATAAACCTATCCCTGTCCAAGTCATATTCTAATCAAATATGAACCGCAAACTCTCAGCGGCCAGTACGTACAGCAAGAAGGTTATTAGCGGATTAATGTCGCTGATTGGTAGTTATTGACATTATATGCATTTTATCTACACTTAGCTATGTACCATTAGTGTAATAAAGATGACTATTATTTTGTTTACCAGCTTTGATTACAGGCTCTGTAAACTCGTCGTCTTATTTAAATGTAGGCGTAATTTTGTATGTGTGCTAATTTGACCCGATAATTTGAACGGTAATGTTCCTAAAGGCGGTTTCCATACTAAATATATGCGTTCACTGGCGTGAACAATCTGCGAAATCGACGCCACACTTGCGTTCGCGGCTTCGCCCGCGATTCACGCGCATAGTCTGGAGGGGGCTTTACACGCTTAGCAACTTCTGCTGCTGACTGTATTACCTAGTAGGATACTATAAAATATATGTATATAATTATTAATTATTATTTTCAGACACCAAGACGAGCCCTCGCCAGCCCGACCAGATCAATCCTTACCAGCCAGGCCATAACAGCCCAAACCCGCCAGACCAGACCAGCCTCCACCAGCCAGTCCAGACCAGCGTCCACCAGCCACACCAGACCAGACTCCACGAGCCAGACCACGGCCAGACCGCAAGGTAAGCTAAATTACTTTTTAGGGTTCCGTACCCAAAGGGTAAAACGGGACCCTATTACTAAGACTTCGCTGTCCGTCCGTCCGTCCGTCTGTCACCAGGCTGTATCTCACGAACCGTGATAGCTAGACAGTTGAAATTTTCACAGATGATGTATTTCTGTTGCCGCTATAACAACAAATACTAAAAACAGAATAAAATAAAGATTTAAATGGGGCTCCCATACAACAAACGTGATTTTTGACCAAAGTTAAGCAACGTCGGGAGGGGTCAGTACTTCGATGGGTGACCGTTTTTTTTTTTTGCTTTTTTTTGTTTTTGTTTTTTTTGCATTATGGTACGGAACCCTTCGTGCGCGAGTCCGACTCGCACTTGCCCGGTTTTTTTTTTACAACGACGGTGACAAACAGTCGGCTTGATACTGACTCGGTTGATTTAATAGTTGATGAAGAAGCTTTAGAGTTAGACCTAGAAAAGTTTGCAGCGATTTTGATAGCCCACGCAGTGCAAGTGTTATTTTAAACATCAAACTTCTATGAAATTATGACGTATAAATAACACTCGCACTGTGTGGGCTATCAAAATCGTTGCAGACTTTTCTTGGTCTAACTCTGTCTATTTATTCTTTCAGAAAAACACACCATTAACCAAGCATCGTCTGCGCTAAGAAAAGAATCAATAGCAGTAAATACTCGCCGAGTGAATCCCAATAAAAGAAAGCCCAGAATCAATTCAGTGCAAACCAGCTTAACCTTTAACGAACTCAAACCTCTTTTAAAAAAAGGAACTGAAATACATGCCGCTCAAACTGACCTTACTTATACTGGTAACGCCGATAATGAAGCTATTCAAACTGAGACACAAGACGATCACTTACATGATAAAACATCTAAACTGAATAAAACTCACCAAGTTGAAACCAATCCTGTGGAAAAAAAAGAAACTCGCGAAGACCAACTAAGAAGAAATGATTATTGTGATCGAAAAACTGAAACTGTACTGAATGATAGTGACGAAGTTATAAACAACTTTTTTCCTATGGAACAAAGTGATACTCATGAATATCAACCAAGACGAACGAATGAAGAATATCGTGATCAGCTAACCGTAGTAATTCGTGAATTTTTCCATGATATACCAGTTTATCCAAATACGATTGGGAAGATTAAGCAACAACGACTGCACATTATTGTTGATTTTGTGGATGAAATTGCTGATCTATTTATATTTATTAATGATGAAGATTACTATGATAAAGTGGCACGTAAAATTGAAGAATGTTTAGGTAACCTGCCTATGTGGGAACCAAAATGTTATAAGGACAAACACGCATTTAGAAACTATCTAGAGGATAGATTGTTCACATTAATAAAGACATTTAATAAAAAATGGCATAGTTTTAAAATAAAAAAGAATGAGAATCTGGAAAATGAAATAATGAATTGGACACAGAATTATCTCTTAAATACCACTGAAAAGGGCGACGTGAGTAAAAAACTAATAAAGAAAATAAAACGAATACTAAAATCCAGGATCGACGAGAAACATATTAGGAGAGAAGAAACTATCAATATTTTAGAAGAACTATTACCTTACTTGCAATTGCCTCATGACAAAGATGTTAACATATTAGCTGGTGATTTAACAAAACTTTTAAATGACTCTGAGGAAAAATGTGAAATTAGCGATGAATACAAATGTACAAGAGATAAATCTTTGAATGATTATCAATTAGGAGAAAAGGCGGAAGATGAAATTATCAGTGAAATCACTAGTATTCTGTTCAGCTATGACGATTTAAATTCGCATAGCAAGAAACGTAATGTTGATAAACAAATACGGCGAATACTAAAATTATCAGGAGGATTTTCAGATTCTGAATCATCAAGTTTGGCCAAAACTTTGGTGACAAATGTAAGAGGTTGTTTGGATGAAGATCTTTATACAAAAAATTGTGGACGTAGTCTTTCTAGCTCATTTCTGGTATTAACATCAGAGCAAGATCTATCAGAAAAGATTAATCCTCCATTTCACTCAACACCTAAAAGCTATGTACGAAGAAAAGAAATTCCGAAACTCAACAAAGCAGAAAAAGTTTTCATTGAGAAAGTATCAGCAATCATTAGAACATGGCTTGATACTACAGACGTAACTTTTGGGACAATGGAAGAGCAGGCGTTTAAAGAAACTGTTGTTGACGATATGGCAAATGAAGTTCATAGTATGGTAAAAGAAATTGTCCAATTACAAGTACCCGGTGGACCGAGAATAAATGAAGCAGCAATAAATAGCATAATACTAAAAGGAATAAGGAAATATGACCTATTTACACGACCTATGACTGGAGAGTCTCCGCAAGTCGTAGATCTTCGACGACGCATTATGGCTTTAGATACTGATCATCTATTAGATAAATCTGAATTTTTGGAACCGCAGCACGGCAACAGACAAGCTATGGAAAATATAAAGTTCAGAAATATTAAAAACATAAAAAATGACGCAGATCCCATTTACCGACCTAATACAATGGATATACTTGAAGATAATATATCTATTTGGATGAATGAACAACCGTCTGACATATATAAACCTTGTGACAAACCGACAAAAAACAAATTAATGCGAGAAGTTGCTACAAATTTACAAGAAAAAATTATAAAGAGAAGTTCTGACAATGAAATAAAAAGTGAATTAAAGCAATGGCTAAATAAAATAGTAAAACCACAAATGCAAAGAAATGTTGATGGGTTAGCAGAAAATCTCAAAGACAGGATTGTAAAACTGCCTCACGATGAGACACTGGACAGAGTTCATCAAAAAAGGATTCAAGTACGGAATGAAAATATTGAGACTGAAGACAAACTAAACGAGTTTATTGATAAATATATAAGCCGATGCAATATAGACGATGATGTTGTAAATGGCGTTTTAAAATTAATGTTATATAGAGAGTTATACAAATTGAGTGAAGCATCAAGGGAAGAGCTATACATTAACAGCAGTAATGCGGCTTTTAATACTGATGAGTTTCGCAAGGAACTAGAAATAGCTAGCGAAATACATGACTGGCTGAAAAACATACCCTTTTACTATCCTTTACTCAAACCCGGGCGTGAAACTATAGAATTCGTTCACATTCTTGCAAGAAATATTGCTAACATAGAATTTGAGAGAATTAATAATCCAAATAAAATGAATTACAATTCTTGGATATATACTCGGATAGCAACGCATATGCTGCAGAAAGAAGCGGAAATTAAAGAAGAAGACAAGCTTAAAATAGATCACTACGCAGAACAGCTATATATGCGTATTATAAATCTACGCAAAGATGAGGAAAATACAGATGAACTATGTAAAATAATTACAGAGCATATGAAGAATTATGATGCTTTATTGGCAAAAGATTATTTGAAGAAAATATTATGGCGTCGTCGGCTAGGTGATAATGTTAAGAATTTGTTGCTTGCGAAACCTACAGCTTCCCGAGTTGAAGTCGAAAAGGCTCTACAAATGATACCTTTACCACACGATGATTCTATATTTAAATATAAGATGGAAATTAAATACAATATAACTATTCATGACTGGCTTAAGGGTCTACCACTAGTGCCACCAAAAGATAACGAAGAAGAACATGGAAGGAAAATTAAGATTCAAGAACTGTTACAAAAAATAATAGAAACCGATGAAAGAAAAGCTGGACACCCTCACGACACACAAATTGACGATGACTTAGATGACTACATAGCTTCTTGGATGTCCCAGTTGCAGTTTGAGGAAAATGCTGACATAAACATCCCTGTGATGGTTTCGCAATTGAGGAGTGGGTTGAAATATACTAAAAGGTCGGAACTACAGACAAAGAAAACTTCGGAACATGGGGTTAATAGATCAATGTATGTCTATATGTAAGTTATCGTGACTAAAGTAAAGATATATGTAGTTTTAAAGTCAATGACATCATCTTATTGGTATATTTTTGTCTTTAGGTATTCTAAAACAAGCTTTAACCTAATTTCTTCAAACAACAATCTTTTTTCAGGAGCAAAGAGTACTCAAAATTGTGCAACTCCAAACAAAAAGATCCAGGAGAGCAAATGGTAGAAGCTATCGAAAACTGGTGTAACAATTTGCCAATAAAAGGAGAAAATAATGATTCTACGGAAGCTATTAAGGAACAAATTGCTATAAATATATATCAAATATTAGGATCCCTTAATGATGACTCTCGACTTGCTAATGATAATCAAAAGCTTAAAAATATGTTGAGTAACGAAATTCATGAACAGTTAAATAATTTATCACAGCATAAAGGTATCGAAAAGAACAAAGAAAAGTTAAAAGCTGATTTAATTGATAAAATAATGGAAATAAAGACCATGATTAAAGACATAACTGTTGGTGATGATTATGTTCAGAGTCTTGAAAATTCTATAGACGCTTCATTGCCTAATCCTCGTCGTCGGTCTTCTAAGTGTGATCCCGTTTATGAACTATTTAAAAAGCGGATGGTTATGCTTTGGCTTTTAGAAAATTATGACTATGCTGTTGACTATCACTCCATGAAGTACAAAAAACACCTTTCGGCGGAAGTACATTCACTATCCGAAGAAGTCCAAAATAGAAACCTTTTTCCAGGAGGCAAAGATGAAATGATGAACGATATAATGAGCGCGTTTTATACGGCCCATTCTCCCGATGAAAACGCAATTGTTGATGAAATTGAATATATAAAACTTAGATGTGAAATTGAAATATGGGCAAACGAATTGCCATTGAAGGAGGCTTCAAATTATAACAAAGTATTGGAACGTGATCAGATACTAACTATATTGAGCAAATTGTTGTTCGATATAATAAAAAGAGAAGAATGTAATGCAGGCGAAAAAATGCTATCGGAAATAATGAAGTGGACACAAAAACTGCCGCTAATATCGACAGAGAAGGCTAACGTAACCAAATACTCTGAATTACTTATGTGTTTTCTAAAAGCAACTGCAGACTCAAGGAAATGCCAAAGACAATCCGAACCAAAAAACCTCACTGTTGTAGAAGAAACATTGACTAATTTAAAATCTGACGATGCAGTATTATGTCAAAGAAATCTAGGAAATACAAGTCAAATAGCTGGACCAAGCAATTCCAAATCTTGTGGTGGTGGTGGTGGTTGCGGTGCATCGTTACAACAACTTGAATACCTAATTAATAAGACTATAATTGACTGGTGTGCTCAACTGCCATTGCAATACGGAGTTTGTGATGAAGATAATGTAGTACAAAACACGAAAGCACTCGTTTCACAAAGATTATTCAGGTTTGTAAGCGAGTTGAACTATCGACCGAATACGTTAAACGATGAGGGATTATATGAGTACCATTTGAATTTTGAGATAGAACGTATTCTTACACAGTTGGCAAATGATCGGGCCTACTGGGAAGAACAACGTAGTAGAAACGAGAGGAAATACCAGCTCATAAACGCACTTAAAGCCATAAGACCTTTAGTCCAAGAGCAAAAAGATCAAGAACTTTATAAAGAAAAGCTAAAACACACAATATCAAGTTTCCATGAATCGATGGCACACACACAGCATTCAGGGGTAGAATTAAGCGAAAAAACACAAATGGCTATTTTAGATGATTTCATACAATACAATAATAACAAAGGAGATTTTGAAAACCAAGAGCTCCACAAATTGAAAATAAGCGATGCACTGAAGAATGAATTAAACGAAGATGTAGATCCGTTATTAACAGCCAATCGACTAATTTGTGAATTGCGTAAAGTGGAATTACCAGGTCAATCAGCTAAACAGAGAAGATATTCGGGACCAAACCCTATTGGTTTTAACGATTTGCATTCAGCTCCCGCAGCAAGACGCCATTCTCTACCGCCGTTACAAAATTCCCATCCAAGATTTGTGGAATCTCAATATTTGATCCCTCCCGAACAGCCTCATATGGCATTCCCAGGACCATCCTCACATCCTGAAGGTTTGTCTACGTCTCTCCAAGTTCCAAGGTGTCAAAGATCGCAAGATTTTCGACGAAGTCTACCTATTACATCAGTGGCATATCCCCCGCTTCTTCCGCAAGAACTTCCAATTTTATACCGGGCTTCCGCCCTCGACATACAAGCATTTCCTGTGCCTCCTCCCGAGTTAAATATGACAAATGACCCACACATTTATCAATCTCCAGTTCAAGGACCCCATACATTTTACAGAGGAACGGAAAATCAACAAAACTCTGTCAGAGAGATTGCTGAGCAATCTTTTAATGGACAAGCACCAATAGTTGAACCTCATGGACGAACACCAATTGTTGAACACCAAATGCCACCTGAAAATACAGGAGCAAGAGTTAGAACTACAGCAAGGACCCGCAGCAGTCCACGCTCTTCATCACAATGTCCAGTAGAACGGCAAGCTCTTGCCGGGCATGAATATTGTGAATCCTGTGAAAGAGACGATGATTGCGCTTGCTATATGCCGTATCCTCAGTATTTCTGAAATTGCAGATTTATGTTTAGTACTTACTATATATACGTAAATGTAAATAACATAATATGTTCCATTAATGAAAAAACATTACAGAAAGTATAAAACTAATAAAGTAATATTATTATAGTTTGGCAAGCCATTTCTGTCAGTTGGAAAAGGCGAAGAGTTTGCCTATATTTATTTTATCAGAAACAGTTTGTCAGTAAAAAACAGGCGAGATATTCATATTTTTTTATCGGAAGACATCCTTTCTGAGAGAATCATACTGTCTTTATTATCTTTTCTTTTATTCTCTTATGCAACCACAAAACAAAGAAGTAATAGAAGTGAAACGTATGTCTATAGCGTGTGGCAAGATTATGGTTAGCTGCATACAGTTTCAGCATAGACTATAGTCAGTCGTGTGACACACTGAGCATATAATCACTACGTTTTAAGAGTCGGCACTTTCGAACAAGCCTTAAACCGAATTATGAACGTACATTGTGCCAACACACCAAATACATGTCAATATTGCCAACACAAAAAAAAACAACACTAGGGCTTGCCACTACTGGCGTACCTACTCTTTATCGATATCGATAAATGTGCGATACAGTCGCCATCAGATATATCGGAGCGGCCGAGGTGCTCAAAAATATCTGAACACGCACCTAGCGCCATGACAATAGAGGCGTGTTCAGATATTTGTGAGCACTTTGGCCGCTTCGATATATCTGATGGCGACTGTACATGCTGCTGTACTGTACTATAGTAACAGTAAATTTTGAGTATCACTAGGATTAATAAAATAAAAGCAAAATATAAAAATAATTTTATTTAACATATTAAAGATATGATACAGATAGTTTATTATTACAATACGCTTATGTTATGAACGTAAAATTTGTATGGGGTTAAAGTTTTCTTTTGAGCTACGAATTTGAAACTTCGTTAAAAGATATATTATTTAAATACAAGAAAACTAATTTCAGCGTTTTTGAAAATTCAACCTCTAAAGTGATGAAAAAGGGGTTGAAAGTTTGTATGGATATCAAACATTTTTTCGAGTGTTGGACTTGAATCTTTGTATTTAGGGATATTATTAGAAGACAGGAAAAGTAATTTCAGCGTTTTGTAAAATTCATCCCCTAACAGGGTTAAAAAGGGGTTGAAAGTTTGAATCCATTACAAATGGTTTTGAAACTTCTTAGAAAGGCATAATAGCCGATTGCAAAAAAAAGTGATTGCAACGTTTTTGGAATTTCAACCCCTAAGGAGGTTAAAAAGGGGATGGAAGTTTGTCTGCGGGTGCAAATTTTATTTTAAGCAAGGAACTTGAAACTTTGTAAAATCGTTTTAAATTAAAATACAAGAAAACTCATTTCAGCATTTATGAAAATTCATCCCCTAAGGTGGTGAAAAAGGGGTTGAAAGTTTGTATGGAGATCAGATATTTAGTGAGTGCGGAATGCGGAACTTGAATCTTTGTATAAGGGCATAGGTACCTATTATGAGAATACAAGAAAAGTAATTTCAGCAACCAACATCAAAATCCACTTGACTTAAAACTTCATACAACTTGCTAAAAAATGTCAACATTGCTTGGATATGAAAATTATAGGTACTAAAGATGTAAAATGTTGAAGATAAGATTCCACGCGGACGAAGTCGCGGTGTTGCCCGCGACTTCGTCCGCGTGGAATTGATATTGCATACTCGTTATTACATATATTATTTTGCAGCGCTTCTTAGTTGAGCTATCTTTGCAGCGTTCGCAGAAATTTCTTCTGTTTTAATAATATCCGAATTTAATATTTGGCACTGTCTTCTAATTAAGATTTTGGTCACAAGCCAAAATAATTGTTTTTTCATGAAATCCTCATGTTCCTTACATGTCCACCAGGTTATGTTAATGTTTGCCGCAAAGAGTGTGCAAAACATTTGCCCGACATTTTCTTCATATAATAAATGACTATTTTTTTCAAAATAGTTTTTCGCTTCCTCAATTGTACGACACAGCTGGATAGATGGGTACGTTAATGATTTCTTTTCTTGCCACCACTCCCGCAAGCTTATAAATTTATACATTGGGTGATCTGTAACATCTTCCAGTTTCAGCAAATTAGAACACATTTGACAGCTTACGTTCTTCAACAGTCTATAAGCTATGTAACCGCTTAAATATACAATAGGTTGATTTTCTATGTCTGTTAAATCTGTTTCAATTTGCTCCTCTAATTCATTTTCAGGTATCATTAAAACAGGATATTCTTCTTCTTCATTGGTAGTCATTGATGTGAGTTTCTCATCACCATCAACATCATGTTGGCATAATGGATTGACAAGCAATAACTTGTTCAAATCTTCTTCGCAATTAGATCCTCGGTTATGTGGTGCATTCATTCCAGAAATATGAATTGATTTCAATGCACTTACAAAATGTGTGCAGGTAGGATTTCGATTTGTAGGGCTATTCTGTCGTATAAGTCCGAATAGGTTTTCAAGAGCGTCTTGATTCAGTGAGCGTAAATTCAAATAGTTAAATCCTTGATCCTTACAATAACACCAGATATCTTTAAGCGAATTTATGGTTACAATATAACCTTCCACGCATCTGACTCTTTTTAATCTTAACCTGCTATCTGATTTCATGAACTCCATTGACTTCAGCTTTTTCAAAAAACTATTCCAGATTTCTATGTGATTGGTTTTACGAGACACATTTTGTCTTCGTCCCTTTATTACATCTTTTGGGTTTGATGGGCCATTAGTAGAATCAAATAAATTATTAAGGTCCCGTACTACCTCGGATGTTTGTGCCACTTCTTTTCCGTACTCTGTGTCTTCATATTTTTCTGCAATCATCTTTAGAATAGCTGCGAAAGTATTACTTAGAGTTTGAGCGGCATATTTCACTTTCATTTTATGTTTTTGTTTTGGATCTAGCATTACAGAAGATACTTTATGAAAGTACAGCAGAAATTTTGTTAATTAAATTCCATCGCTTGCCTCTAGGTTTCCGGGCTTGATTTTTCAGAGAGTCTGATACAACATTTTTCAGAAAATCGGAATCTAATTTGTCCAAATCGACGGATGTTTTTGAGAGTGATGATAACAAACACTGTGTTCGCTGCAACTTTTTTACAAGTTTTTTTTTTCGTGGAGTCATTTCTATGTTGCTGTAGCCATATTTTGGCGGTGTTCCTCGTATACAATCTGTGGTTTTATTCGTTTTTACCCTTGAAGTCGAAGCATCATCTAAAACAAAATGATTTGTTAATAATAATTATGATTAGTAACAAATTGTTCATCACTACATAGTATAAAACAAAGTCGCTTCCCGCTGCCTGTCTGTATGTATGCTTAGATCTCTAAAATTACGTAAGCCCCCATTCGCACGGGAGCTTTTTCAACACGCGTTAAAAAGCGGCCAAGTGCGAGTCGGACTCACCCATGAAGGGTTCCGTAGCAGCAAGTAACATAATAAAATTGCGGTTTACGATTTATGACGTATTAAAAAAAAATACTTACCAGACCTGTCTCTGCGTGCCCATTGGCGTGAACAGCCGCAGCAACCTCGCGTTAGTCGCACACGCGACGACGTCGCTGCCCGCCGTGACGCACAGGATCTCCTCGGTATCGGGCATGGAAACGCTCCACTCCTTGCTGCTGCCGACCAGCGATATGCATACTAGTTTGCTGTAAGATATAGATATTTTTTTAATAGATTAGCTATTGCGTAGTCTATCTATAATAATCACCATTAAAATCTTGTGCATGTCTTATTCAACATAGGAGTTGGCATTACACACAATTCGATGTTCCGGAAAGGTCATACATAATAAAGGATTTGATTGTATAATCATCTTTTTGAAAGTTGCAAGCCTAACTCTGGTACCACCTTTTTTTTAATACCAGCACTTGTAGTCTGTATCTTTAGGTATTTAAATAAAAGTAAACAAACAATTTTTACATTTTCGGGTAGTTATAAGATTTATTGGTTAACCAACCAAATGCAAAACCGCCTAGATATGTCACCAAACGACCTGACTTTAACCTACGTTATTTGATCGTGTAATGTTTTCATCCAACCTCAACTGGCTTACTTAAGAAGCCATTTGAGGGTAGATTTTGTTTCATCATCATCATCATCATCATCTCAGCCATAAGACGTCCACTGCTGAACATAGGCCTCCCCCTTGGACCTCCATTCGTACCGGTTGGAAGTGACCCGCATCCAGCGTCTTTCGGCGGCCTCTTGATCGCGGCAAGCTGTGATTGGTCAGTTTCATTATAGTTGACTAAACAGAATCGATATGAATATTATAGTTGAGTTGGGAGCCCATACATTAAAAATACCCAATTGAAGTTTGGTATAAGAAATCTTAATTCAAGAATTATAGTCGACGAGTACAAAAAAAAGTTTTTATTGCACCATTAAAAGATTATTTGCATAAATCTGATTTGTCACAATTAGTTATAGAAATACCCATTAGCAAGGAAAATTCACCCTCATCTTCGCAAATCATTCATAATTATTAACCTTGAGATGAATGCATAGTGTTTCCCATTTTATGTATTCTTAAGGAAAATAACAACTAATTCAACTTAGGTATGCATTATATAATTTTTATAGACGTTTTTTTAACGTTATTAAAATGATATACATGGTGGCTAAAATATAACTGCATTCCCGTTGCCAGGCAGGTTTGGTATTATACTGAACAACTTTTACTATGGGGACAACACCGAAATGGCGAAAAAGAAAAGGGTGTTTCATACATTTTGGCTGGTTCATTTTCTATGGAAGGATAAGTAATTTTTTCACCATTAACCTAGTGTCAAATTGTACTGGTAAATAACCATGGTAACTCCAGGTTTAACCGGTTAACCCCGGGTTGGCGGAATGATACAAATGGGCCTAACTAACCTAGACGTTTCACAGGCCAACACCAGCACGCTCGCAGACAGGCTGGCCATGGTGTGATTCAGGTAGTTGTTGAGATTGATCCCGTGGTGGAGGTTGGTGTCGTGGAACTCTACGTCAATGGTCGACTCGCCGTTCTCCTGCGTGTGGCATCGGACCATGCCGATGTCGTTCCAGCACATGTATCTGGAATGGTAAAAACCATATGCAGTTAACAACATAATTTTAAGCTTTATAATAAATTAAAGGTTTTTTGAAGTACAATGAGCTGCGAATTTGCGTGGAGAAATTATGAATGAATTCATTCATAGTCGCCATGCACTTTTGCGGCTGATGGTACAAGGTGGTGAGTAACTTTGTGAACGCGAATCTAATTTGTATGTGCCGTGCCGCGACACGGGTCTTGACTCGTCTTCCTCTCTCACTGTCCCCAACCCTAGCGTTTCATTCTTGAGCTTCTCTAGTGATATAGCGTTGTCATCATCACCATTGTAGTATCTTAGATATATATTAACAGTTCTCGTACCTATGTTCAAGGTGTCCCGGGGTCGCAGAAAGCTGGAACGGCGCCTGCGGCGGCACCGTGGTCGCCGCCGGCTCGTGCCGCGACACGGGTCTTGACTCGTCTTCGTCTCTCACTGTCCCCAACCCTAGCGTTTCATTCTTGAGCTTCTCTAGCGATATCGCGTTGTCATCGTCGTCACTGTTATAGTTTTCGATCAAATTGTCCAAGTCATTACCTGAAATAAGAAATCATTAGTATTAAAACGTGAAGCCATCAGGTTGGCTGTTAATAAGGACAATTTTGTAACTGGGTCCACTTCTTTATTCCCTGATAGTTTTGCTCAATTTGGTGATTTATAATTATATACATTCGGCGACAGACAGAAAGAGATGGCGGCAAATTGTCAAAGGGAAGCTGTTCCCTAGAAGTGGCCACGACCCTCGGTGATGAGGAAACCGATGCAAGGAGGCGGAAGGAGGAGTTTATAATTATAAACCTACCATCATCAGCTCTCTCCACCATTTCAACATCGTCAGGCGCATCAGCATCAGCCTGCCATCAGCCTTGCTGTCCTTGCCATAGCAATTCATCAGTGCACCCAGCTGCCCGGACACATCGCAATACGCCAACACACCATTTCCTGAAAGATAAATAGTTTAGATACATACCAGTGGCGGCGCGTCCATAAAAGCCGATTCCCATCGGCTTGCCTGTTTTTGGACGTTTGAGCAGAGTTGTAAAGGAATATGTAAGCCAAATTAGCCCCAGCTTGCCTATGAATATGTTTGACGCGCCGCCACTGATACATACAATACAGGATACACAGAGACTTATTGGTCTAAGAAAAAAAACGGACCTACTTCAAATTCGACTGCTGAGTTAGATGGCGCTCCGGCTCAATACATTATGGGGTACAATAAAACAGATGATGATGATGATGATGATGATGAACGTACTAATTGTACGCATTAACCCCCTTATCCATAAACGCTTACTAAAGTTGACAAGCTGATAATAGTTTGTCCATTTCCATCATACTAATATACGTCAGAAAGGGACAAACGATTATTATCGGCTTGTGAACTTTAGTAAACGTTTATGAATAAGGGGGTAAGTCGTGGACAGACGCAAATGTATATGCAGCATAACTGTTAATTAGCTCACCACCCTTACAAATATGTATGGAATGTATGTCTACTAAAAGCATAGTAAATATAAGTTGGTCATGGTCATGGTCAACGAGCAGGTACGAACGCACTTGGAGAAAAACAAGATATTGCCAGAAGCACAATCGGGATTTCGCAAATATCATAGCACTACATCGGCTATTGCGCATTTGGTGGATGAGACACTTAAGGCTTCTAACGATGAACTTGCGACAATTCTTGTCTTGTTAGATTTTAGCCGCGCGTTTGACAGTATATTGATACCCGTGCTACTTAAAAGAATGAAGACCTACGGATTTTCTGAGTCACTTTGTAGATGGTTCTGTTCCTATTTCTCAGGCAGAAACCAAATAGTTGAATGCCCAAACGACGAAGGTAAAATTGCTCGCTCATCCCCCCGTATGCTCGACAGAGGAGTAATCCAAGGGTCAATATTGGGTCCGACTTTATACAGTCTGTACACTGTGTGCCTTCCCGAAGTTATCAAAAATTGTTCGTACCACATGTATGCAGATGACACGCAGCTAATGAAGCATATACGCCCCACTAAAACTGACGTCGCACTTGCAATATCGCAAATTAATACCGATTTAGAAGCTGTAGCAGGTTGGTCTAATGACAATGGCCTTATTATTAACCCTAAAAAATCTGTCTTCATTATTTTGGGAACAAAAAAGCAGATTGCTAAAGTACGTGAACTTGAAATCGACTTGCGAATATCAGGGCTGCCTATATCAGAAGAGAGACAGGTTAAAAATTTAGGCATCGTAATGGAGGAGTCGCTTCGATTTGAAGCCCATATAAACTCTAAAATACCAAAATGCTATGGTGCTCTAAAATCATTATATAAGCTTAGACCCTACCTAACACAAAATGTTCGCGAACGCTTGTCAGATGCGCTAGTTTTATCCCAACTGGATTATGGAGACGTTGTATATGGGCCTTGCATAAGAAAAAGAACAGAACGAGCGATTCAACGTGTACAAAATTCATGCATACGTTTCTGTCAAGATATCCCTCGTCGCTCACATATTAGCCCTTACCTTAATAAAGCGGGTAAACTGAATATGTCACACAGACGAATATTAAAGCTTGCGTCAATGGTATTTACGCTTAAACAATCTGGTATTCCACCCTATCTCGCGTGTAAACTTGAATGGAAGCCAAACCGAAAGTTGAAAGGTTTGCGTGAGCAACAAGAGCGTATCTCCCTTCCATTACTCCGGCTTCAGTCATTTAGAGGCAGCTTTCGCTATGCTGCGTCTAAATGCTGGAACAATTTGCCGCCACCAGTAGTTAACAGTAAGTCCCTGGCGGTTTTCAAACTACGTTGCAAGGCTTATTTGCTGGACCTCCAAAAGAATGTAACATACACTTTTGGTTGAGTGACCTGCTCTATAGATATTTAATTTTAGTAAAGTTAGCACTTTTTTATCCACTGCACATTGTTCGGTTTTGCTATCTTGTCCTACATGTAATAAATAGTGTAAATGTTTTTACTGTCCTTAGCTAGATACAAATACGGCGGTGGCAGAATAACAGCGTCCGTTGCTGCAAGTCTTTAGGGCCGCTGTGCCCCGAAGCCTTCTGGCACAGACATAAGCTGAGCCACTTACCTTTTCAATTAGTTTGTAAGCATTATCGTGTACTTTTATTATGTACCTGTGTTCAAACTTTTTGAATAAACGTCTTTTATTATTATTTTTATCTCCGTTTTAAAACTCTCGGGTCTTTCGAGCCCGGTCATTTATAAGGCGTGCGTGGGGATATGGATCCAACACGTAGAGGCCGTTTGGAGAGATTTGATGTCATGTAGAACGTATTATTATAAGTTTTATATACCTTTAGTAGTAGTAGTAGTAAAACACTTTATTGTACAAAAAACAAAACAAAACAGGAAAAATAACATTCGTCATTAGTACAAAGGCGAACTTATCCCTTTAAGGGATCTCTTCCAGTAAACCTTTGAGCAATTGAGGGAGAATTGGAGACGGTAGACATCCGTACTGTACCAACAGCGTAAATAAAAGAACAAGAAAAGAAAATTATAATGATAATAAAAACGAAAAGTTTCTTAGTTAATTATAATATTACCTTTAGGGTTCCATGCTATCGCTGTAACATTATGTGATGTGGGATGCTCGATGATGCCCGTGCAAGTACCGGACTGTACTTCCCACACTGCTATCTGCCCGGCTATGGTGCTTGCCGCCAAATATTGACCACATGGTGAAAAGCGACATTGGGATATTGCACATTTTATCTGAAATATACAATTGCAATACTAACTAACAAATCTAACAATCGCAACTTCAAATCGTAGAAAAAATCTGGCTTAAGTAGCAGGGGCGGCGCGTGAAACATATCCGTAGGCAAGCCAGGGCTAATAAAATTTGGCTTACATATTTCTTTTACAGCTCGAACGTCCAAAAACAGGCAAGCCGGTGGGAATCGGCTTTAATGGACGCGCCGCCACTGTTAAGTAGGCTCCTTTATAATCCAATATATTATTGGAAAGAGTGAACAATTATGTATTCCAGTATAATTTGTGCACAAAGTCCATTGAATTGTATGGAGGTCCCACCTGGCCTAGATCCCGAAAAGGTAACAGGAACTTGTTAGTGGCGGCGGCGGCGGCGTAGGTGCTAGGTAATTTCGTCATTATATATAACGAAATCGTCTAGATCCCGAAAAGTCGGCCAAGTTACTGTTTATTAAAAAAACGCACCTATATTCTTGCTCAAATACTAAATGTTTGGTTTTTTTTTAATAAAGAATGCTAAAAATATAATATTTGACGTTTTTTAAGTACCAAATCTTGACATCCGCATCCGCAGATGTGAGGCTTTAAATATCCGCATCTGGGGATGTCAATAAATCTGCATCCGCAACATCCCTGGTTTACATATAAAGATCTTTACAATTCAAATAATCACAGGAAATTTGTAGTGCAACTCACCTCACTTTTAGTGCTTGTCATAATTTGTGTTACCGATGCAGTAAATCTAGTGACAATACCGTCTTTGTCGAAAGCCGGGAATGTGTAAGCTTGTACAGCATGATTATCAGTAGCCACATACAGCCTCTTGTCTTTAAAACACACCGCTGTCGCGCTCTCTCCAACGCAATGGGAGTTACGATCGTCGTCTTTTATGTCAACCCATATTCGAACATCTCCGTCATTGCCGCAAGTAATTATATGCCTGAAGAGTAAATATATTTGTTTATAATCCAAATACTTATAGTATTAAAACATAAGCAATAGAAATAAAAACTCACTGTCCGTCTTCAGTGTAGCAAACATCCGTATAACCCTCTGCATGAGCATATCTTAGGGGTCTACTATCTATTTTCATTTTTATCTAAATTAATCGCATGTGATTTAATCCGTAATTATTAAACTATTTTAACTTGCACAAAATACATGAACAACCTCAAAACAAATCGACTAAATTTGACTTTGACGTTTCATTTGGCGGGAACAAACTTCCATCATTTCAATCTGTTCGAGTAACTAATAAAATCGTTACAATCATTTCGAAGTTCGCAAATTGCGGGGATTTTTCTCTGTCACTCTAATTACGCCTTAAAAAAAGCAAAAAAAAACCGGGCAAGTGCGAGTCGGACTCGCGCACGAAGGGTTCCGTACCATAATGCAAAAAAAAAAACAAAAAAAGCAAAAAGAAAACGGTCACCCATCCAAGTACTGACCCCTCCCGACGTTGCTTAACTTTGGTCAAAAATCACGTTTGTTGTATGGGAGCCCCATTTAAATCTTTATTTTATTCTGTTTTTAATATTTGTTGTTATAGCGGCAACAGAAATACATCATCTGTGAAAATTTCAACTGTCTAGCTATCACGGTTCGTGAGATACAGCCTGGTGACAGACGGACGGACGGACGGACGGACGGACGGACGGACAGCGAAGTCTTAGTAATAGGGTCCCGTTTTACCCTTTGGGTACGGAACCCTAAAAACGGTCACCCATCCAAGTACTGACCACTCCCGACGCTGCTTAACTTTGGTCAAAAATCACGTTTGTTGTATGGGAGCCCCATTTAAATCTTTATTTTATTCTGTTTTTAGTATTTGTTGTTATAGCGGCAACAGAAATACATCATCTGTGAAAATTTCAACTGTCTAGCTATCACGGTTCGTGAGATACAGCCTGGTGACAGACAGACGGACGGACGGACGGACGGACGGACGGACAGCGAAGTCTTAGTAATAGGGTCCCGTTTTACCCTTTCGGTACGGAACCCTAAAAAAATACTTACTAGATCTCGTTCAAACCAATTTTCGGTGGAAGTTTGCATAGTAAATGTAGTTACAGGGGGGGGGGGGACACATTTTACTAATGGGGCTAACGGATTTTGAAGAGTTTTTTTTAAATAGATAGAATGATTCAAGAGGAAGATTTATGTATCATTTGTTAATCCGTGTGAAGCCGGGGCGGGTCGCTAATTAATAATAACTATTAACCGACCTGGTGTACTTTTATCAGAAATCTCGTATGTTGAAGTCGATGGCACGTTCTTTGGATCATAACCCTTATTTCGCTTTGAACTTGGGGAATCATCATCTTCACCTTAAACAAGATTTTAAAATTACGTTATATTTAAAGGAAAGTCACAAAATATATTTTACAGTACATATGGTCCTATTTTCCCGCACGAGTGCGTAAAATAGCACTTTTCGTGCGATGTCAAAAGTTTAAAGGGCCATATGTAGGTACTGTAAAACGTTGTACGATACACGTGCGAATAGGTAATTAGCAACTCGTGTAGATTTAAAACGATATTTCAAATTTCCTCTTTTCCGCACTTGTATCGTAATTCGTAATAGTACATTACTACAGAGGCCGTGAAGTAAGGGATTGCAGGATTGCGATAGACGGCTGAGTCGTAGACGAGGCCGGATAAAGCGAGTCTTGCAATCTCTGTTCCGGCCAAGGATTGTATTAGTGCTTTTCTCAAACATTGCATAAAATAAATTTAATAAATTAAAAACGTTATAAGAAAATATTATAATTAAAATAACTACTAAGTAATGAAGGAAATTATTTATTTTAGGTTGTAAAGTAGAAACAATTGCTTCATAAGTCAGAAACGCGCATGTGACACCCTTAATATAGCAACATCCATAGATTACGAAAACCACTTAGCGTTGCTTGTTAGTCTCTATAGGCTACGGTGGCCAAAATCGAGAAAACAACTGTCTAAAAATTTAATTTAGCGCGGAGCAATTACCAGGACCTCATGAGTTACGAGAAGGCGTTAAGAGCGCTATTACATTTCGGGGTTGAGCGAGTTTAGGTATTTTACGCGCTGCGGCAGGCCGTGCGTGCTCAGTATGCCGATTCCTTCTACCACACTCGCACTACAATGATGGATTAAACATTCTTGATCCTTCGCGAAGCATATTGAAATCAACCATAACAACACTAACTGTACTTAACTTTTAAAGTCCTAAAACTGTTATTTGGTAAGTACGAAAATACTAAATGCAGTGCAAATGTACATAGGGGCTGTTCATAAATTACGTCATCTATTTTTGACGATTTTTGACCGGGGCCCCACCCCTCAAATCATCCAAAACTCATGCTTCGGATGACTCTGTTTCCTCCTACGTCATGCTACATCATCCGATCTCTAGACCCCCCCCCCCCCCCCTCCTTCCATTTGAAACGACGTAATTTATTAATAGCCCCATACTCGTACTTATGAAGGTATATTACTCGAAAGAAATTATAGGTACTCGCTTATTTACATGTTTCGTCATTGCATTTGGTACCTATAGGTTGTAAAGTTTGTATCAACGAGGGTTTAAAAACGAACTGGTATGACCACATTCCGGCTCCATCATCAGACCTTGAGTACTATCTTGTGTCAAAGATCTTGTTGAGACAAATCAAACGAGCCCAAACACGAAGTGGTTTAGTTGCATGGTTGATTGGTACCGGTGACCACCTTCCGGCTCCATCATCAGACCTTGAGTACTATCTATCTTGTGTCAAAGATCTTGTTGAGACGAATAAAACGAGCCTAAACACGAAGTGGTTTAGTTGCATGGTTGATTGGTACCGGTGACCACCTTCCGGCTCCATCATCAGACCCTGAGTACTATCTTGTGTCAAAGATCTTGTTGAGACGAGCAAATGAGCAACTTCATGTCTTCATTTCATGATATTAACGCATACATTTCGAAGTATGTTTGAGAAAATAACAATTTTTTCTCAAACATGCAATGAAATGTCGTCGCTCCGGGCGTTATATCAGGCTTCGAAGTATCACGTTTAGGGCGGAGCAACTCCAGAGAACTGTAAAGGAATTTCATACAAAATTGAACGCCTATACTGCAAAACGTAATTCAAGACCAAAAAAAGTATGACAATGTTGCCACTGCAATAATTTGTTTGTAAAATTGTAAATTCCTTTTGATAAATAATCATGTTAAGATAATTTATTCATTAGTAATTTTACTCCTACTATTTAAAAAAGTACTTTTAGTTACTTATTTGTACATAAATACAAGACGCGCTAGTAAAAAAGTGGCAACATTTCTTACTTTTTTTGGTCTTGAATTACGTTATCTAGAGCGGCTACCGCGAAAACCGAAATTCGCAAATTGCGGGGATCTTTCTCTTTTACTCCAACGAAGGCGTAATTAGAGTGACAGAGAAAAATCCCCGCAATTTGCGAACTTCGATTTTCGCGGTTATAGCCCAGTTTAGGCGGCCGGGAAGTAATAATTAAAGTATTATTTTAATCTTTTACCTTCTAGTTTGCGTTTTTGTCCTGAGACTCCTCCAGCAGAAACTACTGTAACATAACATTATTAAATTATGTACTTGCCTTTATTCAGTTTAAGAATAAAAAGCGGCAAAGTGCGAGTCAGACTCGCCCATGAAGGGTTCCGTACCAGCGAGTAACATAATAAAATTGCGGTTTACGATTTATGACGTATTAAAAAAAAATACTTACCAGGCCTCGCTCAAACCAATTTTCGGTGGAAGTTTGCATGGTAATGTACATCATTTTTTTTTAGATTTATCATTCACTTATTTTAAAAGTTACAGGGGGGGGGGACACACATTTTACCACTTTGTAAGTGTCTCTCGCGCAAACTATTCAGTTTATAAAAAAATGATATTAGAAACCTCAATATCATTTTTGAAGACCTATCCATAGACACCCCACCCGTATGGGTATGATGAAAGAAAAATTTTTGTGTTTCAGTTCTAAGTAGGTATGGGGAACCCCCAAAATTTATTGTTTTTTTGTGTGAAAATCTTAATGCGGTTCACAGAATACATCTACTTACCAAGTTTCAAGAGTTCTTACAGTTTCGGAAAAAAGTGGCTGTAACATACACGGACAGACAGACGGACAGACAGACGGACAGACAGACGGACAGACAGACGGACAGACAGACGGACAGACAGACGGACAGACATGACGAACCTATAAGGGTTCCGTTTTTTGCCATTTGGCTACGGAACCCTAAAAAAAGGTAGCAAATTATGAATACTAATAAAATTTTAATACCTATTTCTGAATGATGTGGTGTCATTTTATCAGAAATCTCGTAAGTTGAGGTCGATGGCACACTGTTTGGGTCATAACCCTTATTTCGTTTTGAATTTGTGGAATCATCATCTTCACCTTAAACAAGGTTGTAAAATTACGTTATATTCAATTCAAACGAAAGTCAAAAAATAAAAATATAATTAAAGTATTATTTTTATCTTTTACCTCCTAGTTTGCGTTTTTGTCCTGAGACACTTCCAGCAGAAACCACTGTAAAGCCCGCTCCACACTCGTGCGCGAATCGCGGCGCGAAGCCGCCACCGCGAGTCTGGAGTCGATTTCGCATATCAGCGAACTAGACTCCACACTCGCGTTCGCGGCTTCGCCCGCGATTCACGCGCATAGTCTGGAGGGCGCTTAACATAATCAAACATTTTAATTTACTTGCCTGATTTTAGTTAAAGAAAAGCGGCCAAGTGCGAGTCGGACTCGGCCATGAAGGGTTCCGTACCAGCAAGTAACATAATACAATAGCGGTTTACGATTTGGTAATGGTAATGTACATCATATATATTTTTTAGATTTATCATTCTCTTATTTTGGAAGTGTCTCTCGCGGCTCGCGCAAACTATTCAGTTTAGAAAAAAATGATATTAGAAACCTCAATATCAATAGACACCCCACACCCATATGTTGATGAAAAAAAAATTTTTGAGTTTCAGTTCTAAGTATGGGGAACCCCCAAAATGTATTGTTTTTTTTTTCTATTTTTGTGTGAAAATCTTAATGCGGTTCACAGAATATATCAACTTACCAAGTTTCAACAGTATAGTTCTTATAGTTTCGGAAAAAAGTGGCTGTGACATACGGACGGACGGACAGACAGACAGACATACAGACAGACAGACAGGTATGGCGAATTCATAAGGGTTCCGTTTTTTTTGCCATTTGGCTACGGAACCCTAAAAACCGGGCAAGTGCGAGTCGGACTCGCGCACGAAGGATTCCGTACCATAAAGCAAAAAAAAATGGAAAAAATTCAAAAACAAAACGGTCACCCATCCAAGTACTGACCACCCCGCGTTGCTTAACTTTGGCCGTTTTTTTTTGCTTTTTTTTGTTTTTTTTTTTGCATTATGGTACGGAACCCTTTGTGCTCGAGTCCGATTCGCACTTGCCCGGTTTTTCAAACTCTGGAACAATAGGGAATGACGATAGAATTTCGTCCGAGAGGGGCGCCTTGAGATTTAGGCTTGGTACCGCATTCCTTTTTAGCCTGTTTCCATTTTTGTTGAAGGCAGTTGGAAGAAAATGATCTCCACAAATAAATTTATTTTCGTTTAATCTTTGTATGGGTAAATATACCAAATCTTCGTTGCCGGTCAACTTTACCCATAATCGACATCTGAAATAAAGGGATTATCGACAAGTTGTTCGCACACTATTCGTGTCCTTAGGTTACCTAGTTTTTTACAAGAAGAACCTATTCACAGAATGTTTTCGTTTTAATCAAGGATTGTAAACGATAAAAACTGCTCCAAACTAATTAAATTAGTATCTGGTAACGACTCAAAATGAAAATATCGCATAAAACATCAGTTTATCGACCTGTTGGGGTCAAGCGGAAATCTCGCCAAAAATATATCAGAAGTTAATCTTCTTACACGCCTGACCCCACAAACTTCACATTTTCGCAAAGATTTGCCCCCCATTTAAGTAAAAGAGAAAGTTATTTTGTCTTATACTCAAAAATAATCACTTAATATTACCGCTGTCACGAAAATTTAAAATGACGGTTGACGTTTTACCGATCATACCAACCTAAAGAAAAGTAAGTATAATACGACTAAGTTGAAAGCAAGTATGGTATGTGCTACCAAAATGCAACAACAGTCATTTTAATTCGATAAGATTATTTCTATGCCTCAATGTTGGTAACAAGTACGTTCATAGTTTATCATAGTATGGGGTGTCGATGGGCTGGTGTGACAGTTCAGCATGGCGCTTTTGACATGTCAGATGTGAAAACGATTCCAGTAAAAATTAGAAATAATTACGAATATGCCGTGCTGCTTCATTTTGGAGTGTAAAAACACTAGCGGGACAAAAATATTAGAGGCATTTCATATCATCGGTAAGTATTATTTTATGTAATATTTCAATAATTTATTACATTTTCGGTTTCCGCAAGGATTTTATGATTGTTTAGTACAAAAATCAGATTTATGTAAATGAGATAAGGTTGATATCTACTTAGCGTAAAAGTCATGTACGTGTGCGCTATTCGCCCACAGTGCGAGGACCATATCAAAAAAGTTATCGATGTCGATGTTCGTATAAATATACACAGTTCGGTTTGTTTATGTTCATACATGTTCTTAATAATTTATTTTTGTTTTGCCTCTGGACGATCATATCAAAAAAGTCGTACTTATTTATTCCAATTCAATGGATTATTTGATTTTAAGTTTTTCTTATAGTATAGTATCTAGTCTAGTATCCATACATATTTGTCAATTTTCTCTATTAAATACGAGTAGGTAAGGTGTCAGTTTTAAGCTGTCACATAATTTTACTGCCGGGTATTTGCTGGCCAGTCTAAAGGCCGCTCCACAAGCTTGCACAAATCTTGAAGCGTTCTTCACATTGGATGCGAGTACGCACCATGCTCCGGTAAAAACGTGCATAGTGCTATCTCGCTCGTACATCAGAGCGGCATTTCTATCCGCATTATTGCGATAAGTTGATAACCGTCTAAGTGCAAAAAATATTGTTAATATTTCCATTGTTTATAATTAGCATTTTTTAATAATTTTGCATACGAGCTTATATCGGAGATTCATATTGATGTATGACACAACATTATTGCTTTGTTTTGCCTTAAAATAATAACGTGCTAGTTAATAAGTATTGTTAACACTTATTAACTACACTTACACTTACTTGCGTATTTTTTACGCACGCATCTAGTGAGGATATTAATTGCAGGTAAAAAATACGCATCTCGCGTATTTTTCACGCACGCACACACGCATCGCGGTGGGAGGATAAGAAATTTGATTTAATTAAAAAAAACTATAAGTACACAACGGGTTAGCATTAATTGTCGCTAGCAGGTTATTATTTCGCGTCATTACAAAGCAATATTGTTCTGGGGTGTGCTAAAGAGTAACAGTTTTTATTATATACCTACTCGCTTACAGTTATGTGCGTGGTTGGTGGCGTGATTACTTTCAATACGAGATTTTTTTTATTAAAAAGTAAGTAGGTAAGTACCTAATCGTCGAAAATAAAGTAATACATATGTATAAAAAAACTGAATAGTTTACGTGTACATTGATAATTAATAAGCGTTTATCGATATCACACCGAATCATGCACATCCCTATCGCATGTGTCAACCTCATAGTCGAATATTTTATCCTATCGCATTCACTCTTGGAAAAACCATGCAAGTGTAAAAGGGATAGAGCATAAATGACAATTTGTCAATGATTTGTGTATTTTTCCAAAAAATAAAAATCGTAGTGCAATTTTGACATAATTTTCTTGACTGTAAAGTTCAAATTACTGTGATGGGCAAGGGCTCATAATTCCTTTCGAAATAAGAAAATATGGCCAATTTTTGTGACAGCGTTTTGGCGACATAGGTTCTCATACTAATCCAGGCACATGCCGTTTCCCGTCAGAGCGCGGCGCGCTCATTCTTTCTTCCGTGTATGCAACTAACTAGAGTAAAGCCCCCTCCAGACTATGCGCGTGAATCGCGGGCGAAGCCGCGAACGTGAGTGTGGAGTCGATTTCGCTGTCTGCGAAAATCGACGCCATACTCGCGTTCGCGGCTTCGCGCCGCGATTCGCGCACGAGTGTGGAGGAGGCTTGACACGGGTAACATCCAAATGAAAAGGGTAAGTAGGGGCAAGTACAGTCTGTCAAATCATTTCCTTCCGTAGAAAAAAGCGGAAAATTAAAAAAAATGTATGTGTGATATACAGGGCGTCCCACGGCGATGCCACATGGAGGAAAAGTACCTTAAATATTATAGATAGCATATTTTGCTGAAAGAAGACTTCATTTTATTTTTAAAACTTAGTAAAGTTGCATTCATACTTTTTTAATTTTTTTTGAAAAAAAATGTATGGAAAAAAATTATCGCGTCATTGGAGGAAAAGTACCTTAATTATTGTAAATGAACATCTTACTGAAAGAAGACATTATTTCGATTTAAAAAAACAAGTTAAATTGCATTTTAAATAATTTCATGGTTAAACCGGGAATCGAACCCGCTACACGAGAAAAAAAAATACCTTGTACCAAAAAAATAATTCTCACATTGAAGCCTTTCGATCGGTATGACAAAGCTACAAGGTATTTTTTTTTCTCGTGTAGCGGGTTCGATTCCCGGTTTAACCATGAAATTATTTAAAATGCAATTCAACTTGTTTTTTTAAATCGAAATAATGTCTTCTTTCAGTAAGATGTTCATTTACAATAATTAAGGTACTTTTCCTCCAATGACGCAATAATTTTTTTCCATACATTTTTTTTCAACAAAAAATTAAAAAAGTATGAATGCAATTTAACTAAGTTTTAAAAATAAAATGAAGTCTTCTTTCAGCAAAATATGCTATCTATGATATTTAAGGTACTTTCCCTCCATGTGGCATCGCCGTGGGACGCCCTGTATATAATTGCATGACACTGATTTAAACTTTCACGATTATTTAACATTATGAAACTACACAACGGGACTTAATCGCGTATTTAAGTTTTAGATTTACCTCCGACGTTTCGAGGACGGCGTTAAAACTTAAATACGCGATTAAGTCCCGTTGTGTAGTTTCATAATATATTGCATGGTTTAGTAATAAATAAAATTTTATAAAATCAAATCTAAATTTTAGCACTAAATGTAAATTCTTAACCCTTGCGTGTAAAGCCCCTACTTAAACACGCTGGCTGTATGAGATTATTCCAATGTCACCCACCGAAGAAAAAAAAAACATACTTTCATCTTTCATGACGCCATGACAGGTCACGTGATGTAAATTTTTGTCGGGCATGCGCGACATCACGAATTTTACAAGTGATTTTGAAACGATGGACCTTTTCGCGGAGAAAATTGTTATAAAATACTCTATTACGAACCAAAATTTCGATTACAGTGCATAAATTCTCGTGTGTCTCAAGTGTTTGTGTTTCAAATTGATTTGTGCAAGGAAGTGTTACTTCGCAAAGGTCAGTTTCTCTAAAAGGTAATGTCTCCCCCAAATGGTATTTTTGCGGTGGATAACTTGACAAATTCTTTGTTTTGCTCGTGACTCAGTTTCCCATTATATCGGTGTTAGGGATGGGGAGTTATTTACGTATTTACATAGGTTAAATCGCTTTATAACGGTCGCAGTTGCGGTTTGCGAATTACTGCCATTTGATTTGACATCTTTTGTCGAGACATCTCCACATATTTAGTTGATGAATTCAAGGTTTTTAAGTAACAGTGACCTTAAAAAATAACGCTCTACTCATTTAAAAAGCTAAACTACATGTTATTTTGATTTAGGTCATGGGAATAGTGCATAAATTTGCATTTAATTCGTATGGGTGTTGTAGTTTCGTGCAAGGCTGATTGTCGACGGTCGGCAGTATCAAACGAGTTAATATTTCTCCAACAAGCTTCAATTGGTCGTTGGTACGATGACATCACTACGGATATCGTGCCTACGTACATTCAGACGTATATGTAAACAATATGCAGTACTTATTGGTATGATATTGAAATGAAACAATCATTCTCATAGTTAATAAGGAAAACCGTACCTAGTGTTAGTAACGTATGGCTTCGGATAATCTCATTAAATAAGTTACTGATGTAGATATTCTGTGGTCTATGGTTAATCCAAGAATTCATAATCCAGCCAGTGAAACCTTAATGTTTCATAATATACATTAAGTAATAATTAATAAGTTAATAATAATAATGTCGCTTTTTGTGGGGGCCCATCTTGTGGGGAGAAATCATTGTCTGCCAGAAATAGAATCACATACTGTTTTACTACGCAGACATCCGGTTTTAAATCCCATAACCCAGAAATTGGGCCATCATATTCACCCAACAGCCTAGTTCATTTTAGATTCCATCAACAGTCCTTGCACCCTGGCGGGTGCTTCCTCTGCGTGCATTCACTTGGTGTACCCCTGGGGTACATTTCAAAGTGTCAAAAGGGCCTCTATTGTGTTGACTTAGGCTCCAATGTCCAGAACACCGTTGTTCCGTGATGGGAAAGTCATACAAAAAAAAGTTGATAAGTATTCAAATAGGAAGAAGCGTGAAACACAGTAGGAAATAGTTTCAGTGAAATCAGAAAAATACATAGCAAGCCATCAATATCGATTTGATCCCTCTGGATCAGGGGTTTCCAAACTAATACCCAACTATTGTACAAACCGACCTGCAAAGAGGCAGCTAAAACACACTAAGACACATGACCGTAGTCTAGAATAGAAGAGTAAGTATAGAAGCAGTTCCTGCCCTAAATGCTCTAATCTTTGACATAGTAAGCGCTGGTGGCGTAGCGGTGAGAGCGTGCGACTTGCAATCTGGAGGTCGCGGGTTCGAACCCCGGCTCGTACCAATGAGTTTTTCGGAACTTATGTACGAAATATCATTTGATATTTACCAGTCGCTTTTCGGTGATGGAAAACATCGTGAGGAAACCGGACTAATTCCAATAAGGCCTAGTTTACCCTCTGGGTTGGAAGGTCGGATGGCAGTCGCTTTCGTAAAAACTAGTGCCTACGTCAAATCATGGGTTTAGTTGTCAAGCGGACCCCGGGCTCCCATGAGTCGTGGCAAAAATGCCGGGATAACGCCAGGAAGAAGAAGACTTTGACATATTGGCAGACTGACACAGCCACAACTGTGCGCAGTGGTTTAATGGGCAGGTGTAAGTGACCCTAAAGATAAATATATTAAATTGTCGGGTGACAAGTAAAACTCACTAAGTACTATCAAAAAAACTGGTCAAGTGCGAGTCGGACTCGCGTTGCAAGGGTTCCGTACATCACACAATTTTCAATATTTTTTTTGTACGTGGAACGTGACGTGAGTAAAACGTCTTGAAAAACCCGAATGGGTCAATCAAAAACCAAATGTAACATAAAGTTTTCTGGCGTGGTGGCTTATATCTCTGCAACTATGCAAAGTAGCGTAGATAGGAAGATTAAATGCCGAACAATAGTACAAGTGTCCAAATGCGAAGACTGAAGACCGAGCTCCGCGTAGGGCTGATAGCTCGCGTCCGACGGGTGGCGCTTCCTACAACTTTCGCAAGTGTTTTAAGCCTTTATACGTTAGAGGGAATATATTTCCCACCTAATTTTGAACTTTATTTCAAAGGGATAGGGTTCAATTTTGCATAATTCCTGACTCCCTTGTGCCTTATAAAGGGCCGAAAGCCGAAGAGAGATAATACCTACAGGGTGGCCAAAACATAAGTGCATTCCCTCAGCCAGGGAGGTTTTGGGATTATACTGAGCTTTACAACTTTTACTATGGGACCAATGCCGAAATCGCAAAAAAAAATGTATCCATCCATAGAAAACGGACCAGCCAAAATTTATGAAACTGCCAAATTTTTCTTCGCGTTTTCGGGGTTGCACGTTGGCAACAACTGGAATACACTTATTTTTTGGCCACCCTGTATAGTGCTTTTTAAAACACGTAACAATAGTAACCTAATCAATCAGTACTACAAGTACTATTGCGGCTGTGTGCCAGATACAGCCTGGTCGCATTTTTTGCCTTCAGACCGACTCACGCTTGAAGCTAAAGTCACGCCTCCTCGGGACGCTTCGGGCCTTCGGCCCTATGCGGATATCGGCCTAGGGCCTTCGCAATAGCTGTCTACATCACGTTTCACTTAAACCATTGCGGCTGTGTCCCTAAAATAACCTAAACCGCATTTTTGTTCTTAAATCCGACTCACGCTTGACTCTAGATTTCTAATAGGTTTTCCTGTCATCTTTAGGTAAAGGACTATTCAGTGTATTTTTTTCAGAATTTTAGACCCTGTAGTTTCGGAGATAGAGGGGGGAATGGTCATTTTTTGTCTATTTTCTTGAATAACTTCTAAACTTTTTATCGTAAATTTATAAAAAAAATATATTTGAGATTCTCACAATGAGCTCTTTCGTTTGACATGTAACACGATATAGTTTGCAAAACTTTATTCTTTAATTTTATCGTTTACCCCCCAAAAGTAGCCCTTATGTTTAAAATTCATTTGTTGACGTTACATATCCGTCTTTGGGTTCCAAACTTACATATGTGTACCAAATTTCAACTTAATTGGTCCAGTAGTTTCCGAGCAAATTGGCTGTGACAGACGGACGGACAGAGACGCACGAGTGATCCTATAAGGGTTCCGTTTTTTCCTTTTGAGGTACGGAACCCTAAAAATAAAGTAACAGTGCACTTTATTACACTGGTAACACGGTTTATTGTCCAATAATTTCAATGGTGTTAGTTAGTGACTTTTGATTGTCACCCGATGAAATATTTCATCAATGCCAGCTTCTGGTGGAATGTGTGTGACTACGATATATTTTTATAACATCTTATTGTACCACATTTAAAGCGAAATAAAGATATTTGTAGGTATTTGTTTATTGTATTTGTAATGGTATTCAATTTAAATAATATCACATGTATTTTCTCACGGAAGATTCATTGTTTATATGAAAGCTATGGGAAATAAACTAATTAACTCATACACATTCAAATGTTGACAGATTTCTTTATTTGACCATTCATTCTATAGGTTACAACTGAAAAAGGCTGTTTTTAGGGTTCCGTAACCAAAGGGTAAAACGGGACCCTATTACTAAGACTTCGCTGTCCGTTCGTCCGTCCGTCCGTCTGTCACCAGGCTGTATCTCACGAACCGTGATAGCTAGACAGTTGAAATTTTCACAGATGATGTATTTCTGTTGCCGCTATAACAACAAATACTAAAAACAGAATAAAATAAAGATTCAAATGGGGCTCCCATACAACAAACGTGATTTTTGATCAAAGTTAAGCAACGTCGGGAGTGGTCAGTACTTGGATGGGTGACCGTTTTTTTTTTTTGCTTTTTATTTGTTTTCTTTTTTGCATTATGGTACGGAACCCTTCGTGCGCGAGTCAGACTCGCACTTGCCCGGTTTTTCCACTAGATATGATTGAATGAATACTCATTTTTTGCTTATTTTCTTGAATAACTTCTAAACTGTTTATCCTAAATTTACTTTAAATATTTTATTTTCACTACAAAACATCAATTAACATTACTGGTACACAAGTCAATCTTAAAATCTACTTAATAATCTACAAAATAAATGACCTAACTTAAAATCTAAACACATTACTAAAGTCTATCAGCCCCATCCCGACCCCCACCCAGCCCAAATCTGCCAAAGATACTAGCGGCATTACCGCGCTGGATGGCAAGCGATATATCGGTTGGACTAGGTAGGAGCCTGGCCGGGAATCGCATCCCCTCCTCCTAAATTCCTAAATTCATAAATAAAACATACTTAAGATTTTAACATAAATGAGCTAGCTTTCATTTGATATGTAGGTCTTTGGGTCACAAATTTTCATATGTGTACCAAATTTCAACTTAATTGGTCCAGTAGTTTCTGAGAAAATAAGCTGTGAGAGACAGACACGCATGAGTGATCCTATAAGGGCACAGAATAAATAAAAGTACTACCGTACAGAAAGGAAACTTCCTACAAAACCGAAGTTTGACAGCGGTTCAGGGTCGAATCATGCTATCCCTTTCTAATATATGACACTATCCCTTTCGGCTATTTAGGGTTGTCAAAATTCAAGTGATTATCTTATCTGTGGTCGTGCACGCAGAAGGTAGTCAAGTGGTGCCAACCCTAATAATTGCTCGGAGCAATGCTGAGCCGAGCGGAGCCGAGTTTGACCGATCTCAGGAGTTTCGCACCCCTGATAAGGGTTTCGTTTCTTTTCCTTTTGAGGTACGGAACCCTGAAAAACAGACAGCAGCTAATGTGACATCATTCAAGACCAAATCACACATCAAGAGATGATGACATTCTATTGAATTTAATATTTTAGATTTTTATCAATCTCTAATCTTATAGCAATAAAATGAGTAATTAAATTTCAAAATGTATCCGAGTCGGTCTTACTTCATGTTTATGTTATTTATAGTTTGTATCAGGAAGGTATTAATCTTATCTGATAAGTATGTCATAATTCGGAGGGGCAATAACTTGAGGCTATTTATACATTCCTTTGATGTTTTAAGAATGGTTTCTTAAAAGTGGTTCAGCCAGGGTTAATTAAGTTGTCAACGACTTAAATAGATTACTTAAGGCGCCGTGAGTTCAGATTTCTCTCTCACTCTCGCTGAGCGTGAGAGAGACAGCTGTGCGTGCCGGGGATCATGGATATCATTGTTTTTGTATTGATATTAGTTAGTTTTCTCACAAATTAAATAGATTACTTAAGGCGCCGTGAGTTCAAATTCCTCTCTCACTCTCACTGAGCGTGAGAGAGACAGCTGTGCGAGCCCAGGATCACGGATATCATTGTTTTCGAATTGATATTATAGTTCGTTTTTTTTATTTAGCATTAGAAAGAACTTGCAAGAAGGTAAGCGATCTTGGCATCTTTTAATTGAAAAACCCTTTTTAAAAATCAAAAACTATTACTTATGAAAGCAGAAGAATATAAATGATCGTATTAGATTCATTAATTGTTACATATTTGCCGTCACTTATTTTTAAAATGCGTTTTTCAATTAAAAGACACATCAAGATTGTTTACCTAATTTCTAATGCTAAAAAAAACGAAGTATAGTTAGTTTTCTCACAAAAAAGTAATTGATGAGTCCAATCATATTTAGAAGCAATTTACACATTAAATCTGTTATTGATTTTTTCTTTTGTGGTGCAATAATAGTCATTTACGATATAAGTGCAGAAAAGAGGACATTCTAAACGAGTGGCGATAAATTAAAACACGTCCGAAGGGAGTGTTTTATTTAAATCGACATGAGTTGCGAATTACCATTTCACAGGTGTATCAACGTTTTGCAATATGTACTTAATATGGCCCTTAAAATTTTTGATATATGCACGGAAAGTGCTGTTTCCCGCACTAGTGCGGGAAAGTAGGACCATAAGTTATGTACTGTAGGTGTAAGTGTATTTACTTGCTTAGTTACATAGCTAAGCCTAGCAGTTTTTATCACCAACTGTTTTAAAAGTACAGTTGGTGATAAAAACTTAATCATAATTATTAAAGATGCACCGGATACCGGATAGTAACATTGCTTGATTTCGGAGTAAACAAATTGGATTTAAGAAACAGACACGGTCATAGTCACACTTGTTTATTATTTTAAAACAATTTAATCATTCCACTGACTAGAAAACAGGTTAAACCTGCAGAATGCGCACCTGAAAAACCGAAATGTAGGTTAGTTCCACTGAGCGAATATTCGGCGGCCGGATACCGGATATTCGGCCGATGGTCAGGCCGAATATCCGGTATCCGGCCAAACAACTATCCGTTACATCTCTAATAATTATTTCCAAACTTATTTCTAACACTATATCTCTTTGTTCACAGGTAACAAAACCATGTGAGAAGTGCCTTAGCACTACCCGTGTGAAGTGCTCAGTTAGTGTTAAACTATTAGTGCTAGCGAAGTGCAGTGCGAGCAGCAAAGTGTAGTGCGAGTGAGATGAGAGCTGAAGAGGCTTGGACAGTTTGTGTTACGAGAGAGGTCGCCGAGGATTGATTAGGAATACAAGGTATTTATATTATGTTAAATACAATAAAAATTAAATACACTTAACACTTATAAAAAAACACAAGCAGAGGTAAACAACAGGCGGCCTTATCGCTAAAAACCTATCTCTTCCAGACAGACAAAGTAGTGGAAATTAGTAAATTTTATATATGTCAGTAGGTGTTGTAAATAATCATAAGCAGAGCTCGGCAGGGGTGAACCATTTTGACGTCACTTATGTCAAGTGTAGATATTATTATAGATACACCTTATACCTTGTTTTTTTTAGCATTAGAAATTAGGTAAACAATCTTGATGTGTCTTTTAATTGAAAAACTAATTTTAAAAATAAGTTACGGCAAATATGTAACAATTATGAATCTAATACAATCATTTATATTCTTCTGCTTTCATAAATGATAGTTACTGATTTTTAATAAGCGTTTTTCAATTAAAAGACATGCCAAAATCGCTTACCTTCTTCCAAGTTCTTTCTAATGCTAAAAAAAACGAACTATAGAAAGAAATATTAAAATAAAAGATTTATTGCCTATATAAAGAGGTTTGATATCATTTCATATCACTTGATAAACTTTAATAGTAGCATATGGATAGATATACATATAGGGATTGCAATCCGGTCTGGTTTTGAATCCGGCCGGATCCGACCGGATTTTGGCCTCAATCCGGCGGATCCGGCCGGATTGGTATTGCGGATAAAAAATTCATGAAATCACGTATTTTATCCCGTTTTTAGCGTTATATGCGAAGTTAAGGATATTTTTTAATGGATTAATAAAACGGGTGTTTTAACAGGAGACCTAGGCTCTCCGAAACATGTCGCGCGAGTGACTAAAAACAAGTGAGTCTAAACCGTAAATTATTCAATGTTAGTAAGTCTCACAACAGTTTAAATTCGATGACGGCTGTTTCAAGTTTCAAAAATCAACGTTTTTATTACTTAACCACAAATTAAATCTTCTTTTTCTCTTTTAAATATCTATAGCCCAACCCACAATTCCCACAAAAAGGTGCTCTCAATTCAATCATTTTAGTTTTAGCAAACAAAATCAATCAAAGTACTAAACTATGTAAAAACGATGTAAATAGTTGTAAATATGAAATACTGTAATTGACATGTAAAACTATGCTTTATAAAGGAATAAATGAATGAATGAATAAATGTGTATACCTATACAAGTATACATTAAAACATTTATTCACACAAAACATTTTCCCGCTTTATTTAGTAGCATAATAATAACAAAATATTATAGGACATTTTTTACACAAATTGACTAAGCCCCACGGTAAACTCAAGAAAGCTGGTGTTGTTGGTACTCAGACTACTCAGACAACGATATATAATATACAAATACTTAAATAGGACGTAGTTTAGGGTAAAAGATCCATCCTCTAAAATTTGTCATTTAAATGAATGAGTTTTCCGTTTGACATAAAGTTCAAATTTTACTAACAGATTTTTGTGGATTGGATCTTTTACCCTAAACTACATAGAAAGCAACCATGACTCAGGAACAAATATATCGGTGCTCATCACACAAATAATTGTCCTTACCGGGATTCGAACCCAGGATTGCGGCTTCACAGGCAGGGTCACTGCCCACTAGGTCAGACCGGTCGTCAAAAGTCAACATATATTCATCTAGAGAATGAAGTTTTATAAATATTTATTCATTATATTTTAAATGCAGGTAACACTTATTATAACTGGGCTATAATGGTTTGTACAAAATAAAACGAAAGAACGTGTACATTAAATTACAATGAAACAACATAATAAATTGAATATAAACCAATTCAGTACTTACGGTGCACTGAAATCTCAACGCTACGACGACACATAAGTATTTCGTCGGCTAGAAGACTGGCGTCAACTAACAAACAAGTTGTTGTGTTGCTGTTTGCGAGCGAGAAAATTCGAATATTGGCGAGAACTTTTAAATTTTAGCAGTGTTTTAAGCTGTTATTTTATTTTTTAGCGCTTTAATTCACTTTACCGGATCCGAGACCGGATCCGGTGAATTTTGCCGGATCCGGTATCTTGAAAAATGTGCCGGATCCGGCCGGATTACCGGATCCGCCGGACCGGATTGCAATCCCTATATACATACTTATTATTTGAAGATGTTTGCTAAAGAACTTGCTATAAAATTAATTTGTTTTAATGGCGACGGACGTAAAGATCGTAGCGGAAAGGCAGCCTAAATGAAATATTTATTGTTAGTTATTAAATTACACCACATATACCATCGAATGACAAGGCATGTCCATGTTATGCAAACTCTGAAAACAGCTCGCCCCCGCCGAGCTATGATCATAAGATCAGGCGTTGTCAGCCATGTCAGGGGTGCGAAACTCCTCGCTTCAAGCAAATTCGGCTCTGTTCGGCTCAGCATTGCTCCAAGCAATCATTACGGTTGGCACAAGTTAACGTCCCTTTGCGTGGCCAACCGCGTGCGTTGCGTGCGTAACAACCCTAAATAGCCGAAAGGGATGGTGCCATATATTAGAAAGGAACAGCATGATTCGACTCTGAACCGTTGTCAAACTTCGGCTTTGTAGGGTGTTTCCTTTTTGTACGGTAGTACTATTATTTATTCTGTGTCCATGTTAATGAAAACAAAAATACCTTGTTAATCCGCTAAAGTGCTAGTCAATCAGTGCCAACTCGTTATACTATTAGTACTGTGTTAGGGTTACCTAAAGATAGAGCCATAGAGTTAACTAGACGCCGACGACGCTCGGGAGATCCTAGGGGGTCTCTCTGAGCAGAGGCTGTTTACTCTATGCCTAAACCTAATTACTTGTCCACAGATGGCCCACTTCCCTCAACCAACATCGCTAGAGGCGGCACTGCCCCTCATGGTGAAGCCTGACCTCCGTCTGCGTCAGCAGCTGGGCGAACAACTGCCGGCGCTGGTTCGAAGGGAACCAGAGATTGAACACGACATCGCTGCTCAACTACTGGACGCGCTCGTGCATTGGCTAAATGGGGGCAACTTTAAGGTACTGTCAGCGTTACACAGCTGTTCAACTACTAGACATAACTGTTCAACTACTGGGAAGTGTGTTAAAATACTTGACACAACCGTCAAGCTTCTGGAGCCGTCCGGACTGTATTCTATCTAACAACTACCGGCCCTGATTCGACGGGAACCAGAGATTGAACACGATATCGCTGCTCAACTACTGGACGCGCTGGTGTATTGGCTCAATGGAGGCAACTTTAAGGTACTGTCAGAGTTACACAGCTGTTCAATTACAGGGCTGCTCAACTACTGGACATTGCTGTTTAACTACTAGGCATTGCTGTAACTACTAGATACTGTTCAACTACCGGGCAATGTGTTCACTGGACACAACTCTCAGGCTACTAGAGTCGTTCTGGCTCTATGGGGGAAACTTTAAGATATATTGTTTACTAGCAATCAACTAGGGTTCTGGTCTGGTGGGAACTGGAGATTGAACAGGATTGTTATAGCTGCCCAACTAGACGCTCTTATTCATGGATAAGGGCAATTGCTGTGTTCAGTAACTGAAGTTATAGTTGCTGCTTAGTTACTGAACATTGCTGTTCAACAACTGGACTCGTGGTTTGGCTCATTGCGGAAACTTTAAGGTCTGTCAAGTAGTATGCCGGAGATTGAACAAAACAGCTGTTCAACTACTGGTCTCGTGCACTGGTTCAAAGGGGGCAACTTTAAGATACACTAGTTTAATACAGTCAAGTATTAGCTAGGGGTAAAAGAGTGGGGGAGCCAGAGAGTGAACATGAACAGGACATAGATGTCTAACTACTGGACTTGTGCAGTTATTTACTCAATATATTTTAACTACTGGATTTTGCAGCCGGGCTAGCACATGATTGGCCCGACAGTATCTCTACACCTACTACCCGGCCCTCTTTAATTAATACAGTTAGAAAAAGACGGGTAGACCAATCATGTGATTTTGCTACAGTTTACTCAATATATTTTTTCTTGAGTTATAGAGGTTTTCTATGTATTTAAGTATTTATATTTATTAAATCGTTGTTTAGTACTCACATCACAAAGAATTACTGTTCCTAATGTGGGACAAAGTCGGTTTGTGTTAGATTTTCTCATAACATTTTAATTATTAGCTTAACCTTGATGTCACGTAAATAAATACAAACGTCAATGATATCATTCTAATCTAACTAATATCATATCCGCTGGAATCTACTGAGAAAATGATCTCTTCGCTGTAAACGTCATATGCATCATACACACTCTGATTGCTTGTCATGGACCATTGCGCGCGCCTATTCTGATGCAGTCGACGAATTATTGTAGCGATGTAATCGCTATAAGTCCGCGATACAGTTGCCATGTTGTAGCTGGTCCCTCGCACACGCGATACAGCATCGATATAGCGGCGATACATCATCGATACAGCATCGATGCAGCCGCGATACAGCATCGATACAGCCGTGATACAGCATCAATACAGCCGAGATACAGCATTGATGCAGCCGCGATGCTAAGACACCTTGACATGCCTGAGAACACCTGAGGGATGCCTCGGCCTTCCCAAGGACACCTCAGCATGCTTGTGGACGCCTCGGCATGCTTGGGGACGCCTCGGCATGCTTGGGGACGCCTCGGCATGCCTGAGGACGTCTCGGTAATACGCTGAAGTATCCCTTGCCGACAGTGGGCGCCGGGCGTAAGCTGCCGGTCAATATAATCAGTCATAATAAACGGATTCCACCATATTTATAGTTTTCCAATTAGGCGTCACGCTTTACGGCTCGGCCGATACTTTGCGCGACAGGCGACGGCGGTGGCGGCAAGCATAGGTTGGAGGGAGACACAGCGATCGGACCTTTCCTTCCCGCCTAATGCTTGCCGCCGCCGCCGCCGTCGCGCAATACGCATTCTTAACGCACCATTAAACAAAGCCATGAGTTAACAAAATCGATTATATGTATTATTATTGTAATTATCAGTATCAGAATAGTGGCATTGTGACTATAGTCTTATAGCAGATCAGTACACCTTGAGATGTCTTAACGGACCATTGTTAGTGAGTTACCTGTGACAATATGGATTTAAGGATTGGATATACTTCATAGGTATGATAATGGATACCCGAGTGACCTTGTAACTAAAAAAACATAACATTGATATTCGAAGACATTCATGCGTTAACAAATATAACACGGTGGCAAAAAGATAACTGCATTCCCGTTGCCAGGGAGGTTTTGGGATTATACTGAGCAATTTTTATTATGGGACTAACTCCGAAATCGCGAAAAAAAATTTACCATCCCATAGAAAATGGACCAGCCAAAATGTATGAAACAGGCAATTTTTTTTTGGCGATTTCGGGGTTGCTCCCATAGTAAAAGTTGCTCAGTATAATCAAACCTCCCTGGCAACGGGAATGTAGTTATTTTTTAACCAGCCTGTATATATAATAGCCGTAATAGGTATGATAATGGATAGCCGAGTGACCTTGTAAAAGACCATAACATTTAAATCCAAAGACAAGACCCAAGTGACAAGACGTATTGGATAACATGCACTAAATTTAAGGTGACACGAGCGATATCACTCAAATTACAACAATGTTCCGTGTTCGTGAATTTCATGAAGTCTGTCCCTAGACGTATTGGATAACATGCACTAAATTTAAAGTGACACGAGCGATATCCCTCAAATTACAACAATATTCCGTGGTCGTCAATTTCATGAAGTCTGTCCCTAGACGTATTGGATAAAATGCACTAAATTTAAGGTGACACGAGCGATATCACTCAAAGGGTCTAGCCGTGTTTGTATGGGGCATCGGCCCCAGAAGCCAAATTGATTGCCGTTTTGCCAATTTATTAGGCCAGATTTAAGATGCTATTTCACCAAAAAAATAACCCTAAAATGCTGCAGGTTTTTGAGAAAATTAAAAAAAAAGAAATTTGGTTTTCATTTTTTTTTATCTAAACTACCGAACCGATTTTTTTGTAACTTATACACATTATATAAGTAATCTTGATGAATTATTTAAAAAAAAATGGAGTTTCAAATATCCTTATAACTAGTAATATTTTCACTTTTAATTTTTCAAAAAAATTTTTTTATATTTCCGAAATAGGGACACCCACCAATTTTGGGTATTTTATGTATAAATTAATGTTCTATAACATATATTTTTTTCAAAAATATTCATTTGGCTCAACAGGGTAAAAATACCGTATGTATGTATGTGATGTATGAACAGACACAACCGGGAGAACTCCCCGTCCCATATCGACCGCCGCGCCTCTCTGTACGAATTTGAATTTCGAACGTAACAAATTGCTAAAATGGACTATAATGTAGTCTATAATAGCCGCATACAGCCAATAATAAATTATTATTATTGGCTGTATGCGGCTTGGTTGTCGTCGCGTCACGAAATTAAAAAACCGGCCAAGTGCGATTAGGACTCGCGTTTCTAGGGTTCCGTACATAAGTCCGACTCACGCTTGACTGCACATTTCTAATAGGTTTTCCTGTCATCTATAGGTAAAGAACTATTTCGAGTATTTTTTTCAAAATTTTAGACCCAGTAGTTTCGGAATTAAAGGGGGGGAATGGTCATTTTTTGGCTATTTTCTTAAATAACTTCGAACCTATGTATTTTAAAATTATATAAAAATATGTCCTCTTTGGGTCACGAATTTACATATGTGTACCAAATTTCGACTTAATTGGTCCAGTAGTTTCCGAGAAAATAGGCTGTGACAGACGGACAGACAGACAGACGCACGAGTGATCCTATAAGAGCTTACGTTTTCCTCTAAGGACAGCGGGCTTTTTTCTATATAATCAATCGCATATTCTCGAAGCCGTTTGCAGATATTGCTAAGAACGTATAGTTAGACCGTAAAAAGTCTGCAGCGATGTTGATAGCCCACGCAGTGCAAGTGTCATTTTAAACGTCAAACTTCTATGAAATTATGACGTATACTTAACACTTACACTGCGTGGGCTATGAAATCCGCTGCAGACTTTGTTTGGTGCGACTTTAGTAATGTAACGATCTTGGAGATTTTGAAAATATTTTGTGTATAATCTCCTTTTTTTCCATTGCAAGATCAATATCAACGCAGCTCATATTAAAACGGAACTTTTTAGTGAGCCGCGTTTCCCGCCTTTTTATTTTTTAATTTCGTGACGCGACGACAAGCAAGCCGCATACAGCCAATAATAATATAGTCCATTTTAGCAATTTGTTACGTTCGAAATTCAAATTCGTACAGAGCGGCGCGGTGGTCGATATGGGACCGGGAGTTCTCCCGGTTGTGTGAGTTGTGTCTGTTCATACATTACATACATACATACGGTATTTTTACCCTGTTGAGCCAAATGAATATTTTTGAAAAAAATATATGTTATAGAACATTAATTTATACATATAATACCCAAAATTGGTGGGTGTCCCTAATTCGGAAATATAAAAAAAAAATATTTGAAAAATTAAAAGTGAAAATATTACTAGTTATAAGGATATTTGAAACTCCATTTTTTTTTTAATAATTCATCTAGATTACTTACATAATGTGTATAAGTTACAAAAAAATCGGTTCGGTAGTTTAGATAAAAAATAATTTGGCCAAGTCCGAGATAGCTCGAGGCATTTAGTGTTCCGTACGGCTACCATCAGTTTGGCATTGACATAAAGGATATCGTGAACGTAATTTACTTCCTATAGGTCCTCTTTCGCACTAATATATCAGTACGAGCGAGATGCATAGATATAGCGGCGATACATCATCGATACAGCATCGATGCAGCCGCGATACAGCATCGATACAGCCGTGATACAGCATCAATACAGCCGAGATACAGCATTGATGCAGCCGCGATGCTAAGACACCTTGACATGCCTGAGAACACCTGAGGGATGCCTCGGCCTTCCCAAGGACACCTCAGCATGCTTGTGGACGCCTCGGCATGCTTGGGGACGCCTCGGCATGCTTGGGGACGCCTCGGCATGCCTGAGGACGTCTCGGTAATACGCTGAAGTATCCCTTGCCGACAGTGGGCGCCGGGCGTAAGCTGCCGGTCAATATAATCAGTCATAATAAACGGATTCCACCATATTTATAGTTTTCCAATTAGGCGTCACGCTTTACGGCTCGGCCGATACTTTGCGCGACAGGCGACGGCGGTGGCGGCAAGCATAGGTTGGAGGGAGACACAGCGATCGGACCTTTCCTTCCCGCCTAATGCTTGCCGCCGCCGCCGTCGCGCAATACGCATTCTTAACGCACCATTAAACAAAGCCATGAGTTAACAAAATCGATTATATGTATTATTATTGTAATTATCAGTATCAGAATAGTGGCATTGTGACTATAGTCTTATAGCAGATCAGTACACCTTGAGATGTCTTAACGGACCATTGTTAGTGAGTTACCTGTGACAATATGGATTTAAGGATTGGATATACTTCATAGGTATGATAATGGATACCCGAGTGACCTTGTAACTAAAAAAACATAACATTGATATTCGAAGACATTCATGCGTTAACAAATATAACACGGTGGCAAAAAGATAACTGCATTCCCGTTGCCAGGGAGGTTTTGGGATTATACTGAGCAATTTTTATTATGGGACTAACTCCGAAATCGCGAAAAAAAATTTACCATCCCATAGAAAATGGACCAGCCAAAATGTATGAAACAGGCAATTTTTTTTTGGCGATTTCGGGGTTGCTCCCATAGTAAAAGTTGCTCAGTATAATCAAACCTCCCTGGCAACGGGAATGTAGTTATTTTTTAACCAGCCTGTATATATAATAGCCGTAATAGGTATGATAATGGATAGCCGAGTGACCTTGTAAAAGACCATAACATTTAAATCCAAAGACAAGACCCAAGTGACAAGACGTATTGGATAACATGCACTAAATTTAAGGTGACACGAGCGATATCACTCAAATTACAACAATGTTCCGTGTTCGTGAATTTCATGAAGTCTGTCCCTAGACGTATTGGATAACATGCACTAAATTTAAAGTGACACGAGCGATATCCCTCAAATTACAACAATATTCCGTGGTCGTCAATTTCATGAAGTCTGTCCCTAGACGTATTGGATAAAATGCACTAAATTTAAGGTCACACGAGCGATATCACTCAAAGGGTCTAGCCGTGTTTGTATGGGGCATCGGCCCCAGAAGCCAAATTGATTGCCGTTTTGCCAATTTATTAGGCCAGATTTAAGATGCTATTTCACCAAAAAAATAACCCTAAAATGCTGCAGGTTTTTGAGAAAATTAAAAAAAAAGAAATTTGGTTTTCATTTTTTTTTATCTAAACTACCGAACCGATTTTTTTGTAACTTATACACATTATATAAGTAATCTAGATGAATTATTTAAAAAAAAAATGGAGTTTCAAATATCCTTATAACTAGTAATATTTTCACTTTTAATTTTTCAAAAAAATTTTTTTTATATTTCCGAAATAGGGACACCCACCAATTTTGGGTATTTTATGTATAAATTAATGTTCTATAACATATATTTTTTTCAAAAATATTCATTTGGCTCAACAGGGTAAAAATACCGTATGTATGTATGTGATGTATGAACAGACACAACCGGGAGAACTCCCCGTCCCATATCGACCGCCGCGCCTCTCTGTACGAATTTGAATTTCGAACGTAACAAATTGCTAAAATGGACTATAATGTAGTCTATAATAGCCGCATACAGCCAATAATAAATTATTATTATTGGCTGTATGCGGCTTGGTTGTCGTCGCGTCACGAAATTAAAAAACCGGCCAAGTGCGATTAGGACTCGCGTTTCTAGGGTTCCGTACATAAGTCCGACTCACGCTTGACTGCACATTTCTAATAGGTTTTCCTGTCATCTATAGGTAAAGAACTATTTCGAGTATTTTTTTCAAAATTTTAGACCCAGTAGTTTCGGAATTAAAGGGGGGGAATGGTCATTTTTTGGCTATTTTCTTAAATAACTTCGAACCTATGTATTTTAAAATTATATAAAAATATGTCCTCTTTGGGTCACGAATTTACATATGTGTACCAAATTTCGACTTAATTGGTCCAGTAGTTTCCGAGAAAATAGGCTGTGACAGACGGACAGACAGACAGACGCACGAGTGATCCTATAAGAGCTTACGTTTTCCTCTAAGGACAGCGGGCTTTTTTCTATATAATCAATCGCATATTCTCGAAGCCGTTTGCAGATATTGCTAAGAACGTATAGTTAGACCGTAAAAAGTCTGCAGCGATGTTGATAGCCCACGCAGTGCAAGTGTCATTTTAAACGTCAAACTTCTATGAAATTATGACGTATACTTAACACTTACACTGCGTGGGCTATGAAATCCGCTGCAGACTTTGTTTGGTGCGACTTTAGTAATGTAACGATCTTGGAGATTTTGAAAATATTTTGTGTATAATCTCCTTTTTTTCCATTGCAAGATCAATATCAACGCAGCTCATATTAAAACGGAACTTTTTAGTGAGCCGCGTTTCCCGCCTTTTTATTTTTTAATTTCGTGACGCGACGACAAGCAAGCCGCATACAGCCAATAATAATATAGTCCATTTTAGCAATTTGTTACGTTCGAAATTCAAATTCGTACAGAGCGGCGCGGTGGTCGATATGGGACCGGGAGTTCTCCCGGTTGTGTGAGTTGTGTCTGTTCATACATTACATACATACATACGGTATTTTTACCCTGTTGAGCCAAATGAATATTTTTGAAAAAAATATATGTTATAGAACATTAATTTATACATATAATACCCAAAATTGGTGGGTGTCCCTAATTCGGAAATATAAAAAAAAAATATTTGAAAAATTAAAAGTGAAAATATTACTAGTTATAAGGATATTTGAAACTCCATTTTTTTTTTAATAATTCATCTAGATTACTTACATAATGTGTATAAGTTACAAAAAAATCGGTTCGGTAGTTTAGATAAAAAAAAATGAAAACCAAATTTCTTTTTTTTTTAATTTTCTCAAAAACCTGCAGCATTTCAGGGTTATTTTTTTGGTGAAATAGCATCTTACATCTGGCCTAATAAATTGGCAAAACGGCAATCAATTTGGCTTTTGGGGCCGATGCCCCATACAAACACGGCTAGACCCTTACAACAATGTTCCGTGGTCGTCAATTTCATGAAGTCTGTCCCTCTTGCCTTCCAACGGGCCTTGCAACAGGCACACATGCGTCATTTTTGCGTCCTGCTGTAGCTTGTGAATGTAAATGTGTTTTCTGATACTTACTACTTACTTATTTATTTATTTTAAACTTTATTGCACGGTAAAAAATATACAGTGACAAAAGGCGGACTTAATGCTACACGGCATTCTCTACCAGTCAACCTTTAGGCCAAACAGAGAAGCATAGTTGGTGCGGGTTACTTACTTTGTTGGCGCGGTGACCCAAAATGAGTCTTGGCCTCCAACACAAGAGCACGCCACTTTGCTCGGTCCAGAGCGGTATCCCGCCAGCTTTCGCCGACGCCGAGCTCACGGAGATCTGCCTCCACTCTATCTGCCCAATTTAGGACGACCAACAGGACGGCGCCCAGTCGGTCGACCCAAGTAGGCCTTTTTGGCTGCCCGATCTTCACCCATCCTTTCGAGATGGCCAAGCCAGCGCAGACGATGCGCTTTGGTCTCACCTATTATGTTCGGCACGGCTATCAGTTTTCTGATGTAGTTTTTAACGTGTGTTGTTTGCAGGTGGCCCAGAACGGGCTGGAGACGATCGCGGCGCTCGCCGAGCGGCTCGGCTCGGACTTCTCCTGCTACGTGCCCTCGGTACTGCCGCATATCATCGACAGGTAACATTACACTTTCATAAGTTTTTGGAAAAAAAATCATTTTTGGTACAAGCTTTTATCGCTGACTGTACTTTTCTTACGACAGACAACTAATACTCGAGACACACAGAGAAAAGTACAACAAAAATACACTTAGAATTACAAAAATAAACTTAATACAAGGAGAGTTAACTAATAGGAACAAACTGACTTTTGCAATTTCTATTAGTACTTGCAATTTCTATTATCTGTTTGTTGAAATTGTATTTGGGATTACTGAGCTGTTTGTAGAAATAAATAAACTTTACAGAAATAGTGAAACGTCCATAATTATTACTAAAACTTCATTTTTTCCCCCAGTACAGAACTGTTTTTAATTCCTGGTGATGATTTTTCTCTCATTGCAATTCTAAAAACCCCTAACACAATTAGGTTTCGTTGTTTCACTGAGAGTTCCAATGGCCACCTCCGGTCTCCATCATCAGATCAGCTCGATGACACCATAATATTGCATTGTCACCCGACTTACGTGTGTGTGCAAAATTTCAACTCAATCGGAAACCGGGAAGTGGAAAAAAAAATTGCAAGATTTGATTACAGACAGACGACAGACAACGGTCAGGTGAAAGTAAATAAAAGCTTGTAAGGCCCACTTGCACCATTCTACTAACCCGAGGTTAACGGGTCACGCCTGGAGTTACCATGGTTACCAGTACAATTTGACACTAAGTTAGCGGTTTAACCGCTTAACCCCGGGTTATTGGGATGGTGCAACTGGGCCTAATAAAGGTAAGGGTTTACAAAGGAAAGCCAATTATATCACTACATCTTATAAAACAAACTCCGCCGCAAACCGCCGCGTCTGCCTGTTTGTGTGTTTGTATGTTCGCGATAAACTCAAAACGCTCCTGAACGGATTCATGCGGTTTTCACCTATCAATCGAGTGATTCTTGAGCGTGCGAAGACGGAGCTGGTCGCTAGTAAGGTATGCAAAATAGGCACAATGGTTGTCGATTTGCGGAAAATGCCCAGAAGCACTAACCCCAAACTCCGCAAGCAAGGTCGCGGGTTCAAACCCCGGCTCGTACCAATGAGTTTTTCGGAACTTATGTACGAAATATCGTTTGATATTTACCAGTCGCTTTTCGGTGAAGGAAAACATCGTGAGGAAACCGGACTAATCGCAATAAGGCCTAGTTTACCCTCTGGGTTGGAAGGTCAGACGGCAGTCGCTTTCGTAAAAACTAGTGCCTACGTCAAATCATGGGATTAGTTGTCAAGCAGACCCCAGGCTCTCATGAGCCGTGGCGAAATGCCGGGATAACGCGAGGAAGAAGAAGCCCAGAAGCACTAACCTAACACTAACTAGTACGGTTTACGAATTTCCAGCGTCGCATTGATGTTACTGTCATGTCCACTTAGAATGCAACCTTTAAAGATGACATCATTAGTAGAGGCCTAGTTAGCGGCCCGTCGGAGCGTTACATCACAATGGGTTTAGGGATATACCTATGTCTTATCTTTGTTTATATTCAAGTAGCATACGGATAAAGGTGAGCCATTTTTAATGCTCTTCTCTTTCGAGATACTGGAATGAGGCCGTTATGAATTCGATAATTTAACGATGGGAATTAAAATCTACGTTAAACTTCTCATTTTCTAATGTTCTTTTCGAATTTTGCAAATGTTATTTACGAGGTTATATGTTTTTTGCTACCACACAATTGCATTTTTAGGGTTCCGTACCTCCGAAAGAAAAAAACGGAACCCTTATAGGATCACTCGTGCGTCCGTCTGTCTGCCCGACCATACCCACCCCCCTTTTCTCTCCGAAACTGCTGGGTCTTCTTACTACTTGGGAAAAATTGTTCTTTACCTATAGATGACACGAAAATCTATTAGAAATGTGTAGTCAAGCGTGAGTCAGATTTAATTACTTAGTACTACGGGTTTTTTAAAGACATTTCATTCACGTTCCACATAAAAAAATAAATTGTTTAAAATTGGGTAATGTACGGAACCCTTGGAACGCGAGTCCGTCTCGCACTTGACCGGTTTTTTAAACAAGAACGCCACGCCGCACGCTCCGCTGGAGTTTGCATACTTATTCTGATATTAATATCTTAAATACTGATTAAACTTTGTTCTCCAGGCTGGCAGACACAAAGGAAGGGGTCCGCCACATGGCGCGAGTCTGTATAGCGGCGCTAGGGGAGAGTCGCGCCGCCCCGCCCCGCGCGCTCCTAGCGCGCCTCATCCCCGCGACGCAACACAAGGCGCCGCACACCAGGGAGGAGGCTGTTAGGACCATACAGACACTACTAGACACGTAAGTATTGGCCCCACACCCTCTTAGTAACTAGTCTGTGTAGCTGCGCTAGGGGAGAGTCGCGCCGCCCCGCCCCGCGCTCTCCTAGCGCGCCTCATCCCCGCGACGCAACACAAGGCGCCACACACGAGGGAAGAGGCTGTTAGGACCATACAGACACTACTAGACACGTAAGTATTGGCCCCACACCCTCTTAGTAACTAGTCTGTGTAGCTGCGCTAGGGGAGAGTCGCGCCGCCCCGCCACGCGCGCTCCTAGCGCGCCTCATCCCCGCGACGCAACACAAGGCGCCACACACGAGGGAAGAGGCTGTTAGGACCATACAGACACTACTAGACACGTAAGTATTGGCCCCACACCCTCTTAGTAACTAGTCTGTATAGCGGCGCTAGGGGAGAGTCGCGCCGCCCCGCCCCGCGCGCTCCTAGCGCGCCTCATCCCCGCGACGCAACACAAGGCGCCGCACACCAGGGAGGAGGCTGTTAGGACCATACAGACACTACTAGACACGTAAGTATTGGCCCCACACCCTCTTAGTAACTAGTCTGTATAGCGGCGCTAGGGGAGAGTCGCGCCGCCCCGCCCCGCGCGCTCCTAGCGCGCCTCATCCCCGCGACGCAACACAAGGCGCCGCACACGAGGGAAGAGGCTGTTAGGACCATACAGACACTACTAGACACGTAAGTATTGGCCCCACACCCTCTCAGGTAACTAGTCTGTATAGCGGCGCTAGGGGAGAGTCGCGCCGCCCCGCCACGCGCGCTCCTAGCCCGCCTCATCCCCGCGACGCAACACAAGGCGCCACACACCAGGGAAGAGGCTGTTAGGACCATACAGACACTACTAGACACGTAAGTATTGGCCCCACACCCTCTCAGGTAACTAGTCTGTATAGCGGCGCTAGGGGAGAGTCGCGCCGCCCCGCCCCGCGCTCTCCTAGCCCGCCTCATCCCCGCGACGCAACACAAGGCGCCACACACCAGGGAAGAGGCTGTTAGGACCATACAGACACTACTAGACACGTAAGTATTGGCCCCACACCCTCTCAGGTAACTAGTCTGTATAGCTGCGCTAGGGGAGAGTCGCGCCGCCCCGCCACGCGCGCTCCTAGCCCGCCTCATCCCCGCGACGCAACACAAGGCGCCACACACCAGGGAAGAGGCTGTTAGGACCATACAGACACTACTAGACACGTAAATATTGGCCCCAAACCTTTTTAGCTAAGATGCATTCAGAACAATTGAAGCTATGCTAAACGGTAGAAGGTGACGATTGTGGCGGTTTCTGAATCTAACCTATGGTTTGCACACCATGAGGAATGTAACGTGTGCTATGATTGATAATCAGTGTCGTCCAGTACAGTCTATGAGTTGGATATTTTATTGAATGCACTCATCCACGATTTTATGGATCCAATTTGTTCTCTCTAGTATGATACGCCCACTATTCCCGACATATATGTGCTCTTAATGGGCGCGCGATTTATGTCAAGATTGTTAAAGGTGCAAGTCAAAAAGACTTCGTCGGCAGTGTAAATAGTATTTTATCTATTTCAGGCACGGAGCGCAAGAACTGCAGCTCCGAGCGGCCGTACCGAACCTCGCCGGGCTTTTGGGTGACCCCAGCAGTCCAGTGAGGGATGCCGCCATGCAACTACTAGTGGACATGTACAGACATGTTGGTGAGTGCTCCTATAATTGATTTTTGAAATGTTAATATACAAAATTGGGAAGAATAAACTGACAGCCGGAAGGGGAAGGCCGAGGATAAGCTACATAACACAAATAAAAGAAAAGGTAGCTGTAATGTCGTATAAGGAAATCAAGGAGGCGGCCCTGGATAGAGTCAAATGGAGAGAGCTACACCGACAAGAGTCCAACTCTTAAATTTACGACGACGAAACTGACAGCACTTGGACAGAAATGGGTTAAAAAGCTTGATAAACAAACCCGGCAAAAGTATGCTCTGTGAGATATTCTAATAATATTTTAAAAACGTTAAAGTACGACGAATATAATCGAAATAGGAAGAGGACGCAATTTTAAACTTTTTACTTACCGCGTGGCGATAATCTGAGCAATTTTACGATTTTACTCACTTTTTCTCTTTCTTCTGTCTAGGGTGTTTTAGGGTTCCGTACCCAAAGGGTAAAAACGGGGCCTTTTACTAAGACTCCGTCTGTATATCTGTCATCAGGCTGTATTTCTCAGCTAGGCAGTTGATTTTTGACTAAAAAGTACGGAACTCTCGGTGGGCCTGTCCGACTCGCACTTGTCCGGTTTTTCTACTGACAAAGTGGGTTTGCCAGAGTATAAATGCATTATTCTACTGTTCGTAGGTGAAAGACTGAGAGCCGACCTGAAGAAGAAGGAACTGGTGCCAGCGCAGAAGCTGGCTCTGCTGGAACAGAAGTTCGACGAGGTCCGGGAGGCGGGCCTATTACTGCCCACTGGTAAATAGAGTATCCTTTCATTCTCGTGAGGTTGTCGTGAGCCGGTTCGATAATTATTACAACCTTTTTACTAACTTGCGATGTACCTAATAGCCAAAAACTTATAGGGCCAGTTGCACTGACCACATTTGACAGACTGACCGACATCACTCAACAGAGAACTATGAAAATTTCCATATAATAAAATTTAGCGAACGTTTTAACGGTGACAGGCGGTTTGGTGCAACCGACTTAGGGCCAGTTGCACCAACCACATTTGACAGACTGATAAACGTCGGCCGGCGCGCCTCGGCCCTTTACTATGAAACTTTCCATACATATAAATTTAGCGAACACTTTAACGATACGAACAGTTTGGTGCAACCGACTTAGGGCCAGTTGCACCAACCACAATTAACAGACTGATCAAGGTCAAGTAGCAGAGAACTATGAAACTTTCCATACAACAAAGTTTTGCGAACGCTAAAACGGTGACAAACAGTTTGGTGCAACCGACTTATAGAATGTTGTGTCGTAGCGAACGCGGGCGTGGACGAGGCGGACTACGTGTCGCGCACCACGGCGCGCCGCCACTACGCCTCCGCGCGCGCCCGCGACGACCACTCCGGCGCCTCCACGCCGGGTCAGTGCCACGCTACTTCACATTACGTCTGCCTACAGGCTGGCCTAGTATTTTTATTCAAACAAGCAATACATGTAATATAATAAAAAAAAATTAAAAAACAGGCTGGCTAAAAAAAATGTACATATCATTCATGTCTTCAAAATATTGACTTCTTGGACTCATTAGCCAACTTGTAGATGAGCGTTTTCTAAAAAAATTTACATTTTATTAATGTCTTCAAAATATTCTTGGGCTCATATTACTCAGAATCATTTGTACATTCACGCTCAGTGCCGGATTTACCACTAGGCTGAGTAGGCTGAAGCCTAGGGCGGCAGATTTTAGGGGGCGGCAAATTTGGGTAAAAAAAAATATTTTATGTGCTGTTCAGATAGGGTAGACCAAAATTTATTTGTAAAATTTAAATAACAAGCATAATTTGTCGATTTTGCTGCCCTCTGTCATGTCAAGACCTTTTTGAAGTACGAAACCCTAAACATGTACCTACCATTTTCTCGAAAAAATTTCGCTCTCGCTACGCTCGCGTTTTCATTTCAGTACCTACATTATTTGTGACCCATCTATCTACATTGTAAAGGGATGGTCGACGATTCTTGTATCTTCGTGGTATTATGGGTTCCGATTTTTTCCTTTTGATGTACGGAACCTAGATACCTACTATTTTCTCGAAAAAATTTCGCGCTCGCTACGCTCGCGTTTTCGTTTAACTAACTACATTTTATTGTGACCCATCTGACCATATCATTGAATGATAGCACAGAATCTAGTAGAACGCCAGCGGTAATGTCCACGCTATCGGAGCAGCTTCCGTCTACTATACGGCTCATATGCGTCTACCGGATAAAAAGCTAGCGATCCATTTTTATAGCATAGTCTTTCGAGCAGACTCAATGCCAGACCCGACCGAACTCCTTAGCTATATCCAGCCTGACTGCCAATGTCTCACCTTGATTCTCAATAGCCAAAACCCAGCGGTACCCACCGGTCACCGATCAGATCAGGCAAATATAAAGAGGTTGTATCGTCATTGAGTGACAAAAACTGCCCATATAAATCTGTATCTAGAATGTGAAATTTGTGACGTCACCTTATATGCATTTTAATATGGCTATGGTGTGTTGTACTATAAAAAAACGCCTCTGATAGGAAAGTACTTTAAAAAACCTATAAGCGAGGCAGATAGGGGCGGCAAAATCGGCATAGCCTACGGGCGGCAAATGTTTAAATCCGGCACTGTTCACGCTTCATACATGAAAAAATATGTCCCGAGATTTCCTTTTCAGATCGTCACATTTTTGTATAAAAAAATATTTTTTTATACCACATCGGTGGCAAACAAGCATACGGCCCGCCTGGTGGTAAGCAGTCACCGTAGCCTATGAACTTTTATTTATATGAACGTGACAAAAATATTTTATCATACAAAATTTTGGGACAAATTTTTTCATGTACGAGGCGTGAATATACAAATAATTCAGAGTAATATGAACCCAAAAATATTTTAAAAACATTAATAAAATGTACATTTTTTTTTTTGGAAAACGCTCATCTACAAGTTGGCTAAAAAATAACCACGTTCCCGTTGCCAGGGAGGTTTCGAGATTATACTGAGCAACTTTTACTATGAAATCAACCCCAAAATCGAAAAAAATAAAATTACCTTCCCATAGAAAATGGAACACACAAAATGTATGAAGTCAGCCAAATTTTTTTCGCGATTTCAGGATTAGTCCCATAGTAAAAGTTGCTCAGTATAATCCCAAAACCTCCCTAGCAACGGAAATGTAGTTATTTTTTAGCCACCGTGTATAATTTCATTCAATCGATACCGAGTGTGACCTATATCAGGAGCAAAAAAAATATAGAAATGCTACAATTGCTACCATCACTTTAGTATGCTATCATTGTTACACTTATAATTCTGATCCGAACATGTCATAACAATTGACAACATTTCAATGCTCTCTGTTAAACAATTTTTTTTATATTATAGGGTACATCGCCAATTATTAGCCAGTTTTCAATTACTGGCCACCTATACTAAAATGAATTCTGTGTATAGGTGAATAGAACTCATTTTTGTAAGAGGCGGCCAGTTATTGAACGAGTGGGTTGTGGATAAATTTCAGTTACTGGCCATTTTCCTTATACTGAAAATGAGTTTTATTTATCTGTAAATAGAATTCATTTTTGGAATAGGTGGCCAGTAATTGAAAACTGGCTAATAATTGGATTTTCGTACCTTATATACTAAAATGAACTTTGTTCACCTATAAATAGAAATCAAATTAAGTGGCCAGTAATTGGGGGGTGGCTAGTAATTGGCGATGTACCTTGACTGAAAGAAATGTTGTTAATTCAAAATCCATTCAACTTTAATTTCTAAACCTTAATTTTAACTTTACTCCAAGCTGGTCTAACGCATAACCTCTCTTTTCCTAACATGTTCACCGCGGGGCCACACCGTTTAACCGACTGCGACTACATCATCTTCTTCCTTGGGACTACATCATCTTACTTATATATTAACTTATCATCTACTCTACTTATATACATATCTATTACACAATGTTTGCATTGCATTTTTATGAAATTCGTGATAATACCTTTAAAAACTCATCACGGTGAATTTTATATCAAAATTACGATTTATTCCTCTTTCATATAAATTTATATATTGTTTATTATTTTTATATACATATCTATTTTATAATATTTTTTATCTTTTTATCTGAAAAATTTCCATACAACATCAAAAATCTTATAACACTTGCTTTTTCTTTCAAATGTCATTTTAAAAAATTCAAAATTTTCCTTGCAAAATACATAATTCTCACCATTTCTGGTCACGATAAATCTTTTATCTGTATAATTTAATATCATATACATTTCTATTCATATACATTCATCATATATCATATGTATTGGCATATGTAGCGTGTGAAGTACCAAAGAGGACAGTCGCTGGATTGTATAGTCTGCCGTCGGCGAGTAGGAAGCCGCCGCCGCCAACCAAACTCAATAGTGCAACTAGCGGTAAGTACTTACATCATCATCATCATCTCAGCCTATATACGTCCCACTGCTGGGCACAGGCCTCCTCTCGAGCGCGAGAGGGCTTGGGCTATAGTCCCCACGCTAGCCCAATGCGGATTGGGGACTTCACATACAACTTTGAATTTCTTCGCAGATGTATGCAGGTTTCCTCACGATGTTTTCCTTCACCGAAAAGCGACTGGTTAATATCAAATGATATTTCGTACATAAGTTCCTAAAAACTCATTGGTACGAGCCGGGGTTTGAACCCGCGACCTCCGGATTGTAAGTCGCACGCTCTTACCGCTAGGCCACCAACGCGCGTTAAGTACTTACATAACTGAAAATAAACCATACTGGAGAGTCGTTAAAAGTTTTCTTTTTTATGCCTTAAGACGAAACAGGAGCTGAGTTTTAAATATTTTAGGTAAATATACCCGTCTCGCTATCGGAAGCGGCTCCTAAAACTAGTGCGATAAGGACAAGGCGAAAAATCCTGCGTAAAAATCTCAAAAATCGAGGTTTTGTACTCGACTGTTTCCTCCTCCAAAACTTAACCAATGGTAACCAAATTTGGAAATCTAAATGATTATGAAATTATCTGTGTCTGTGTCAATGAGGCCATTTTAGCCATTTTTGAAGTGCTCTGGCGCCTTAAAAAACAAAGATATCAAAAAAAGCAAAACGGTCCGACACAGATATTGACAATATTAATCTGTGTTGAAAAAAATCATTGCTCTAGCATCAAAACCCACGGAGGAAACAGACGAGTATGTTTGTATGGAGAAATGACCACTCCTGTTGGCTCTTAATTACTTATATTAATGAAACTGCAATCATGCTGATAACATTATCATCTTCTTAGCGTCACAAAAGAGATAGGTACAGAAATCAATCTACATACAAAGCGCGCTCGAGCAACGCACACATAGACACTGCTCACGGACACGATATCTCGGACCAGTTGGGACCAGTGCGAGTGCGAGTGCCATCCGCTTGAGACACGCGTCTGTGAACTTTTTTGTGCAATAATGGAGAAACAAAACAAAAAGTTATTATAACTGTACAGTGGACGGTTGTTTAAATTCAACATTAACCGGTGAATTGTCGTTTTTTAAGCTACCAGTGGTTTCAGAGATAATGCGTATGCGAATTTATTACATTGTACATGAGAATGCGAATTTATTACACTTTCAAATATAATAATCGTGCATTTCGCCAATCTCGAAATCATCGCAAGATATTTTCTGTGGCAAATTTGTAATATAACAATGACATTAAAATACCAATACCTATTTGAGTTATATTAATGTTATTATTAATTTATATTTTCATTCTTCCCGTTTCATCCTCAACAATAAATCAAACAACATACGAGATACGATACGATGGATACGAGTGCCACTACCACGATAGTTTTTTGTACATAAGTCATAGTTCGCAACAATCGCAACCCTAGAGCGACCGCCGACCGTAGGTATGAAAAGTAAAGTACATACATGTGATTGACTTCTGTACTTATCTGTTTTGTGTTAGCGTTGTCCCAGCTTTTTGTCACAACTCATTTAGGTTCATTTTACAACCTAAACTGCAAAACGTAATTCAAGACCAAAAAAAGTAAGAAATGTTGCCACTTTTTTACTAGCGCGTCTTGTATTTATGTAAAAATAAGTAAATAAAAGTACTTTTTTAAATCGTAGGAGTAAAATTACTAATATATAAATTATCTTAGCGTGATTATTTATTGAAACGAATTTACTATTATACAAACGAATTATTGCAGTGGCAACATTTGCTTATTTTTTTTGGTCTTGAATTACGTTTTGCAGTATAATATTAAAATTTTATGAACATAACACTACATAATTTTTATAAACATTACTTTTTAAGAATGGAACTTAACTATCATTGCCATTTGTCCTTCCAACTCTGAGGGTAAACTAGGTCGTATTGGGATTAACCCTAATTTCACGCGTTGTGTTTTTTTATTAAAAACTGTCAGACATATCAAATTTTATTTTAAGTGACTCATTCACGACTGCTTTGGGCAGTCCGACATAATCTAATGAGTGAGAAAGAGATCGCCTTATGTGATTCATGCGTTAGAGAGGGGTGGCATTAATCGTTGTCAAATATCGTTTTTTTAGACAGTGAGAATTTTGTATCCTTTATCGATTGTGTCGTTTTAAAAGTCACTATAAACTCCTCGTGTATAGAATTATTTCTAGTTTTAACCTCTAGCCGCCCATACGTCAAACCTTGCCAAGCAAAAATAATTTTTATTTTATCAACACAAAGTTTAAATTAGAATGGAACAGGAGACCTTTTTATAGGTCTCTGGGCGGCTAGGGGATAAATAATACTGCACCTGTTATGCCATGCGTCACTTTCACACTTACATGTTTGTTAGAAAATGACAGGCATAGTGACAAACGATACCATCATAACCCTACTGTGTGTACTGTACTAACCCTGTGTTGTACTGTGTAAAAATGTAAAAACGATTTGGTTCCAGTGTCATCGGGCACTAGTGGGCTGGGGTCGGGCGGCGAGGCCGGCGCGGTGTCGCTGGAGGCCTTCGAGGCCGCCATGGCCGCCACCGCGCCCGCCGCCATCTACGGCGCCCGCGGCCTCGACGACCTCTGCCGCCACGCCGCCGCGCTGCTCGGCGACAAGGCCGCCGAGTGGGAGAGGAGAGTCGACGCTGTAAGTCACACCCCCCATAACTAACTCTATGCTGACAAAGAGAAAGGACCCCGCGGCGCACATAAGAATAAAGTGGTTTCAGTTAAATCTCACGAAATTTTAGTATGATTTTAATTTGGCTCTCCTGATTATTTTTTTGTATGGGCACAACTCTCTCGGAAGCATACTTTCAGAAATAATCAATGTTATTGTTTTATATGTGTGTCAATATGAACAGAGTAACCTAGACCTACGCGCATACGCATAAAATTCATTTCAGTTTTGACACTTCGGTGGTGTGGCGTCCGGGTGACAGCTTTTGTGTTTGACGCGGCGTCGAAAAGGTGTAACTGTATTTTTTATTCCAGCTAAAGAAAATCCGGTCCCTGCTGACAGCGAACGCGCACGCGCAGTACCCGACGGAGTTCGCGGCGCACCTGAAGGAGCTCTCCGTGCCTTTCCTAGTCGTCATCAAGGACCTCCGGAGTCAGGTATACTACAATATCCTGTACAATACACGGTGTAACATGAGGAAACCGAATAATTTTAACGACGCATTTCTGAGGTCAAAAGAAGTAAAAAATGTAATATGAGTTTAGGTCAATTTCGCCAAAAAAAATATTTTTTTTTTGTTTTGTTTTTTCAATTTTTTGAATGTATTTGTACATAAAAAATAAATGTTATTGGTAAACTTGTCACTTAAAATTGATTTTTACATTTTTTTTTCGTAGAACCTACTTTTTGCAAAGTGTAACTTGTCATTTTTTGACATCTATCAATAAGGATATTTAGACTACGTTCCATAGCAGCAACATCACCATCAAAAAGGCCTTTAACGCTAAGTAACAATAAAAACATGTTTTTTTTTAATTAATAATATCTCTGTAACTAGGCGAATTTCAGAAAAGTTTATAGGACATTTTTGTCTCTAAATATGATCAGGAATACGCTGTTAAAATTATTCGGTTTACTCATGTTACACCGTGTATATTTCATGTAGCTACCGCTGGCGCTAGTTATGCGCGCTTAATGCCGCGCCACGGTATGACCCGACCGGATAGTACAAGTTCGATCGGTTCTCATTGTCATGTATTCACTTATGTCGTCATGTTGTATCTCTTTTTTGTATTAGCTGTGTAAAATGTTTGTAATCTATTTTTTGGTTTATTTTATGTTTCTTTATTTTAGTTTTTGTCTGTTACCTTCCGTGAATATTTCTCACTTGATGGTCTCATCGGAAGATCAGCGCTGGAAGTCGCCAGCAACATGCTGAGATGGGACCATTTCGTGACACTTTATTTTTCACTGTTTTTTCTTATGTATGTCTGTTGTCTGTGTGTTTACGAATAAAAACCTATTCTATTCTATTCTAATATCCTGTGATCTGTAGGCCTCGTAATATCTTAATCGAGATTTTTGAAGTGACAACTTTAGCAGCGCTGTGCCCTTTTTGTGATGAGGAAAAAATGTTAAACTAGCGACAGCGTAAGACGTAAGACGCTTCGTAAGACGGACACGTGACCTGATCGAATAACTGGTACAATGTCATTGAGTTTTCACTTCTGCCGGCACTCCCGGAGTGCAACCCGTTGTTTGTTTTACAGTACATATGGGGCCTTTAGTGCGATATTTAATTAGCAACTATGTCAAAAATTTAAAGGGCCATAATTATCTATTGTAAAACGCTAGACAATACACGTACAGAAAATTAATTCACAACTCGTGTCGATTTAAAACGCTCCCTTCGGTCGTATTTAAATTTATCGCCACTCGTTGCGAATGTCCTCTTTTCCCCACTTGTATCGTAAATAATAGGGATGTACCGACTAATCGCCGACTAGTCGGGAAAGCCGACTATCCGGCCTCATTTGTAGTCGGTGATTAGTCGGCGACTAGTCGCCAAAACTGGCCGATTAGTCGGCACTTTAAAAGTGACAGAAAAACGGGGCAAAAAGAAATAAACAGCAAAAATTTACCATAAGCTTTTCATCTATTTTACCCAAATTCATATTTAGGGTGCTTACGAAAACTTTTGTTCGAATTATTGACCGCTTGGTTCGCTATCTTGTCCGATAGTCCGGTCGTCGTATGAAAATAGGTTTAGGATTTATTTATTTATTTTATTTTACAGCATTACTATTTATAATATGACGAATAGCGCGACGAAAGCGGTACAACGGTTGTTTTTTAAGTGCATCTGAACCGAACTTAGACAAAACTAATGATCCGGCCGACTAGTCGGCCCACTAATCGGTCATCCTAGCGCCGATTAGTCGGCTAGTCGGCCAAATCAATAGTCGGTACATCACTAGTAAATAACTATTTTCTTTCACAGGTGGTCCGGGAAGCGTGTATCACCATCGCGCACATGGCCAAAGTGCTCAAAAACAAGCTCGAACAGTTCAGTCTGTACATACTTCAGGAGCTCATCAACCTCATACAGAATGCCGCCAAGGTAATGTTATCCGAATTCCTGAACTGTCTGTTACTAGGGTTCCGTACCCAAGGGTAAAAACCAGACCCTATTACTAAAACTTCACTGTCCGTCTGTCTGTCACCAGGCACCTATTTCACCTACGTGACAGGTGCGACAATTGTAAAACATCACTGTTGCTGACGTCACAGGCATCCATGGGCTACGGTTGCCGCTTACCATCGGGCGGGCCGTATTCCTGTTTGCCACCATCATTGTATTTAAAAAAAAACTATTATATCGGAAAAAAACTGATATTTCTCTTGCTAACTTTATGACAATTATCACAAGAAACACGACAATTGTCACGAAATTCCGACATATAACTCATTTCCTGTCAAGATTCACCAACAATTCTACAAATATGTCGACTAGAAAAAATAATTCCTGTTTCACAACATAATTGTAATACATACAATTGTAGCAAACTGCCTGTCATGTTTGTAAGTATTTCTATAGAAAATATTTTATAAAATTGTAATATGTCACCTGTCGCTTGACAATTGTCGCTCGACATATGTCACTGACAATTGTAGCCATGGTGAAATTGGGGCCTGAATTGTCTGTTACTAGGGTTCCGTACCCAAGGGGACGGAAAACGTAAATAAGGGACCCCTATTACTAAGACTCCACTGTCCGTCTATCGGTCGGTCTGTCACCAGACTGTATTTCATGAACCTTGATAGCTAGACAGTTGAAACTTTCACAGATGGTGTATTTCTGTTGCCGCTATAACAACAAATACTAAAAAACCGGGCAAGTGCGAGTCGGACTCGCGCACGAAGGGTTCCGTACCATAATCCCAAAAAAAAAAAGCAAAAAGAAAACGGTCACCCATCCAAGTACTGACCACTCCCGACGTTGCTTAACTTTGGTCAAAAATCACGTTTGTTGTATGGGAGCCCCATTTAAATCTTTATTTTATTCTGTTTTTAGTATTTGTTGTTATAGCGGCAACAGAAATACATCATCTGTGAAAATTTCAACTGTCTAGCTATCACGGTTCGTGAGATACAGCCTGGTGACAGACGGACGGACGGACGGACGGACAGCGAAGTCTTAGTAATAGGGTCCCGTTTTACCCTTTGGGTACGGAACCCTAAAAAACAATGAACTTTTTCTATGAAATTATGTCATTTAAAATAACACTTGCACAGTCTGTACTATAAAATCGATACAAACTTAGTTTGTTCTAACTTTATAGTGCTATTTTTTATATCTTTGGCAAGTTTTTTGACAGTTTAGGTCGGGCTATGCCACGTCAATCAATGAACTGATTGACGCCAAATATGACTCAAATACGCAGAGAACTGTCAAACATACAAGCAAATTTTAACGAACTACGATGATGTTAAAATAAATAAAAATAAATAAAATAAAATCACTTTATTTCAGACACATGTCCATATAAAAATTATGCTAATCTTAATAGGGTACATCGCCAATTACTAGCCACCCCCCAATTACTGGCCACTTAATTTGATTTCTATTTATAGGTGAACAAAGTTCATTTTAGTATATAAGGTACGAAAATCCAATTATTAGCCAGTTTTCAATTACTGGCCACCTATTCCAAAAATGAATTCTATTTACAGATAAATAAAACTCATTTTCAGTATAAGGAAAATGGCCAGTAACTGAAATTTATCCACAACTCACTCGTTCAATAACTGGCCGCCTCTTACAAAAATGAGTTCTATTCACCTATACACAGAATTCATTTTAGTATAGGTGGCCAGTAATTGAAAACTGGCTAATAATTGGCGATGTACCCTATAAACTAAAAACTTAAACTAAGAGTTGCTTCAGTCGCCACATGACTAGTCTTATTATTTTATATATATTTTATAAAATATTTTATATTAATTTTACAATATATGTACTCTAGGTACTGTCACTTTTTGTTCTCGCTGTGGTGAACGGATGACCAGTATCGTTAACAGACGCTTATTGGTACGGTCGAAAGTACCTATTAATTAATAACCCATTTCGTACCAATCTACATGAAAGTTGCTAGATACCTCATACTATTGCCACTGACAAGGTACAAAATATGGGTCATAAATTAATACTTTTGACTGTACATATACAGGGTGTCCCAGAATTCGACGTCAAGCCGTAAACGGATGATATACCAAGTCATAACAATTTCATAAAAATACAAAAAAAAATCCAACTCATGTTCTTTAAAAATTATGGTCACTTTAAAAATTCACTAAAAAATCCACACCCTGTAATTATTCAAGATTACACAATAATAAAAAAATTAGAATAAATTATGGAATTTGTAGTAACAAGAGTTTAAGAACTATTACAGGGTGTGGATTTTTTAGTGAATTTTTAAAGTGAACATAATTTTTAAAGAACATGAGTTGGATTTTTTTTTGTATTTTTATGATAACTGTTATGACTTGGTCTATCATCCGTTTACGGCTTGACGTCGAATTCTGGGACAGCCTGTATGTATTCACTCACTCAGTATTTTATTTCTATTTTATTAACAGGTGGTATCATCAGCGGGCACGGTATGTGTGCGATACATCGTCACATACGTGCACTGCCCGCGTCTGGTGCCTGTCATCGCCACCAACCTGACTACCAACAAGTCCAAAGAGATCCGCTCTACTTTAAGGTAACACCATACACAATAAATAAATATTATAGGACATTTTTTACACAAATTGACTAAGCCCCACGGTAAGCTCAAGAAGGCTTGTGTTGTGGGTACTCAGACAACGGTATATATAATATATAAATACTTAAATACATAGAAAACAACCATGACCCAGGAACAAATATCTGGATCATCATACAAATAAATGCCCTTACCAGGATTCGAACCCGGGACCATCGGCTTCATAGGCAGGGTCACTACCCACTAGGCCAGACCGGTCGTCATATAAAATACAATCCTTTGTTAACTTAACCTCCTAAGGCCCAAGGTCCTGCCTATAGTACTTCTTCAGTTCGCTGAAATTTAAATCATATTAAATTGGAAAAGACTCGCTTTTGCTTTGTTTCGTTCAATTTTCAAACAACGCAATATCTACTCTATTTGCTACACTTTAGGTTCAAATTACATTGGTAATTTTGGACTTTTAATTTGTATGGATGGGCCTTGGGAGTATATAAAAACTTAAAATGCGCGTTTTTCCATTGATAAGACCTAGCTAGATCGATTTATCGCCTCCGAAATCCCCCATATAGCAAATTTTATGGAAATCGCTAGTCCGAGATCCCGCGACGAGATTTGCTCGTTTAAAGTTTTTTCAAATTTGGATTGTAAAATGTTGCCAATTTCTTGTTACAGTGAAATTTTAGTGCTAATGCTGGAAAAATGGTCTCAACCAGCCATCGAGAAACAACTGCCAGTAGTAAGGGACGCAATCCGCCGCGCCTGTATAGACGCGGACAGCACCGCCAGGACTTATGGACGCAGGTACACTCTTCACTTCTTCAACCTAGCGTTTTTGATGACCTGGTAAAGGTCGCGGGAGTAAGCTGGATCTAGTAGACTAAGTACAGAAGACTCACTCTCTAACAAAACGTGTCTGTAACGATCAGCACAGATATGGCCGCCAGGTGGCGACAGCGCCACGCGCGGCTTATGGCTTTCCCCAAAATTGGTGTGGAACGGATGTACTTTTAGCTACCTGTAGCAAAGCGACGAAATCGCGGAGTGAGACACGCCTGGCTGGATGCGGGTGGCGCAAGACCAGTCATTGTGGCACTCTTTGGGGGAGGCCTATGTCCAGCAGTGGACGTCCTCTGGCTGATATGATGATGATGAAACATGAGGCTCTTGTACTGCCCCCTAAAGTCATGCTCATATCAATTTGTTTTTCAGAGCGTACTGGGCGTACAAGCGAGCGTTCCCCGCCGACGCCGAGCAGCTGTTCGCCCGTCTGGACGCAGCCGCGCAGAAACAACTGGAGCGAGAGAGGAACGTCGGCAGCGTCGACAGTCTGCAGCACGTCGGCACCGGTCAGTACCCTATTATCGACATGACACCAATGGTTGACACCATCAAGTACAAGCGAGCGTTCCCCGCCGACGCCGAGCAGCTGTTCGCCCGTCTGGACGCGGCGGCGCAGAAACAACTGGAGCGAGAGAGGAACGTCGGCAGCGTCGACAGTCTGCAGCACGTCGGCACCGGTCAGTACCCCGTTGTCGACATGACACCAATGATTGACACCATCAAATGTCAAAATCTCCAAGCGTAACCAGCACCAGCGTTGTTTTTCCGGCACGAGAGTTGAATATTCGCTCTTTTCGTATTAAAAGCGGTAAGGTCAACCGGGGTAAATGCTTCTCTTGTGGTAAATGCGTCTTTTGAAGATATCTTTCAAACCCAACATATTACAACTATTGTAGGCGTCTACACCAAAATTTCAGTGAGCACACTCCGAACAGGGAGGGTTGCAATAGTTCTAAAATCTTCCGTTTAGACGAAAAGTTTAAAAGACACATTTACCTCAAGAGACGCATTTACCCCGGTTGACCGAATGTTTTCTTTTTCTTGCACCGGTCCGTTCATTAATTATGAATTAGATAATAGATAATTTAGCCTATACACCGTGTTTTTATTAAATTCTGTTAACTTCGGGGTATGGTTAAGTACGTTTAAGAGAAATAAATGACATAGTTAATTTTCAAAAAAAAATTCTTTTGCATTTAAGTAAAAAAAAAATAAGTTTAAAAAGTAATTAAATGTAGCATTTAGCGTTGTTGTAAAACGGGCATTACATTTAACTCAACCAAACAATTGAAATCTGTGACATATCAATGTCATTTCGAACATCGATCGACCGAGATTGTGCTAAGTTTACTCGCAAATGTATGAACTCATTCTAAACACTAATCAATATGTAAACCGGCCCTAAGGCAAGTGCACACGCTTGTAGAGGCCTTATAGGAAAAAAATAAAATATTGATTATCTCCGAAATGGAGTTAATTAGAATATCGGTGTCTTTGAGAAAGTTACTTGATTTAAGCTCAGGAATGCACCCTTGAAATTAACGGAAAACAAAAAAAACACGGTGTATACGTCCCACTGAACAGAACAAAATAGAAGAACAGAGAGGCAGAGGAAGACCGAGACGTGCATACATTGACCAGGCCAAAGAGAAAATTAATGTAGTGACGTATCAGAAGCTCAAAGCAGTGGCAGAAAAAATAACGGAATGGCGATTACTCCACCGACAAGAGTTAGGCTCTTAGGAACAATGATGATGATGACGTCCCACTGCTGGGCACATGGAGAGGACTCCACCTCAATTATAAATTATGATATAAAATACACAGATACCTAGACCAAAGAGAATTTAAAATAGAGAGTCATGGTCATGGTAAGTTATGTAGCTACATTACTGCCACCTTTGGACAGAACATTAAAACTGTTAGAACGCCATTTCACTTTGATCATTATTCTTTCAATAATATGGGTTAGCTTGTTAAATATTAATATTAACGCCATCTACTCGAGAGTAGGCTGAAGGTTATGGCGCCATCGCTCGAAAAGATTGCACCATACCTTTGTGCAATAATAGGTGTATACACGGTGTAACATGAGTAAACCGAATAATTTTAACAGCGTATTCCTGATCATATTTAGAGACAAAAATGTCCTATAAACTTTTTTTTTTTAAAACGCCTAGTTTCAGAGATAATATTAATTTAAAAATAAACAAGTTTTAGTTGTTACATAATGTAAAAGGCCTCTTTGATGGTAATGTTGCTGCTATGGGACGTAGTCTAAATATCCTTATTGATAGATGTCAAAAAGTGACAAGTAACACTTTACAAAAAGAAGGTTTTACGAAAAAAAAATTAAAAATCAATTTTAAGTAACAAGTTTACCAATAACATTTACTTTTTATGTACAAATACATTAAAAAAAATTCAAAAAACAAAACAAAAAAAAATTTTTTTTTGGCGAAATTGACCTAAACTCATATTAAATTTTTTCCTTCTTTTGACCTCAGAAATGCGTGGTTAAAATTATTCGGTTTCCTCATGTTACACCGTGTATAGATGAGAGTTATATGATGATGATGATGATGGATTATATTTTTGTTACAGAGAGACGAACGATCACCAGCCCACGCAGTCCGTCTGTCAGCGTATCAGGTTTGTACCCGTAACCTGTTAGGACCCACCGTTTAACTTAGTCGTTTTCTTAGGTGACCTAACACATCACTGCCCTAGGAAGCGGCTGAGTTAAGCGGTAGATAGCTTGTAGTGTTATACATGGTTCATTATACAGGGTGTCCCAAAAATAGCTACTCGTAAATTGGCAGCTAGATTTTTGTAGATTTTTCTCGACATAAAATACTTGTAGTGCATATAATATACTATATAGTGATAATATATAATATACTATAAACGAAATTATCATTACAATTTAGAATCACCAAACAAAATAAAATATTGAAAAAGAAACTTTTTTATAATACTTTCTTTTTTATAAAGCTTTAAAATTCAAATTTGTTGTTCGATATACGTGAGAGTTCATATGAATATCAAGATTACATATATTATAGTTTAGTGTTTTTTTTTTTCAAAATTATTGTAACAGTATTCTGAGCCTGCACCAATTAGATTTAGCCCATGGTTGACTGGTAGAGAATGCATTCTGGCATTAAGTCCGCCATTTGTACTCTTCATTTAATGTGCAATAAAGTTTAAATAAATAAACTAACGATTATTCATTTAGTTTCACTAATAGATAGTTAATTACCTCTGAAGTAGCTAGGTAAATGGAAACAAAAACATAATATTGGTTTTAAATCTTTTCAGTATATCCAGTTGGACGGAAGAAATCTATCTAAAAAAAATTGTAAAAAACCCATTTTCCAAAATGCATCGAAAAGACGAAAAATCAAGAATCGAAAAAACTAGCCTTACTTCCTCTTACTTTTTTTAGTTATATTAACTAAGTCTTGTAAACTAATATTAATTCTGTTAATTAACTATTCTTAATGAAATAAAATGTTTAATTAAATATATTTTTGGGACACCCTGTAGTACAAAACGCATGTAAATGATTATTGACAATTTTCTTGTGACAACGAAATAGTGATTTAAATTGTGCAATTTAAAATATATAATTATTTAACATTTTGTATGATTTTTTTTATACATGCGTTTTAAAAATGCTTATGCACTTATGTACAATGATGTATTTGCGCTGGATTATAGACATTATAGTTATTAAATCCTCTATAATTCGTTTTTTTTTAGCATTAGAAAGAACTTGCAAGAAGGTAAGCGATCTTAACATGTCTTTTAATTGAAAAACGCTTTTTAAAAATCAAAAACGATTACTTATGAAAGCAGAAGAATGTAAATAATCGTATTAGATTCATAATTGTTACATATTTGCCGTAACTTATTTTTAAAATGTGTTTTTCAATTAAAATACACATCAAGATTGTTTACCTTATTTCTAATGCTAAAAAAACGAACTATAGTCGCCCAGAGGCCTTTAAAAAGGTATCGCATTCCATTATATATTGAATCTCTATTTTAACAAATCATAATTGGATTTGTCTTGGCAAGTTTTGATATCTGGGCGACTAGGACATATGTTATTTTTAGAAATATATAACACATATTTTTAAGTCAAGTACATTTGTACTTGTAACATTAAACTTTAATATGATATATGAAATTATAAATTAATGTTGTATGATTGCCTTATTTTATTTTTTAATCGTTTAAGAAGTGTCATTTTATGAAAATGATTGGTTGATATTGCTAACATAAAAGTAATATCGGCCAGCACCTTTTGACCTCCATTCGCGATTCAAAAACATCTTTCACACGCCAAAATCATTTTACATACAAAACATCTAGTTTTATTTTTCACTAATACCAGGCCCCAAATTCACCACGGTGACAGGTGCGACAATTGTAAAACATCACTGTTGCTGACGTCACAGGCATCCATGAGTTACGGTTACCGCTTACCATCGGGCGGGCCGTATTCCTGTTTGCCACCATCATTGTATTATTAAAAAACATTATTATATCAGAAAAAAACAGATATTTCTCTTGCTAAGTTTATGACAATTGTCACAAGAAACACGACAATTGTAACGAAATTCCGACATATAACTCATTTCCTGTCAAGATTCACCGACAATTTTACAAATATGTCGACTAGAAAAAATAATTCTCGTTTCACAACATAATTGTAATACATACAATTGTAGCAAAATGCCTGTCATGTTAGTAAGTATTTCTATAGAAAATATTTCATAAAATTGTAATATGTCACCTGTCGCTTGACAATTGTCGCTCGACATATGTCACTGACAATTGTAGCCGTGGTGAAATTGGGGCCAGACATAGTTACGTAAATTTTCATGTCAAATTTCACGTAATTTAAGCATGTCGTTTTAAAATGCGAGCGTAACTTCTATTGTATGGGAGCGGCGAGATCGTGTGTTTCTTAAAAGTACAACAAGTAACGGTAAAAATATGGGTGTAGACAACTTACTCAAAAATATGTCCCATAGTTCTTAATTCACTGACATAAGAGTTATGGGACATATTTTTGAAATGATTTGTACACCCATATTTTTACCGTTGACTGTACCAACTATAAGGGAGTCCGCTAGATGGCGCGTTTGCACGGAGCGGGTAAGCGGGTTAACGAGAAATAGTATGAGCGTTGCTAAGGGTGGTATTCCACCTATCCAGTGTCAGTGCGTCTCACCCTATCAAGCAAAATGATTTAGATTTATTTATTTCATAATATGAAATTACAATATAAATTATTTTACACTAATCTATACGAATTTATATTATGATCGCCAAGTAGGAAAATAACAATTGATTATAATTATACAAATGTCAAGCAATACACAATTTAAAAACCATTATAAGCAATCGATTAATTAACTAAATTATTAATGTGAGACGCAATACTCATTGGACAGGTGGCATAACACCCTAACTGGCGCGGACGCGTGTGTCGGATTTTACCGAATAGCACCCGCGTGCCTGCGCCCTCTCCGGACACCCTAAAGCACCTACGATACCCACCGAACGGGCGGAGTCAACGCGCATTTTACATTTGTACGGCCGCCAGCCGGTCGGCTGCTCGCGGATGCGACCGGCTCTTAACGGACGCTATCGCTTCTGCTATACATAATGTATAGGCACATTGAAAAAGCGGTCCGGCGCGGCCCGACTCCAGCCGGTCGGTGGAAATCGTACCATCGCCCACACTGTTAACTACATCTAGTCTAGTTAGGAGTGTAGCTGTTTGTACATAACTGTGTAGTTTATAGTTTGAATAATCTCAGGTGAATTTTTCGGGCTCGGACCCTAATCTGTTAAACAAAAGATATTGTTTCCTTTATGCAGTGGTTTCAATGCTTACTGCTAATAGCCCCGACGTAAGTAACGGGAACAAACCCATTTAAAAAGCAAATTTACCATTCTAATTATATGGTTCAAATTCTTGAATCAGCTCATTCGGAGATAACACGTTTTTGCTATCTCTAAAAACAAGACCACCCTAATTGTTCTCTGAACAAGCTGTTATATGAATTTGAACCTTAATACTATCACAATAGTTGCTTTTTAAACGACATGGTTGCTTTGGCACGTGGCTGTAGACCGCTCTTAAAAGAAACAAAGGCTTTTGTTTAACGGATTAGCACCCGAACTCGAAAAATTCACCTGAGATTATTCAAACTATACTGGGTTTTGGCAACACGACGTCATAATTGTAACTATTTGTTTTTCCACGCCGCTACGGACACGGTTTGTATAACTTAACATAATCAGCGTCAACCGAAAACTTAGTGTCGGGTATAAGCAGAACAAACTCGTTGAGGCGTCGGCGCGCGTCGCAGGAACGCCCGCCCGTGTCGCAGATACCCGTCGCCATGAGAGGTGAACTATAGGACTAGCTAGACTAATACTAGGTCGAGCCAACTAGTGGCCGTGTGGGCTGTTGTAATATAGACCTAGTGTCGGGTATAAGCAGAGCAAACTCCTTGCGACGTCGGCGCGCGCTAAAATAATACAATTTAAAAAACCGGGCAAGTGCGAGTCGGACTCGCGCACGAAGGGTTCCGTACCATAATGCAAAAAAAAAAAAAAAGCAAAAACAAAAACGGTCACCCATCCAAATACTGACCACTCCCGACGTTGCTTAACTTTGGTCAAAAATCACGTTTGTTGTATGGGAGCCCCATTTAAATCTTTATTTTATTCTGTTTTTAGTATTTGTTGTTATAGCGGCAACAGAAATACATCATCTGTGAAAATTTCAACTGTCTAGCTATCACGGTTCGTGAGATACAGCCTGGTGACAGACGGACGGACGGACGGACAGCGAAGTCTTAGTAATAGGGTCCCATTTTACCCTTTGGGTACGGAAGCCTAAAAACTAGATCTAGTCATAGAATTAGTAGCATTGTAAGCTATGAAACTCGCTGACCCTGGCGCCGCCATTTTGAAAAAACAACAACTATGAAGGTCACAAAGTGTCACTAGAATCGGTTGAGAAATGCGACATGTGGAGGAGATAGGACGGGCACACGAAACCATTTCAAAAACTGCTCTACTGCGATTAATCGCGACGCTCCGCACTTCATATTGCATTGCCGCTCGTTGTTACTTGCGCAAAAAACCTACAAAGTAGGCAGCGGTGGCCATGACTAGTTAGGAGCGTGACAAGTAACGTGGCCACAGTACATCTCTGCCTGCTTCCCATACTACTATTATTATAATCCAGCGTGTGGCCGAGGTAATAGAGTAAGGGTCAGTTGTTTATCGTATGGGAAATTTCATACTTCTCCACTGAGTGAGGTCGATCCGTCCGCTAGTTGCGGTCGGTGCAACTGGCCCTAAATGTGTTGTTTGTGCAGACCGGTCCCCGAGCGGCGCGGCGGCGCGCTCCGTGTCGGCGGTGGACGCGGCGGCCGCGCAGCGCGCGCGCGCCCGGGCGCTCTACTCGCACATGACGCGCGCCAAGATGGCCGCCGGCACCGCCAGCCTGCGTGAGTATTGTTGGTACAGACCGGTCTCCGAGCGGCGCAGCAGCCCGTTCAGTGTCGGCGGTGGACGCGGCGGCCGCGCAGCGCGCGCGCGCCCGGGCGCTCTACTCGCACATGACGCGCGCCAAGATGGCCGCCGGCACCGCCAGCCTGCGTGAGTATTCACTCCTTGGGGGCTGTCCATAAATTACGTCATCGATTTTTAATCCCCCCTCCTATAATCATCCAAAAATCATGCTTCAAATGACCCCATTTCCTCCTACTTCATGCTACCGTCATCCGATGTCCAGACCCCGGGGTCCCCTAATTTGAAATGACGTAATTTATGAATAGCCCCTTGGTGATAAATAATAATGGGGGTTATATTGGTAGCAGTGGTGGGGTGGGTTTACGAAAACTGAGGGCTACGAAATGTGTCAAAATAGGCAAGCCGATGAAAATAAATTTAGTAGTAAAGTTGTCGATGAAAAGCAATTTAGTAGTAAAGTTGTCGATGAAAAGCAATTTAGTAGCAAAGTTGTTGATGAAAAGCAATTTAGTAGCAAAGTTGTCGATGAAAAGCAATTTAGTAGCAAAGTTGTCGATGAAAAGCAATTTAGTAGCAAAGTTGTCGATGAAAAGCAATTTAGTAGTAAAGTTGTCGATGAAAAGCAATTTAGTAGCAAAGTTGTTGATGAAAAGCAATTTAGTAGCAAAGTTGTCGATGAAAAGCAATTTAGTAGCAAACTTGTCGATGAAAAGCAATTTAGTAGCAAAGTTGTCGATGAAAAGCGATTTAGTAGCAAAGTTGTAGATATTAACCCTTTAACCGCCAGAGTCTGATATATAAGACATTAAATACCCAGTTCATTTCGCCAAAGTCTGATAAATAAGACAAAGATCTGATTTGGTTTTTACAACACATTTATAACTCCCGTAACTGCCAACCTTACTCCGCGTTCTACTTAGCACGCTCGATCAAAAATTGCTGGCGGTTAAAAGGTTAAGCAAGAACACAAGTCGAGAACTCGAGATGTAAATTAGTGCGACAACGAGCGAAGCGAGGAGTTATGTAGACTTGAATATATACACATCTTCGTATATGAGTTTTATTTATTCTCGTACGTTTAGATAATGAATGTTGAATTGTTTTTGCCTCCGAATAGAGGGAGAGGTCGCCCAACAAGGTACATAATAAAATAAATATAATCCACAGTTGTTGTCTCGCACCTTTTCGTTGCTATGTATGAATGAAAGTAGCTTTCTATGTCTTTTTATTTATATTTATTGTGCTATTAATTATCATTGTATTATTTTTAAATATTTCGAAAATAAGAATATCCGTTTTGGTTACTATTCTTTCGCAATGTAACATTTAACAAAATATTATTATTAAATTATTATACCATTATTAGCAGCATCGTACAGTCGACGTCAAAGATATGTTTACATTTTTCGCCTTATTACAAGGGAGTAAGGTGCAAAAGTGTAAACATATCTTTGACGTCCACTGTACTTTTTAGTTTTTGCTGAATCTCACGTTTTAGTTCCACTATTGTATAAATTAATAACTATACACACTTTTAGAAATATCTAGTTTATAATTGCTAGAATTTTGTACATTACGAATAACGTTTGAAGGCCATGATATCCAATAGGGGGCGTGCATGAACTATAGGGGGGCAGCATATAAGCCGTCAGCTTTTTGGCGCGAGGCGTAAACGTGACGTTTATGCTTCGGATATAGCCCATGAGATGGCAGAACCTACTATGCACAAGGAAACGTACCTACGAGAACGGTAGATGGTAGCACTTGCTTTGGCAATGTACATGTGCACATATGTTTCCGATTCAGGCCACAAGATGGCAGACCTACGACCTACTAAGTCCCCAAAACGATCCCATTGATCGTAGGTGATCCATCGAGTGATTTAGGGCCTCAATATACGATATAAAAATATAATATAGTAATATATTTGCAGCCCGCGCGAAGAGATCCCCGCAGAATAACAGCGGAGTCCCGCCGAGCCCTGAGAGAGCGGTCGGCCGCTCGAGGTCGCGCCCCGGCGTCTCGCAGTCACAACGTAAGTTTATCATATTATATTAACCTCCTGAGACCACAGAAAAAATAATAGTACAGTCAGCAGCAGATATACCTGAGCGGGCAAGGTGTCCAAGAAAACATATACACTTCAATCGTCACAAAAATAAGGACATCTAAGATGTCATTTTTACGTAGGCTTTCAGTTCGTCACAAATACCTTAACTTCTGAGTTTTTCTTTAACACATACACCCTTATTTAATCACAATGACAATAACGGTTAAAAAGTCCGTGGTAACTAAGCAATCAAATTCAAGCTGCTGTCATTAATACCTACACGCACTGCCAATCACGTACGTCAGCAGCCAGGGTGCCACCAGTTGCTAAGCAGTTGTTATTTAAATGGTAACTAAGCATCAACATTTTATATGTTTAACTTTAAAATAAATACTGTAGCACTACGAATTGACACCTCCTTTCTTAAAGAAGTATTTTATCGTTAAGTGTCAAACTTATACAATAAATAAGTAGGTTCTACTAGAATGATCGGTTTTTTTATTTTAACTGTCATATGCAGCTGTTCTTCCAAACCGTTGATCATATTATACCTATGTTAATATATTTATTTAGCCCACTTATTGTAGTAAAATATACTATACAGGGTGGCCCATTTAGATCGGCCAGTATGGGAAAATCTGATACTATACGATATACACCGATCTCTTCTTAGGAATCATGTCATCGATTTTAGAAACACGAAAAACTGCATTCATACATTTAAAAAAATGTGTACTCAGCTCGGGAATCGAACCCCGAACGTTTTGAAAAATAAAACTAAGACTATTTCTATTTAGATATCGATTGTGTAGGTCTTAAGCAATAAATGTTACTATGAAATATGATGTCTGAAATTAATAAAATGCATTGTTTCCATATCCTTTAATTTAATTTAGTCAGTTTTCGAAGAGGCCAGCATTTTTAGGGTTCCGTACCCAAAGGGTAAAACGGGACCCCATCGACATCCGTCCGTCCGTCCGTCTGTCACCAGGCTGTATCTCAGGAACCGTGATAGCTAGACAGTTCAAATTTTCACAAATGATGTATTTCTGTTGACGCTATTATAAGTAACAAGAAATACTAAAAACAGAATAAAATAAAGATTTAAGTGGGGCTCCCATACAACAAACGTGATTTTTGAGTAGTAAATATCAAATGGCATTCCGCACAGGAGTAATCTAAGTAACGCCCACTGCGGGTTCAAACCTACAACGTCCTGATAGAAAGTCGTACATACGCTACATGTGCCATTATCTTCAAAAATTATATAAACTAATGCGAAATGAACATAAAACCAGAAGACACAAATTAATAATAGAAATGAAATCCAAAAAAAAAACAGAAAGCTGTAATCTCTAGGTGCGTACGACTGAGATTTGAACCCGCGGTCTCTGCTTTGAAAAGCAAACGCCTGTTACTGAGACCACGACGTGCCTTGACAATTGGCTCTAAATTCGGCTTCAGTTAGCTTTTGCTATGTGTCATTCGTCTTGACGATTCTGTTAAAAGAAATAGTTTGCAGTAAGTTGACCGAGAGGCTCCTGTCAAATGGTTGAAGGGCAAAACGTGAGATAGATGTATGTGATGACAAGACTGTACTGCTTTCGATGATTGTCAAAACGCTTTACCTGAAATTAGCATGGCTATCTTTTATTCAATATTCGACCATACTTGTATGCTTTAAAGTCTATTTTTCCATATTGTTCAGATATATTTGACACGTTGACCGCTTAGATACCATTGGTTTTTTGACAGCTAAGGTATCAATGACTTGTTGTAAGTGTAGAAATTAATGAATAGCGACTGTTAACATATTTGTGACACGTTGAGCGCTCACAAGTAAATACTACCATGACAGTCAACAACTTTTTGACAGTTTAAACGTTTACCTCTCTTTGAGCACCTGGAGTGTATAGCGACTTCTGCTGCTGACTGTACTAGGTACAGAAGACTCACTCTCTAACAAAACGCGTCTTTCACGATCAGCACAGATATCTAGGTGGAGACAGCGCCACGCGCGGCTTATGGCAAACCCCAAAATTGGTGTGGAACGAATGTACTTTTAGCTACCTGCAGCAAAGCGACGAAATCGCGGAGTGAGCCACGCCTGCTGAGACTAAATGTACCTTACAAAGTACATATTCGTACAACCTAATTTGAACCTTTCATTGAACCAAATAAAGTAGCATTTCTTTTGTTTCATTGCTTTTTAAAACAAACGAAATTCGTTCTAATTTGTTTATTGAATAAGGTTTAACCCTTAAATGCATAGTGATGTATATATACATCACATGTTTGATGGCTCGTGGCTCAATATTCAGATATTTAATATAACGTTTATTACTTTTTTTAAATAAATGTGACATTTACGTAGTAGATTCTGAACGCATCCATAAACTTTTGATTATTTTTTTTTCTGTATTATCATATTTACAAACTTTGGCGCGTAAGTTGCAAAACTGATCGCCACGAAATTTTCAAGTTTAAATTTCATTAACAAATAATTAAAAACACTGGAAGGAATAATTGTTTCTGAAAAGGAAATAAAGTAAGTGGAAGGTATATTATTAACAGGTTTGATAATAATAGTACTGTTTTCTTTAGGAAAGTAGAGTGGCCAGAATTGGGAATTTATATCTACGGCGAGTATCTGAATCATTTACGCTTTGCCGATGATATTGTTTTGCTATCTGAAAGCCACAAAGATCTCCAGTACATGATCGAAACGTTGAATTTTTACAGTAAGGAATGTGGTCTAGAGATGAACTTAGAAAAAACATGCGTCATGACAAATAGGAAGAAGGAGAGTATACACGTAGAAAATACCAGTATCGAATACGTGACTGAATATAAATACTTGGGACAAGTTATCTCATTTAGTGGTCGCTATGTAAATGAAGTGGAACGTAGAATTCAGAAAGCTTGGAACTCATATTGGTCACACAAACATATTTTTAAATCCAAACTAGACATCACACTGAAAAAAACAGCTATCGACACTGTAGTGACACCGACCCTTCTTTACGGATGCCAAACATGGGCAATAAACAAAGAAATTATCGACAAAATTCAGAAATTTCAAAGAGCCATAGAACGAAGCCTACTCGGTATAAAAATAAAAGACAGAGTAAGAAACACCGATATTCGTAAGAAGACAAATATAATGGACGCAGCGGAAATGGCATGCCGCCTCAAGTGGCGATGGGCCGGACACACAGCGAGAGCGAAAGACGACCGGTGGAGCAAAAGAGTTTTACACTGGTACCCACCAGATGGCGGGCGAGGGCAAGGTCATCCGCTCCGCCGCTGGCGAGACGACATAACCGAGCAGGCAGGCATAGCCTGGGCCAGTCTGGCCGCCGACAGAAAACTATGGTGTAACATGGAGGAGGCCTACGTCCAAAAATGGACAAACCCATATAAAAATACTTAGTAGTTTTTAAATTCTTTTCTTTGTAACTTTATTTCAAAATAATACTTAAACTCTTAATTTAATTGTAACATTTATATGTATTTGGGAAATAAAAGGCTTTTATTATTATTATTCTCTTTATTTATTTTTCTTCTTAAGTTAGGTTAATTATAATATGGATATAAAAGTAAAATATAAAAACACTTACAAACAATAAAAAAAAAATATAAACATTATTATTATTATTATTAGTACTGTTTTCTAAAAATTAGTGTTTTATATGTGATGCGTAAATACATCACCATGCAAAATCGGTCCTAATAGAATTCACTGTATTATTTCGTTATTTGAATAACTATTGAGAAGTTTTAGATATTATTTTCTTATAAATTGGCATACGTGGTATTGGAAATTGGCAGCGTCAGTTGAGTGTGACGCTTTAATATAATATTATTGACTCTAGTCACAGTCATGTAGTTAATAAAACAACCATATGCTATAATTTACGACTTTACTTCTAAATTAAATAGAGGCCTGGCACATCTTACACAAAAAAGATCGGGCAGATATCGTTCTATGTCATTGTAATGTGCTAAATTATTATTGTGCCCACATTTACACAGGTCTCCTCTTAATATTATATTTTCTTCTTTTAGATCGATTATCCAAATTGGGAGAACATCGTATAACAATTGGCATAATATACAATCAGGAAGCCACAATCTAAAGATTGATTGTTTGATACTGTTGACCTGTAATAAATTAAACAACATTTGCTACAAACAAAAAATATAACTATGTGATGTTAATAATAAAAGAATAAAACAAGTACTTAATACATTTGAAAAAATAGGCACCTTTTCTAGAAGTGGCTTTTCGCAGTTCTTTTCCATGAAGTAATCCACCTTATTTCTTATAATTTCGCAAATTTGCCAATAACAAAAATTAAACAATGTTAAATCGTCAGATTTCATCATCTTTAGTCGATCTACCTAATTTATGCTTTTAACAAAGGTGAAACGAAATGAAAATAGGTGTTTTAACTTTGCCACCTTTTTATATTTTTAATTTAAAAATAACCAGTTTTTTTTTTCAAACTATAAAGCACTGCCCTCAACCTCTCTGCTTAGCCTAAAGGTTGACTGACTATAATTAATTAATGATATTAATGACTATTTTTTAGGGTCAATAATTAAAAAGAAAACAATAGTTTCAAAGAAAATTCCCCAAAAATTACGTTTTTTAGTACTAAGCTTAGTTTTGCAAATACAATTATTGGCGTTTTCTATTTTTTGTTAGGATGGCGAAACGGCTACAAGATAGGGATATCGAACAATTATTGGCTGCGTTAGAAGATGGCAACGTGTCTGAGGATGGCTTGGATGACGAGAATGATGATGAGGATTTATTTTACACCGATGCTAGAGAAATTTTGAGAGACTTACTGGATGAGGAAGCTTTTGACGGTAGTCGTGGAACGCACGAAGAACGTACTGCTGATACTGAACAGGATGATAGCGATCCACCACTTGTTGAAGATAGGCATGATAATCAACATTTCGACAAACGGAAGCTTATTTGGAAAGTAGGCCATATGTCTTACGACGAAACTAAAATAACACCTGATTCCGACATCATTGAATCCACCGACAGAACAATACAAGATCTTGATACGCCATATCAATGCTTTAATTATTTCTTTACACCAGATTTTCTCCAACAAATTTCTGATGAATCAAATCTATATTCATGTCAAAAAGACCCGGCTCGTTCGCAGAATATAACACCTAAAGACGTCCAACAATTTATAGGTATTATTTTATTTATGTCTGTCCAACAATTCCCAAGTGTGCGGGCTTATTGGCATGAAAAATACGGTTACGAGCCTGTGAAAAGCGTTATGCCAGTAAATAAATTTGAGCGGATACGAAGTTTACTGCATTTCAATGATAACACAAAACATTTGACAAGAGAGCACCCAGATCACGACCGCTTACACAAAATAAGACCAGTAATAGAACATCTAAATGAAAACTTTTCATCAATACCAATGGACCAACGTCTCTCTGTAGACGAGCAAATGTGCTCTACCAAAATCGGCCACTTCCTCAAACAATATCTACCTAATAAACCTCATAAATGGGGATATAAGCTCTTCGTTTTGTGTAGTCTTATGGGTTACGCATACCGTTTTGAAGTTTATTCCGGGCAAGAAAAGAAAGATAGACCCGCAGGCGAGCCGGACCTGGGAAAAACAAACAATGTAGTCTTACGTTTAGCCAGGGTGATTCCGAGAATGAGAAATCACATAGTATTCTTCGACAACTTCTACACTTCATTGCCTCTGGTTTATCATCTGGCAAAACAAGGAATACACTGCGTTGGCACCGTGCAGCAAAATAGACTTCCAAACTGTCGTCTACCGGATAAAAAAGAGATGTTGAAGGCATCAGTTCCAAGGGGAACACATGAAGAGAGGATTACGCACTTTGACGGAATTGACTTTTCGGTGACGGCGTGGAAAGATAACAAGATAGTTACGCTTTTATCTGACTACATTGGTTCCGAGCCGATGGGAATTTCCGCACGTTATGACAAAAAACAAAAACAAAAAGTGGAAATACCTTGTCCAAAAATTGTGCAAGAATATAACATGCATATGGGTGGTGTGGACCTAATGGATAGCTATTTAGGCCGCTATCGTATCAGGGTCAAAAGCCGTAAATGGTACTTGCGTTTATTTTATCACCTTTTGGACTTGGCGGTAATAAATTCCTGGATTTTAATGAAAAAGAATTGCATTGCAAAGGATGTTCCAACAAAACAACTACCGAACCTTGGGCAATTTCGCAATGAATTGGCTGATGTCCTTTGCAATATTGGATTAACTTACGGCATCAAAAGAGGACGTCCAAGTAACGCTTCCATCGAACAAGGACTACAAGCGAAGAAACAAAAAGGAACTAGTCATCCTCTGCCAAGCGTCGATGTAAGAAAAGATGGCTTTGATCACTGGCCTATGATTGATACTCGTCTTAGGTGCAAAATACCTAATTGCAACGGGACAACAACCTGGTCTTGCTCAAAATGTAAAGTGCCTCTTTGCTTGAATCCAAGAAATAACTGTTTCACAAAGTTTCATCAATAAATTAGTAATCTTCAGACGCTTAGTAATGTTTAGACGCTAATGCATAGTGATGTATATATGCATCAAGGCTTTTTTTTGATAAAATGTATGTTTTTTAATTACTATGATTTTTTTCTTTATTTTTCCCTGATTCTATCCAACATTACTGATCTATTTGATTTTTTTTGAAGTAATACAAAAAATCATGCATTTAAGGGTTAAATTAAATAATTCAAGACTTTATATAATGGGTCTTACGGGTTAAACTACTTGCGCCTGTGACTTTCTCCGCGTAGTCTTTAAAAATTTGCAAACGCGTTTTGACCTTTTTAAAGGTTGAATCAAACGTGGCTCACACTGCGATGTCGTGGCGTCGCTACAAGTACATGCGGGCCACAGCAATTTTGTTTAATCATTATCACTATTATCAGGCGTGGCTCATTCCGAGATTTCGTCACTTTGCTACAGGTAGCTAAAAGTACATCCGTTCCACACCAATTTTGGTGGCTAGCCATAAGCCGCGTGTGGCGCTGTCGCCACCTAGCGGCCATATCTGTCCTGATCGTAACAGACGCGTTTTGTTATAGAGTGAGTCTGTGCCTAGTACTATTATTTATTCTGTTTACTAGTTTTTAAACTGATAAGGGCCACATGCACCATTCACTAACCCGGGGTTAAACGGTTAGACCTGGAATTACCATGGTTACCGGTACAATTTGACACTGGGCTAACGGTTTAACCGCTTAACCCCGGGTTATTGGAATGGTGCAAGTGGGCCTAAGAACCAACCCAAATATTTTTTACAACTAAAAACTGTTTCGCAGCGACATCTCGGTCATCGTCGCCATCGTCTCGGGCTTCGGGCCCGCTCTCGCTGGCGAGCGCGCGGCGCCGGCCCTCCGGCATCCCGCGCTCGCTGGCCGGCTCCAGGGAGACTAGCCCTACCAGGTAAACCATTTTGTTTATAGGGCGATGTCAAATTGTGGTATCGTCTTGGGTCGTCCCATTCGTTTTTCGTCAAGTTCTTAAATTAGTCCTATTCTGCTTTCGTCACTCATTCTATATTCGTCACAATCGTCGGCGGCTTTCAATGTAGAATGAGTGACGAAAGCAGAATAGGACTAATTTAAGAACTTGACGAAAAACGAATGGGACGACCCAAGACGATACCGGCGATGTCAAATTAATCTTTAAATAAAATTGACCTAAAAAAATCCACACTAATTTCATAATAAATGGGGTTAACTGTCAACGGTTTGCATAGATGGCGCCATCATAGCTTGCCCCTTTGTCTATGAGATTTGGCTTGAAGGGCTGGCGTCCAGGGATAAAAAAATCTTTGACACAATTCTAGGGATTGACAGGGCAAGCTATGATGGCGCCATCTGCTAAATATCTACTTCGACCGGCCAACCCCATTGTTGCTATGTTTAAGCGTCTTACGTCAAAAATGTGACAATTACGTAGGAAGTGGCGCCCTCAATAATTTTCTAAATTTTTTTGTTATATTATAGTTAATACATACATACATATAATCACGCCTATTTCCCGGAGGGGTAGGCAGAGACCACGGATTTCCACTTGCTACGATCCTGACATATATCTTAAAAAAAATTAACTTAACTATAGTACTTTTCAAACTGGAAGGGTACGCTGATAACTGTCAATTCATTTTTAGGTTATGAATTGTTTTTAAATGACACCTTATTAGCGTACCTTTCCAGAAAAATACTAGAGATAGCATTACAACATTTACTACCTACATATGTATTTTTACTAATAAAATTAGTTTACCAGACTATACATATAATGATGTGACGTCACAGGACGGCTCGCTCCAACAGCGTGGTGGGGTCGGCCGTGCGCAGGCGCGAGTCCGTGGAGCGCACCACCCGCGCTCCGTCCGCCACCCTGCGGCTCCTGCAGCAGACCAGGGACGCGGAGGGAGTACTGAGGGTGAGTATAATGATGTGACGTCACAGAACGGCTCGCTCCAACAGCGTGGTGGGGCCGGCCATGCGCAGGCGCGAGTCCGTGGAGCGCACCACCCGCGCTCCGTCGGCCACCCTGCGGCTCCTGCAGCAGACCAGGGACGCGGAGGGAGTACTGAGGGTGAGTATAATGATGTGACGTCACAGAACGGCTCGCTCCAACAGCGTGGTGGCGTCGGCCGTGCGCAGGCGCGAGTCCGTGGAGCGCACCACCCGCGCTCCGTCCGCCACCCTGCGGCTCCTGCAGCAGACCAGGGACGCGGAGGGAGTACTGAGGGTGAGTATAATGATGTGACGTCACAGAACGGCTCGCTCCAACAGCGTGGTGGGGTCGGCCATGCGCAGGCGCGAGTCCGTGGAGCGCACCACCCGCGCTCCGTCCGCCACCCTGCGGCTCCTGCAGCAGACCAGGGACGCGGAGGGAGTACTGAGGGTGAGTATAATGATGTGACGTCACAGAACGGCTCGCTCCAACAGCGTGGTGGGGCCGGCCATGCGCAGGCGCGAGTCCGTGGAGCGCACCACCCGCGCTCCGTCGGCCACCCTGCGGCTCCTGCAGCAGACCAGGGACGCGGAGGGAGTACTGAGGGTGAGTATAATGATGTGACGTCACAGAACGGCTCGCTCCAACAGCGTGGTGGCGTCGGCCGTGCGCAGGCGCGAGTCCGTGGAGCGCACCACCCGCGCTCCGTCCGCCACCCTGCGGCTCCTGCAGCAGACCAGGGACGCGGAGGGAGTACTGAGGGTGAGTATAATGATGTGACGTCACAGAACGGCTCGCTCCAACAGCGTGGTGGGGTCGGCCATGCGCAGGCGCGAGTCCGTGGAGCGCACCACCCGCGCTCCGTCCGCCACCCTGCGGCTCCTGCAGCAGACCAGGGACGCGGAGGGAGTACTGAGGGTGAGTATAATGATGTGACGTCACAGAACGGCTCGCTCCAACAGCGTGGTGGGGCCGGCCATGCGCAGGCGCGAGTCCGTGGAGCGCACCACCCGCGCTCCGTCGGCCACCCTGCGGCTCCTGCAGCAGACCAGGGACGCGGAGGGAGTACTGAGGGTGAGTATAATGATGTGACGTCACAGAACGGCTCGCTCCAACAGCGTGGTGGCGTCGGCCGTGCGCAGGCGCGAGTCCGTGGAGCGCACCACCCGCGCTCCGTCCGCCACCCTGCGGCTCCTGCAGCAGACCAGGGACGCGGAGGGAGTACTGAGGGTGAGTATAATGATGTGACGTCACAGAACGGCTCGCTCCAACAGCGTGGTGGGGTCGGCCATGCGCAGGCGCGAGTCCGTGGAGCGCACCACCCGCGCTCCGTCCGCCACCCTGCGGCTCCTGCAGCAGACCAGGGACGCGGAGGGAGTACTGAGGGTGAGTATAATGATGTGACGTCACAGAACGGCTCGCTCCAACAGCGTGGTGGGGCCGGCCATGCGCAGGCGCGAGTCCGTGGAGCGCACCACCCGCGCTCCGTCCGCCACGCTGCGGCTCCTGCAGCAGACCAGGGACGCGGAGGGAGTACTGAGGGTGAGTATAATGATGTGACGTCACAGGACGGCTCGCTCCAACAGCGTGGTGGGGTCGGCCGTGCGCAGGCGCGAGTCCGTGGAGCGCACCACCCGCGCTCCGTCCGCCACGCTGCGGCTCCTGCAGCAGACCAGGGACGCGGAGGGAGTACTGAGGGTGAGTATAATGATGTGACGTCACAGAACGGCTCGCTCCAACAGCGTGGTGGGGTCGGCCATGCGCAGGCGCGAGTCCGTGGAGCGCACCACCCGCGCTCCGTCCGCCACGCTGCGGCTCCTGCAGCAGACCAGGGACGCGGAGGGAGTACTGAGGGTGAGTATAATGATGTGACGTTACCGAGTTATAATTAGCACTTGAATCCCGAGCGTAGTGAGGGATTCATTGTCGGCCCTTGCCCGTAAATATGTCATTTTGCTCTTTAAAATCTACAATAATTCTGAATGCTAGTGTACAATACATAATCGCTTAAAGATAAATGATCCGCATTTTACTTATATTCTTGGGTACATAACAGAATATAACATATTTATTTATATATGTATGTATGTATGCATGTTTGTATATATGTAGGTGTCTATTGCTATTATCTTTATATGTGTAGTTTATAATTAGAATATTGTTTAGAATAACCTGATTTGTGATTCATAATTCTTCTCGCTGTCTACAATCCTGCACTAAGTACAAGTTTTCGGATTGACCCAATGGTTGACTGGTAGAGAATGCCTTAAGGCATTAAGTCCGCCATTTGTACATTTTGTTATCGTGCAATAAAGTTTAAATAAATAAATAAAATAAATAATCCCCTTATTCATAAACGCGTTACAAAGCTCAATTAGCTGTAATCGTTTGTCTTCATCTGTCATTTTGATATGTATTTGCAAGAAAGGGATAAAACATAGTTTAACTAAATCATGCCCGTAAAGTTCTATGAATAAGGGGGTCATGAAATAAAACTATTGAAACGGATTATATCGCTGTAAAGGGTTCGAAACGTCGGGGTGTAGTATTGAAACGGATTATATCGCTGTAAAGGGTTCGGAACGTCGGGATGTAGTATTGAAACGGATTATATCGCTGTAAAGGGTTCGAAACGTTGGGATGTAGTATTGAAACGGATTATATCGCTGTAAAGGGTTCGAAACGTCGGGGTGTAGTATTGAAACGGATTATATCGCTGTAAAGGGTTCGGAACGTCGGGATGTAGTATTGAAACGGATTATATCGCTGTAAAGGGTTCGAAACGTCGGGATGTAGTATTGAAACGGATTATATCGCTGTAAAGGGTTCGAAACGTCGGGATGTAGTATTGAAACGGATTATATCGCTGTAAAGGGTTCGGAACGTCGGGATGTAGTATTGAAACGGATTATATCGCTGTAAAGGGTTCGGAACGTCGGGATGTAGTATTGAAACGGATTATATCGCTGTAAAGGGTTCGAAACGTCGGGATGTAGTATTGAAACGGATTATATCGCTGTAAAGGGTTCGAAACGTCGGGATGTAGTATTGAAACGGATTATATCGCTGTAAAGGGTTCGAAACGTCGGGATGTAGTATTGAAACGGATTATATCGCTGTAAAGGGTTCGAAGCGTCGGGATGTAGTATTGAAACGGATTATATCGCTGTAAAGGGTTCGAAACGTTGGGATGTAGTATTGAAACGGATTATATCGCTGTAAAGGGTTCGAAACGTCGAATGTAGTATTGAAACGGATTATATCGCTGTAAAGGGTTCGAAACGTCGGGATGTAGTATTGAAACGGATTATATCGCTGTAAAGGGTTCGAAACGTTGGGATGTAGTATGTATTCAATATACGCGATATAATCCGTTTCAATAGTTTTATTTCATGAGTAACTATCGCGGTAACCGAAGACAATATTAATAGGGGGGTTAGTTGATAGTAGGTATTAATGTTTCTTGTTTCTACAGAGTCCAGAGGACAGTTCAGCGTACGACAGCGGTCGGCGTGACGACGACTCTGAAGCTTCCAGCGTCTGCTCGGAGCGGAGCTTGGATTCATACAGGAGGCATGATGTAAGTTATCCATACTTGGTTTAAAGGCTCATTTAGACGGTGCATTGCGTTATTTGATCAAGGCACTGGTCCCACCGCGAGCTAGTAGGCTATGAGCTATCGGCTATAAACACGAACAAAAGATAAGCACTCCCGTGTAAATAAAAGAGACACGGCGATATTTATAGTTACTCGCCCAGCGGTGAGCTATAAATATCACCGCGGCGGGACCAGTGCCCAAACCACCAAACCGTAACTACTACGGACCAATATGTAACTAATGTAGCATCACTAGCATATAGCATGCATCGCGCGCCGTCTAATTGAGCCCTTAGAGTTCCGTACCCAAAAGGTAAATAGTAAATACCTATTGTAGTGTATAGACGTCTCGAGCGCTTACGTCATGGTGACGTCACTGACAGTTAGGGCAGTCGATGTCAGACTGCGGACAGAGTCGGTCGTACCGAGTGATGTTTGTGTTGGCGAACCGTTGGAAATACATTATACCGTATGATTGACTGAGGTAAATACAGTACTTTACACCTATACTTTATTACTAAGACTCCACTGTCCGTCTATCCGTCTGTCTGTCACCAGGCTGTATCTCACGAACCGTGATAGCTAAACAGTTGAAATTTTCACAGATGATGTATTTTCTGTTGCCGCTATAGCAACAAATACTAAACAGTACGGAACCCTCGGTGGGCGAGTCCGACTCGCACTTGTCCGGTTTTTATACTACACCAGTGGCAAATAAGCATACGGGCCATCTGATGGTAAGCAGTCTTCGTAGCCTATGGACGCCGGCAGGTCTTGCTTCTCGTTTGCATTCATTGTAGAATTTGTAATCACGTTAACCGCATAGGCCTCTTCCAGGGATCTTCATAACGACAAGTCTTGCGCCGGTCTTATTCATCGGCTCAAGGGTTAATGGGGTAGCCTATAGCCCCCCCCCCCCACATCTGGCGTCTTTCGAGCGTCGGCGTCTGTCGGCGTCGGTCCAGCGCTATGGAAAATGACGTCGCTGCGCAGTTGCGTCGACGCTGCGTCGACGTTGCGTCGACGTCGGCCATAGAATTGTAGACGCCGACGCTCGAAAGACGCCAGATGTGGGGGGGCCCTTATTTGTTGCTCACCATAGCCCATACTAACAAAAAGGTGGGGAACAAACAAAAAGTGAGACTGTAACAAGGACAAGCAATAGTACCGCTTTCTCTGCTACTCCTACTGAAAGTTCTATAAGTGTATCTCGTTCGGTCATTTGGCGCCTCCCCCGTGTCTTCTCTATATTATTGTACCTCTATGGGTAGCCTATATGGCAATGTTTTGTTGCAGAGCGTCTCGTGGTCGGGCTCGGCGTCGCGCCTCGGCTGGGAGGGCTCGCCGCCGCCGCCGCCGCCGCCGGACGACATCATCGCGCTCTGCGCGAGCACGCACTGGACCGAACGCAAGGATGGCCTGACACACTTGGTAAGACAACGACTATTTCTGGCTTTTAACCATGAACGTTTTAATCTTTAACTAGCAGAAAGGTCTGAGAACGGTGCTATTAAACTTAGAATCAATTTAAAAGTGGAAAAATTACTGTCTTGGGTGATACTTCAACTCACAGCCTCTGGATCGATACTCCAACGCTCTGCCATCTGAGCCACCGAGACCTCATCCATAGCCAGCAAATCTTTCCACCATTCATATTATGGATCAAGGGGACCCTAGCGACATCTACCGAAACAGTGTTACACTTCTTAAACGGCCACCGGAGTTCCAAGTCATATTGAAAATTCACCAGTTACCAGAGGCCGTGAATTCAAGTCTCACCCAAGACAGTAATTTTTCCACTTTTCCACCATCTACATTGTAGATCATTTTGTACCTTTTTTAATCTTCCTTGTGATTTCGGTTTAATCGTTCTTTCCTTTTAGCGCAAATTACAATTCCACTCGCTTCACCATCCCGTCAGGTTTTGCAGTCATATTTTTCTCATACATTTTAATCCAATTTGTTAGCCTGGAGGAGTTTCACAATGCGTAACTCTTTGAATTTCACACACATAGTGTGCGGCGCGTCATTGTGAACCTTATCCGAACGCAAAAAGGTTGATATTGAACAAATAACCTCATTGTTAAATATAGCGTCTGCAACATCACCCCAGTGATTTTTCCATGCTGACAGTTTTTACTAATAACCTTTTCCTCCTCAGGCCAACTACCTAAACTCCGGTCGCCTCCTCACCGACTCGCAGCTCCGTCGCCTGACGGAACTCCTCAACAAGATGTTCGTGGACGCCCACACCAAGGTGTTCAGCCTACTCCTGGACGCCGTCTGTGAACTGCTCCTGGTCCACTGGCAGCAGCTGAAGGACTGGCTGTACCAGCTGCTCTTCAGGTATGGAACTCCTCAACAAGATGTTTGTGGAGCACCAAGGTGTTCAGCCTACTCCTGGACGCCGTCTGTGAACTGCTCCTGGTGCACTGGCAGCAGCTGAAGGACTGGCTGTACCAGCTGCTCTTCAGGTATGGAACTCCTCAACAAGATGTTTGTGGAGCACCAAGGTGTTCAGCCTACTCCTGGACGCCGTCTGTGAACTGCTCCTGGTGCACTGGCAGCAGCTGAAGGACTGGCTGTACCAGCTGCTCTTCAGGTATGGAACTCCTCAACAAGATGTTCGTGGACGCCCACACTAAAGTGTTCAGCCTACTCCTGGATGCCGTCTGTGAACTGCTCCTAGTCCACTGGCAGCAGTTGAAGGACTGGCTGTACCAGCTGCTCTTCAGGTATGGAACTCCTCAACAAGATGTTTGTGGAGCACACCAAAGTGTTCAGCCTACTCCTGGATGCCGTCTGTGAACTGCTCCTAGCCCACTGGCAGCAGCTGAAGGACTGGCTGTACCAGCTGCTCTTCAGGTATGGAACTCCTCAACAAGATGTTTGTGGAGCACACCAAAGTGTTCAGTTGTGTAAAAAAAAATGACGAAAACTTGACGTTGACAGACGGTTCTGTGCAACCGGTGCCGAGTTACGTACAAAAGTTATTACAACAAGCGCCTGTCATTAAAATATGAACATGTCAAAAATAACAAATATTCATTTCCATGAAAGAATATTGAATGAAATGAATGAAAGAATGAAAATCTTTATTTCAGGCAACTAGTGGCCCATACATAAATACCTTAAAACTAGCATACATATTATAAAAAGATATTTTAAAACTAAACACTACAAATCACATTATGGCCGCGACGCATTACGCAACCCCGCAGTGTCAGGAAGCCAGCCACGTAACCGCCGAAACTTGACACCCTTCGGCCAAAACTCCTCCTTGGTGAAGGTCGCTAGATGATCAGTCGGAACGCTCACCACAAACGAATTAAAATATATATTGTATTACGGAACATTTTTGCGTAACTACGTCTGTTGATTCATTCATTTAAGCGGAGATAATCACTTTGTAATGTATCGTCACTTCATAATCGCGTAATTTTATTTTTGTTAAGAATAATTTTCTTGAAATTCATATTGATATGATTATAATTTAATTTTGTTTGCAGGTTACTAATGAAGCTAGGCACGGACATTCTAGGCTCCGTGCAAAGCAAGATCATGAAGACACTGGACGTCATACACGAGTGCTTCCCGCCCGAGCTGCAGCTGCATAACATATTCAGGTATATTTTCAGCGTTGTTAGAAAATTTCAACCCCATTTTCCCCTTCTTAGGGCCTCTTGCACCATCCCACTAACCCGGGGTTAAACGGTTAAACTGTTAACCCAGTGTCAAATTGTACTGGTAACCATGGTAACTCCAGGTTTAACTGTTAACCCCGAGTTAGTGGAATGGTGCAAGTGGGCCTTAAACCTGGAGATACCATGGTTTCCGGCACAATTTGACATTGAGTTAACGGTTTAACTGCATAATCCCGGGTTAGTGGGATGGTGCAATTTGGCTTTAGGGGTTAGTGTTTCCCATTTTTCTTTATGGTGCTGAGACTTGGACTCTAATGGAAAGCGAGAAAAAGAAGATCGACGCTTTAGAAATGTGGTGCTGGAGAAAAATGCTTGGCATAACCTGGACATAGTTCCGAACCAACGTCTCAATTCTCCGGGAACTTGGTATTAAACAGCGTCTTTCCTGCATCATCCAGTGTCGTATTCTCACTTTTCTTGAACATATTACACGTCCTGATACATCTGTGTGGAACGACTTGTAGCGCAAGGAAAATTCGAAGGCACAAGGCGCGGTAGGTCACCAATGCTAGGCGTGGCTCACTCCGCGATTTCGTCGCTTTGCTACAGGTAGCTAAAAGTACATCCGTTCCACACCAATTTTGGTGGCTAGCCATAAGCCGCGCGTGGCGCTGTCGCCACCTAGCGGCCATATCTGTACTGATCGTAACGGACGCGTTTTGTTAGAGAGTGAGTCTTCTGTACCTAGTACTATCATTTATTCTGTGCCAATGCGTTGTAGTCTTTTTAGCTCGATTTAGCCATTTATAAGCCGCTCGTAAGGGGTCATCCATTAATTACGTCACACGAATTTCTAGGTTTTTTGACCCCTCCCCCCTCCTTGTCACACTTGGTCACATTTGGCAAACCCCTCCCCCCTAGTGTGACGTCACATTTTTTCTTCGAAATCGCCAAATCGAATTAAGTAAGTACCTAAGTATTATAAATATTTTATCAAAATATTATTAACGATATAAATATTAGTAATTTTATAACCCAAAACTGCTTAGGAAAGAAAATTAAACGAAATAAAAACGATTGTCGTTTTAAAAACTTGTTATTGAAATGTAAAGCGAATAAAATAATTTAAATAAATTTTCGGTTACTGGTGAAGTTAAAGTGACGTCACAAAGTTTGCATCCCCCCTCCCCCATGTCACAATATGTCACATTTTCTTGACCCCCCTCCCTCCCCCTAAACGTGTGATGTAATTAATGGATGACCCCTAACGATATTTTGTGAAGTGATTCGTATTCTTCTAGATTTGAAGTAATAAGAGTGTAATTTGCGTAGGTTTCTGGCGGACGGCGCTACGGCCCCGACGGCCAAGACGAAGGCGGCGGCGCTGCGGTTCCTGGCGTCTCTAGCACACGACTACTGCACGCCCAACGCTTGCGCACAGGCTTTGCAAGGTAACATATTTTTTTACTTAAAGGCTTCGTTTAAATTATAATGGCATATTAGGGTTCCGTACCTCAAAACGAAAACACAGAACCCTTATAGGATCACTCGTGCGTCTGTCTGTTTGTCTGACCATCCCCCCCTCCTCTTTTATCTAGATGACAGGAAAACCAATTAGAAATGTGCCAGGAAAACATATATTTGACGAAGCATCAGGAGGCTCCGCTGAACGCTTGTCATTGCTGGTTAACACATCACGAGTGTTGGCATCATCACTCTCATTTTTAGGGTTCCGTACCCAAAGGGTAAAACGGGACCCTATTACTAAGACTTCGCTGTCCGTCCGTCCGTCTGTCACCAGGCTGTATCTCACGAACCGTGATAGCTAGACAGTTGAAACTTTCACAGATGATGTATTTCTGTTGCCGCTATAACAACAAATACTAAAAACAGAATAAAATAAAGATTTAAGTGGGGCTCCCATACAGCAAACGTGATTTTTGATCAAAGTTAGGCAACGTCGGGCGTGGTCAGTACTTGGATGGGTGACCGTTTTCTTTTTGCATTTTTTTCCGTTTTTTCTTTGCATTATGGTACGGAACCCTTCGTGCGCGAGTCCGACTCGCACTTGCCCGGTTTTTATCACCCATAGAGGTGAAAACGCGGAAATAAAAGCACGTACTACACGTTTACAGATCACTGATTTTATTTAAATTCGCTTTAGATCAAAATAACATGTGATTGATACAATATAATTGGATTAGGAGCCAATAGGTTAGAATACGTGCACCACCGCGCGCAGCTGTCAACAGAATGACAACTGCCGACCGGTCGGCGCTATCTTGCTACCCTATTCGGGGGAAACCCGCTCCTATTTTAATACTACCTTCAATATTTTTATAACTGTCAATGTCAACACAATTTCAAAGATACCTCACATTTTAATAACAACAATAAATATTTTAACGTTTAACCAATCATAACAAACATAGTTAGACAACTACTATCATTCACTATAATTTTACGTTCAATTAATGGAAACAAACAACTAAATAACAAACATTCGCAAGTAATCTAAAGTTAGGAATAAATGCGGACGCAATATTCGACAGCGCGCCGTCATATTCATTAAACAACTATTTAGGAAACTATAATAGTCATCGTGTAACACTTCAAATTACTGAAACAATAGCCCTGCACTTTTTATCAGAGGGGATTAAGTATTCAATAGATAGGTAAGTACTTTGAATTTAGACTCAACTTTAATGACTTCATTATAAAACATTTTAATTAACTATAATGACCAATCACGTGCCACCGCGGTCAAGAGCACAAAACTAAATAAGAGAACAAAAGACGTGAACAAGTTTTATTTTACAAATAAAAAACTTGTTGATGTGTTTCGTTCTAGTTATTTCAATTAGTTGCCTAAACACTATGTTTTCTGAGCAGATGGCGCCGGTGGCGTGGCGGGGCGCGCGCTGGGCCGGGTGGCGGCGCACGCGCAGGACCCGCGCGCCGCCGACGTGCGCCTCACCGCGCGCCGCGCTCTAGCCGCTCTCTACGACTGTAACCCTGTGCCGGTAACTATTTGCATTCTTAACCTTTTGGAAGCCGATGACCGTTATATCCGCACCGCAGGTTCAACGCCAAAGATCGATTATTCGGTCACAGAACACAGAGCGACATGGACCTACGTGCATAAAGTTTAATTTCAGTTTTGCCACTTCGGTGCGGTGGCGTCCGAGTGACAACTTTTGTGTTTGACACGGCGTCGAAAAGGTTAAACGTCTGATTTACGTAACTGGTGACCGAAGAGCTGGCGGCTACCTCGCACATCGCATCAGCATTGCGATGCAGCGAGGAAATGCCGCCAGCATCCTTGGTAGAATGCCTCTGGAGCCTATTTTAGATTTAAGCTAGTTATTTATTTCCTTTATAGTTCGTTTTTTTAGCATTAGAAAGAAGGTAAACAATCTTGACTCGTCTTTTTATAAAATAAAAATTGAAATTCGCTTTTTATTCGAAAGCAAAAGAATGTAAAAGATCGTATATGATTTATAATTCTAACATATTTGCTGTGACTTATTTGTCAATGGTGATTTCATAAAAAGACTTGTCAAGATCGCTTACCTTCTTTCTAATGCTAAAAAACGAACTACAGAGGACCGAGGCTAGACCTTCGCAATTTTTTTTCGCGGGGGACATATTAGAAATCTCCTAATTCCCGCCGCCTGATTTTAGCCTCAATCGAAACTATAGTTCGTAGCTTTGTAACAGAGCCCGGCGGCTAATCCCATTGTCTACTGTTAAGTAAAACCGCACGTGCTACTTACCTGCGAAAAAGGGTCATAATTATTCTATTTGCCACCTGAGCGCGGGCTAGTCCAACGCTCAAAAAACCAGTGTAGGTCTTCGATAACGCGCCTTTGTTACGCATCTCGAGGACACATTTTAGACTGGATCTGTAGCGGTCGACTCGCCGGCACTCAGTAACCGAAGTACTGTACTTTTTATGCAGGTGGCTGTGACACGTGGCAGGAACCTACGAACTATACCTATTATCCTCCACATTGATACAAGTGAAAGTCAAGTCTACATTTCACTCTTACAATCTATAGGCTCCATACCATAACATAACATAGACGGTGCGGGAACTCGCACGCGAATTTCATTACATTGCGGTATTTGATCGGGCGGCTGAATTGTTGTAAACTCAACACGCACCGTCTAAATGAGGCTTATTTGGTTCGACCTCTCGTATGTGCTTAAAGCTTTTGGTGAACTAGATTATTTGAAATATTGTTCACTTTCAGTTCACGGCACTGATGAGCGAGCTGTCACCCGACACACAAGCTCTAGTCAACGGAGTATTGCAACAACACGTCAGGAGAACCTCTAGCAGTGAGTATATTTAACATTTCCTGACAAAAACCACCACACTCAATTGAATACAATAGGGATGTTTCCTGTACAGTCGCCATCAGATATATCGGAACGGCCAAGGTGTTCACAATATCTGAACAAGCACTCTGACGCCCTGACAATAGAGGCGCGTTCAGATATTTGTGAGCGCCTTGGCCGCTCCGATATATCTGATGGCGACTGTACTTAAAATAAATTATTTCAACCAAACCAAAGCCAAACCGTACACGAAATAAAGCACCAGTTAATTATTAGAACCTGTCAGGAGGACCTCTAGCAGTAAGTGTTTTGACGTTTTAGGCCGAGTGGATATGACGCCCGACTTTTAAGGTCTGTGCACACCGGCTGCGTGTGCGTGACGTGCACGTGTGCGTGGGGCATTGTAGTATACAGATCCTTATGAGAGACGGCACACCGCTTGCGTGACGTGTGCGTGTGCGGCTCCAACATTTTAGCGCACGCACACGCGCACGTCACCACACGCAGCCGGTGTGCACAGACCTTAAAAGTATGTACGAAATATCATTTGATATTCACCACTAGCTTTTCGGTGAAGGAAAACATCGTGAGGAAACCTGCATACATCCGCGAAGAAATGCAAAGGTGTATGTGAAGTCCCCAATCCGCATTGGGCTAGCGTGGGGACTATAGCCCGCACCCTCTCGTGATTGAGAGGAGGCCTGTGCCCAGCAGTGGAACGTATATAGGCTAAATTATTATTATTATTATTTTAGGCCAAAAGATACAGTTTTTAAATGCCATAAAAACTTCAGACGAAAACTAGACTATATTTGCGAGAACAGGCTCGAATCACAATCTTAAAAGGTTAACCATAGAAGGCAGGGATGTTGCGGATGCAGATTTTTTGACATCCGCGGACGCGGATGCGGATATTTAAAGCCTAACATCCGCGGATGCGGATGCGGATGTCAAGATTTGGTACTTAAAAAACGTCAAATATTACTTTTTTAGCATTTTTTATTTTAAAAAAAACGACAGGTTTAGTATTTAAGCAAGAATATAGGTGCGTTTTATTTAATAAACAGTAACTTGGCCGACTTTTCGGGATCTAGACGATCGTTATATATAATGAAGAAATTACCTACCACTTACGCCGCCGGCGCCGCCGCTAATACGTTCCTGTTACCGACTTGGTCGACATCCGCATCATGCGCACGCTCCGCATCGATTTTATGCGGATGCGGATGCAGATGCGGATGTTGAAAATAATGCGGATGTTCCGCGGATGCGGATGCGAATATTCGCAACATCCCTGATAGAAGGTAGGATCCTATAGAAGTGGTATACGCGTGACTTCGTGACGGACAAGCATACGCAATGCAACACTATGATTGGTCGAATTTATTTGTTGCCCACTATAATACATACTAAATTTACGATGGAGAATAAAAAAATATGAGACTGTGACAAGGACAAACAATAAGGCACTTGTCCCACCACCGACGATGAGCGATAAGCGAATAGAACGATAAACTAGAAACGAGTGGGCGAGCCGCGAGAAGCGAGTGTTAGCTCCAATAGTTTTGTCGCTCGGCTATAGGCGAGTGTTCGAGTGCGACGGGCTATTACTCGCGTCTCTCGCTCGGGCGGTGCAGCGTAGCCGAACACGCAGACTGATTGGTCTCGCAGCTTGAGTTCTAACTACGAAGCGAGCATCGCCGAGCGAGTACCGCTGAGCTAGTTTTATCTTATCGCGGCGACAAACTAGTAGAGCGAGTGTTCTCGTCGGCAGTGTGAACAGCCAGCGATGAACTATTAATATATGTGTCTCTTTTACTAACACAGGATCCTAATCTTTTGTTCGTTTCTTGGGTGAGAAAATCGCCGATAGTTAATCGCTTACTCGCTCTTGGTGGGACAAGTGCCTAATAGCGCTTTCGCTGCTACTCCTATTGAAATATACATAAGACTGTCCCGTTCGGTTATTTTCCCCCAACCCTCATGCCAGATCCAGTTACATATATTAATAGCTTCATTGCTTAAAGAAAAAAAATGAGGAAAACATGTCTAATTTTCATTTATTTTCTATTGTAATATCGATACCCTGCATACCATAACAGTACCTATAATTTCAGTATAAAGTAGCTATACCTTGTGCATTATTATTTGCGTTATTTGACACATTATGACTGACGTATATAGAGATGTAACTAACCCAAATCGATTGTCACAGCAAGCGATTGGATGGCACCTAGACTGAGGTATTGAATTGTGACGTATAATGATTTTTATTTGAGATTGAAATAAAGCTAGAATTATATGGTTTTCCCGTAAGGTAAATGCATTTAATACACCGACCGAGTAGGTCGCACCCATCGTCAAAATCGAAACGAACTGGGAATCTATTTTAAAGTTTATTTATGTTATTTCTGTGTCAAATTTGTTGTCTGTTAAATGACGATAAATATATCCATATTTACAGTTAATTATCCACCTTTTCCTTATTTTTATTAAAAGAAAAAAGAAAAATTCATATCTATTTACTTAGACGACAACTGATTCATAACGGTGGTGTCCGGCCAACCCTAAAATTAAAAAACGTAGAACGTAAACGTTCGCAGTGCAATTGTTTTCTTTTGTGATTTCGATGTGCAAGACATTTTACGTTGTATTGTTGTTGTGAGTGACAGATGTCAAATAACGATGCATAAGGTATAGTGATATAGCCGACGGATCTGACAAGCAAAATTTTAAACAGAATTTTATTTATAGAGTACTTCAGATCAGATTTTCCGTCGCAAATTTCGCGTGGCGCGTCATATCTTTTGTTTCCTTCTAATCCTTACTACGCCGTCTTTAAAGTGATTTATTTGTGCAGCCGGCAGCGACTCTCCGTTGAGGACTTCCTCGGCGACCCCGAACTCGGGCACAGACGACGTGCATTCACGTATTAGGCGGACCACCACCGAGATACATACATACACCGCGCAGCACGCTAACGGTAAGGGCTCGTGCACAAATCACGCGAGATTAGAGGTGGGGTGGGGTCACGAAAAAATCATGACAGATCACGTTGGGGGAGGGGGGGTATAAGGAAACCTCACGTGTATTTTTCTACAGTGAATGAAACTAAGAAAAAATACCTACCATATGAGTCCGTCTGCCTGTCATCAAGCTGTATCTCATGAACCATGATAGCTAGACAGTTGATGATATATTTCGGTTGCCGCTTTTACAACAAATACTAAAAAGTGCGGAACCCTCGGTGGGCGAGTCCAACTCGCCCTTGTCCGGTTTTTATAAACCGGTTCCGAGCCTTCATTAAAACACTATTCAAAGTTGTATTCATAGGTGACATTTTTACTCTTATTTTAATTCTAATTATGTGTTATATCGGAGCCGTCGCCAGCCAGCGAGTCGCCATCAGATATATCGGAGCGGCCAAGGCGCTCACAAATATCTGAACACGCCTCTATTGTCAAGGCGTTAGAGCGCTTGTTCAGATATTGTGAACACCTTGGCCGCTCCGAGTTGCCAACCCCATTGTTAATTAATTAATGGCACATCTATCTACTCTTTATATATATATATATTTCGGAGATGTCGGAAACGGCTCTAACGATTTCGATGAAATTTGCTGGGGGGGGGGGGGGGGGTTTCAGGGGCGATAAATCGATCTAGCTAGGTCTTATCTCTGGCAAAACGCACATTTATGAGTTATTATATATTTCCCGAGCAAAACTCGGTCTCCCAGATATTTTAATATAATAATGGCACACATAATAGGGGCCATTTTTAGGGTTCCGTACCCAATGGCTAAAAAGGGACCTTATTACTAAGACTCCGCTGTCCGTTCGTCCGTCCGTCTGTCACCAGGCTGTATCTCACGAACCGCGATAGCTAGACAGTTGAAATTTTCACACATGATGTATTTCTGTTGCCGCTATAACAACAAATACTAAAAACAGAATAAAATAAAGATTTAAATAAGGCTCCCATACAACAAACGTGATTTTTGACCGAAGTTAAGCAACGTCGGGCGGGGTCAGTAGGTCAGTACTTGGATGGATGACCTTTTTTTTTGCCTTTTTTTGCATTATGGTACGGAACCCTTCGTCCGCGAGTCCGACTCGCACTTGCCCGGTTTTTTACTCATATCTTGATTCTAATTATCTGCATTTGTTACAGCGGAGTGCGGTAACCACATGTCGAGCAAAGACTCCGGGATCAGTCAGATGTCGGATGTGACACTATCCAATAAGGGGGTCAACGGGGTACCCAACGGACATTATAATGCGTAAGTATGAAAATGCCTTAATAATGTAAACAAATAATAAATAAATATTATAAGCACATTCTTACACAAATTGACTAAGTCCCACCGCAAGCTCAAGAACGCTTGTGTTGTGGGTACTCAGACAACGATATATACAGTATGTGTCTGACCATGGGGCTTTAATTCCAGGGCTTGATTTTACTATCTTAACTGAGCTACTTTTACTATGGGACCAACCCTAAAATCGGGGAAACATTTTTGGCTTTTCCATAGAAAACGTCGACATCTGATCAGCCAATATGTATGAAAAAGTAAAAAAAAATCGGGTTTTCGGGGTTGGTGTCATAATAAAAGTACCTCCGTTTAGCAAGTAGAATCGAGCCCTGGATTTAAAGCCCCATGGACAGTAACACCCTTTATAATGTACAAATACTTAAATACATAGAAAACACATGATTCAGGAACAAATAGCTGTGTTCATCACTGTGTTACTTTTTTGAAGTATTTCCTTTTTGTGGGCCAAAAGTCAAAGCTAACAGACTGTACGCAGCCAAAACCCAGTACAATCAGCGACAGAAGATGGTATCTAAAATGAGTGAAACACTAATATATGTTGTGGCAGCGAGGTGGCCAGGGCGGCGTCGGCGGACAGCTCGGAGGAGGCGCCCAGCACCAAGGAGTCCTCGCCCGTGCCGCACCACCGCCACGACCACCACCCGCACGGGTAACACTATCTCTATATTACTGTTAGGATAAGTATATTTCTGTATGGTAACATCAAAACCGTGTATGTTGGTATTACATATAGTTATCTATGACATGTATGTATGTCACTTCCGTCTTACCGTTACTGGAATAAAATGTGTGTTCGATCGTAGCTCTCCCCTTGTTTTTTTTTAATGAATGGGCTTACTCATGGCCACATGTTTCATTTATAATAATTACATTCTTTGTTTTATAATTAATAGGGTATTTTCCGACTAGTTAAATCAATTACTTTTTTAGAACTGTCAAAACGATTTGCTAATATGGAATTTATAAGAAACATTACATCGTGACGTCACTGTCAACTCACCTACTTTTTATATTTCTATCCGATTTATTAAATTGAACTAGTGTTTAAAAATAACACCTATCTGTGTTTTTCTAATAATTATCTGGCGCTTTATTTCATGCATGGTGTAAAATAATTTATTTTAAATTTAAATATAAATAATTTATATATAACATCAAGTTACAGCAACCAACCACCAAATACTAACCCCAAGAGCAGCACCACTCAGTTGCATACTACCCCATTTTTTATACCATAGCATACAATAGTACATTGTGCAACGAGGGGGGTATGCGAGATTTTGCAAGCGAGGTCTATAACTCCCGACAGCCGTGCGGCTGTCGGGAGTTAAAGACTCGAGTTTACAATATGCTTACCCCCGGAGTTACATACAATGTTTTTCATCACACTTGCCCAGAAAAAACTAAATTTTAAGTGATTCATTCTTAAATACGGTGACATTTCAAACATTCGTCCGCCATATTGTCTTGTTTTGGCAGGTTTGGATTCGAAGGCACAGACCCACTCGGATTCAGCCATAATCGAAAATTGTGTAAAAAATAATTTAAACGGCTATTAAATTAATCAAATTAAATGTTTTAAACATACACATACAAAATAATTAATAAACGTCAGTATTTTCAATGTAAAACTCATTTAAAACGACTTTTTTCGTATGAAATAGTGACATAATTAAAAAAAAGCCATAACTCACTCGTGAGTTATAGCTTTTTTTTTCAGAATCTATAACTCCCGCGGGAACAATATAGGCCTTTGTCCTTCAGTACACCTGCATGAAATAAGATCTTTTTCGAGCAAGTGTGATGAAAATAATATGGTCATATATAGCGGATATGATATCCAACTCTATTGACAGCTATTAAAGTTCGAATTTAAACAAATATTTTAATAAATAAGATAATATTCTCCCTCAATTGCTCAAGGGTTAACTGGAAGAGATCCCTGAAAGGGATAAGTTCACCTTTGTACTAATGATGTGTGCTCGTATTTTACTACTACCAAAGACATACGTAACTTCGTATAAGACGAGTAAAGTCAGGAATACACGTGCCTCGGAAATCAAGAAAAAGTCATTCTCGAATAGATGCCGCACACACCTTTAGCCTATACTCGGCTAGATGGCGTGACGACACCGTTTCATATTTAAAAAAATTAACACATAGATATCAGTGAATGAACATGGATCAAAATGATATAAAAATAATAAAATCATTTATCCATATATATACATTTTTTTGATAATTTTATACGTTTTCATTTTGAGTTTTAGTCGTGTGTCGATAGATGGTAGTAAATTTACTGTGACTACAAAATTTACTATGACAGGACCCCTCTATGCTATTTATTCTTTTTGCTACTACTAATATTTATTTGGTAACATTCCCAGGGACTACAACTCAGCCTTATGTCGTGACAAGATGAAACCGTACGAGACTGATGAGAATGGGTTCCTAATAACCAAATGTAAGTACAACACTTGAACACTTTTCCACAGTATTTTCCTTCATATTTTCGCGGAAACGTACGAACGTGTCTTCCTATTTCAGCCAGTCTCGGTACAAAAAGTACTGACGTTGACTGAAGTAGAATGAAAAATACGAACGTTTCCGAGAAAATACGATGGATTTTATGCACTACATGTGTACCAAGGTACATACGCAAATAACAGGATATTATAAACTAGTGGCTCTGTGAGCTGTAGACCTCGCGACAAGCTTCAAAAATGTAATATTATTATCACAGCGTACTCACAATTGCTATAGATCCTACTGGCTTAAGTTATTTATACCAATATATCAAAGAAACTATTGCCACAGAATAAATAATAGTACTAGGTACAGAAGACTCACTCTCAAACAAAACGCGTCTGTTACGATCAGGACAGATATGGCCGCTAGGTGGCGACAGCGCCACGCGCGGCTTATGGCAAACCCCAAAATTGGGGTCGAGCGGATGTATTTTTAGCTACCTGTAGCAAAGCGACGAAATCGCGGAGTGAGACACGCCTGCTATTTCGAGAATTTTCTATAAAACTAATCAACTGAAAAATACTATTTAACTACCAAACTTGCTCACAAATTTTCACGAGAATCGGTTAAAAAATGTGACCTGCAGAGGACAATATCCGTCTGGATGCAAAAATGCCTCCACAAAATGTCGGTTTATTAAACAAAATTCGCAAAATTCTCACGTAGAAGTGACCGCAGTTATGGAGACTCCTGCGTCGTTTTTAGAGTTCCGTACCTCATAAGGAAAAAACGGAACCCTTATAGGATCACTCATGCGTTTGTTTGTCTGTCCGACCATCCCCCCCCCCTTTATATCTCTGAAATTACTGGGCCTAACATTTTGAAAAAAATACACAAAATAGTACTTTGCCTAATAGATGACAGGAAAACCCATTTGGAATGTGCTGTCAAGCGTGAGTCGGACTTATGTACGGAACCCTTGGAACGCGAGTCCGACTCGCACTTGACCGGTTTTATTCATTTACTTACTTACTCCTCTGGCGCAGCGACGCAAAGTGTGTCTTGGCCTCCAACACGACTGCTCCCCTCTGATCCCGGTCCTGTGCCGTTTCTCGCCAGTTCTCAACGCGGAGCTCGCGCAGATCAGCGTCCACATCCGCCCATCGATACCTAGGTCGACCCGACCGAGCGGCGTCCTATCGGTTTTCCCTCAAACGCTCTTTTGCGAATGGGAGGTGATCGGGCCGTGAAAAGAGCGTTTTATTCATTTGGTGAATTAAAAAAAATCCTTACTTCCAGCCGGCCTCCGCGAGCAAGAGGTTCTAGAGGCGCTCTGCCAACTGGACACACAGCACGCGCCGCCCGAGCAGTGGGAGCGGCTCCTGCTCGCCACACACGAGATACTCAAGTACGGCGACTGCCGCAAGCCCTCCGAATACTTCAAGTGAGTTATACGAGTAGACCCTACTGGACACACAACACGCGCCGCCCGAGCAGTGGGAGCGACTCCTGCTCGCCACACACGAGATACTAGTACGGGGACTGCCGCAAGCCCTCCGAATACTTCAAGTGAGTTATACGAGTACTCTACTGGACACTCAACACGCGCCGCCCGAGCAGTGGGAGCGACTCCTGCTCGCCACACACGTGATACTAGTACGGGGACTGCCGCAAGCCCTCCGAATACTTCAAGTGAGTTATACGAGTACTCTACTGGACACTCAACACGCGCCGCCCGAGCAGTGGGAGCGACTCCTGCTCGCCACACACGAGATACTAGTACGGGGACTGCCGCAAGCCCTCCGGATACTTCAAGTGAGTTATACGAGTAGACTCTACTGGACACACAACACGCGCCGGTGACCTAGCGGTAAGAGTGTGCGACTTTCAATCCGGAGGTCGCGGGTTCAAACCCCGGCTCCTACCAATTACTTTTTCGGAACTTATGTACGAAATATTATTTGCCGGTCGCTTTTCGGTGAAGGAAAACATCGTGAGGCAACCGGACTAATCCCAATAGGGCCTAGTTTCCCCTCTGGGTTGGAAGGTCAGATGGCTGTAAGCTCAAGAAAACTTGTGTTGTGATATCTAATATCTATTATTATTTATCTATGGGTCAATAGTTGCCTGAAAATAAATGTGTTCATTCATTCATTAATATTATTTTCGCTATTGTAATAACTTTATTACAGATAATTATAACTGTGAATTTGATTTGCCAGGAATATAGTACGGGTGGCGTTGGCTACGCTGGCGGTCGACGAGAACACCGGGGACAAGGAGAACTCGGAAAACGCATCGAATGCCCAACAATCCTCAGGTAAATATACTATTTGCGTAGAAGTAGTTTAGTTGTCAAACGTCAACTCTCCCTGTATTTTTAACCCATATGTATATGCCGGCGGCCGATAGTAAGATCAGGCATATCGTGAGATCATCTCAGCCATACGTCCACTGCTGAACATAGCCCACCCGCTTGGACCTCCATACGTACCGGTTGGAAGCGACCCGCATCCAGCGTCTTCCGGCGGCCTTAACAAGGTCGTCCGTCCTTCTTGTGGGTGGACGTCCTACGCTGCGCTTGCTAGTCCGTGGTCTCCACTCGAGCACTTTTCGACCCCATCGGCCATCTTCTCTGCGTGCAATGTGGCCTGCCCATTGCCACTTCAGCTTGTTAATCCGGTGGGCTACGTCGGTGACTTTAGTTCGTCTACTGATCTCCTCATTTCTGATTCGATCACGTAGAGAAACTCCGAGCATAGCAATGATATCGTTATATCCATCTAATTGTTATTTGTATAGGCTGGGCGACGGCGAACGAGCGCGCGGCGGCCGAGGCGGTGAAGGTGCTGATCTGGCTGTGCCGGCGCCCCGAGACCAGGCCGCAGTGGCTCGACTACTTCGACCTCATCCTGCTCAAGCTCATCAACGCGTACGGCGCGCTCAGCAAGGAGGTGATGCGCGCCGTCGACCACGGCCTGCCCCACGTGGCCCAGGCCCTGCCCGCTACACAGGTGACACCTCTACTATAACCTGGACCACTTCCACCTCATCCTGCTAGCTCATCAACGCGTACGGCGCGCTCAGCAAGGAGGTGATGCGCGCCGTCGACCACGGCCTGCCCCACGTGGCCCAGGCCCTGCCCGCTACACAGGTGACACCTCTACTATAACCTGGACCACTTCCACCTCATCCTGCTAGCTCATCAACGCGTACGGCGCGCTCAGCAAGGAGGTGATGCGCGCCGTCGACCACGGCCTGCCCCACGTGGCCCAGGCCCTGCCCGCTACACAGGTGACACCTCTACTATAACCTGGACCACTTCCACCTCATCCTGCTAGCTCATCAACGCGTACGGCGCGCTCAGCAAGGAGGTGATGCGCGCCGTCGACCACGGCCTGCCCCACGTGGCCCAGGCCCTGCCCGCTACACAGGTGACACCTCTACTATAACCTGGACCACTTCCACCTCATCCTGCTAGCTCATCAACGCGTACGGCGCGCTCAGCAAGGAGGTGATGCGCGCCGTCGACCACGGCCTGCCCCACGTGGCCCAGGCCCTGCCCGCTACACAGGTGACACCTCTACTATAACCTGGACCACTTCCACCTCATCCTGCTAGCTCATCAACGCGTACGGCGCGCTCAGCAAGGAGGTGATGCGCGCCGTCGACCACGGCCTGCCCCACGTGGCCCAGGCCCTGCCCGCTACACAGGTGACACCTCTACTATAACCTGGACCACTTCCACCTCATCCTGCTAGCTCATCAACGCGTACGGCGCGCTCAGCAAGGAGGTGATGCGCGCCGTCGACCACGGCCTGCCCCACGTGGCCCAGGCCCTGCCCGCTACACAGGTGACACCTCTACTATAACTTGGACCACTTCCACCTCATCCTGCTAGCTCATCAACGCGTACGGCGCGCTCAGCAAGGAGGTGATGCGCGCCGTCGACCACGGCCTGCCCCACGTGGCCCAGGCCCTGCCCGCTACACAGGTGACACCTCTACTATAACCTGGACCACTTCCACCTCATCCTGCTAGCTCATCGACGCGTACGGCGCGCTCAGCAAGGAGGTGATGCGCGCCGTCGACCACGGCCTGCCCCACGTGGCCCAGGCCCTGCCCGCTACACAGGTGACACCTCTACTATAACCTGGACCACTTCCACCTCATCCTGCTAGCTCATCGACGCGTACGGCGCGCTCAGCAAGGAGGTGATGCGCGCCGTCGACCACGGCCTGCCCCACGTGGCCCAGGCCCTGCCCGCTACACAGGTGACACCTCTACTATAACCTGGACCACTTCCACCTCATCCTGCTAGCTCATCGACGCGTACGGCGCGCTCAGCAAGGAGGTGATGCGCGCCGTCGACCACGGCCTGCCCCACGTGGCCCAGGCCCTGCCCGCTACACAGGTGACACCTCTACTATAACCTGGACCACTTCCACCTCATCCTGCTAGCTCATCGACGCGTACGGCGCGCTCAGCAAGGAGGTGATGCGCGCCGTCGACCACGGCCTGCCCCACGTGGCCCAGGCCCTGCCCGCTACACAGGTGACACCTCTACTATAACCTGGACCACTTCCACCTCATCCTGCTAGCTCATCGACGCGTACGGCGCGCTCAGCAAGGAGGTGATGCGCGCCGTCGACCACGGCCTGCCCCACGTGGCCCAGGCCCTGCCCTCTACACAGGTGACACCTCTACTATAACCTGGACCACTTCCACCTCATCCTGCTAGCTCATCGACGCGTACGGCGCGCTCAGCAAGGAGGTGATGCGCGCCGTCGACCACGGCCTGCCCCACGTGGCCCAGGCCCTGCCCGCTACACAGGTGACACCTCTACTATAACCTGGACCACTTCCACCTCATCCTGCTAGCTCATCAACGCGTACGGCGCGCTCAGCAAGGAGGTGATGCGCGCCGTCGACCACGGCCTGCCCCACGTGGCCCAGGCCCTGCCCGCTACACAGGTGACACCTCTACTATAACCTGGACCACTTCCACCTCATCCTGCTAGCTCATCAACGCGTACGGCGCGCTCAGCAAGGAGGTGATGCGCGCCGTCGACCACGGCCTGCCCCACGTGGCCCAGGCCCTGCCCGCTACACAGGTGACACCTCTACTATAACCTGGACCACTTCCACCTCATCCTGCTAGCTCATCAACGCGTACGGCGCGCTCAGCAAGGAGGTGATGCGCGCCGTCGACCACGGCCTGCCCCACGTGGCCCAGGCCCTGCCCGCTACACAGGTGACACCTCTACTATAACCTGGACCACTTCCACCTCATCCTGCTAGCTCATCAACGCGTACGGCGCGCTCAGCAAGGAGGTGATGCGCGCCGTCGACCACGGCCTGCCCCACGTGGCCCAGGCCCTGCCCGCTACACAGGTGACACCTCTACTATAACCTGGACCACTTCCACCTCATCCTGCTAGCTCATCAACGCGTACGGCGCGCTCAGCAAGGAGGTGATGCGCGCCGTCGACCACGGCCTGCCCCACGTGGCCCAGGCCCTGCCCGCTACACAGGTGACACCTCTACTATAACTTGGACCACTTCCACCTCATCCTGCTAGCTCATCAACGCGTACGGCGCGCTCAGCAAGGAGGTGATGCGCGCCGTCGACCACGGCCTGCCCCACGTGGCCCAGGCCCTGCCCGCTACACAGGTGACACCTCTACTATAACCTGGACCACTTCCACCTCATCCTGCTAGCTCATCGACGCGTACGGCGCGCTCAGCAAGGAGGTGATGCGCGCCGTCGACCACGGCCTGCCCCACGTGGCCCAGGCCCTGCCCGCTACACAGGTGACACCTCTACTATAACCTGGACCACTTCCACCTCATCCTGCTAGCTCATCAACGCGTACGGCGCGCTCAGCAAGGAGGTGATGCGCGCCGTCGACCACGGCCTGCCCCACGTGGCCCAGGCCCTGCCCGCTACACAGGTGACACCTCTACTATAACCTGGACCACTTCCACCTCATCCTGCTAGCTCATCAACGCGTACGGCGCGCTCAGCAAGGAGGTGATGCGCGCCGTCGACCACGGCCTGCCCCACGTGGCCCAGGCCCTGCCCGCTACACAGGTGACACCTCTACTATAACCTGGACCACTTCCACCTCATCCTGCTAGCTCATCAACGCGTACGGCGCGCTCAGCAAGGAGGTGATGCGCGCCGTCGACCACGGCCTGCCCCACGTGGCCCAGGCCCTGCCCGCTACACAGGTGACACCTCTACTATTACCTGGACCACTTCCACCTCATCCTGCTAGCTCATCAACGCGTACGGCGCGCTCAGCAAGGAGGTGATGCGCGCCGTCGACCACGGCCTGCCCCACGTGGCCCAGGCCCTGCCCGCTACACAGGTGACACCTCTACTATAACCTGGACCACTTCCACCTCATCCTGCTAGCTCATCAACGCGTACGGCGCGCTCAGCAAGGAGGTGATGCGCGCCGTCGACCACGGCCTGCCCCACGTGGCCCAGGCCCTGCCCGCTACACAGGTGACACCTCTACTATAACCTGGACCACTTCCACCTCATCCTGCTAGCTCATCAACGCGTACGGCGCGCTCAGCAAGGAGGTGATGCGCGCCGTCGACCACGGCCTGCCACACGTGGCCCAGGCCCTGCCCGCTACACAGGTGACACCTCTACTATAACCTGGACCACTTCCACCTCATCCTGCTAGCTCATCAACGCGTACGGCGCGCTCAGCAAGGAGGTGATGCGCGCCGTCGACCACGGCCTGCCACACGTGGCCCAGGCCCTGCCCGCTACACAGGTGACACCTCTACTATAACCTGGACCACTTCCACCTCATCCTGCTAGCTCATCAACGCGTACGGCGCGCTCAGCAAGGAGGTGATGCGCGCCGTCGACCACGGCCTGCCCCACGTGGCCCAGGCCCTGCCCGCTACACAGGTGACACCTCTACTATAACCTGGACCACTTCCACCTCATCCTGCTAGCTCATCAACGCGTACGGCGCGCTCAGCAAGGAGGTGATGCGCGCCGTCGACCACGGCCTGCCCCACGTGGCCCAGGCCCTGCCCGCTACACAGGTGACACCTCTACTATAACCTGGACCACTTCCACCTCATCCTGCTAGCTCATCAACGCGTACGGCGCGCTCAGCAAGGAGGTGATGCGCGCCGTCGACCACGGCCTGCCCCACGTGGCCCAGGCCCTGCCCGCTACACAGGTGACACCTCTACTATAACCTGGACCACTTCCACCTCATCCTGCTAGCTCATCAACGCGTACGGCGCGCTCAGCAAGGAGGTGATGCGCGCCGTCGACCACGGCCTGCCCCACGTGGCCCAGGCCCTGCCCGCTACACAGGTGACACCTCTACTATAACCTGGACCACTTCCACCTCATCCTGCTAGCTCATCAACGCGTACGGCGCGCTCAGCAAGGAGGTGATGCGCGCCGTCGACCACGGCCTGCCCCACGTGGCCCACGCCCTGCCGGCTACACAGGTAGTCTACGGAGCATTTCCGCTATATACTGGGAAGCCCTTCGAGCGACGCCGGCTTCCGACATTTCAGAAGGGTATCGTCTTGGGTCGTCCCATTCGTTTTTCGTCAAGTTCTTAAATTAGTCCTATTCTGCTTTCTTCACAATCGTCGGTGGCTTTCAATGTAGAATGAGTGATACCTTCAGAAGGGAGGAGCCCAAGCGATATCTTAGGTGCCGTACAAATCTTTCTGCCATTTATTGTGGTTTCTAGTCCGATTTTTGAAACTTATGATCAGGGAGTCGAAAAACGACGGTTACTTTTTCTTTTTTTTGACCCGACTGCTCTAAAAATCTTTATTTTGACCTAATAATCCATGTCTACAATTTCCCATACAAAATTTAGTGCCCCAAATTGTGAAATTTCTGTTGAAAATTCACATTTAAACCCTATTTTTATTGTTTAAGGTCCTAGCCCTCCTGAAGCCTGTGATCCGTACCCGCGGGTACCCGACCTCGCTCTGCGCGTTGAAGCTGGCGGCCGAGGTCGCCAAGGCGAGGAGCAATGAGCTCACGGATGATATAGTAGGACAACTCATGGATGGAGTCTCACAGGTACGTACAGACAAAATATCAAGAAAGAAAATACGATTATTTGTGTAGATATCTGTCCCAGCAACCAGGAGACAATAGTAGCATAGTTTGTTAGAAGAACTGCCAAGCCATGTTCTACAAACATGTTTAGTAGATGTCCCACGATGGAAAGGCCTTATAACTATCAAAAAATTAAAGTTTGGTTCATTTAAATACGAAGAAACTAGTATTTTAAGAGTGACCCAGGAGACCGTAACCATGGCAACGAATGACAAGAAAAAGTTGATTCACCCTTTTACACTTCTAAGACAACAAAGAAACAAACAAAAATCAACCTTGTTTCGGTACTACTACGGTTTATTATGGCTCTGAACTTTTGGTATTAATTAGTTAGTTTTGGTCATTACCTGAAGATTCTTCCTATGGTTTTGAATATTTATTATGCGTCTATTAAAACAACCCGGACCCGGGTATGTCCTTAAACCACGTCCAAGACCACCGGTGGACGGGCAGCAGCGCCCCTCAAATTCGGTGTTGCTGCGATCGCCAACCCGCCTGCCAAGCGTGGCTATTATGGCATTCACCCCCCAAAAAAGGGGGAGGCCTATGTTCAGCAGTGGACGTCTTATGGCTGAGATGATGATGATGATGATGATTAAAACAAGTGTGACTACCACCATATACATGTCAGTTTTGACACCGGTAATGACTCATGGTACGGGTAAAGAACGTAACTTAGTTTTGTACCAAGTCTACCCTCTAAATATTGACATATTTATGTTTTCGCAGTTGGCCGACCACCAGAACTCGGCCGTGCGTAAAGCGGCCATCTTCTGCATGGTGGCATTCACGTTCGCGCTCGGCGAGGAGCGGATGCAGCCGCATCTGAAGCATCTCTCCGTCAGCAAGTGTCGGCTACTACAGGTATGTAGTACACGTCAGCTGCCGCTGCGTTGGCTGAGCCATCTTCTGCATGGTGGCGTTCACGTTCGCGCTCGGCGAGGAGCGCATGCAGCCGCATCTGAAGCATCTCTCCGTCAGCAAGTGTCGGCTACTACAGGTATGTAGTACACGTCAGCTGCCGCTGCGTTGGCTGAGCCATCTTCTGCATGGTGGCGTTCACGTTCGCGCTCGGCGAGGAGCGGATGCAGCCGCATCTGAAGCATCTCTCCGTCAGCAAGTGCCGGCTACTACAGGTATGTAGTACACGTCAGCTGCCGCTGCGTTGGCTGAGCCATCTTCTGCATGGTGGCGTTCACGTTCGCGCTCGGCGAGGAGCGCATGCAGCCGCATCTGAAGCATCTCTCCGTCAGCAAGTGCCGGCTACTACAGGTATGTAGTATACGTCAGCTGCCGCTGCGTTTGATGAGCCATCTTCTGCATGGTGGCGTTCGCGCTCGGCGAGGAGCGCATGCAGCCGCATCTGAAGCATCTCTCCGTCAGCAAGTGCCGGCTACAACAGGTATGTAGTATACGTCAGCTGCCGCTGCGTTTGATGAGCCATCTTCTGCATGGTGGCGTTCACGTTCGCGCTCGGCGAGGAGCGCATGCAGCCGCATCTGAAGCATCTCTCCGTCAGCAAGTGCCGGCTACTACAGGTATGTAGTATACGTCAGCTGTCGCTGCGTTTGATGAGCCATCTTCTGCATGGTGGCGTTCACGTTCGCGCTCGGCGAGGAGCGGATGCAGCCGCATCTGAAGCATCTCTCCGTCAGCAAGTGTCGGCTACTACAGGTATGTAGTACACGTCAGCTGCCGCTGCGTTGGCTGAGCCCTCATAACTCAATGATGAGTTTAAATGTGGGGTCTTCAGTCTCTAGTTATGTAACTTAGCGCCACTTGCACCATTCCACTAACCCCGGGTTAACCGGTTAAACCTGGAGTTACCATGGTTACCAGCACAATTTGACACTAAGTTAACGGTTTAACCGCTTAACCTCGGGTTAGGGGGATGATGCAAGTGGTCCTTAATAGCTTTGCCCCCTTGTAAAACAAAACTATTCCCTGTAGGTGTATATCAGCAAGCACCGCGACGAGGCGGGCGGGCGGGGGGGCGCGCCCCCCACCACGTAGCGGCGGCGGCGCGCGCGCACCGCCACCCGCGCCACGCAGACCGACCACCCCACACCCGGCGTCCTTCCTGAAGGACACTAGGTAGGATACGGGAGTTGCTTGTTACGTTGTGTTTTAGTACCGGTTGGTTAGAGAAATTCTAATGATTTTTGTTCAATATTTGTGACGTCCCACGGATAAAGGTGCCTTATGGCGGTTGGCGCTTGCGCTATTATTAACGCCGCTCCAATATTATTGCGGCGCTATGCGACGTAAGCGCCAGCCGCCACAAGGTGCCTTTTGCCGTGGAACGTCACATTTATTCTTTGTTTTTTAGTACCTAACGGCCAACTATACAAGAATAACTGTCAACAACATTTGAATCAATAATAATAAAGTAGATGTTATTCTAAAATCAAAGAATAAAAAATAAATCATTTTCTTTTCTGATTTAAAAATATTTGGTTTTCATTGCAACTACTAATATTAGAACCATACGTCGTAGGATAGTAAATAATGACATCAAATTATTTTCATATTTTTTTTCTTGAATTGTCATAGTAATATCTAAACGTCAATATATAAAGTAATTATGATTCAAAGAAACTTACCCGATTCCTGATTTGATTTTTGCCCAATAATTTGTGACGTCCCACGACAAAAGGTACCTTATGGCGGTTGGCGCTTACGCTATTATTAACGCCGCTCCAATATGATTGCGGCGCTATGCGACGTAAGCGCCAGCCGCCATTAGGTACCTTATGTCGTGGAGCGTCACATTAAATTTATCCATGTAATTATTAGAACACAACGTGACAATCAACCACCACGTCAACTCGGTCGCTGGCGAGAGGGCGAGCCTTGTCATTCATTTATGTGATACTGATTTACGTTACTATTGATCTAGCCGACTGTACCAATACTTTGGAGTATTGCGTATTGTTTAATGTTAAGCGACCACGCGTTTAAGTCGCCGTATACTCTCCTTAATCCCAATGTCCTTTTAAAAGGACATTTTTTCTGGTAAATAAAAGGTTACAGATTGTCCAAATTCAAAACTACAAAAATGAATTTATGACTTAGGAGGTTATAATATACGTACTATTGTAGCCTTCCGTTTTCAAGGCAATCTTAAGATTAACAAATGTATTATAATGACAAGCCACAAAATCGACTTTTAAGCGACGGCAGCAATATATAAAGTGATCAAAAATATCTCAACGTACACTCTACTAGCAAACTTTCATCTTTTGTATACAGTCAGTAGCAGAAGTTGCTAACGCTACGTCTTACGTAGGCGAACAACGCGCGAACGCGGCGCGGCGCGGCGCGGCGAAAGCGGCCGCCGCCGCGCCGCGCCGCGCCGCGCCGCCTGACATTCGCGTGCAAATCGCGCCGCACCGCGTTCGCAACGAGATCGCTTACGTAGGACACTTCTATGGGCATCAAAGGATTGATTTCGCCGCGCCGCGCCGCGCCGCGTTCGCGCGTTGTTCGCCTACGTAAGACGTAGCGTAAGCGGGCCAGGTGTTCAAAATGATCTTGACGCGACTTTATTGTTAAGAGAATAAGAGCGTGTCAAGGTCATTTTGAACACATCGCCCGCTTAGCAACTTCTGCTGCTGACTGTACCATGTTTATCGTAAAATTTCAATGTATGAAGATCAAACACAAAAAATAGTCATCTATTTTAACTAAAAAAGATAATAGACAAAAACGTGTCTATGTCCTAGAAAAGAGTCTTGTTCAGATATTTATGAACACATTGTTCGATTTAAAAAAAAATGGCGACTAAAAAAATATAAATATATGTCTCGAATAGATCAATAGTACTCTTATAATTTCGACTCTGTTCGTAATACGTTAAGGACTATGTTTGTTTGTGTTAGAACGTGCAAGATTTGATATTTATCAACTAACAAATTATTCACTGCGTAAGATGACTTTATACAGTGTGTGTCTGACCATGGGGCTTTAATTCCAGAGCCTGATTTTACTCGCTAAACTGAGCTACTTTTACTATGGGACCAACCCTAAAATCGGGGAAAATTTTTTGGCTTTTCCATAGAAAACGTCGACATCAGATCAGACAAAATGTATGAAAAAGTAAAAAAAAAATTTGGGATTTCGGGGTTGGTGCCATAATAAAAGTAACTCAGTTTAGCGAGTAGAATTGAGCCCTGGATTTAGAGCCCGATGGTCAGTAACACCCTGTATAGGATATCATAATGTCTTGAACAGCACACTTGTAATATCTAACAAGCGAGAACCACGTGTTCTTCAAAAAGAACATATATTGTGAGAGTTTTATCCTCCCATAGACTAGGAATCCTCTAGACCGAGTTTAAAGCAATTATTTCATGCAACCGCTGATGCCAAAAATGCGGGGGTGCGCGGGACAAGGTGAGCGAAGTCCCGTGCCGTGATTGGTCCGTTCAAAGACACGGACGTCACACAAAGACACTTTCAACTCGAACATGGAGTAAAATTACCGTAAGCGTGGCATGCTCAGTCTGGAGGATGATTTGTCTGTGTATCCTCCTAACTCCTGAGTTCCTTTTAAAAGAACATATAGAAATCGAATTTTGAACTATGGAATAAAAGTTTCCAAATTCAAATCTGCAAAATGACTATGGAACTTAGAGGACATACTTTGTTTCGGGTTTAAATAAAAATTCAGGTTCGTGGTTGATAAATATGAAATGTTGTATTTTATTGATTATGTAATAAAAAGACAAGTTATTTATTTGAAAATGATTCGTATGGCAAGGGGGGGCGCGCCTCTACAAATTTGTACAGAATTGTATTTATATTAGATGTGGTTTTCGGGTAACATTGGATGACATAATAAAAAACGTCGAGAATCGTTTGTTTTTCACAAGAATTAAACAATTGTTGGATTATTTAATACAAAATTGTGTTGTTTTTATTATATAACCATATAAGGTAAGAAACATGTTGATAAAATTGTATCTACACTAATATAAATCAAATACTTAAAATACTACCACTTTTTAGTCATACATGTTAGTAGAATTATGTTATAATAGTAATGTAAATGGTTTTTACAGTACTGTGAAATAAACTGGTTAAAAATAATGTCCAGAGCTCGGCGGGGGTGAGCTGTTTTCAGAGTTTGCACAACATGGACATGCCTTGTCATTCGATGGTATATGTGGTGTAATTAATTAACTAAAGAAATTATTTTATTTAGGCTGCCTTTCCGCTACGATCTTTAAGTCGCGATTAAAACAAATTAATTTTATAGCAAGCTTTTTTAGTAAACCTCTTCAAATAATATGTATATCCATGTATATGCTACTATTAAAGTTTATTTGTACATAAGGCATTGTCATTTTAGTTTGATTATAATTAATAAAGTTTTATTTTAATATTTCTTTCTAAGGTGTATCTATATTAATATCTACACTTGACATAAGTGACGTCAAAATGGCTCACCCCTGCCGAGCTCTGATAATGTCATCCAATATAACCCTTAAAAATGTTGGCTTAGGATTGGCAATGTCTAGTGCGGTGTATAAAATTATGTACGTTGGTAGGTTTTACTATAACTTATTAATAAGGTTCGGACATTTCGCTGCATTTTGAAAACATAGGAGAGCAATGGAGTTTCTTGTGATTAATGTATATGTCTGTCATGCATAAAATGATAATATGTACTAACTTTTTGTTGTCAATAATAACGTCAATCGTGGTTATCATAACATGTAGCCGCCCAACGGCCTATAAAAAGGTCTCTTATTCCATCGTAGATTTAGATTTAGATTTCTTTATTTCAAGATGAAAATTACAATATAAATTTGCTACATTCGTCAAAATTATGTTTATCTTCTCATCATGATCGTCAAAAATTTCGTCGTATTTTGAATCCTTATTTTGACAAATCAGAATTCTATTTGTCATGGCAAGTATTGATTCGTACTTCTTACAAGTTATTTGTAATACCATTTAAATTGCAGTAATGTAGAAGTACTAGTGCTCGACGCTGCACTAGTATTCGACATGGGCACTTTATGTCAAAGTAATATAGGTTAAATTTGAGCGGCGAAGATTTTTCTGTATTCAAATTTAATCCTTGTCACTTTGACATAAAAGTGCCCATGTCGAATACTAGTGCAGCGTCGAGCACTAGTACTTCTACCTTAATTAAGTTTTTTTTAATTATACAAAGAAATTTCACTGCTCATTATGTTTAAAATACAGCGAAACGTCCGGCCCCTACTTATTGAATAGTTTCTGAACGCACTTCCGAAAATTCTTCACACGTTTCCAATCAACCCAGTTTTAAATACAATAATAAAAATATTACAAGTTTTTTCATTTAAATATTTAAAACTGTTTCGATTGTAAACGGTGTTAGAGTCATCCTTCATTTACGAAGTCATTTTTTAACGTCAGATCTAGATATGTTTTAATTAAAATAGTTTTCTACATAAATCAAATAATAATAGATACGAAACTTCCGTACAAATAACCACTTTAATTTAGTATGGGTGTGAGATAGCATGCTATCAGGAGTCTCTTTCTAACTGATTGAAAATTATATAGTAGACTCTTTAATTAAGATTTTGTAGAAAAAATCGTCATTTTAGAACCTAAAATAAATAAAAATTATGACAGCAATTTTTATTTATCTAATTCTATAACCTCTACCCGCCCAGAGACCTATAAAAAGGTCTCCTGTTCCATTCTAATTTGAACTTTGTGTTGACAAAATAAAGTTTCATTTTGCTTGGCAAGGTTTGACGTATGGGCGGCTAGAGGATAAATTGGAAAGAGAGGGGTTATCTTCCACGTCGTGTATTGAAATAGATACCATATACGAAAAAATTTACCGCGGTACCTAGCCAAGATGCCAATCGTTACGCTACGACAACGAAACGCTTTCCGTCTCTATCACTTTACAATATTAGTGCGATAGAGAGACAGATAGTGCTTCGCTGTCGTAGCGCAAACGTATGGCATCTTGGCTAGGCACTCAAGGCCTCGAGTGCCCAGGGCTGGCTCTTTCGTATATCACATTTATTTCAGTTTATAATTTATATACTAGTTTTTCTACTTGGAGGATATAACCAACGGAGACGCCATGTCTAAAATTTTCGGTACAAAATAGTCTGCCGTTTTTTGCGGGGGAGGGGCACATCAAATGTATAGGTACGTCACGTCAGATAAACGTCAGTCCATACATATGGTTGACATGAGGTTGACCATTGGCCGCCTATTTTCGACAGAGGGGAACGCCTGTTAATGGCGGCTCCATTGTTAATTACTCCGAGTTTTTCTACTTAAAAGACACAAATTAAAATATATTTATAAAAATAATTTAATTTGTTTCCTAATAGTAAGATTAAGCCTTTATAAGGCAGAGGGAATATATTTCCCACATGATTTTGAACTTTGTTTGAAAGCGAGTTTAATTTTGCATAAGTTCTGACACCTTTATGCCTTCTTCTTCTCTATTCAATTACACAAACGGGTCTACCGCGATATAATTTCATTGTTTTTACCTTTAATTCCGACGTTTCAGCTGAGTTGCACCAGCTGTGGTCGCGGAAAGACTTGGGTGTGGTCTTTCCGTGACCACAGCTGGTGCAACTCAGCTGAAACGTCGGAATTAAAGGTAAAAACAATGAAATTATATCGCGGTAGACCCGTTTGTGTAATTGAATATGTGTACAAAACGCGAGAGTTTAAAGTGTTATATTTCTTCTTCTCTGTCGTATCGCTCTTGACAGAGCGGTCGTGGTCACGTTGAGGTCACGCATCAGTAGTAGAGGCGGACACAGCTCCTCGCACGATCTCCCGCCATCTCTCCCTGTTGGCAGACTGTCCGGCACAGTCAGATACGCGGTTTCCTTGCGGATGTTATTTGGTCAGTCCAGCGCATAGGTGATCTGCCGCGCGATCTGGCTCCCTCCACTCTTCCTTGTACGACCAGTCGCTCTATGGAGTCGTTATCTAGAGACATGGCCAAAGTACTGCAGTATGCGCGAAGGGTTAACTCAGTTCGATAAAGACATTTTTAACAAAAAAAAAAGCCTAAACAACCCGATGTACTTTCTATAGCCTCCAGAAGCCCAGAGCCCTATAAAAAGGACTCCTGTGCCTTTGAATTTGACAAATCTAAACGTCATTTATGATGGCAAGAGGATAGGTCTTTACGTCATTATTGTCATTAAAGCATGCTATCTCATCTGTTCATGGTCTAATAAAACATGGTCTTCTCTTCCCAGAGTGACACAAGCCTACGTCACACTAACATGGCCGCTATATATAGCGCTATCGCATATTATCATATAGCGCTGTCGCATGATGACGTAGGCTTGTGTCAGTCACGTGACCACGAAAAGACGGGAAGAGAGTACCAGGCGGAGTATATTATTATACCATGCATCTGTTGTAAGAAGAGATATTAAAATACAGTTTTGTACTGAATTTAAAAAGCTTTAGTCTAAAGTTTATATCGGTAGGTAATACGGACGATGGCTTGGCAATGTTTCACTCGGAGGCAATTTTATGGAATCCAAAGCGTAGCTGAGAGTTCTAGCTGATGTACCAAATTTATTGTACAATATATAAAGGTGTTTTTTAACGTTGGAATGTCTCTCAAGTTGCCTTAGAGTATCGCTTGTGTAAGCTTGCCTTAAGTGTGGGGGATATGGTTGGTTACACTAAAATGACAGGGCCACTTGCTACACACCACCCGGGGTTAACCGGTTAAACCAGGCCCCAATTTCACCAGGGTGACAGGTGCGACAATTGTAAAACATCACTGTTGCTGACATCACACGCATCCATGGGCTACGGTTACCGCTTACCATCGGGCGGGCCGTATTCCTGTTTGCCACCATCATTGAATTATTACAAAAAACTTTAATATATCGGAAAAAAACAGATATTTCTCTTGCTAAGTTTATGACAATTGTCACAAGAAACACTACAATTGTAACGAAATTCCGACATATAACTCATTTCCTGCCAAGATTCACCGACAATATATGTCGACAATAAAAAATAATTCTTGTTTCACAACATAATTGTAATACATACAATTGTAACAAATGCCTGTCATTTGCTACAATTGTCGCTCGACATATGTCACTGACAATTGTAGCCGTGGTGAAATTGGAGCCTGGAGTCACCATGATTACCAGTACAATTTGACACTGGGTTAACGGTTTAACCGGTTAACCCCGGGTTAGTGGGATGGTGAAGTGGCGATTACAAAATTACGTTAGCACTTTACTTATAAAAAATCGTAAATATCTTTAGTAAAGTTAAAATAATTATCTGAAAAAATGGGAAAATAATTTCTATAAAGTTACGTTAAAAAAAAGGGTAAGATCATGAACTGGAATATTGACTATTTATTCATATGACGTAAAAAATGCCTTACACGGACTAATGTTTTGTTACACTCTAGTACAATCTATTATGGTCTCTAAGAGCGAGTCACTAAGTTGATATTAGCTTGTTCCGTGCGCGTTAGGTTTTTATCAAGATTCCTACTGATATATGTGAATATATGAAAAATGCAACAAAATGTATATTAAAGGGGCCCACTGATTAACAGTCTACCGGACGGTATCGGCCTGTCAGTTAGAACAAAAATTTGACAGTTCCGAACAACTGATAGGCCGATACCGTCCGGCGGACTGTTAATCAGTGGGGCCCTTAACTTTTACAATAATGTTCGATGAGGGCAGACAGTCGCCAGTAGATATATCGGAGCGGCCAAGGTGCTCACAAATATCTGAACACGCTTCTATTGTCAAGGCGTTAGAGTGCGTGATCACATATGTTTGAGCATATCGGCCGCTCCGATACATCTGATAGCGACTGTACACAAAGAAATAATAGAAACACAAAGAACTGAATAAGATGGCGTTGCATTTTGTCACGACAAAACTAATGGCAGGATTTGTCGTAAAATTCCCATATACCAGTAGTTGGCAGTTGTTCCCTTTATATGACAGATGGCGTCACGGGCCGTGCCTTCATGCCAAAAATCGTTGGTTATTGTTTGAAGAAATTGCTGTTTGTCTGTCTGTAGCTTGTTGTGTCGGAGATAACTGTCGCTTGTGAAAATATATACACCAATTAAAGACACGTGTATCATATATGATACGACGTCGACACTTATCACGTATATCATATATGATACATCCAGGTAACAGGGTAAATATGATGACATTCAAAATGAATTTAAGTTTGTAACAATATGACTTGTTTTTAATCATTGTTCTACAGTTCTGTTACATACCCTCACCAGTGTAGATGATGCTGGTTTTAAGTAATATAAAAAAAAATGACAAATAAATAATGATTAGAAAAACTTCGATACAACAGGTTAACGACAGATACGTTCTTACTGTAGAAGTCGTTTGTATTTATGTAAGTTATCATGTACATTTCTAACAATTGAACAGAATTTGTTTTTTAAGCTTGGTAAACTATGTGACGGTAAAAAACTATAATTAATTGGCTGTACAGTCCACATCACTCGGGGCGGCACAGGTGCTAAAAAATATCTAAACGTCCACTTCAAAGTCTTGAGGTTTTAGATATTTATGAACACCTTGGCCGCTCCGATACATCTGATGGCGACTGTACATCAACAGAAATTGCAGGAAAGTCCTACCATGGTACTAAAATGTGTGCCTTTTATAACATTTTGTGTTTTCTATTAATAGTGAATCGTTTATATAGTTGACCCGGCTCGAGTCATGTAGCAAGATTAATTTTATTGCAAGTAATAATAGTTTTAATATCAGTTTCATGTTATATGTTAAAAGAAGGCGGTGACAAATATTAAAAAATGAGTCGATGTAATATTGTCATGTTTTGTATCCCAGAAATGCGGGAATAACTTACATCGTTAGTCGGTCTAGGCTAACATTGCACTGATTTAAATATAACAAAGTAAGGAAATGTCATTATAAACGTCATATTTTCATCGAAATTTGACATTACCACACTTTGTCATTGCAAATGCCACGCAGAGTTAGCTTGGTCCGACTCTAAGCAAAGAGTATGTCCTGTCATCATTTTGATTATATGATTAAACATTAGTGTCTTTTGGACAAAACTGGCTGATGACCAGTGAATTTCTACATTCTAGGAAGAACACTTATAGGTGATCAATTTTCAATCTTATTGAAATCACCATAAGGTCTACGTATGGTCAGTAATCGCCCTTTTAACATATGACATGAGCTATTTCTTTTTAATTCCAATTATTTAACCCCTCCTTCAATTCTAATGCTTTAACATTTAGATAACTAATTTTTACACAAATTGTATGTTCTGATCAAAAGTTTCATAAAGCGCTGATTTTTAACATATTGCCTGTTAGTTATTTAAAATATATATGTATACACATGTATCATATATGATACACAAATGTAAAAATGTGTATATGGCAGAATATGTTAATGTTAGTCGCAAAAATGTCACTTTTGGTTTGCAAGACATGTTGCTTATATGTATGTTATGCAGAATCAGTGTGTAGATTTTTTTGGTCGAAGAATCTCTGAAACGCTGTTGGATCATTTGCGTATGCAATTATGCATTGAAACTGTTATATATTGTAAGTTTGGAAGTTTCTATATGTTTGTAGTTACTTTTATTGATTTCATTGTATAAGAATTATTCGCCATTAACCCAAGTAAAACGAGGTTACAAAATAATATTATTTATATCTTAATTGTAGAAATGAGTTGATTCTCTACAATCTGAGGAAACATCACAGAGTAAAATATGATTGGTTCTTATATAATGATGCTTTATAAAAACCCGTACTAGTAAACATCTATAAGAAGAAGGAATATTTCAAGTAATTAACCTCGAGCCGCCCAAAGGCCGTTACAAAGGCTTTCCATTCCATTGTATGTTGATCTTTATTTTGACAAATCAAAATTGCATTTGTTTTTGCAAGTTTTGATTTGTGGGCGACTGGTGGTTGTAATTTACTATTTCTTGTGACAGTTGTGACGTGATTTAATATTGACTTGTGTAATTATTGTTTTTTTTATTCTTTGTTTCCATGCCTTACAAAGAATGTAACAAATATGCATCAATGCGGAAATCTTTTGAAAAGGCAGGTTAAGCTAGGCTTAACTTTGTGATATTGGCATTTTATTCTTTGTGATATGTAAATTTGATGTAGGTACTTGAAATATTATTTCTTCTTATAATGATAATACATTTTATGGGGTCACTTATAACGAATTTACAATGTTTTGATTCGTATATGATACACGAAATTCAATAGTTGTCATTCAAGTATATAATCCCTAAGTTTGAACGATATCATATAATTTAAAATTTTATGGATGTACATATTACAATTTTGTAGCGACACCAGTATAACGATGTTTTCTTAGTAAGGGTTTTTATAATAACTACGAAAAAGTTCTGAAACATTTTCAATGCAACATCTGGAAGTGGTTTCAATAGTTATACGTTACTGTATTTAATTGTGTAAAATTGCATTTATAAGGTAAATCGCTTGAAAGCTGTGTCAAATATTACCCGTAATTAATGTATTAATTATTAATTGATCCGTGTACGATAGTTATGAATAAAATGATTTTTAAGCCTTTATCTGTTTTTTTATTTATTTTAGGCATAACCTAGCTGTGGTGTGCATAGTTATCATCATACCCATATTCGGGTAAATTTTTATCATTCGGAATATGTATGTACAACCTGGCAAAAAAGAGTAGAAATTAAAAAGTGGCAGCATTGTAGTGTCGTCCCTTTCAAATCAATTTATATAAGAGAACGGGACGACACTACAGTGTTGCCACTTTTTAATTTCTGTATCATATCATATTTGATACATGAGGCGGTATCATATTTGATACATGAGGCGGTAATGGGTTAAACTGAAACTAGTAGATCAGTAAAATTACACGGGTAACAAAGAAAACATTCATTTTGGAAGTGGAGAATTTCGATCCCCCTTACATATTATGAGAAGTTTCATAAAAATTGGAAGGTTGTCTGGAAGAGATCGCTTTTTAGCGATAAGACCGCCTGTTGTTTAACCTCTTCTTCCTGTATTATTTGTATTGTTTTCTGTAATGAGGTGTGCAATAAAGAGTATTTGTATTGTATTGTATTGTACTTTCAAGGTATGAAAACAATTTTATTCACAATATTCATTCCAGAAAATTCTTAACCGTGTTAAAGTATTTAGGTCGATTACCAGCTTTAACCATCAATTGTACAAATAATGACTAATTAAAAGTAGTAAATAAAATAGCTGTTCGATGAATAATTTGTTCATTATACAATTTGAGTCAGCTATTTAAGCACAGAGTTAAGATATAGAATAATAATAACATTGGACTTATATAAATACTTAAATAGAAACAAGTCGTGATTTTTTTAATCATTATTGAATATTTCAGTGCTTTTATTTGTGAGGTTTAAGAGACGATCAGCTGCTACTGCAAAAAGGGGTGAGTAAAAAGTTTCACTCAAAATATATTTCAATCTCATGAAAGTTATACCGGGTGTGGCCTGTAACATGAGCAAATAATTAAAACATAGATTGTACTCCTCAAACGGTGACACTTTTGTTCAACAAGTTTAAAAAAATACGAAGTATTTAGACTCCCTATTTTTCATACAAAATAAATATTATCTTCAATGGACGCCATATCATTGTGATTGACGTTGCTTGTCACGCCAAACAAAACAAAATTCGCAATACATTGCGTCTTAGAATAAACTTTAAAGTGTAAAGATAAGATAAAGATAAAGATAAAAAATAGTTTATTCAAGTAGGCATATTACAATGCGCTTATGAACGTCAAATAAACCTTTACCGGCTCCAACCGTACACCTCTGCCCCGAGAAGATTTAAATCCCCCCTCAATTGGAGGAGGGTATCCCAATATGGGACCGGCAACAAACTCGGCGGGACACATTTTTTCAAAACATTATTACATCTTATAATTAACATGCATTAGGTACGAGTAATTAAGAAAAATACAATTTAAATTACTATAGAATTCATGCAATTATACTCAGTGAGTACATAACTTTATAGAATTTGATATAAAAAATAAACATATATGTACATGAAATCACAAATACGTAGCTCTTTCAGAAAACATATCAAATCTTACAAAAGGAAAAGAAATTAAAATCAATGAAAGAAATGAGAATACATATTGTATGAATCTGACTGATTGTTATGAGATGCTTTCATACAATTTGATGTGCTTTCTTACCTGAGCTGAGTCACCTTTAACTCTACACATAATACAATATTTTTAATTGCTACTTTGTCGTTATTACAGTTTCTGGTTTGGACCATGCATGTTTGTCTGTCAAGTAGTCCTCGACTCTGTAATAAGTAATAAGCCTTCAACATCAATGACTTTTTTAAGTAATTCTTAAGAGCTGGAAAGGGTAATCTTAAAGCATCCTCAGGTAACTTGTTATAAAAATGAATGCATTGCCCAACGAATGACTTCTGTACTTTACGAACACGAAACTTTCTGATAGCAAGCTTATTTTTATTTCTAGTATTATAGTTATGGACATCAGAATTCTTAGTGAAGGAGTCTAGATTCTTAACAACATAAATAAAATGTATTAAAAATCAAACCCCATGTTATTTTTAAAAGTCGCGGAACAAATGTTGGTCTGTATGAGGAGTACAGCCTACAGTTAAATTTTTTGCTCATATTACAGGCCACACCCGGTATGAAATACAAACAAAACTCCCAAAACCTTTAGAGCGCCGTGTTGTCTTTGAGTTTAGTCACTTGCGCCATCCCACTAACCCGAGGTTAACTTGTTTAACCTGTATGTGTGTGTGGTCAATTTGACACTGGGTTAACGGGTTAACCCCGGGTTATTGGGATGGTGCATGGCGTATGAGTGACGTTTTTGTATGTGACAAACGATTGTATTTAACGATTTTTCTCAAGTGATTTATTAAATTAAAATTGCCGAAGTCCGTATCTAGAATATTACTCTGTTATTCCGCTAAGGGCCACTTGTTCATCCAAGGTTAGCCACTAACTCAGGATTAACCGGTTAAACCCGGAGTTACCAGTACAATTTAACCCTGTGACGGTTAACTCCTAGTTATTGGCTGATGGTGCAGTGGCCCTAAAATACGGGGTTAACCGGTTAAACCTGGAGTTGCCATGATTACCAGTACAAATTGACACTAGGTTAACGGTTTAACCGCTTAACCCCGGGTTAGTGAGATGGTGCAAGTGGGCCTAAATATAATAACTATAATAAGTACTTATATTTTGCGCTTAGGCGTGCATTTCAAAAATGTGTCATCTCCACAAAAAAAGCTATATATTCCAACGAAAAAAATAACAAACGACTGTCAAAAACAGCATTAATTTCCAATGACGCACACCTAAGCAAACGAACAAGAACAATAGTCACCGCACAAACACAGCAACAAATCAATATAATTATAAACATTTCTTTTCAGAGACTGCCAAGCTAATATCAACTATATTTCGAGGACACAAAGTATATATTGCAACAAAGGTATGTAGTATTTAGTATTTTTTTAATTTTGTAGAAATAGTTTGCTATAATAAATGCCATAATTTATACGTAAATTTAGTCCTTTTGTCTGAATTCATATACGTGAGCATTACCGCGAGACAAACATAACAAAACACTTGAAAAAAACCGGCCAAGTGCGAGTCGGACTCGCGCACCAAGGGTCTCGTACCATTACGCAAAAAACACGTTTGTTGTATGGGAGCCCCACTTAAATATTTATTTTTTAGTATTATTTATATTCAACGCTCAACGAGCTATGGAGAGGGCTATGCTCGGAGTTTCTCTACGTGATCGAATCAGAAATGAGGAGATCGGTAGACGAACTAAAGTCACCGACATAGCCCACCGGATTAGCAAGCTGAAGTGGCAATGGGCAGGCCACATTGCGCGCAGAGAAGATGGCCGATGGGGTCGAAAAGTGCTCGAGTGGAGACCACGGACTGGCAATATCTTGCCGCTATAGGCCCGGGCCTACTTGGCTTACGCAAATCCGCCACTGCCTCTCATCTGCAACTCAGTGGAAATGGAAAATGCCCATTTCATTATCAATAACTGCAAACTGAAGTTGGTAACTCGTTAACGTCAACAAAATTATTGACACAGTTGTGACAATTGTAACACTTTGTGTCTCCTGCGCAGTTCAGCGGCAATAGTCTTCCATCCAGGACAGCCGACGGTTGTCAAGATGCTGGCCAAAGCACTCGCCGTGTTCGCAGCTCTTTCCCTAGCCGCGGGGAAGCAAAGTAAGCAGCCATAATATTTTTTCGAACACATACATATACACCGTGTTTTTATTGAATTCCGTTAACTTTGGGGTATGGTTAAGAACGTTTAAGTGAACTAATTGGCATAGTTAATTAAAAAAAAAAAATTTTTTTTGCTTTTTTTTAAAGAAAAAATTAAGTTTAAAAAGTAGTTAAATGTAGCATATAGCGTTGTTGTAACACGGGCATTACATTTAACTCAACCAAACAATTGAAATCTGTGACATATCAATGTCATTTCGAACATCGATCGACCGAGATTGTACTAAGTTTAGTAGCAAATGTATGAACTCATTCTTAACACTAACCAATATGTAAACCAGCCCTAAGGCAAGTGGACACGCTTGCAGAGGCCTTATAGGAAAATAATAAATTATTGATTATCTCCGAAATGGAGTTAATTAGAACATCGGTGTCTTTGAGAAAGTTACTTAATTTAAGCTCAGGAATGCACCCTTGAAATTAACGGAAATAAAAAAAAACACGGTATATACGCGCCAATATAATTTCAACCTTGGCAATACGATTTAAGGGTCAAATTAGAAGAAATGGGAAAATCTTCTAGATTGGTGCGGCCTGGAAAAGGGTTAAATTAAGCTTTTGTAGGTAGGTACGTATTTAGATATATTAATTTTGCTATTTTGCTTTGTTTTTTTTGGTGTTAACTTGTTACTAAGCTGTTGTGCAATAAAAAGTGATGTATTTATGATATAGGTACCTATATGTAATATTAAAAACACTTAGGTACCTAAATCTTTCCAGTTTTGCATACATTAAACATCATATATTTATGCAAGCTGCACAGACACTAACCCTGCATAGAGACTTGTTTGCATAGGGGGTCAGTTATTTCTGTACATATTCCATAATCTGTATACACGGTGTAACATGAGGAAACCGAATAATATTAACCACACATTTCTGAGGTCAAAAGAAGTAAAAAATGTAATATGAGTTTAGGTCAATTTCGCCAAAATAAATTTTTCTTGTTTTGTTTTTTTCAATTTTTTTTAATGTATTTGTACATAAAAAATAAAGGTTATTAGTAAACTTGTCACTTAAAATTGATTTTTACAATTTTTTTTCGTTAAACCTACTTTTTGCAGTGTTACTTGTCACTTTTTGACATCTATCAATAAGGATATTTAGACTACGTCCCATAGCAGCAACTTCACCATCAAAAAGGCCTTTTACACTATGTAACAATAAAAACTTGTTTTTTTTTTATTAATAATATCTCTGGAACTAGGCGAATTTAAAAAAAAGTTTATAAGACATTTTTGTCTCTAAATATGATCAGGAATACGCTGTTAAAATTATTCGGTTTCCTCATGTTACACCGTGTATGTGTATTGCTTCACATTTTGCTTCAATGAGAGAGTGACACGCACTGACATATTGAACAAGTGGAATTACCACCCTTACCTATTTAGCTGACCATTCCTAATTTTACTACGAATCTTCGTACTTTATTCCATAGCCGGCGACGTGGTCCGCCCCTGCGTGCTGAGTGACCACCACTGCATCCGCGACAACCTGAAGGCGAACTCGCACTGCCAGCCCCGGGTCCGGGGTTCGCTTCCCGGCAAGTACACCGTCGGGCAGTGGCGGTTCGAGACGCCATACTTCAACGCCTCCTACATCGACCAGGGCATGGTGATCAGGAACCATAATAAGTGTTATGTGTCGGAATTCTTGTAAGTATGTTAGGGACATATAGGTGTAACTCAATGAATCCGACAAAGTTAAAATAAAATCTAAAAAAAAATTAGGGTGGGTATAGTCCGACAAGAAATTCTAGAAAATTATTGAGGGCGCCACTTCCCTTCCTACGTAACTGTCATATTTTTGACGTGGCAACAATTTACTATGATTTTTTTTAAATTTAATTTCTACTATTTTATGTCGCACTATTCCTCCCCTACACGTATTTTTAACCCTGTGGTGCGGGCCCCCTGTGTCGTTAGATAGATATTTTAAAACGAATAGGGGTAAACAACAATATCTTTTTGATAAAGTGAATATTTTCGAAAATAATCGCTTCTAAGAAAAGTGTTCCCCCTCTCTAACATTTGAATGATGAGTACAGCCGGCGTCAAAGATATGTTTACATTTTTCGCCTTATAATTTTATTATGTAAACTTTATTCATATATATGGTACAAAAACAAGTCAAAAAACAATAAATAAACAAACTTAAAATTAAACTAAATACAAACTATTCTAAAATAAAATAAAACTAATCTAAACTATTATTATTCGCCTTATTACAATATACAGGGTGTTTGGTACATCGTTTGCCAAATTAAAACGGCAGATAGGTTGAAGAGTCATTTGCTATCTTCTCAGGCCTAGAAATTTTTAATTTGGCGATATTTCTTTTTTCTTTTGTATGCCAGTTTTTCGTCAATTTAATTTTTTTACTTGCGTAGTAGTAAAAAAAACCATGGCCAATTTTGTTTTTCTAGGCATGAGAAGATAGCAAATGAGTCAACCTATCTGCCGTACGTTTTAATTTGGCAAACGATGTACCAAACACCCTGTATATGTATGTATGTATGTCACTTTATTGCACATAAACAGGTTTACATAAAATGGACAAAAACAAAACAAAAATAAACATGTTATGTACAAAGGCGAACTTATCCCTAAAAGGGATCTCTTCCAGCTAACCTTCCGCCATATTTTATTGTATTTTTTGTATAAATATTCTATTCAATTGTTTGTCCAAAGCTTCAACAAGAAGACAGACGTAGCCGTCATCGCCATCGACTGCCCGAACCTGGGCTTCGAGTCCGATCGTCTTCTTCTGCAGCACTACTCTTTAAAGGAGGACACCACCTACAGCTATCACATCAGAGGCACCTACCGTGAGTTCATCCACATACTCGTAACTCTCTACCTTTAGGTATTTAAATAAACGTAAACAAAATTTACCCTGAAATGGTTCCTTAGTCCTTAGGGCTGATTTAGACGGCGCGCGAACTCGCATGCGATTTTAGTTACATTGCGGACTGTTGGTTACGTCCAATTCAACCGATTGATCAAAACCCGCAATGGTATGAAACTCGCATGCGAGTTCTCGCATCGTCTAAATCGACCTTTAGAAAACAGCGAAAAATAATTCCACTTACGTAGCCAATTAATAACGAACGAACGAACGAACCAAAACCTTAAGCCAGTTGAGGGTAGATGAATATTATAAGATCGTGGTCTAACGTGAGTCATCCTTAACCTTTAAGCCCCCCCCCCCCCCCACATCTAGCGTCTTTCGAGCGTCGGCGTCTGGTCAGCGCTATGGAAAATGACGTCGCTGCGCAGTTGCGTCGACGTTGCGTCGAGCAGCGGCCATAGAGTTGTAGACGCCGACGCTCGAAAGACGCTAGATGTGGGGGGGCCCTTAACACCATATGAATTAGATGTCACAAAAGAAAGTGACCAAGCAAGGCATCCAGTGCCTAGGGCTGATCGAACCAGCGTCTTCTACATTAGCGACAGAATTTTTCTTTCGTATATCCAACTTTTATTCAGCAAATAAGTAGGCCACGGGGGCACTTTTACATGTAAAATTTTTACAATCAATAAAAGTAACCAAAAATAAAATGCATTTTCAGTGGCGGGTTTACCCTAAGGCCCAGTGGGCCCGGGCCTATACCTCGTTTTTTTTAGCATTAGAAATAAGGTAAACAATCTTGATGTGTCTTTTAATTGAAAAACACATTTTAAAAATATGTTACGGCAAATATGTAACAATTATGAATCTAATACGATCATTTATATTCTTCTGCTTTCATAAGTAATAGTTTTTGGTTTTTAAAAAGCGTTTTTCAATTAAAAGACATGTCAAGATCGCTTACCTTCTTGCAAGTTCTTTCTAATGCTAAAAAAAACGAACTATAGGGCGGCAAATTATGACAAAAAATTCGCTGATGATAACAAGAAATATGATGGGTGTTACAGGGCCTGGGGCCTAGGGCGGCAAAGACTGCAAATCCGCCACTGTACATTTGACATATGAATATGATATAGTAGATTTATTCCCTATTTAGTTGAAACCGTTGGTTGAGGGTAGCGAAGGACCGTTCGTTGTAAGATCCTTGGGCACAGAATAAATAATAGTACTAGGTACAGAAGACTCACTCTCTAACAAAACGCGCCTGTCACGATCAGCACAGATATGGCCGCTAGGTGGCGACAGCGCCACGGGCGGCTTATGCCAAACCCCAAAATTGGGGTCGAACGGATGAACTTTTAGCTACCTGTAGCAAAGCGACGAAATTGCGGAGTGAGCCACGCCTGCCTTGGGAGAGCCTTTGACCAGCAGCGATCGTCCTTCGGCTGAGATGATGATGGTGTACCTTATGCTCTAGTTGTATATTTGTATGTGCAGCTCTGATCCGGCTGACGATGAACGTGCAGAAAGCCAACCGCCTCAACATCTGCAACGGGTTCACGTTCGCCGACGTCACGGCTCTGCCGGTCTTCCACATCGACCCTAAAGGTGAGTGCCGCCTGCTGTTGTAATAAGGCAATTAGCACCTTTTAGTAATTAACAGTAACACTCTGGTTTATTGCGACATAAACGCATATTGCTTGTGTAAGCGCAACCTTATAACGTGTATACACGGTGTAACATGAGGAAACCGAATAATTTTAACCACACATTTCTGAGGACAAAAGAAATAAAAAATGTAATATGAGTTAAGGTCAATTCCGCCAAAAAAAATTTAGTTTTTTGTTTTTTTCACGTTTTTGTACTTAATTAATAAATGTTATTGGTAAACTTGTCACTTAAAATTGATTTTTACATTTTATTTTCGTAAAACCCATTTTTTGCAAAGTGTTACTTGTCACTTTTTGACATCTATCGATAAGGATATTTAGACTACGTCCCATAGCAGCAACATCACCATCAAAAAGGCCTTTTACACTATGTAACAATAAAAACTTGTTTTTTTTTTTTAATTAATAATATCTCTGAAACTAGGCGAATTTCAAAAAAGTTTATAGGACATTTTTGTCTCTAAATATGATCAGGAATACGCTGTTAAAATTATTCGGTTTATTCATGTTACACCGTGTATAAAGGCAGGCATTTAGAGAATATACGTTCTTATACTATCACACATAAGGTGTTCGACTTCTACTCCCATCGCCCGCTCGAAACATATACAACAAGTACTATCTTATTATTTGACTGTGTTAAAGCGGCATATTAAGAAATCTCATATAGAGCCAACGACATGCTAAAATCTAAACAGCCCAAGTTGGAGTCGAGTCCGAGTCATACCTATTGAGCAGACGCTTGTGCATCGACGGTTGAAGCCAAGTGTGACAAGCTAAAGGCCCGACGCCAGACAACCTACGGCCATATTTTACAATTAGGTGGCTGGAAACTGCCAGAGTCAGTTAGAGGTAGAGAATATCAAGAAAATTAGTCAATCATTATTTGATCAAAAAAAACCTGCCAAGTGCGACCACTAAAACAATTGTCAGCTGACAATGATCGCCGTATATGTCTATACTTCGTTTTTTTTTAGCATTAGAAATAAGGTAATAAATCTTGATGTGTCTTTTTATTGAAAAACACGTTTAAAAAATAAGTCGCGGCCAATATGTAACAATTATGAATCTAATATGATCATTTTATATTCTTCTGCTTTTATAAGCAATAATTACTGATTTTTAAAAAGCGTTTTTCAATTAAAAGACATGTTAAGATCGCTTACCTTCTTGCAAGTTCTTTCTAATGCTAAAAAAACGAACTATAACTAGTTCAAACAAGTTTCATACGGTATTTCTGTTTTTTTTTCCTACAGACAAGAAAACAGCGGGTTTCCTGACCCAGGACCTGTCCCACCTGAATATCTACGAGCGAGAAACATTCTTCTACCGCGCCAACTATCTGATCCGGGCTTACATCAACAACTACATCTGTGACTTCGGGTGCTATTAACTTACAAATTTTATATTAAAGGAAAAAATGGAAAAATTTACGCTTCCAGCAGGACTTGAACCCGCATCCTCCACAATCCGTGTGTTGCTCTTAACCAATTGAGCTACGGAAGCCTACCAGGACATCGCAAATCTTTCCATTCCTTTCTTTTTATGTAAACACGCCTTTGGGGTGGCGTATAGCGACATCTACCGAAAGACAATTACATCTTTTAACGGCACCGGAGTCTCAAGTTTAAATTCAAGCGTAAATTTTTCCATTTTTTCCTTTAAAAAATTGATTTATTAACTTACATTTCTGATTCTTTTAGACTACAGATGTAGTGCAATAATTGTGACGTTTTTCATGGACCTTACTGTCGATGGCGCTTACGCCATTATTAATGATGCTCCGATATAAATACAATGCGGCGCGACGCTGTGCGGCGTAAGCGCCATCGACAATAAGGTCCCTTTTCATAGATAATGCGTCAATTATTTTCCCGTTATTCGTATTTTCACGGAAACGTACATACGAACGTGTCTATTTCAGTCAGCCTAGGTACGAAAAGTACTCTGAGGTTGATTGAAGTAGCATGACAAATACGAACGTTTCTGAGGAAATACCTAAAAATATGATGGAAAACAATTATGCACTACATTTGTAAGCGATTTTACATTAGGTTTTTTCTGCACATACACATTAACAGTTTTAAATGATTTCGATTTTCTACACAAGTTTACATTTTCAAGGTCTATTATTACTGAAACAGCGATTTCACCGAACACATGTTTTATATTCGTAATTTCTTTTAAATAAATAAGTATCACCACTATTTAAATTTTGTTTTGATATCCTTCACTTCTTTTAGCGCCACTCCACACTAGCGTCTCCTGAGCGTCGGCGTTTGGTCAGTGCTATGCATAGACTAGGAATCCTCGAGACCGAGTTTAGAGCAATTATTTCATGCAACCGATGATGCCAAAAATGCGGGGGTGCGCGGGACGAGGTGAGCGAAATCCCGTGCCGCGATTGGTCCGTTCAAAGACACGGACGTCACACAAATACACTTTCGACTCGAACATGGAGTAAAATTACCGTATGCGTGGCAGAGGGGGTAGCGCGACTATGCTCAGTCTAGAGCATGTTTTGTCTGTGGTGCTATGGAAAATGGCGTCGCTGAGGCCGCTGCGTAGTTGCGCCAACGTTGATGCGTTGAGCAGCGCCCATAGAGTTGACAAAACGCCGACGCTTGGGAGACGCTAGTGTGGAGTGGCTCTTAAATACGTAAGTTTTTATTTTTATTTATGTACCTACTCTTTACGTTTTTAGGCTCCTGTGAGATTTTTTATTTATTTATTTTAAATTATAATTACAAACAAAACTGTATTAAGGTAGTATTGAAATTAATTTTTAATTTGGTTTTAATTCACTTCTGCCCTACTCTATGTTTTTAGCACTTGGCGTTAAAAGGGTAAATAAAAATACCAATTAAAAAAATGATTTTATTCAATGCACAACTTTTGTAAAAGCTTTACGTGAAATATCACACCATTAGTAAACTTACAGCTAAGTTACATATCACATATAATATTACACCGAGCGGTTATATTTCATACTTACTTGAGGGGCCTATTTCACTCGTCACCATACCATGTCGTGACGCGACTGTTGTTTTGTAAAGATAGCTAAAGAAACTTCGAGTTGAATACGTAGGTTTACTGTATAACTTTTACTATAAGTAAATCCCCTAAAATCACGAAAAAAATTGCCGCAATTTATGAAATAACAATTATTTCGATTTCGTAATTGGTGCCATATTAAAAGACTTAAGGCCAGTGCACACTGGTGTGCGTTAAAATGTTGGAGCCGTGCACGCACACGTCACGCAAGCGGTGTGCCGTCTCCCATAAGGATCTGTATATTACAACGCCGCACGTGCCCGTCTACGCGCACGCATCCTATGTGCGCAGGCCCTTACATAGGTAATCACTTTGAATTTAGCTAAACGTTGCAAAAACGTCCCGTATTTCCCTGAGCAATCCTCTTTTGTTGACGAGCGAATATAATTATAATTAATTAATAGTCGTGAATATATTTAATTATAATCATGATGACATAACTCCATACGTAATATTATAATATAACCGGCTCATAAATATTTATTTAACTACCAGAGGCGGAGCGTCCATAAGTAGAACCTAGAACCCACAGGTTTGCCTATTTAACCCTTTAACCCCCAGAGTCGCATATATAAGACATTACATATTCAGCTCATTTCGCCACAGTTGATAAATAAGACAAAGATCTGATTTGGTTTTTACAGCACATTTATAACTCCCGTAACTATGCCAATCTTACTCTGCGTCGTACAATTACTGCCGGTGGCGACACGAGCACGCTCGATCCAAAATTCGTGGCGGTTAAAAGGTTAAAGACCGTTACGGCTTGATTCTTACTTTAATATAGGTACCGCCAATCGGGGTGGATACTTGAATAGGGACAAAACTTAAAACGTGATTTACCTAACTGACATTTTGTTAATAACTACCATAGTCTAATAAAACATGGTCTTCTCTTCCCAGAGTGACACAAGCCTACGTCACAATAACATGGCCGCTATATATAGCGCTATCGCATATTATCATATTCGTTACAATCGTCGGTGGCTTTCAATGTAGAATGAGTGACGAAAGTAGAATAGGACTAATTTAAGAACTTGACGAAAAACGAATGGGACGACCCAAGACGATACCACCTTTTGCAGCTAAAATCCTAAAATAAACCATATTCAACCCTACAGTGTAACACCCCGCCAATGTTAACTAGAAACCTTAACATTTAACATAACTAATTAGCAATCTTAAAGCCTTCACATATATGTTATACTTATTGAAACATACGATTCAAAATCAAATAAAGTGTGACATTATTAATTCGTTCATATATGGTGTAATTCGCCAGTAACTGGCCGCCCTAAACTAAAAATGAATTCTATTCACCTATAAACAGAATTCATTTTAGTATAAGGCGGCTAGTTATTAAAGTTATTGAAACTTTATACTAAAATTAATTCTGTTAATATGTAAATAGAATTCAATATAAACAGAATTCATTTGGTGGTCAATTACTAAAACCGGCCACTGGCGAATTACCCTGGTTAGAAAATCGTATTTTTAAATAACATACTCAGTATATGATCAGTCGCCATTAAATATATCCGAGCGGCGGAAATGCTCAAAAATATCTGAGCACGCCTCGCCTTGACAATAGGGGCGTGTTCAGATATTTGTGAGCACCTCAGCCGCTCCGATATATCTGATGGCGACTGAACATAGTAAATGTATCTTGTCAACTAACATTTAAAACAATTATGTACGTAACCATCCCGGCATTTTTATGTATCTTATAAGATACATAAGGAAAATATGTATCTTTTAAGATACATAAGGAAAAATATGTTTAGTAAATTAAAGACATGGAAGGGATAAACTAACCTTCTTTCCTTTTCTTAACCTCTTAGAAGTCATTTTCGGTATAAAATGACTTGTAAAAATGCACTTTTGTTTTTAAACTGTAGTGGCAGAGAAAAGGTTAAATAATCCTATTTTTTAACTCAAAAGGATTATTATTATTATACAACTTAGAATGATTCAAACAACACAAATAGACGGACTTTCGACAATTTCGTATATGATACACTAGTATATGTTAGGTAAGTGGCCGCCCCTTCTCTATACAAACATAGTCCATATTTTCCTCTCTGGATATTAATATTAAGAAGATATTTTAACACAATTTGATGTATTTAACCACAGCTATGCTCTTTGTCTTCTTTATTTTTATACAAGTTTTAAGAACTTAGTAATTTTTTTTTCGCGTCTAACACCAAAAAACGTTTAATAAAAAAATCGAAGTCAGGCTCGTAAGTATAATGGTTAATATAGGTACATCAAATTTTGTATTTTTTTTCCATAATGCTAATGCTAATGCTAATTTTCCATATTCCTAATATCCAGAGAAGATAACGGTAACCGCATTTATATAGATAAGCAATCTCCCACTTCCCTCCTAACATAAAATGTTACAAATTCCATTTCAGACGTAAAATGAGTTCAGAATATAACTACATAGACGAAGGGCACTTTTCAAGTGTTCCACCAATAACTGTCGCTTCAGAACCCTAAATAGAAATTAGCTATCTTAAGACTAACTTCACTATGAAACAGTATTGAATACATGCTGGTATTTATTACAATATGGACATTTTTACATTCATATAATTAATATTACATGTTGTTATGCAATCGGCCCTCGGTGTATTAATATTTCCTCTTTCTTTCTTTTATTTAACTCATTCCCTTTACGCCCATATAGCTATGATATTAGAGACATTCATGACCATTACCGACTTTACCGGTTTTTCAATTAGTCGTGCTAGTAAAACAAGGCTCGGATACCGGTTAAATTATTTATCTGTGACATAAAACATTTTCAGTTTTGTTCCAAAAACTGTTATTTTCAAAATGGCTTTTCAAGGTTTTGCGGAACCGGTATAGAAGCTTTAAAACCGGTCCCTTTAACGTTTTAATTAGAAAAATTAAAATAATACGTGAGTTTAAGCCTCACATGCGCCTTGCGCCTGATAAAGCAAAAAACAAATGCTTATAAAACAAAATACAAAAGTAGGGGTGTAAAATTATGTATCTTATATGATACATTGCCAAGAAAATAGTTAAATCGGTTCCGAGCCTTGCCCGAGTCGACGAAAACGACGAAGTTTATTTTATTTACTGCGTTGACGAAAAATGCCGTAAAAACGTGACAAATCGCACACCTATGTAGACCATTAGTCCCAGCACTCATATCTCATAATCCTGTAGTACCGAGCAGCACGGTGTATACCGGGTGTGGCCTGTAACACGAGCAAATAACTAAAACATAGATTGTACTCCTCAAACGGTGACACTTTAGTTCAACAACTTTTAAAAATGATGAAGTATTTAGACTCCCTATTTTTCATACAAAATAAATATTATCTTCATTGGACGCCATTGCCGCGCCATATCATTGTGATTGACGTTGCTTGTCACGCCTTAAACGTAACAAAATTCGCAATACATTGCGTCTTAGAATAAACTTTAAAGTGTATTAAAAATGAAACCACAAGTTATTTTTAAAAGTCGCTGAACAAATGTTGGTCAGTATGAGGAGTACAGCCTGCAGTTAAATTTTTTGCTCATATTACAGGCCACACCCGGTACAGCACTATTCGGAAGTATGACGACGCGAAGATTTACCGGTTCACGTTACCACCTTGAAAGATAATAATAAGATTATAGTAAATAAATAAATAATAAGTATTTATTTATTTATAGGACATTCTTACACGGATTGACTAAGTCCCACAGTAAGCTCAAGAAGGCTTGTGTTGTGGGTACTCAGACAACGATATATATAATACACAAATATTTAAATACATAGAAAACAACCATGACTAAGGAACAAATATCTATGTCATCACATCACACAAATAAATGCCATTACTGGGATTCGAACCCAGGACCATCGGCTTCACAGGCAGGGTCACTACCCACTAGGCCAGACCGGTTCAACCGGTTGTCATAATTTGTATTTGTATTTTTGTATGTGCATCGAATTAAAAAAATAAAAGTTTATTTTATTTACTGCGAATTTTTTTCTGATATCGTCGGGTGACAAGCAAAAGTCACTAAGTACTATCAAAAAATTAAAGTAACAATGCAATTTATTACACTTGTAATACGGTTTATTATCCAATAATTTCAATGGTGTTAGTTAGTGACTTTTGCTTGTCACCCGACGATATATCCGACAAGTTTTGTAACTTTTTGGAACATGCACATTTTTAGGGTTTCGTACCCAAAGGGTAAAACGGGACCCTATTACTAAGACTTCGCTGTCCGTCCGTCCGTCTGTCACCAGGCTGTATCTCACGAACCATGATAGCTAGACAGTTGAAATTTTCACAGATGACGTATTTCTATTGCCGCTATAACAACAAATACTAAAAACAGAATAAAGAAAATATTTAAGTGGGGCTCCCATACAACAAACGTAATTTTTGACCGAAGTTAAGCAACGTCGGGCGGGGTCAGTACTTGGATGGGTGACCGTTTTTTTTTTGCCTTTTTTTGCATTATGGTACGGAACCCTTGGTGCGCGAGTTGGACTCGCACTTGCCCGGTTTTTTCTTAGACTTTATTCATCTTATACGAAGCTACATATGTGTTTGGTATTACCGTTGAGCGTGGTGGTCGATCATATGATGTCGCAGCAGCGGCAGTAGCGGGGCCGCGCGGCGCCGCCCGCCGCCGGCGGCGTCACCGGCGCGAAGTACGCGTGCACCTTTATGTTGGGCAGGTGGTTCTGCACACAACACATACATGTCATATAGGGCCATTGCGTTAGTTTCCTTCCATGCTCTAGTTTTCGTCCACGTAGGATTAGCAAATAATATTTTAGAGGGACTGGGTAGAGTGAGTCTCCGTTGACTGGTAATCTTAGACTGATTTATTCAATCATACCTAAGCGTTTTATACATCCTGTTATCTTTACATCACAAGTCTATATATATCTCTCAATATATAATCTATATATATATCTCGACTGAATCAGTGCGTGCTCTAATCTATACTAAGTTACACGCGCTGATTATTGTTTGCTGACCGCCATATAATATATTTCACTTTTAATTTGCTATTTGCAACATATAAAAAAAATAAAAATAAAAATCGTTTATTTCACACTAAGTAAGTCCATAAAAATGTTAGTTATATTACAAAACTTAAAAAAGGCTATGTTAGTTAAGAATAATCAAAAACAAACAAAAAAAATTAAAATTATGTTTATCATATCATTTTTATGTAGATATAAGATATATTGTTTAACACCCTCATTCATAAACGTTTACTAAAGTTGACAAGCCGATAATAACCGTTTGTCCTATCACACCAATACGGTGGAAAGGGACAAACGATTATTATCGGCTTGTCAACTTTAGTAAACGTTTGTGAATAAGGGGGTTAACATTAAGAATTGCAGTAAGTCCAAATTTGTGTTATTCAAGTTTCGTCAAGTGGACGAAAACTAGCGCAATAACCCTACACAAGAAAAGTATCCAATACCACGGTGTATTCCGATTTGTCCCGCCGGGCACAGATGGGAATAAATGCAGTCATATGAATCAGTCCCATCTGTCTGCGCATCATATATGGTTGCGGTCAGTCATATGAATCAGTCCCATCTGTCTGCGCATCATATATGGTTGCGGTCAGTCATATGAATCAGTCCCATCTGTCTGCGCATCATATATGGTTGCGGTCAGTCATATGAATCAGTCCCATCTGTCTGCGCATCATATATGGTTGCGGTCAGTCATATGAATCAGTCCCATCTGTCTGCGCATCATATATGGTTGCGGTCAGTCATATGAATCAGTCCCATCTGTCTGCGCATCATATATGGTTGCGGTCAGTCATATGAATCAGTCCCATCTGTCTGCGCATCATATATGGTTGCGGTCAGTCATATGAATCAGTCCCATCTGTCTGCGCATCATATATGGTTGCGGTCACGTGAGGCGGGGGCTAATGCGTCAATCGGCCGCCGCGGGGTGAGTTAATTCGATTCTTACAGAAGCGAGCAAGTATTTCCATTATTTCCTTAATATTTATTGTATACTATTTTTGTGCCTAGTTAAAGTATGGTGGTACATACCCTAAGTTTCCGGATAGCGTTCCTAGTGACCAGCTGGCAGTCGTATAACTCGATCAGCTGCAGGTTGTGGCACGAGGTCAGGTGTTCCAGCGCCCCGTCCGTCACCAGCGGACAATTGTCTAGACCTGGAAACAACTCAGTGTCAATTATAAACTGAAATAAATATCATACCGGGTGTGGCCTGTAACACGAGCAAATAATCAAAATATAATAGATTGTACTCCTCAAACGGTGACACTTTTGTTCAACAACTTTTAAAAATTATGAAGTGTTTTGAGTCCCTATTTTTCATACAAAATAAATATTATCTTCAATGGACGCCATCGCCACGCCATATTATTGTGATTGACGTTGCTTGTCACGCCTTAAAAATAACAAAACTCGCAATACATTGCGTCTTAGAATAAACTTTAAAGTGTATTAAAGATCAAACCACAAGTTATTTTTAAAAGTTGCTGAACAAACGTTGGTCAGTATAAGAAGTACAGCCTACAGTTAAATTTTTTGCTCGTATTACAGGCCACACCCGGTATACCAAGAAAAAGTGACCTAAGCCTCCAGTGCCCCAGGCTGGAATCGAACCAGCGTCTTCTGCCCTGCCAATCCCTAGAATTGTGTCAAATTTTTGTTTTTTTACTACCCTGGATGCCAGCCCTTCAAGCCAAATCTCATAGAAAAAGGGGCAAGCTATGATGGCGCCATCTATGCAAATCTTTGACAGTTGCCAACCCCATTTTCGACGTAGTTACGTAATGTGCTTATTATAGCACATGGTGTCGTACCAGATGTGCTGTAGATGTTATTTCGACATACCCAACACGGTGAGGTGCTCCGCGGCGCAGGGGGACAGGGACAGCTGCTTGATGCCGTTGTCAGTTATCAGCTCGCAGTGAGATAACGTCTGCGAACAACCACAGCCTTTATATATTTATTATATGGTTTTTAGGGTTTCGTACCCAAAGGATAAAACGGGACCCTATTACTAAGACTCTGCTGTCCGTCCGTCCGTCTGTCACCAGGCTATATCTCACGAACCGTGATAGCTAGACAGTTGAAATTTTCACAGATGATGTATTTCTGGTGCCGCTATAACAACAAATAGTAAAAACAGAATAAAATATAGATTTAAGTTGAACTCCCATACAACAAACGTGATTTTTGACCGAAGTTAAGCAACGTCGGGCGGGGTCAGTACTTGGATGGCTGACCGTTTTTTTTTTTGCCTTTTTTGCATTATGGTACGGAACCCTTCGTGCGCGAGTCCGACTCGCACTTGCCCGGTTTTATTAGTATTTGTTGTTATAGCGGAAAAACACTTCTGTGAAAATTTTAGCTGCCTACCTATCACGGTTCATGAGATACAGCCTGGTGACAGACAGACAGACAGACGGACGGATAGACAGACAGACAAACGGACAGAGGAGTCCTAGTAATAGGGTCCCGTTTTTATTATTCTTTGGGATACGGATCCTAAAAAACGAACTATCTTATAGTACCTTTAAACGAGCAATTTATATATATTTCGGGGATCTCGGAAACGGCTCTAACGATTTCGATAATATTTGCTATATGGGGGTTTTCGGGGACGATAAATCGATCTAGCTAGGTCTTATCTTTGGGAAAACGCGCATTGTTCAGTTTTTATGTTTTCCAACCAAAGTTAGGTCTCCCAGATATCAGTGAAACCTCCACAGGGATAAACACAAAAACAACTTTATAATATAGCACTTGACTTTATTCTAACTTAGAATAATACAATTTATTCTAACTTCAACTTCACTTGAAGTGTTTACAGTTTCAATCGACGGTGAGGACTGACTGCTCCGGGTAGGAGGGCCGCGTTTTATACCTGATTCTGGCAATGTTGCAGTACCCGCAAAACTTGATAAAAATGAAATCAATCAGAAATTATTACTTAAGATGTGGGTAGTCTGCCGTAGTTGTTACATTAGTATAAATGTTACCAGTTTCTCGAGCCGGGGGCAGCCCATGGCCAGGTGCACTAGCGTCACGTCCGTGATGAGCACGCACTCCTCCAGGTCCATCCGCTCCAGCATGCGACAACTCTGCAGTACAATACTCTGCAATACAATGTTACCAGTTTCTCGAGCCGGGGGCAGCCCATGGCCAGGTGCACTAGCGTCACGTCCGTGATGAGCACGCACTCCTCCAGGTCCATCCGCTCCAGCATGCGACAACTCTGCAGTACAATACTCTGCAATACAATGTTACCAGTTTCTCGAGCCGGGGGCAGCCCATGGCCAGGTGCACTAGCGTCACGTCCGTGATGAGCACGCACTCCTCCAGGTCCATCCGCTCCAGCATGCGACAACTCTGCAGTACAATACTCTGCAATACAATGTTACCAGTTTCTCGAGCCGGGGGCAGCCCATGGCCAGGTGCACTAGCGTCACGGCCGTGATGAGCACGCACTCCTCCAGGTCCATCCGCTCCAGCATGCGACAACTCTGCAGTACAATACTCTGCAATACAATGTTACCAGTTTCTCGAGCCGGGGGCAGCCCATGGCCAGGTGCACTAGCGTCACGTCCGTGATGAGCACGCACTCCTCCAGGTCCATCCGCTCCAGCATGCGACAACTCTGCAGTACAATACTCTGCAATACAATGTTACCAGTTTCTCGAGCCGGGGGCAGCCCATGGCCAGGTGCACTAGCGTCACGTCCGTGATGAGCACGCACTCCTCCACGTCCATCCGCTCCAGCATGCGACAACTCTGCAATACAATGTTACCAGTTTCTCGAGCCGGGGGCAGCCCATGGCCAGGTGCACTAGCGTCACGTCCGTGATGAGCACGCACTCCTCCAGGTCCATCCGCTCCAGCATGCGACAACTCTGCAATACAATACTCTGCAATACAATGTTACCAGTTTCTCGAGCCGCGGGCAGCCCATGGCCAGGTGCACTAGCGTCACGTCCGTGATGAGCACGCACTCCTCCACGTCCATCCGCTCCAGCATGCGACAACTCTGCAATACAATGTTACCAGTTTCTCGAGCCGGGGGCAGCCCATGGCCAGGTGCACTAGCGTCACGTCCGTGATGAGCACGCACTCCTCCAGGTCCATCCGCTCCAACATGCGACAACTCTGCAATACAATACACACATCAAACATTTTATACAGTACATCTGGTGCTTCATTACGACACCCTGTGCTATAATAAGCACATTACGTGACTGCGTCGAAAATTTAAAGAGCCATATGTAATGTAAAACGAAAATTTAAAGGGCCATAGGCACTGTAAAGCGAGGTAATTTGCAAATACGATACAAGTGTGAAAAATAGGAAATTCGCAACGAGTGGCGAGTTTTATTTGGAAATTCTACTAATATTATGTGATTGTTTGTTTTTTTTTCGTCGGTTAATAAAAACAAAGGGTTATTCATTATGGTCCAATCTTACACAAATTTTGACCTGTGTTGTGATATATAGTTGGTCAAGCAGATTTTGCCAGTAGAAAAATGCGGCAAATATGAAAAATGTAGGCGCGAAAGGATATCGTCTCAGAAAATTTGAATTTCGCTCCTTTTTCTACTAAATACGTCCTGGTGTTCTCTCTCTCTCTTAGATCTCTGTACACTAGTAGTAGAGCTACAGTACCCACCCGGGCCAGGGCCTGGAAGCCGGCGTCCGTGAGCTGCGTGCACTGCGCCAGCTCCAGCGTCACCAGCTCGGGGCAGCGCGCCGCCAGCGCCGCGAGGGAGGCGTCCGTCAGCCGCGAACACCCCGACACGCAGAGCAGCCGCATGCCGCCGTTCAGCTTCGATATGGACTCGTCTGTTAGGCTCTGAAAGAGATGAAACATAGGAAATCACAACGGTTTTTTATTATAATCTTATAGTTCGTTTTGCATTAGAAAGAACTTGAAAGAAGGTAAGCGATCTTGACATATCTTTTAATTGAAAAACGCTTTTTAAAAATCAATAAATTACTTATGAAAGCAGAAAAATAATGATCGTATTAGATTCATAATTGTTACATATTTGCCGTAACTTATTTTTAAAATGTGTTATATAAATAAATATAAAAATTAATACACGATTTCATCATATTCCGAAATACACAATATAATTTAATAAAATAATGTAAAAATGCAAATAGATTTACAAAATGCATAAAATCACAAATTACACAAATCATGTTTCTGCATGCACAAGAGGACATGCTTCCTGCAGGATGGCCGTGTCGGAATTGAAAAAATACCTATACTTGGTCAAGCAGATCTTGTCAGTAGAAAAAGGCGGCAAATTTGAAAAATGTAGGCGCGAAGGGATATCGCGCCATAGAAAATTTGAATTTCGCGCCCTTTTTTTACTGACAAGATTTGCTTGACCAGCTATACTTCCAGAATAAAAATTACGTTGTCTAAGTCAGCTAAAGCATATAAGGTGCAGCGTCGAGCACTAGTACTTCTACCTTAAACGCGTTTAAAAATGATATCATAATTATAATAGAGTCCAGAACTCTAAGCTAAAACACATGGAAATTAAAAATGCAAAGTCCATGCAGAGTTTAGACCAACTATAAATTTATTTTTTATATATTTCTTGGTCTAAGAGGAGCAGCAATCATTATTTAAAACCGGCCAAGTGCGAGACTCGCGCACGAAAGGTTCCGTACCATTAGCCAAAAAACGGCGAAACAAATCACATTTGTTGTATGGGAGCCCCACTTAAATAATTATTTTATTTTGTTTTTAGTATTTGTTGTTTTAGCGGCAACAGAAATACATCATCAGTGAAAATTTCAACTGTGTAGCTATCACGGTTCATGAGATACAGCCTGGTGACAGACAGATGGACGGACATCGGAGTCTTAGAAATAGGGTCCCGTTTTTACCCTTCGGGTACGGAACCCTAAAAAGGCACTTACTTCGCAGCCCTGTACGTTAAGCACCTCCAGGTCCGGACAGTATGTGGCTAGACACGACACAGCTCTGTCCTTCACATTCATCAAAGCCGGGTAACTGTCATCATAGCCGGGTAACTGTCATCATAGCCGGGTAACTGTCATCATAGCCGGGTAACTGTCATCATAGCGAACTTAGAAGGCTCTTACTTCGCAGCCCTGTACGTTGAGCACCTCCAGGTCCGGGCAGTATGTGGCTAGACACGACACAGCTCTGTGGTTGACTGTCATCATAGCCGGGTAACTGTCGTCATAGCCGGGTAACTGTCATCATAGCACACTTAGAAGGCACTTACTTCACAGCCCTGTACGTTGAGCACCTCCAGGTCCGGACAGTATGTGGCTAGGCACGACACAGCTCTGTCGTTCACATTCTTGCAGCCTGACAAACAAAAACTCTATATTAGGCCAGTGGGGAGACACTCCTGACTTCGGGCAAACTCGGCTCCGTTCGGCTCAGCATTGCTCCGAGCAATTATTAGGGTGGCACAATTTGACATATAACACTTTAAACTCTCGCGTTTTGTACACATATTTAATTACACAAACGGTTTAAAATTACACAAACAATTTGACGTCCCTTTGCGTGCACGACCACAGATAATTACTTGAATCTTGACAACCCTAAATAGCCGAAAGGGTTAATGCCATATATTAGAAAGGGATATTATCCTGAAAAGCTGTCAAACTTCGGTTTTGTAGGAAGCGTCATTTCTGTACGGCAGTACAGTCATCAGCAATAGTATCTTACACAACTAGGGCCGCAAAAATATATGACGCGCTCTTATTGCGCTCCAAATAAGAACGTGTCACATATTTTTGCGGCCCTAGTTGTGTAAGATACTATTGCTGATGACTGTACTATTACTTATACATATAAGTAATAAGTAAGACTCGTTTCAATAATAGAGGTAAAAAAACCGGCCAAGTGCGAGTCGGACTCGCACACGAAGGGTTCCGTACCATTATCTAAAAAAACGGTCACCCATCCAAGTACTGACCCCACCCGACGTTGCTTAACTTCGGTCAAAAATGACGTTTGTTGTATGGGAGCCCCACTTAAATCTTTATTTTATTATGTTTTTAGTATTTGTTGTAATAGCGGCAACAGAAATACGTCAACTGTGAAAATATCAGCTGTCTAGCTATCACGGTTCGTGAGATACAGCCTGGTGACGGACGGACGGACGGACGGACGGACAGCGGAGTCTTAGTAATAGGATCCCGTTTTACCCTTTGGGTACGGAACCCTAAAAACAAAATTTCCTAAAGAAACTCCTATGAAACAAACAAAATTTAAAAAGACATCAACGCGTGCCGACTGAACCTCATTCACTTTGATTACTATACAACACCTTATCTTAAGTACCTACTATTTAAGACTAATGCCTTGAGCATAATAACGAGGACCATCAGCATTCATCAAATCGCGCCGCACCGCGGTCACAACGAGATCGCTTACATAGGACACTTCTATGGGCATCAAAGGATTGATTGAGCCGCCTCGCGCCGCGTCCCGCCGTTTCGCTTCGGGATCGCGCGATGTTCGCCTACATAAGACGCTGCGTAAGCAAGATCCATATTTATTAAAAAACTTTCAACTTTCAAGATTCTTACAGATTCTGTCAAACAACATCCCATTTGACAGTATCTGTCAACAATAATACTTAAGTAATTTTATTTTGTACTTAACCATGACAAAATATGATCTTACACTAAATTTGACAAAAAAACTGTCAAATTTGACAGTTTGACAGATCATGTCAATATACACTGGGACACTATAACATGTCACTTTGTACCAAAAATTTCCCATACGAAACCCAAAAAGTCGCCCAAAAATATATAAGCACAGCGATCACTGGGGCTGCAAGTGCGTTGCCGGCCCTTAAGATGAGAAATGCAGTCTACAAAAAATTACCCAACATTGACATTTAGTACTAAACTATGACAAAATATAATACTTTACACTAAATTTGACAAAAACGAACAAATTTGACAGTTTGACAGATTATGTCAATATACATTATGCCATGTCATTTTGTACTAAATATTACCATACACATAAATGCATGTATATAAGTAGCGTACACGAAGAGAGGCCTATAGGTCAGCAGTGGGCGACTGAAAGCGAAAATGATGATGATGATGATGATTACCATATAATTACCTATTCTATTCTATTCTATTCAATAATAATATTTAATTAATTTTATTTTGTACTTAACCATGACAAAATATGATCTTACACTAAATTTGACAAAAACTGTCAAATTTGACAGTTTGACAGATCATGTCAATATACACTGGGACACTGTAACATGTCCCTTTGTACCAAATATTCCCATACGAAACCCAAAAACTCGCCCAAAAATACATACGCACAGCGATCACTGGGGCTGCAAGTGCGTTGCCGGCCCTTAAGATGAGAAATGCAGTCTACAAAAAATTACCCAACATTGACATTTAGTACTAAACTATGACAAAATATAATACTTTACACTAAATTTGACAAAAAAAAACAAATTTGACAGTTTGACAGATTATGTCAATATACATTATGCCATGTCACTTACTAAATATTACCATACACATAAATGCATGTATATAAGTGGCGTACACGAAGAGAGGCCTATACTCAGCAGTGGGCGACTGAAAGCGAAAATGATGATGATGATGATTACCATATAATTACCTATTCTATTCTATTCTATTCAATAATAATATTTAAGTAATTTTATTTTGTACTTAACCATGACAAAATATGATCTTACACTAAATTTGACAAAAACTGTCAAATTTGACAGTTTGACAGATCATGTCAATATACACTGGGACACTGTAACATCTCCCTTTGTACCAAATATTCCCATACGAAACCCAAAAACTCGCCCAAAAATACATAAGCACAGCGATCACTGGGGCTGCAAGTGCGTTGCCGGCCCTTAAGATGAGAAATGCAGTCTACAAAAAATTACCCAACATTGACATTTAGTACTAAACTATGACAAAATATAATACTTTACACTAAATTTGACAAAAAAAAACAAATTTGACAGTTTGACAGATTATGTCAATATACATTATGCCATGTCACTTACTAAATATTACCATACACATAAATGCATGTATATAAGTGGCGTACACGAAGAGAGGCCTATACTCAGCAGTGGGCGACTGAAAGCGAAAATGATGATGATGATGATGATGATGATGATGATGATGATGATGATGATTACCATATAAATCATGACCCGAACTTACTAACCCGAAATTACAAAAAAAAAATTAATCTATGTAAAACGGTCAAGTGCGAGTCGGATTTCAATATATCCATACAAAAAAGTCATCAGCGCCTGATGGAGTTAATAGCAAAGTTTTTTCGTAAATTCGTACCTTCAGAACGATATATCTCGAAAACGGTAAGAGATAAAGCAAAATGGACTTCAGTTTTGAGCTGTCGTTAGTACGAAGTACTAAACGCTTAATGCATTTCCGTATACATAGACCTTTTTTGGGACCGATTTGGACAAAAAAAAAATCAAAAAATTAAAAATAAAAATTTGACCCGGGTCTAAAATCTTTATTTTTAGAGCTAGAGAGATGAAAAAAAAACTGTTTCTGTAAAATTTTAATATCTTTTGTTCAACCCCAAATCCAACCATATAGTCTTGTAACTTTAATTTAAAAAAAAATAACTTTGGTCAAAAATCACGTTTGTTGTATGGGAGCCCCATTTAAATCTTTATTTTATTCTGTTTTCAGTATTTGTTGTTATAGCGGCAACAGAAATACATAATCTGTGAAAATTTCAACTGTCTAGCTATCACGGTTCGTGAGATACAGCCTGGTGACAGACGGACGGACGGACGGACGGACGGACGGACGGACGGACGGACGGACGGACAGCGAAGTCTTAGTAATAGGGTCCCGTTTTACCCTTTGGGTACGGAACCCTAAAAAGAGCAAAAATAACGGTTTTTTTTAACACAGTGTCAATTATAGAGGTCTTAGTTGCGATGTGGTCAATTACAGAGGCAAAATTACGAAAAGCACTAAAATCTAAATTGCAATTATAGAGGTTCCAAAATTTCAATTATAGAGGCCTTTTGGTCTCAAGGGACCGGGACCGGACTTTTGGTTGCAATTATTGAGGTTTTCCATTTATCCAGGTGCCAGGTGCCAGGTGGAGATACAGCCTGGTGACAGACGGACGGACGGACGGACGGACGGACGGACGGACGGACGGACGGACGGACAGCGAAGTCTTAGTAATAGGGTCCCGTACGGAACCCTAAAAAGAGCAAAAATAACGGATTTTTTTAACACAGTGTCAATTATAGAGGTCTTAGTTGCGATGTGGTCAATTACAGAGGCAAAATTACGAAAAGCACTAAAATCTAAATTGCAATTATAGAGGTTCCAAAATTTCAATTATAGAGGCCTTTTGGTCTCAAGGGACCGGGACCGGACTTTTGGTTGCAATTATTGAGGTTTTCCATTTATCCAGGTGCCAATTAACCAGGTTTCACTGTACTGTGCTGTGACTTACCTCTGCATATGAAGCTCTTTAGTTTAGGGCAGCCTCGAGCTAACGCCTCCACTCCGTTCTCCGTGATGGACTGGCACCACGACACGTTCACGTGGGTCAGGAGCTAAAACAAAACAATCCTCAATGTAACACGGGGCGTTATAGAGGTACCGTCAAACGGGGTGAATAGGGATGACTGGGGTGAATAGGGACAAAATTTAAACTGTGATTTTTATGACAATTTCTTTAAAAATACTTACACAAATCGTATCATTCGATTGAAAATAATAGTAGAATTTTGTTTGATACAATTTGTGTAGGTACTTTTGAAGAAATTGTCAGATAACTGTTTACTTAGGTACTACCTTCTTTTTCCTTATTGTGTCTAGTATATAAGTAGGTATCATATTAAAGTTCCATTCTATAGAACTTGCTAACTATGTAAACAAACCGCCATATTGAAACTGTCACTGAATGATGATTTCAGTATGGCGGTTTGTTTACATAGTTAGCAAGTTCCATAGAATGAACATTAAGCTTGCAGTTTCTGTGGCTCATCTTAGTTTTAAGTTCTTTGTAAGATCAATATGGTTAATTTCGTCTACGAGCGTATATTTCTTTAATATTCAATCGTAGGACAAAAAACAATTTTTTAATTGCTGAAACTAAAAGCAATGGCCGCTTTGTCGACGAAATTATCAACGTTGTTCGAGAAATACTCTAATGGACGGAATAGCCCCTATGACGGAATTAGCAACATTTACCTTATTTTTGTGATATAAATAAATTAAAAAAAAGGTAAATCACATTTTAAATTTCGTCCTTATTCACCCCAGCCATCCCTATTCACCCCGGTGGAGGACGGTTTACCAAAATGTAAAGGGCAACTTACCGGACATCCGTCCGACAGCGCTTTCAGTGATATGTCCGAGATACTGGGGCACGAGTCCAGGTTTATCCTGTAACACACACACTATTCATATCATAAACATAATTCTCTAACCTTTTTAACCTTCGAGCAACACGGAAGGGAGGCGGCATTCGCACAATTTCCCCTCTGCCTAGGTACAAGATCAACAGATCTAGCGCGGGTAATTTATTTATTTATTTATTATTTCAAATAACAAATTGCACCTTACAGCTAATGCCAAAGCAAAGCAAAGTAATAAAACTAGTTGCGCTCGGATTTTTTACTAGACCGAGTCCAGACGCGCGCGTGAACACAGCAGCAGAAAAAATGCCTAATTGCTCGGTTCTTTGTCGTAAAATGTGTCGCCGGTATTACTCGAAGTTTTGAACGCTAAACGGCGCATCCATTTGCCGTGCCACTGACGCCACGGGGGTAAAATTTAGTTTTTTGAATAAATACTCGTAATGGCAACCTAAAAGTAGTAGTAAAAGTAGTAGTAGTAGTAGTAGTAGTAGTAGTAGTAGTAGTAGTAGTAGTAGTTGTCAAGCGGACCCCAGGCTCCCATGGGCCGTGGCGAAATGCCGGGATAACGCCGGGAAGAAGAATGGCAACCTAAAAGTGGGGTGCTTTTTAGTAGATTTTTATCAATAAAAAAACGGACAAGTGCGAGTCGGACTCGCCCACCGCGGGTTCCGTACTTTTTAGTATTTGTTATTATAGCGTCAACAGAAATACATCATCTGTGAAAATTTCAACTGTCCAGCTATTACAGATCACGAGATATAGCCTGGTGACAGACGGACGGACGGACGGACAGCGGAGTCTTAGTGATAGGGCCCCGTTTTACCCTTTGAGTACGGAACTCTAAAAAATTTGTCTGTCGCGTTCAAAATGTTGGATACTGACCTCTGTAGCTTGCTGCATCGCCTGCCGAGTGCCTGGCAGGTTTGATCGGTGAGCTTCTTGCATTTGTTCAGGTTCAAATCTTCGATGTTCGGGCATGACTGGGAGTAAGACATCAGTTAATAATTAAAACTTTAACTATTAATTATTTAAACCTAAAAGTACATATTCATTAATAATTAAAAGTAATGTCATAAGGTGCAAATTTTGGTATCGGATGAATTCACTTAGCACAGATACGTAAAGCTAAGCTAATTGAGCCCGGTAGACATCCGCCACTCCCTGGCAGTCAAAGAATTCACCCGCTACCAAAATTTGCACGTCCCATACATTGGGTGACACTACTTACCTCACTTTAAGGTGTAACAAATGTAAGAATGTTCAATATCGTAGTCCGACTAGTAGAAAAAAATCGGCCAATCCAGCAACATAAAAACTAGTTTGATGTATTCAAAAGGCACTTAAATTCAAAATACAGTACGTAGCGGCCCCCTTTTTTAAATACCTATCGTAAATTTAAATAATCACGACTATTTAGCAGTGGCGCTAGTGTGCACGTTGATGGGCTCTTAAATACCTAAAGATACAGAGTATCGTATCTATACCACGCAAACCTCCATTATACATAATACACGGTGTAACATGAGGAAACCGAATAATTTTAACAGCGTATTCCTGATCATATTTAGAGATAAAAAAGTCCTATAAACTTTTTTGAAATTCGCCTAGTTTCAGAGATATTATAATTAAAAAAAAAAACAAGTTTTTATTGTTACATAGTATAAAAAGCCTTTTTGATGGTGATGTTCCTGCTATGGGACGTAGTCTAAATATCCTTATCGATAGATGTCAAAAAGTGACAAGTAACACTTTGCAAAAAGTAGGTTTTACGAAAAAAAAAATGTAGAAATCAATTTTAAGTGACAAGTTTACCAATAACATTTATTTTTTTATGTACAAATACATTCAAAAAATTAAAAAAACAAAACAAAAAAAAAATTTTTTTTGGCGAAATTTTTTTTTGGCGAAATAGACCTAAACTCTTATTACATTTTTTACTTCTTTTGACCTCAGAAATGCGTGGTTAAAATTATTCGGTTTCCTCATGTTACACCGTGTATAACCAATTGTCTTAGCTATCCTGTACCTGTGCGAGGGTCTTCATAGAGCCATCAGCTATGCTCTCGCACCCACGAAGCGACAGCTGACGGAGGAACCCGCCGCAGCGCTGCGATATGTTCTCTATAACGGGACCCTGGAATCTTAGTGTACCTGTGCAAGGGTCTTCATAGAGCCATCAGCTATGCTCTCGCACCCTCGGAGCGACAGCTGACGGAGGAACCCGCCGCAGCGCTGCGATATGTTCTCTATAACGGGACCCTGGAATCTTAGTGTACCTGTGCGAGGGTCTTCATAGAGCCATCAGCTATGCTCTCGCACCCACGAAGCGACAGCTGACGGAGGAACCCGCCGCAGCGCTGCGATATGTTCTCTATAACGGGACCCTGGAATCTTAGTGTACCTGTGCGAGGGTCTTCATAGAGCCATCAGCTATGCTCTCGCACCCTCGGAGCGACAGCTGACGGAGGAACCCGCCGCAGCGCTGCGATATGTTCTCTATAACGGGACCCTGGAATCTTAGTGTACCTGTGCGAGGGTCTTCATAGAGCCATCAGCTATGCTCTCGCACCCTCGGAGCGACAGCTGACGGAGGAACCCGCCGCAGCGCTGCGATATGTTCTCTATAACGGGACCCTGGAATCGTAGTGTACCTGTGCGAGGGTCTTCATAGAGCCATCAGCTATGCTCTCGCACCCACGAAGCGACAGCTGACGGAGGAACCCGCCGCAGCGCTGCGATATGTTCTCTATAACGGGACCCTGGAATCTTAGTGTACCTGTGCGAGGGTCTTCATAGAGCCATCAGCTATGCTCTCGCACCCTCGGAGAGACAGCTGACGGAGGAACCCGCCGCAGCGCTGCGATATGTTCTCTATAACGGGATATCCTGGAATCTTAGTGTACCTGTGCGAGGGTCTTCATAGAGCCATCAGCTATGCTCTCGCACCCTCGGAGAGACAGCTGACGGAGGAACCCGCCGCAGCGCTGCGATATGTTCTCTATAACGGGATATCCTGGAATCTTAGTGTACCTGTGCGAGGGTCTTCATAGAGCCATCAGCTATGCTCTCGCATCCACGAAGCGACAGTTGGCGAAGGAACCCGCCGCAGCGCTGCGATATGTTCTCTATAACGGGACCCTGGAATCAAATAATAGTGGTGGATTGGTTTAGTCAGTTTAGTGGTAACTATATGGAAATAGGTCTCCCATTTGTTACCAATGGTGGACTAGAAGGAGTAACTTATGGATATATATACCTAGTATTTCACTGGTGAAATAAGAATTAGCAAGCTGAAGTGGCAGTGGGCTGGCCATATCTCACGAAGAACCGACAACCGTTGGCACCACTTGATTTCCTTTCGCGTGCACGACCACAGATAAGATAATTACTTGATTTTTGACAACCCTAAATTGCCGAAAGGGATAGTGCCATATATTAGAAAGGGACAGCATGATTCGAGCCAGAACCGCTGTCAAATTTCGGTTTTGTAGGAAGTTTCCTTTCTGTACGGTAGTACTATTAATAATTCTGTGCCCCGGGGGGCCATGAGCCATGGCAAAATGCCGGGATAACGCGAGGAAGAAGATGAGTTAATAGTATGTATTTATTTATTTGCTTACCTCGACGTCTCTCTGGAACTCGAAGAGGTCTATCCGCTGCCAGTTGGAGCCGTCCAGAGCCAGAATGTTCCATAGTTTCGATACCTAAAACAAACAAGCTTTTATCACGGAAATCATTATTCTAGGCCAGCGGTCGGAAACCAGCGGCCCGCGGGCCGCATGCGGCCCGCGAAGCTCTCACTTGCGGCCCGCGAGTCTCCCTGGCTATTTTGTATGTAATATTGACAAATGACAATGTCTGATAAAGTCATAAATATTAACAAAGTGCGGCCCGCGTCCGCTTCGTTTTGTTTTGAATTCCTAGATCGGCAAATCCAGCAACATAAAAACTAGTTTGATGTATTCAAAAGTTACTTAAATACACAATACAGTCCGTAGCGGCCCCCATTTTTAAATAGCTGTCGTTAAATTTAAATAATCACGATTATTTAGCAGTGGCGCTAGTGTGCACGTTGAAGGGCTCTTAAGGTTAAGGCAGTGGCGTAGCTAGGTGGGGGCGGCGGGGGCGGTCCGCCCCGGGTGTCACCCATTTAGGGTTGACACCCGACCGTGAACACCTATAAAAATTCGTAAAATGAAAGCGATGGAGTAAATCCTGAGCTATTTAATGAAAAATTACAAGAACTCTTTTTAAATATATTTTACGATTTTGATTGAATTTTGGGGTGACACCCACAATTTTCGCACCGGGTGCCACCCATGCTAGCTACGCCACTGGGTTAAGGTCCAGGTTTACCTGGGCGCAGCGGCAGAGCGACACGACGTCCAGGTACGACAGGATCCGCAGCAGGAGCTCCTTCGGCAACTTCTTGTTGATATGGTTCTCATCTTCACCAGAGAACCGACCGATCTGGCAAATAAACAGTCAAAGTGACGACACTGACGACAGTGACGACCGGTCTGGCGGTATCGTCTTGGGTCGTCCCATTCGTTTTTCGTCAAGTTCTTAAATTAGTCCTATTCTGCTTTCGTCACTCATTCAGCTCATTCTTTATTGAAAGCCAACGACGACTGTGACGAATGTAGAATGAGTGCCGAAAGCAGAATAGGACTAATTTAAGAACTTGACGAATAACGAATGGGACGACCTAAGAAGATACCGGTCTGGCCTAGTGGGTAGCGACCCTGCCTATGAAGCCGATGGTCCTGGGTTCGAATCCTGGTAAGGACATTTATTTGTATGATGATACAGATATTTGTTCCTGAGTCATGGTTGTTTTCTATGTATTTAAGTATTTATATATTATATATATCGTGGTCTGAGTACCCACAACACAAGCTTTCTTGAGCTTACCGTGGGGCTTAGTCAATTTGTGTAAAAATGTACTATAATATGTATTTATTTGAAACCCCCTTAGGGCTTGTGCACAAATCACGCGAGGTTAGATAGGGGGAGGGAGTTCACGAAAAAATCACGATAGATCACGTTGGGAGAGGGGGGGTATAAGGAAACCTCACGTCTATGTCTATTTTTCTACAGTGTACGAAATTAAGAAAAAAACCTCTACCACATGAGTAGATACTTTTTCTCGGTTTCGTTAATAAAATAAAAATAATAAAATATCTTTATTTCGAAGAACACAGGCTTCATAGTTGTTAGTAACACAGTGAAATGAAAACAAATAAATTAAACTTAAAGCTAGAGGTTAGTATTAGGAATAAGTACATAATTAATTATCAATAAGGGCTAGTTGCCACCGCTTTAATTTGCCCAATCCAATATGCGAGAATTGGGCTATCATATTTGTCAGCAATGACATTCAGAATACTGTTGGGACTGCTTCTAACTCGACCTAGCAGAGATGCTATTTTCTTGCGCATGATTGCCGTAAAACCGTCTGTTCTAGCTTCGCAAAACATGCCAGATGCACTACATCTACTAGGTAAGCCCAACAGCATTCTGAATGCATTGTTGTACTGCACTTTTAATGCATTGTAGGCTCGTTTTGTATAGTTAACCCACAAGCCGCTCGAGTAAAAGGATTGGCAATATGCTCTAAAGAGCGTTACCTTGACATTACTGGAGCATCGAGCAAACCTGCGGGCCAACATATTTCCCCGAACTGCCAATGCCCTGCGTTCTCGTTCAATATCCTGGTCATCCTTGAGATCATTGGTGATAATATGACCAAGATATTTAAACTTGTCCACATATGCCAGAGTCATGCCATTAAGAATAACAGGCTGTGCGTGGTAAAGCTTGATTTTTCTTGCCTTAAAAACCATGACTTCACTTTTCTTAGTATTGTATTCGAGGCCATGGGATTTGGCAAACGTCTCGCAAATACTCAGCAACTTTGCGAGCGCGCCGACAGCCGGCGCCAGCAGCACCATATCATCTGCGTAACTGATGTTATTGGCAGACACGCCATCAATGTAACATCCCGCATGGATACTGCTGAGGCCCGCTATCAGCTCATTTACATAGAGGCTGAACAATTTGGGAGACGTTATTCCACCTTGCCTTACCCCACACTCCAGCCTGTATTCCCCCGACAGAGTATCAGCCCACCTCACCTGGTTGAGTTGATTGGCATACCAATATTTTAGCAACCCAACACACTCACTCGGCATGCCCGTTTTCCCCAGTTTCTGCCATTAAACATAAATCTTCAAAATAGCGAAAGCGAAAATACCGAGTCTATAAAACGAAAATAGAAAAATAAACATGATTTTTCTATAAACAATACTATTTATCTTAAACTTAGGCCGAAATAAAAATTTTAAAAAAATACACGTGTTGTGTGGGGGGAGAGGAGGAGCCGATAATAATTGTTTGTCCTTTTCCATCATATCAATACGTCGGAAAGGGACAAACGATTATTATTATCGGCTTGTCAACTTTAGTAAACGTTAATGAATAAGGGTGTTTCTTTATTTTTTTCAATTTAACCTTTTCAACGCTTAACACATTCATTGCCACACAGCCAAACAAGACAACCGCGCCAGGCCCAGTACCGTCTTTACTCACCTGGGGGCTATTCATAAACTACGTCATTTCAAATTAGGGGACGTCATCCGATGTCCAGACCCCCGGACATCGGATGACGGTAGCATGAAGTAGGAGGAAATGGGGTCATTTGAAGCATGATTTTTGGATGATTATAGGGGGGGGGGTCAAAAATCGATGACGTAATTTATGGACGCACTCCTGGGCACTTTACGTCGCCCGTGTTCAGGGCCCTCATCCTCAGGAGGCCCCGAAAGACAAACAGTAACAGTATATTTGATTACCCATAATAAATAGAAATCATAGTAGAAAAATTGTCGGCTTTCTTTACTTTCTTAAAGGGCCCCAAATTCTTATGTGCCCAGGGGCCCCAGCATAGTTTAAGACGGCCCTGGCCAGGCCCCAACAATTTCGGCATATAAAGCAATAGTACCACGATCCCGACTATCGGGTCTTCCGGCCTGGGAACGAAATCATAAAATACCCGATAGTCGGGTTTTCGGCACTGAATGTGTTAATATCATAAACAAAACCGTCACTGACATGCCTGGGTCTTGGCGCAAGCGAGGTCGTGTCGATTTAAAAAACTAACTATTATTCCCAATCTGTCGCGGAGGCTGCGACAGCTGAAGAGACCACAGCTCCGGCTTATAGCTGGGGCAATGACTGGCCACGCCTCATTTAACAAGCACCTATTAACCCTACGTGTTACTGATAGCCCCCTCTGCAGAGCATGCATGGAGGCAGAGGAGACAGCCGCCCACGTCATTCTTGAATGCCCAGGGGTGGCAGAATACCGGGCACAACACCTCGGCTCGCCGGGGTCTCTCCCAGAAGTCGTCGGCAACGTCAAGGGTCTGCTAGGCTTCTTGGTAGAGTTCGGTTGGCAAGAATAGTGCCGCCAACCCACCATGCAAAATAGGCGCATTAATATGACGTCGAGTTGCGGAAACCAAGCCCGCGAGAACCTATAACTATTATTTCTTTTTGATGACAAACAAACTTATCACAGACATTTAAAACTGCACGAACGTAAATAAATAAGTATGATAAGGAATATTAATTGGCTCCATTAGGTACGCAGACACTTATCAGTCATACATTTTATGTGATATGATAGCTTATCAGATATGTTTACAAACAAAAACACTATGTTGATGTCTAAAGGCCGAGCCACACTGGCTTGCGTGTGCGTCACGTGCGCGTGTGCGTGCGCTAAAATGTTGGAGCCGCACACGTCACGCAAGCGATGTGCCGTCTCTCATAAGGATCTGTATACTACAACTCCGCACGTGCACGTCACGCACACGCAGCCGGTGTGCACAGGCCTTAAGAGTAATTTCTTGTGGTCAATTTCTAGTTATTTTTTCATAAACATTGAAACTTATTTATTGTAGACCAAGCCCAGAGCCACAAAATAAATAATAGTATACTACCGTACAGAAAGGAAACAAAGTTTGACACTGATTCAGGGACGAACCATGCTGTCCCTTTCTAACTTATTTTATTTATTTTTAAACTATATTTATACATGGGCGGTGCTTGAGTCTCTTCAGCGATGCCATATTGACTATCGGTACATCGAAGTGTTGAAGTATTTGTATAGTAACGCCACCATGTCGGTCCGAGTACAGGAGCAGAGCACGAAGGCGATTCCATTGCAAAGAGGCGTAAGGCAGGGAGACGTTATCTCTCCGAAACTGTTTACTGCCGTAATGGAAGACACCTTCAAGCTCCTGGAATGGCAAGGACTTGGCATCAACATCAACGGCGAATACATCACTCACCTTCGGTTTGCCGACGATATCGTAGTCATGGCAAAGTCGATGGAGGAACTCAGCATGATGCTCGATGACCTCAACCGAGTTTCACAACGGGTGGGCTTGAAAATGAACATGGACAAGACGAAACTTATGTCAAATGCCAATGTTGTGCCCATCCCAGTCTCTGTTGGGAACTCGGTACTCGAAGTTGTTGACTCGTACATCTACCTAGGACAAGTAGTCCAATTAGGTAGGTCCAACTTCGAGAAGGAGGTCAACCGCCGAATCCAACTCGGTTGGGCAGCGTTCGGGAAACTACGTAATGTCTTTTCGTCCGACATACCTCAGTGCCTCAAGACGAAAGTCTTTAATCAATGTGTGTTACCAGCGATGACTTACGGCTCCGAAACGTGGTCTTTCACTATCGGCCTCATCTCAAAATTCAAAGTCGCTCAACGAGCTATGGAGAGGGCTATGCTCGGAGTTTCTCTGCGTGATCGAATCAGAAATGAGGAGATCCGTAGACGAATTAAAGTCACCGACATAGCTCACCGGATTAGCAAGCTGAAGTGGCAATGGGCAGGCCACATTGCGCGCAGAGAAGATGGCCGATGGGGTCGAAAAGTGCTCGAGTGGAGACCACAGACTAGCAAACGCAGCGTAGGACGTCCACCCACAAGATGGACGGACGACCTTGTTAAAGCCGCCGGAAGACGCTGGATGCGGGTGGCTTCCAACCGGTACGAATGGAGGTCCAAGGGGGAGGCCTATGTTCAGCAGTGGACGTCTTATGGCTGAGATGATGATGATGATGAAACTATATTTAATTACACAAACGGGTCTACCGCGATATAATTTCATTGTTTTTACCTTTAATTCCGACGTTAAAAGTGTTATATTTTAAAACTATAGTGTTATTATTATCCTAAAATTATCTCGGCATGTCAGGGCTCATGGGAGACTGGGATAACCTTGGCAACTAATCCCAAGAACTGTATTAGGCACTAGTTTTTACAAAGTGACTGACATCTCACCTTCTAATCCAGAGGGGAAACTAGGTCTTATTGGGACTGAGTTGGGACTTCACAATGTTAAATAAGTGAAATTATTGTTATCATTGTAAAGAAATGGAGCTCATAATTATCAAATTAAAAGTATGCATTTAATCACCTTCTTAAAATTATAAAAACATGTTGATCGAGCATATCTGATTATTGCAGTATGACTCATTTAAAGTTTATTATCATTTATACTATGAAAAAAAACAAGTTAAATGTTTAGTTTAATTTTATTTCAACAAAAGTTCCCAAAACATGGCTGAATGCATAAATAATGTAGTTTTATAATAATGAATAAACTTTTTTTTTAACAACTGTTTTTTTTTCTTAATGCATGCGCAAACACCTGACGCGAGGGTCACACAAGGCCGTTAAATTTCGCGGTCTACCTACATAACGGTATCAGCGCGCGGGTTATTGTACGCGCAGGGGTCAATACACTTGCCTAACAAAGGAAAATTACTTAATCCAGCGACATCACCAGCCAAATCCGAATAAAACCGGCACAACAACAACAGCCCTCATATTATTTGCATAATAAAAACGCACTTGAAAAAAACAAGATTAAAAAAAAAGTTTAAAAATAGAACGCAACGCGCATTGTTTATCATTTGCGATCTTTTGTCGCTTTTCTTCTTAACTTTGTTAATGCTGTTAAATATTAATAATCATCGCGTGGGAGAACAAAGGAATAGGGCATGTACTTGCATATAAGTACGGATATGTCAGCTGTTTCTAATCAAAACGAAAACACAAACATGTTAGTGATGTCGATCGATGGATGCCTACCTCGAATTTACTCCTCCCTGAGTAACTCATGCTCGGGTACGGCGTAATCTTCGCCACTCTGCAAAATTTCACTGACTCGTTGGTCCTAAAATTTTCAATAGCCGCGGGCAAGAGCGCACCAAACAAATATGGACGACTTTGATTTGGCTTTTCCTAGTTTTTCACGACGTCCTTCGTTGAGAGCGCTGCCGGTGCGTTCGGAAACTAAATTGGTTTGACAGCTGCATGACAGTTGATGTACAGCTGACGGAAACATTCTACGAATAGTAGGAATGGCACTATACGGCAACAAATGACTAAAATTAGAGTGAGAAATTAAAATTATTAATATCTGTGTAGTTGTTTTATATGATACTAGAATATTTCATTACATATTGCCTTGGTCGAAATTTATTCTTAAAATGAATACTAGTTTTCGAACGTATTTGACAGTTCCTCGATGCGTTCAGCAGCGTTTGTTAGTAAACAAATTGGAAATGAAAATATTTATCTTTTTCGGTTTATTTATTTTAGTAAACTGCGCAGCTACATTTAAATATGTTAAACTTTGTATTTCTGAAAGGGTCAAGTAAGGATGTGTCATTTGTAAATGCATTGTAACATTAAATGCAATAAAGGATGATGTGCTACTTTTGTTTTTGTTTCTAAACGTATGAAGTCATTAAACCAAATAAAATTATAACAACTCAATTACCTAATGCATTATCACTGGGTCTCCACATTGGTACTAGTTCATTTGAAAATGTTAAGATCCAGGTTGTATCATTAGTTGGAAACTATTTTAAAACTGCGCGCGCCCTCTAAGCATCCGCCTACCAGTGGCGGATTTCCCATAAGGCACAGTAGGCCCGGGCCTAGGGCGGCAAGATATTAGGGGCGGCAAATTGTGACAAAAAATTCGCTGATGATAACAAAAAATTACTCAAAATTAGTCCAGGCAACAAATTCTCAACAAAGTACCTATAGAGGGAAATGCTTGCAACACAATTTTTGACTTTGTACCTATTTTTATTTGAACTATCTAGGAGGTGAACATATCAAAAGTCCCCGGCCGTAGCCCTTGAGCCAGGGGAAGAGATAGGTCTCCGAAAATGCCGGACCAATTAAGTTGAAATTTGGCACACAATAATAGTACATTGTGCAACATGGGGCGTAAGTTGAATATTGCAAACGAGAGTAAGTTAAATCACGACGGCTTGCCGGAGCGATTTATAGGCTCGAGTTTGCAATATTATTACGCCCCGATATACACACAATGTTTTTCCTCACACTTGCGATACAAAAAATAAGTTTAAAGACAAAAAACTGTTAATTATGGCACTAGAAACTTCATAACTCCCTAGGGAAAACGAATTTTCTATAACTCCCGCTACGCCTACGTGCAATTCCACATTTACTGAGCGAGTGTGATGAAAATGAATTTTAAATATGGCCTCCATATTTTGGGGGGTAAATTAGAAAATTTAAAAATAAAGTTTTCCAAACTATATCGTGTTACATATCAAATCAAAGAGCTCATTGTAAGAATCTCAGATTTTTTTTATAATTTTAGGATTTATAGCTTAGCAGTTATTCAAGAAAATAGTTTTTAATGTTTTCGTAGGTACATGAAAGTCAATGTTATTGGTAAAACTGTCACTTAAAATGAATAAGTATTTGCTTATTTTTTTCATAAAACCTATGTTCCTATGATCATGGCACAAAGACGTATAGTTTCTAAGATATAATAAGCGAAAAACCGAAAAATGTGACCTTCAAACCAAACCCCCTAACTTTTGATATGTTCACCTCCTAACGAGTCCAAAAAAGTTACTAAGTAAAAAATGTGTCCCAAGCATTTCCCTCTATAATATATCTTTCCGTTGCCTGATCTAAATGTAGTCAATATGATGGGTGCTGATGCTGAGAAAGGGGCGGCTACAAGGCTTGGGGCCTAGGGCGGCAAAGACTGCAAATCCGCCACTGCCGCCTACCCTCACTACTAAAGTCGTAACACACACAAAACCGAAGTCGGTACTTTTGCCATTCTAGTGAGTAAACTTTAACTTTATAAGATTACTTAAGATGTGGGCGTAGTTGCTCTGGGGAGGGCGCGCAGATTATCATCCTAAAACCCCTCGTGTATTTTTTTGGACTTATTCCTCAAGCTATTTTTAACTTTTAGTCAGTAACTATAGTATACTTATAAGGGTTCCAAATTCTAAAACAAAATAACTGCCTCTGGGTCTCAGGAGGATAATGGTTTATCTGTACTTAGTTACACTTCATTCTGTAACTTCAGTCTACTTCGTTGATAAACGTTTGAAGGTTCTTCAAGTATTCGTTTGGATCACGGAAGAAAGAATGAGCGCGCCGCGCTCTTTTTGTGGTTTGGATGCTTGTTCATAAAGGCATTACAAAAAAGGGGCAGGAATAATAAATAAAACATCTGTTAAATTATTATTCATAATATATATTATACATAATATTGTCAATTGTCATGATCATAAAATATTAATAAATTAATTAAACAGTAGATTTCATGTCACCTTTAAAAACGAACAGTTTGAAATAGATTTTACAATAAAATTCTATCCTAAAAAAATTACTTTTGTTTAAAAAGTGTATAAAATAAAACAAATTGAATTCTATGCATTTTTATGAAATAATTAACAATGGATTTTGGAATGTATCAAATGAAAATGATTTCAAAAACTTCACTAAGTTTTGAGTATTCCTGCATAAATAAACTAAGCTCTGTCTTAAACACGATATAAATATGAACCTTATTTTCTATAAGTCAAGGTTCACATTGTAATAACATTACTTGTACAATATGTTCACCATAACTTATATAATGATTTCCTGATGATTCTATCATCTATTCGTGTGATGCTCTGCTTGTGATAATTCTGAAAAAAAGATCTATGTTAATTACTTATACCAGACGGATTTTAAGTGCGCTGCCCGAGTTTAAGATGGGAGAACGCTTTTTAGGGTTCCGTACCCAAAGGGTAAAACGGGACCCTATTACTAAGACTCTACTTTAGGGTTCCGTACCCAAAGGGTGAAACGGGACCCTATTACTAAGACTCTACTTTAGGGTTCCGTACCCAAAGGGTGAAACGGGACCCTATTACTAAGACTCTACTTTAGGGTTCCGTACCCAAAGGGTGAAACGGGACCCTATTACTAAGACTCTACTTTAGGGTTCCGTACCCAAAGGGTAAAACGGGACCCTATTACTAAGACTCTGCTGTCCGTCCGTCCGTCCGTCCGTCTGTCACCAGGCTGTATCTCACGAACCGTGATAGCTAGACAGTTGAAATTTTCACAGATGATGTATTTCTGTTGCCGCTATAACAACAAATACTAAAAACAGAATAAAATAAAGATTTAAGTGGGGGCCCCATACAACAAACGTGATTTTTGACCGAAGTTAAGCAACGTCGGGCGGGGTCAGTACTTGGATGGGTGACCGTTTTTTTGCCTTTTTTGCATTATGGTACGGAACCCTTCATGCGCGAGTCCGACTCGCACTTGCCCGGTTTTCTTGAAGGTTTTATGGTCGTTTCGGTCCGGAAATACCGCAGGCGACAGTTCATTTCACAGTTTAGCAAAATCACGAACTTTTTTGATCGTTACAAAAGAAAATCTGACTTTAACTTTATAATTTACATAATTATTTCACGCTATATGTGACGTTATCTATGAAAAGGGACCTTATTGTCGATGGCGCTTACGCCATTATTAACGATACTCCGATATAATAAATACAATGCCGCGCGACGCAGTGCGGTGTAAGCGCCATCGACAAAAGGTCCCTTTTCATAGATAATTTTGACGACCGGTCTGGCCTAGTGGGTAGTGACCCTGCCTGCGAAGCCGATGGTCCTGGGTTCGAATCCCAGTAAGGGCATTTATTTGTATGATGATACAGATATTTGTTGCTGAGTCATGGGTGTTTTCCATGTATTTAAGTATTTGTGTATTATGTATATATATCGTTCTCTGAGTACCCACAACACAAGCCTTCTTGAGCTTACTGTGGGACTTAGTCAATCTGTGTAAGAATGTCCTATAATATTAATTAAAAAAACCGGGCAAGTGCGAGTCGGACTCGCGCACGAAGGGTTCCGTACCATAAAGCAAAAAAATGGAAAAAATGCAAAAAGAAAACGGTCACCCATCCAAGTACTGACCACGCCCGACAACTTTGGTCAAAAATCACGTTTGTTGTATGGGAGCCCCACTTAAATCTTTATTTTATTCTGTTTTTAGTATTTGTTGTTATAGCGGCAACAGAAATACATCATCTGTGAAAATTTCAACTGTCTAGCTATCACGGTTCGTGAGATACAGCCTGGTGGCAGACAGACAGACGGACGGACGGACGGACGGACGGACAGCGAAGTCTTAGTAATAGGGTCCCGTTTTACCCTTTGGGTACGGAACCCTAAAAAAAAGACAATGCCCCATATAGCCACTTACTCAGGTCCCCGGGGTTAGAGCACTTCTTCAGATGCTCGGTGATCAGCAGTTTCAGGGCAGCGTTCTCTGCGACCAGCTTGTGGTTCGTTTCTTTCAGGAGGCGGTTCTCCTCTGCCTGCCAGTTCATTAGCACTTTCTGTTTTTGTCTGGAACATATTATTAACATCATTTCTGGACAAATTACTTTAATAGTCATACGTATCTGCCGCCAAAATGCCGCTCCCATACAATGGGCGGATAGTTTCGTGATTAACTTTACAAAGTGCGAGTGTTCTAACTTTTCAGAGAGCAAATGCATAAGTTACTTCCTTCTGGCATTAAGTTCGCCTTTTGTACAATTTTTACTGTGCAATAAAGTTTAAATAAATAAATAAATAAATAAGTTACTTAGGGCCACTTGCACCATCCCACTAACACGTGGTTAATCGGTTAAACCGTTAACCTAGTGTCAAATTGTACTGGTAACTATATTAACTCCAGGTTTAACCAGTTAACCCCGGGTTAGTGGAATGGTGCAGGTGGGCCTTAAACCTTTCGTGGTCAAAAATCAAACCTTGGTTGTGCTGTGTAGCAAAATAAAATCTTTATGTAAATGCAAAAATAATACTAAAAGTCGGTCAGCATCCTTAACATACACAGACAAGAGGTTAATTTACTTTACCTGTATCTTCTAGAAGCAGCTGTCCTAGGCTCGAGCATCTTCTTCTTCTCCGCTTCCTCTTTTCCATCCACCGCACAATCCTTCTCCACTTTACTATTCCTTCTTTTCACCGTTTTCTTAAAACTACCACTCACTTTGTTCATATTCAAAGGTACTATTGGTATTTTTTGTAAATTATTTGTTATTAATATTGTATTAGGGTTTACTATTGTAACTGGCACTAGGGTCCCAGGTAGTGTAGATATTGGAAGTATATTTTGCACTACAGGTGTATCTATTTTAGTTTCACTAGTTTTCTTCTCTGCTTTATCAGATAAAACTCTTTTTAGTTTCTCCTTAGTTTCATTCTGTATTTTACTCTTATCATCTTCAACAGGCTTCATCCTAACTTGTCTACCATCAGGCTTTCTAATTATAATTTCAAAATCATCCAAGTCATTTTTATCTTTATTTAAAGCGTTTTGATAATTCCTTTTAAGCATTTTGATAATTTGTCTGTCCTCTTTATCGTTATGTTCTTCTAAACTATCAACAACGAAATCTAGCGATTTCTGACTCATTATAGGCGGAGCTTTCTCAGGTTTATCAGTTAACAAAACATCTTTAGTGACCTGTGCATCTTTTATGACTGAATCTGTGTATATTAAAGTTCTTGGTATATTTTTGGATTCAATGACGCCATCTTTTCTTATTTCTACATTGCTGTGTATTTTGATGACATTATTAGTGTATGAGACTGTTTCATTGATTTCTTTATTCACATCTTCGTGTCTAACTATAGCAACGTCGTCGGTGGTAGTTACCTTATCGACTATATCCTGCTTTCCGACGATCCTACTGATTGTGGTCACCTCATTGGTGAGTTTGGAAATTGTTGTTGTTTCGTATTCTTTAACGGCGCCTGATTCGTCACTGGATGATCTGTGAAAGGCAAGGTTTTGTTAAAGTTTTGATACAAGTTTTTATAGCGAACAGGAAAAGTGAAGCCAAATCCTAACAGACTGGTATCAGGCTGCATAAGGCATCAGAGCCTCTATCAAAATGGGTTACTAGAGTGTGATACTGATAGATGTGCGTTCAAAAGTACTTGTTTCTAGGCCTGCCGTAAAGTTGGGCTACAATTGTCCTGGAGAGTAACTTTGGCCGTTGGGATTAATTTATTGCTGTTTATATTAATTCACTGAAATACCGGCTTACTGTCATCTAGTTGGTTGTATTATAATAGTGGACTCGTCTATATGTGGTTTTAATGTGGGCGAAAGTTACCCTTCATTGGGCCAAAATAACCCGGGTTACGGTACATGAATAAAGAAAATTGATAATTATGGGAAAAAACCGGACAAGTGCGAGTCGGACTCGCCCACCGAGGGTTCCGTTCCTTTTAATATTTGTTATTATAGCGGCAACAGAAATACATCATATGTGAAAATTTCAACTGTCTAGCTATCACAGTTCGTGAGATACAGCCTGGTGACAGACGGACGGACAGAGGAGTCTTAGTAATAGGGTCCCGTTTTACCCTTTGGGTACAGAACTCTAAAAATACCTGCTTATAGTGATATTCCTCTGGTTGTTGGTGGTGTAAAGAGCGTCTCCGTCCAGGGGAAACATTTGGGGGGTGTGCAGGGTGTGCGGGGTGTGGAGGGTGTCCACCTCTGAGCCTTCCAGGGATAACCTGCCAGCTCTGGAAACATAATTATTACAACATTGATAGAGTTAGACCAAGAAAAGACTGTAGCAATTTTGATATTTTTTGATAGCCCATGCAGTGCAACTGTGATTGCTGTGACATATAGAATAGAATAGAATAGGTTTTTATTCGTAAACACACAGACAATAGACATACATAGAAAAAAAAACACTGTGTTATACTGTGTGTGTGTGTGTTATGTATAAAAATAACACTTGCACTATGTGGGCTATCAAAATCGCTGCAGACTTTTATGGTCTAACTCTATAACCAGACAACATACCTTACCATACGTACCATATAAATGTGTACTAAGGGCGTCCTCTAGCTGGCGTAACCACGCACGGAGCAGGTTAACCCAGAGGCCTACAAAAAGGTCTCCAGTTCCATTCTAATTTAAATCTTAATTTTGACAAATCGTAATTGCATTTTTATTGGCAAGTTTTGATATCTGGGCAGCTAGAGGTTGACTTACTTAGTCTCCATGGCCTGCTTGAAGCCTTCATCAAACGGGTTGACATTCTGCAGGTCCTGGAAGAGCCCCACCTCCTCGCAATTGCGGATGAAGCGGGTTGGTGTGGGTGTCTGGTCCGCTGCAACAAGTTAGTATAAGGTAGTACAGACATTAAATATATTTAGAATGGCTCACTCACATATTTTAAGTTGAAAAACGCTCGACATGTTTCACTCCGTACCGAGGAGTGTCATCAGGAGCTTGCATCATATCTGTGTCTCACGGAAGTTTTGTTATTAAAAGGTAGTACATACAAAGCTTACATTTTAAATTAAAACCCTCAAAAGGGTGTTTTAATGGTAAAAAATCTTTTTAATGACAGATTTTATTATCTAATTTACTAGTCCCAGGGTTCTCACAGACGTTAAGTGTAGTCAGTAAAAAGGGGCACCCTGAGCCAATCCTATACTCACCAAGTTATGTATCTATTTGAAATAGCCTAGTTAGGGCTGGTTAGGGTGCCGAGATTAAATTTTAAACTTGCAAGTGCACCTCGGACTGAAAAACATTGGGAGCCCCTGTACTAGTCAATAATCTAATTTTATAATAAAACTGACAGATTATGGTGATTATTGGCCTCGCGTCGCGCTTGCCGCCTCAGCCGAGGCAGAGGCATGTCTACACTGGCCGTTTTGCCCGCGAGGAAATTGATTCGCGCGCATAAACTAAGTATGCTTGCTCTGTGTGGACAATTTTAAAGGCAGTATGTTTAAGGTTGTAAGCCAAAATTTGCCAATCAAATAAAAAAAAAACATACCTACAAACGCTGCTTTCTGCTCCATACCCAGTTGAAGAACCATATCGTGCTTTTTAGTGTGCACGTGCAGATGATCCTCGTTAGTGAACGTCATACCGCAGCCCTGCATCACGCAAGCAAACGGCTTCTCCGGTTCCACCATTGTTTGGACCGCACAATTAAAAAAAACAATACCAGGAAACCAATGTCAGTTTCCGCTGCTCAGCTAGCGCTATTTCGAATTCATATTGTACAAATAAGGTTCGCATTTGGGGTTTTTATGTGATTAATCATCATAACTATTTGATTTGATAAGGTAATAAATAATTGTTTGCGATAACAAGTTCTACAAATCTCCCTCAGTGAGCTGTGGAGGATTTGACGTTTTGATTTGACAGTTGACGTTTGTCAAGTTTGTTCGAGATGTTGTTAAAAACATTGGAATAAGTTTGACCCGTAATAAATGGTAAAGAAATATTAAGGGTTCCGTAAAAGAAATTATTTTATTAAATTAAATAAATACATCTATTCATAATAAAAATTACAGTTTGTTTTATTATATAACAAGGATAGCAGTCATAGCAAAAAAAAACTTTACACGCTTTAAATATTATTGTGCTCTTATATTTTTAGTGCTAAATCATCTATTCTTATACCGTTTCAAACAATAAATTTTGGTATTTTGAATAATCCAAAATAATTTATTTCCAGAAAAATACGAAAACTACATAAAAGTATTTCAGCTCTATTACATTATTCAACAAGGGACAGCGGACAAGGAAACATTATTCTAATTGCATTGTTTTCTCAAATAACGTATAATTTATTAAACAAAGTTTGAAACAACAAGGAGCATGAGAACACTACTCAAGATCAAGCAAAACAAATAAAAGTATTTTATCTTATTACTAGTACCTAAAGCTATTGCAACTGATTTTTCAACGTGAAGTGTGAGGAATTTAATAAGATAAAATTGTTGATAGGCATGATTATTTTTTAAACTAAGAATAATTGAAAAGTAATTTGGGATGGCCGTGTTTTTTGGAGCCAGTTGCGAAGTAGGACGTGTATTTTTCCGGGATGTAGCCGTGTACTTTAGCTCGATGAATGGGATGGTTAGGGTATACATCAGCTTCTTGGTTTCTCTTAGAGATCATATGAGCCGGAGATCTTTTTCTACGAGGTGATTCTTGCATTTGCTGAGTCGGGAATGGGTCTACATAGCGCCTTCCATTAATATCAGTTCCCTCCGCTGTTGGCAATAGCTCCTATTAATGAACTGTACAGTAAATTGGACAAAATGCATAAAAGATTATACCAATAATAATGAATTTTATTGATGTTCGATTAAACTAATGATAAATGTTTGCTACAAATTAAAATATTTAACATACATGTAAATTTTTAAGTTGGATAAAATATGTTTAAGAGAATTTGTTTCCAAGGATTACCGAAGACCATTTAGTCTTACCCGCGCCTCTGCTGTTGAACATTCCAGGGGCCGGCTGACCTTGTTGGTCGGAGACGACGTTAGGCTGCGGGATGCCTCCCATCCCGACAACGCCAGGGTTTGGCTCATTCTGCTGACCCTTCCAAGGCCTGGGATAAAACGAACGGGTTTTCGGTTTATAAGAAACTTTGATAGTCAATTGCAAAAATATTTGGTAGCTAATAGCTTCAATAGGCTCGTTGCTTTATATAACCTTAGGTCAAATTCTTTAGATTCTTAATGCCAGCCAGTTGCTGCATAAAACAAAAAATGCATTCTTACTTATCAGGGAACAGCTCTCCAGGTTGTCCTCTAGTTTGGACGATTCTATCCCCATTCACTTCGACAACGCATCTCAAACGAGCGCAGCAGGTTGGGAATTCTACAAAAAAAGGGTGTAAAGTCGGACCAAGAAAAATCTGCAGCGGATTTGATAGCGCACGCAGTGCAAATGCTATTAATAAGTTATAATTTCATAGAAGTTTGACATTTAAAATAACACTTTTACTGAGTCGGCTATCAAATCCGCTGCAGACTTTTCTTGGTCTGACTCTATTGTAGGGTTGTTCAAATATGATGTATTGAAGATACTAAACTCAAGAAGTTTTTTTCCTTTGGTTTCCAAGAGCTTGAATAAATATTTTTTTGTATGATACAGTTCACTCACCCACGTTCTCATCTTCAATATATTCGTGGCATTCCAAAGCATTTTCAGGGATTTTCGGTTTTCGACAGCTAAAAATATAATGATGCCAATTACACCTTATTATGGATAAACTATAAGTTATTGCATTATTTCTAAACACTGATCATTTGTTATCTGTAATAAAGATGAATTGATTGATTGATTAAACATAAGCGCCGCGCAGTACCTACAATGATATTGCGGTCGCTTCGCTTGTCTTACCCAACCGCAGCTATGAAGTATTTTCCGTCTCTGATTTCACATCTATACCGGTGGCAAGTGTAATGATCCGACCACTCCTGCCAAGGTTGATATCCTTTTCTTGAGTACTTATCTACACAAGCTTGATCTAAAATATGAATAATAAGATATATTAGAGTATTTTATCCAGGGAAGGCAATAATTTAAAAATTATACACTTACAACTGAGATCCTCAGCAAAAACGGAAGGTAACACCATATAAGCCATCATTAACAGACCGCTAAAATGCATTTTAGCTGCTGCAACAAAATGAGGCAGTTAAAACAAAAAAAAAATTATAACCCCTTTCTTTGCCGTTATCGATGAATGCACCAGGCGTTTCTGATCTTATTTAATTTTTCGCAGAGTATTAATACTCTTTCCTCGAATCAATATTTATAAAACAAACGGAAATCCCACGATCGTTACTTGGCTGAACGAATTTGTTTGCTGTTATGAGAAAACGGATAATTTCCGCGAAAAAATTCCACAAACTCTTGCGCATCGTCAATTCACATCAAAAATCCTTAAGACAGTCGATCGTTGTTTTTGCCAATTCATGTTATATTCTCCAAAATATGTAGGGATTTGATTGTTTGATTTGAATGTTATTATAGTCGTTTATTAAAATAAAAGGAGAGCCAAACACGTTTTAAAGGTGTACCTACAGCAAGATGTCTTATAAACGAAATATATTTATTTCCAACACACAGCGTAGACAAAAAAAGCTATTATTAGGTAAGTACAAATCTATAAAAATTGCTATTTCAAATGTTATTTCGATTTTACTGTGTAGTACCTAGATGTAGAGTTCAGAAACAAATGAGGCAATTTGAATGACCATTATACAAGTCATTAGCGAGTACTTGATTCGATACTGGTACCCATTGTTTCAAACATCATTGATCCATTCTAAGAATAGGTTACAATTCATAAATCAATCGAGTTAATGCAGAAGTCAGTGCTTTCATTTGCCAGGCGAACGTAGTGTGGCGTCATAATTTCATACAAATTTGACGTGTGCTACCAAAATCTTTGCAGACTTATCTCGGTCTGACTCTAAGATGATTTAATAGGTCTTTACATCCAAGTTTTCTAGTGAAAAAATCCATATCACCTCTGTAGAAGAACCTAATATGGGTCCATTTAGAAATTTCAATATTTTTTAATATCCGTAATATGCTTCCCAAGTCCAATTTAGTACTATATTTTTTTTCTTATGGGATTTCTTACATATTCCAGTTACAACACACCATACCCTAATTTATAATAATTATTTTTTTACTATTAAATTTTAGAAGTTTACTTGTGTATAACAATATTTCAAAGATTTTAGTTATACCTCAAATAGTGCTGAATTGTATCTATGTTTCATTATCTATGTTGCATTCCAAACGTCAAGTCAAGCCCAATACTGAATCGAGTCCGGTTAATACACGACCAAATAATGTACAGCCCAATAATAGGCGTCCACTTTTTTGGATGCGTATTATTGGGTTGTACACTACTGCCCTGTTCAAAGAGTGGCTTCGTATTATTGGCACGGACCGAGCTTGTACACCCTGATAACGCTCAACCCAATAATACACGACCCAATAATACGAATCCATTTAGTGGACGCCGAATATTGGTCGCATATTATTGGCCCGTACCGATAATGTTCGACCCGGGATTGCTCAACCCAAGAATGTACAGCCCAATAATTGGCGTCCACTTTTCGCTCCACACCACAGACTATAAATATTTGACACATAGAGTGATATTCTAGGGATGGGGCGACGATTTTTAAGTTTACGATTCAGTAATGTTGCCATGCGCAAAAAATAAGCAGATAATGGTAAGGTTAAGTAGCTAACATATTATCGCACCGCACCGCGATCTTGGTGCGTCGCGCCCATAAGTAAGAGCGAGAAAGAGATATATTTTTCTTCAGCCCGCTCCAGACTATGCGCGTGAATCGCGGGCGAAGCCGCGAACGCGAGTGTGGAGTCGATTTCGCTGTCTGCGAACATCGACGCCACACTTGCGTTCGCGGCTTCGCGCCGCAATTCGCGCACGAGTGTGGAGGGGGCTTTCCAGACGGAAACAATTGTTCGATCCATGAAATGTATACTTGGTCAAGCAGATCTGGTCAGTAGAAAAAGGCGGCAAATTTGAAAAATTTAGGCGCGTAGGGATCTCTTCCCATAGAAAATTTTAATTTCGCGCCTTTTTTTATTGATAAGATTTGCAAAACCAGCTATAATTAGAATAGAATGACAGAGAAAGGTGCCTGCAATTTGCACGCACCGCGACCCTTCGCACCGGTAAGTGAGGGCGAGAAAAAGATATCTGTTTCTCGCTCTCATTCATGAGTGCGACGCACCAGGGTCGCGGTGCGGTGCGATAGTGTGTTAGCTACTTTAAATGAGTATAGAGTCTGGCTACTGAAATTTTACCTAAGTTATTGGCGGGAAATTCAAAAAATCTCGGGCTGGTCACACTTTGTGTAGTAGGAATTATAGGTTTGATACTAGACAATATTTTTGACAAGTAAGGTACCTAAGGAAATAAGTTAAATAAACGTTTACGTGCTCTCAAAGTCAGCTCACATAATTTCTACCACTATTTAAAGTACAGTCAATGACAAACACATATGTTTACGTTCCAATATTTAGATTTTATAGATATATTTCAGAACTTTTAGTTTATCCGTTTCTTTATACACTTGTCCTGTTTCTGAGATTCAGGCATTAATAAGTTCACGTACTTAATCAAAGTAATAGGCAAATGTTAGAACTAGTATTTAAAGTATCAAAATATTTATAGAGCACCAACCTCTTAATTTGTTTACATTTGGTTAGGAGTTGTAAAGATTGCAGTTTTTCGTTATACAACGCTACACGTCGAGTTCGCACATTGTCGTAATTATTTACGTGTTTAAATAATAGTTTGCGAACCTCATTCAGTATAGAAATTATTAATATTATTTAAAATAAACCCCTTAAATCCAGCAAACAATTTGAATGAATGACATAAATTGACAACTGACTTTTAGCTTTTTTTTAAATCATAGACAATTGGTGATACAACAACGAAATATCAGTCAACAATTTTTGGCTAGCCAGACTCTAGTTTTCCTGGTTCTTAGGCCCCGTTCGCACGACAGCTTTTTCAACGCGCGTTAAAAAAAGCGTTTGAATGACACAAATGGATAACCATTTATGTATTCACACGACAACGGTGACGCTTTTATTCAGTGTTGTTGGATTTTAGACTTTAAGCTTTGGTCGTTAAGTCGAATTTAGAGTGCGACCAGATTCAAGCGCTTTTTTAACGCGCGTTGAAAAAGCTGTCATGCGAATGGGGGCTTACTGACTGTCAAATTGGTTTGACCAGAGATACATATGTTTGACGAACTATAATTAAGTCTTCGTCACACAGGCGCGTTTTACGGGTGGCGCGCGAGCGGGGCGTGAGCGTTTTATATGTAAAGTAGCTATAGGTGGTCAAGCAAATCTTGTCAGTAAAAAAAGGCGTGAAATTAAAATTTTCTATGGGACGATATCCCTTCGCGCCTACATTTTTCCAATTTGCCGCCTTTTACTACTAACAAAGAAAAGAGATATACGTTTCTCGCTCTCACTTATGGGTGCGACACTCCAAGGTCACGGTGCGGTGCGATAGTCTGTTAAGCCCCCCATTCACACTCTACCTTGTAGTTCGCCTCGTAATCCGCCTCGTTGGGTAGGATCGTGTATGGGGGTTGCGGACTACGAGCCGTCCTACAAACTCAAGTAGGATGCCATAGTACTGGTGATGGACGGCAAAACAGAGGGCCTACCGCGAACCACGTTCGACGTGGTGCCCCTCCGTCGCGCGTGTAAATTCGTACGTAAGTGTGACAGGGCAGGGGTGCTGCCTAGCACGTCCAACGTGGTTCGCGGTAGGCCCTTAGTACCGTGTGTAAGCTATTTCTTGCTCCGTAGTCCTGTGAGGCGGACTACAAAGTAGGATGGTGTGTGAGCTATATCTTACACCGTAGTCCTGCGAGGCGGACGACAAGGTAGGAGTGTGAATGAGGGGCTTTAGTTACGCGGCGCGCCCCGCTCACGCGCCGCCCGGAAAACGCGCCTGTGTGACGAAGCCTTTACAGAGAATTCTTATTAATAGTTTTTAACAGAAGTAGACCGTTGGATCTGACCTAAGTTTCTGAGTTACACACTCTCTTTTTGTATTATTTAACGAAGACTTCCTTATTCCTTCGGGACTGATCGAATCGGTCGATTTGATCAGTAATGAAATTGGCGTCAATCTCCAATTTTAGATTTATGGTGATATTAGAGCCCTCTTAATTGAATAAACGGGTATGTCCTTAAACCACGTCCAAGACCACCGGTGGACAGGCAGCAGCGTCCCTCAAATTCGGTGTACTCGACTGCGATCGCCAACCCGCCTGCCAAGCGTGGCGATTATGGCATTCACCCCCCAAAAAAGGGGGAGGCCTATGTTCAGCAGTGGACGTCTTATGGCTGAGATGACGATGATGATGATGAAATTGAATAAATGCCCCAGAACGAAAATACTAACCTCACAAATTGGTATTCTTGCGTCCGCACCTCATTTTATCGGTAATATCGGTCATTATCGGTCATTATCGGTGGTTGAATTCGGTGAGCCAAATTGGTATTTGCGTCCGCACCTCCTGATTCGATCGGGCAATTGAATCAGATTGGCGAAAAATTGACTAATCTGGATATGCCTTTAATTGACAAGAGTTTAAAGGATATCATACAAATACGACGGAATTAAAATAAAAGGTAACTTGCTTATACTGTTGTGTATTGCTATTGAATATAGTTCGTTTTTTTTAGCATTAGAAAGAACTCCACAGAAGCAAGCGTGCAGTCTTTATCGGGCTCTTTAATTGTTAATAATTATTGAATTATCTAATGTAGCATGGTCAATACATATAATTTACTTCAAATTATTACCGCTGAAAGTGCCGGATTTGGAACCAGAAGCTTACTTCTGCGAAGTTCTTTCTAATGCTAAAAAAAACGGACTATAGCTTGGATTGCTCATGATAAAATTAATCTTGATTGAATTTCTTTCAGATCAAAAATCAAGCCTCAACATCGCAATCCCTCAACTCAAAAAAAAGATTCCGATTGTTGACGCCAGAGATATAATTATTTCCAAAAAGCGTGCACAAATAACAGATGCACGTGAAATATTAGCTGAACTAGCTCACAGATTAATAATATGTGTCTACAGATTAGTATAGCCGCCCGTCATACTTTTTTTTTCTATTTATTTTTAGAGCTTGTCACTGAGGTGAACATGTCGCTCCATAAAAAACTACAAATTTATACATTCTTACAACTAACTTATTCTATATACTAAAGCCTTTCGTACAAGCTGCAATAGCATCCGACGAAGGAGCAGCCAGGACACTATTGCAGCCCCCAACATAGCATTATGGCTTACGCCCGTCATACTGGGTCATACTGAACAACTTTTTCTATCGGACCAACCCCGAAATCCCAAAAAAAATATTGGCCTTCCCATAGAAAACGTCGACATCCACTCGATCAAAATGTATGAAACGGCCAAAAAAGCTTAAGTGATTACGAAGTTGGTCCCATTATAAATGTCATAACTGAAAAATTTGAATTTGATTAGCCTAGTAGCCAATCAGGTAGCGGTGATTGCTAAAGGGGCTTATACATAGAACACGGACCTAATGTAAAGCGCCCTCCAGACTATGCGCGTGAATCGCGGGCGAAGCCGCGAACGCGAGTGTGGAGTCTAGTTCGCTGATATGCGAAATCGACTCCAGACTCGGCTTCGCGCCGCGATTCGCGCACGAGTGTGGAGCGGGCTTAACGATGCATTTTTACAAATCGGTCGTTACAGCCGGTCGCAACGACGGACTCTAAGCCCCCATTCGCACGAGAGCTTTTTCAACGCGCGTTAAAAAGCGCTTGAATCTGTCCGCACTCTAAATTCGATTTAATGACCAAGGCTTAGGTAAGTCGAAAATCTAACAACGCGTGATAAAATTTATTTAGCGCCACCGCTGTCGTGTGAATAAATACACATGTATCTATTGGTGTCATTCAAACGCTTTTTTAACGCGCGTTGTAAAAGCGCCCGTGGGAATGGGGGCTAAAGGCGTATCCTGACCAGATCCTGACTAGTAAATTTTTCGCCAATCTGATTAAATTGCCCAATCGAATCAGGAGGTGCGGATGCAAACACCAACTTCGTTCGCCGAATTCAACCGCCGATATTGACCGATATTACCGATAAAATGAGGTGCGGACGGTTGAATACCAATTTGTGAGGACTGACGCCACACTGTGGGCTGAAATTAGGCTGTCATTGACATAGAAACCGAAGTTATTTTTATGTTTTCTTGATTGAAATCGGTTTTGCTAGGCATTGTTATAGTAACCTATGAATTTTAGACGATTAGGTATGAAAGTTGTGGAATGAGAGTTACGAATTAAAAAAAAAATCGGGGTGCACTCCTGGGGGCCGATTTTTTAAATTCGACTACTCGATTTCGTGTATTAAATTTCGTTCAATAATATCTCTACTACTAGGCATTTAAATTCTACTAATAGAATTGAAAACGAGTGGTCAATACCACTCGATTCCCAATTTCTATCGCTAGTATTTCAAAAATTAGCATTTCGCCGTTTTCCACCGATTTCCGAACGATCGAACGATCGAATTTCAAAAATCGGCCCCCTGGAGTGCCGACAGAAGTGAAAACTCAATGACTAGTCCAAAATGTCTGCAGCACTACCTATGTATAATTGACCCATCCTCCTTACTATTGAAAAACTTTAGTTCCGAAATTGCTGGCTAGTGAGCTTAAATTTGTAGCGTTAATTGTTTAAAATTCGAATAGAAATTGTAAAATTACCTTGCAGACCTCGCATCTAAATATATTTGGTCATGATGTCATGATATTCTGAGTTTTCACTTTTATAAGCGATTTTATCAAGATGCAGCTTTATTGAATTATATTTGAATACCTAAAGTTAGAATGTAACTGAGATTCTCGTATTTCAGCCCGTACAAGATTAGAACATTGAGCTTTATTGCTTAAATAATATAAAAGTTCCAGTTTTAAATAATTCACCTGATTATGATACGTTATGACCTGGTTATGACTAAAGTTCTTTGGTGAATAACATTGTGCGTGACACATGACGTCAGCCGTCGTCGTCGTCGTTACGCGTTATGTGTTACGCTGTATCGAGTTTATCATTTTTTCCCCACCTCAAAAAGTGCTCAGCGCCGCTAAAGAAGTTTTCACTTCAAAAAAATGTATGGAGCAGGAACAAAAAAACATTATTACTTAGTCAAGAAACAAAACAAACCGTAATATCTTCGCAGGTGGTTATACTACGAATTATTTGTGATTTTTTGGCATACTACATATTATTATATCCGTCACGGGTGCGGCTTTTTTTAAAATCATTAATTGTTTCTATGGGAAAAGCACAAAAACCAAAGTCAACATAATATATATTAAGATTTTTTTTGACTGAAATGGGTCTTGCCCAGTATGTTTATGCTAAGTTGTAAGTTTCAGACGATTTGAGTCGAAAATACTAGTTATGATTTTTTTTCAAACAAAATGTATTTAGCCGGTACAAAAAATCAAAATATCTCACAACAGTTGACTTTGGTTTTCGTGCTTTTTCCATAGAAACAATTAATGTTTTTTTTTAAAAAGCTGCACCCGTGACGGATATATGTAATATGCCAAAAAATCACAAATAATTCGTAGTATAACCATCTGCGAGAATATTACGGTTTGTTTTGCGGTTCTTGAGTAGGTACTTAATAATGATTTCTTGTTTCTGCACCATACATTTTTTTGAAAAAAATTCGTAACTCGACAATTTTCATTCCAAAGCGTGTAAAATTCATAGAGTCGGACCAAAAAAAGTCTGCAGCGGATTTGATAGCCCACGCAGTGCAAGTGTCATTTAAACGTCATAATTTCATAGAAGTTTGACGTTTAAAATAACACTTTCACTGCGTGGGCTATCAAATCCGCTGCAGACTTGTATAGTACGATAGCTGCCTTTTAGGACAGTAAAAAAAAAAGTGGTCGGCCAAATCCTGTGTTGGCAGGTTAATGTGTCCGACCAATTTTGTGGTACCACGTAAGAGCTACAATTTACCTCATCGAAAAATAGAATGAAACAAACGGATTATAATAGCTTAATAAGCCTGTTGACTTATGGCTTAGTCGGCCTCACCTTAGCCGGGCAGTTTTTGCAGTCCGACCACATTTATAAAGAATAATAATTTCTTTATTGAAAATATGGTTTCTTCGCAGCTTGAACTTAACTTAATAATGCTAACTGAAAAAAGTCATAAGTAAATGAGTCCATGGAGGTCTTAGAGGGCTTTAAAAAAAAAGAAAACATTCAGTTCAAATTTTATTCATAAATCTATCTACTTAATATCTAAATAACGTTTTCTAACTACCGACGTGGTTTCAGAGTAACACTTACGTTGAGATGATGTCTCACAGATGTCAAAAATAAAAAGGTTTTCATCGATTTTTGACAAGTTTTGAATCGTATATCCTACTTTTCCACTACAGATAGAATGAGGAGGCATAACTGACATTTTATCACGCCAGGTGGCGCCTCCATAGTGGAGTTGCTGTCACTGTCAAATCACATACATTGTTTCCAATAAATTGTAAACATTCTCCTTTTTTAACCGACTTCCAAATCCCAAAGGAAGAGGTTATCAATGCGGTTGTATGTTTTTTTTTCTCCACAATACTGCAATAGTGTGCGACAAATTGTGGAAATATACCTATAGGATCTCCCTTTTTTCCCAAGGACCCGATATGCATAAATCGGTGAGAAAAAGCTTTGAGTACCAAAAAACTAAGGCAAATGACAAAGACCGTTTGTGTAGGCTGCAATTTAAGGAAGATAAATATTTTGGAAAGAGTAAATACACAGGTAAGCTAAGTTTTAACGAAGTAGTACATAATTTAGGGCATAATGGCTTGGCTACACATGCTGTATTCCATACGCATCATGACTTTGTGTACCTATCTGATGGGCGGGCGTATATGAAACGCCTTCTTGTACATGCAGGTGATCTAGGTATACACCAAAGCTTAGTTTTCAATCGAACACTTGTAATATAACAAGAAAAACTGCACGTGAGCCTTCCAAAATTTTAATAAATGGTAAAATACACAAGATAACCTCACATATATTAAGTGATTATCTTTGTATCAAATCAGCCTTTTTTCCATCAACTGTAGCATTTCTCCTTCGAAGCTCGGTTAGTAGAAAAAAAATTCCCACCTTTTACCAGTGGTAACTACTGGGAATAAAAATTCCCAGTAGGTACCACCAAACCGAGTTGGTGGTAACTACTAGGATTTTTTTTTCTCAGTAGTTACCAGTGGTAAAAGGTGGGAACTAGTGGAAATAACCCTTTTATTGTTAATAATTACTGTTAATCATAATCATCTTGTTATTTCTTCGACTCGCAAAGGCGTTATGTGCCCTTCAAACCATTTTATCTTATACATTTCATCTCTTAATGTCCAGTCACAATGTGTGGCATGAAATTTGATGCAAGTGGATTCTGCCGCACACCGCCACAATGAATTTGTGAAAGCCATCCGTAACAAGCCATACGTCAACAGGTTTATTTTAGCTATTATAATCCGTTTGTTTCATTCTATTTTTCGATGAGGTAAATTGTAGCTCTCACAGTCACGTGGTACCACAAAATTGGTCGGACACAGGAACCTGCCAACACAGGATTTGGCCGACCACTTTTTTTTTACTGTCCTCAAAGGCAGCTATAGTACCATACAAGTTTCATACGATTTTTCGATAAAAAATTTTTGATGATTTTTTTATAATTTTGGTCGGACTGCAAAAACTGCCAGGTTAAGGTGAGGCCGACCAAGACATACGTTAACAGGCTTATTTTAGCTATTATAATCCGTTTGTTTCATTCTATTTTTCGATGAGGTAAATTGTAGCTCTCACGTGGTACCACAAAATTGGTCGGACACAGGAACCTGCCAACACAGGATTTGGCCGACCACTTTTTTTTTACTGTCCTCAAAGGCAGCTATCGTACCATACAAGTTTCATACGATTTTTCGATAAAAAATTTTTGATGATTTTTTAATAAATTTGGTCGGACTGCAAAAACTGCCAGGTTAAGGTGAGGCCGACCAAGACATACGTCAACAGGCTTATTTTAGCTATTATAATCCGTTTGTTTCATTCTATTTTTCGATGAGGTAAATTGTAGCTCTCACGTGACCCAATAAATCTGGTCGGACTGCAAAAACTGCCAGGCTAAGGTGAGGCCGACCACTTTTTTTTTACTGTCCTCAAGGTCAGGTATCCTACCATACAAGTTTCATTCTATTTTTCGATGAGGTTTTTTTTGATGAATTTTTGTCCAACGTTTTTGCCATTTGTACAAAATCTGCCAGGTTAAGCCTAGGCCGACCAAGTGCGTTGGAAGCTACTAAATGTCAGGTACCTCTACAGGGTAGGTATATTCTATTTTTTGATGAGGTTTGTTTCATGCAGCCGGCCACCGGACTATTATTAAACGTCAAAACTTCTATGAAATTATGACGTATAAATAACATTTGCACTAGTTGCACTGCACTGCTTATAATGCTATCAAAATCATTGCAGAATTTTCTTGGTCTAACTCTATTCATTCACCAGTCAAGCTAACATGTAGATACAGGGTCAACCAAAACAGCCAAAAACGCGAGCGCAGCGAGCCCCAAATTTTTTGTTGACAATATCGCAAGGCTGGGTATCGATCTTCACCTGGGCCTAAAAGTCTGAAGTGCCCCCGTGAGGGGAACTTTCATGTGGAGTCAAAGCCGTGCTTCAGGCTTCAGGATAAGTAGTTGAGCACAGACTCCAACCTTCGGTCGGACACTAGTTTTGTGTGAGGAGAGAGATTAAACAACGATGCTGGCGGAACCGACGCTTCTATGACGTTACAAATACAAACCCGTAACGGTTCTTGCGGCCCTCAATTTACCGGATTTTTCTTTGATTTACCGGTATTATTGATTGACATTTCGGGCTTTTACCGATCAGCATCGGTAAAACTTGGGGTTTTCCGGTAAATCCTAGGTTTTACCGTACTTCGGGCTTATGTACAATTAAACGACGCATTAACACGGCAGGTGCACTTCGCCCCCCTCATCTTGGCAATGGCCGCGTAAAGCATCATCATCAGGCCTTTTATATATTTACAGATGATTAAAATAATTAAGCAGCATCTGTGATCTAGCGACAGGACCGCTCGTGGCTATATATATATATGACACAATTTTTGAACGGCATAATCGTCCACATTTCTGTCAAGTAATACGAGGGTCCGCACCAGGGATGTTGCGAATATTCGCATCCGCATCCGCGGAACATCCGCATTATTTTCAACATCCGCATTCGCATAAAATCGATGCGGAGCATCCGCATGATGCGGATGTCGACCAAGTAGGTACCTAACAGGAACGTATTAGAGACGGCACCGCTGGCGTAAGTGTAAAGGCTCCAGTACACAGTGGTCAAGGATGGTCCATGCCAAGCCATGCTTTGCAATGCGCAACAGTAGGCCTATATCACGTAGGTGTTCACACAATGGTGCATCAAAAAAAAAAAAATTGCAGGCTCTGATTCATATAAATCTATAATAAACTGATAAGTCTCTTCATTGCTCCACAATGATGACATTTTGTGCTATTAACATTGAATCAAGCGGTCAAAAATTCAAGAAACTAAACAAACAATGGCGACTGTGTGAACACCACAGGCCACGGTACGCCACGATTCCTTTGAAGTGTGCCAAAAAACCGACAACTCCCCGATTGCTTACCACGGCTGATACAACTGACGGCAGTCGTCCGCCATTGCATACCATAGCATAGCCCCCTGTACACAATGGCCAGGGTGTGGCATGGCCCATCCTTCACTGTGTACTGGGGCCTTTATGTAGGTAATTTCGTCATTATATATAACGAAATCGTCTAGATCCCGAAAAACCGGCCAAGTTATTGTTTATTAAATAAAACACACCTATGTGACGTCCCACAGGTAAAGGTACCTTATGGCGGTTGGCGCTTACGCTATTATTAACGCCGCTCCAATATTATTGCGGCGCCATGCGACGTAAGCGCCAGCCGCCATAAGGTACCTTTTGCCGTGGAACGTCACCTATATTCTTGTTCAAATACTAAACGGTTCGTTTTTTTTTAAATAAAAAATACTAAATATGTAACATTTGACGTTTTTTGAGTACCAAATCTTGACATCCGCATCCGCATCCGCGGATGTGAGGCTTTAAATATCCGCATCCGCGGATGTCATAAAAAATCTGCATCCGCAACATACCTGGTTCGCATTAAGGCGACCCTCATCGCACATATATGTCTTATTGGTTTTCGGGCCAAGTCTTGAAACCAGGACCTAACATTGGTTACGCGACCTCTTAAAAGGTGTTCTTCCACTCAACGCGGTGTGTTGCTAGGTCTTTCCATGAGTTGCAGTGCTTTATTGTTAAACGCAATCATATTACGCTTTACGCAGTCTTTAAAGCGGAGTAATGACGTCTTACGTTGCACTTGCCTAATAGCACTGTCCATTCGTTAAACATGCCCTAGCCGCCGCAAACGTCTCTGTTTGAGTAGCGCGGTCTCAGATTATAAGCGCGGTGATACTAGGAAGCTTAGCAAACTCCAGCGCACTTTCGTTGGTAACCAGTAACCCTGTCTTTCCATGTTATGTTTAGTATACCATACCTACCTACTCCGAAGGCAGCGCACGTGGAAGGTGTTAATTAAGTCTTCGTTCCTGATTAGCTTACGACGTCCAGGTTTCGGCCCCCTACAAGAGTATTCTCTAAAGACACAAGTTTGGTAGACAGTTATTATGGTCTTTGTCGTAAGGTGTTTGTTATTCCATACGAGTACTCTTGCATATAGCCCTTCGGTTTGCATTATAAGAATTCAGCTGTGACCCAGTTACACCTATACAAACTCTTTAGATAGAAATAGGTTTTTTTACCTTTTATTTTAGCATAGGTTTTTTTTAACGTAGTAGTTCCCTACGGTAAGTACCCTAAAAAGGGCAGCAAAATTAAGCCTACCAAAAATAAACGAAGTATTAAACACATTGGCTGCCCACCATCCTTCACCTAAAGTGTATCTCCCACGCCCCTTACAAATTTAGTGATCCCAGCATCTGACTATACATTTATTACTGAGGTCAATAAAGAGGTAACGAGCTTTCGATTCTACTGGTGATGCTCATGGGCACACAGAGAAGATTACGTGATGCCAACGGTGATGTTCAATGTTCATGGCAGCCAACGTGTTAAAAGATTAGCCTGCCAGGCTTTCCAGTTATATTAGGCTATATTGGTGTGCATATAAGTGAAACAACGACATATGTGCAACGTCTTGTAATATATTGATAATGATAGTAAATATATTTATGGAAGCATAGATTAAGTACATTTAATGTAGGCAATGACTAATGACATTCATTTATACAAATTAATAATAAAAATATCATTTAAAGTATATAATTATGGTCCTATTTTCCCGCACTAGTGCGTAAAATAGCACTTTTCGTGCGTATGTCAAAAGCTTAAAGGGCCATGTACTGTAAAACGTTGTACGATACACGTGCGAATAGGTAATTTGCAAATCGTGTGGATTTAAAACACTCCCTTCGGTCGTGTTTTAATTTATCGCCACTCGTTCGAATTTCCTCTTTTCCGCACTTGTATCGTAAATAACTATTCGCCGCCCTAGGCCCCAGGCCCTGTATAGCCGCCTCTTTCAATAGCACTTGAAAGAGGGTTCTATGAGGTTCATGTTGTTCTAACTAAACAGTGATAGTGATACGTTTCAGCATTAGAACATTATATTTTTCACCACACCTACTCGGAAAGGCTAGGTATAGCACTTCAAAAACTGATAGCAAAGTTGCATTTTATTCACATGTGAGGCAAAGTAATCAAATGCAAATTTTGAGTTGTTTTCTTATGTTTGCTGGTAGAACTGACTTTTATGATGATTTTGGATGATAAATATTTAATAGGTAACATTAATTTGGATTTGATTTTGTTTGATATTTTACATTTAATATTTGCTTCGGGTCGGTGTGGTGAAACATTTTGTGTTTCACTCGGGAGCAAATTTTGTTTAACCCTCGCGCTTCGAAACCCTCGCAACGCTCAAGATTCCATTTTTTTAACCACTCGCTACGCTATCGGTTCAATTTTGGAATCTTTCGCTTGCTCGGGTATCAATATTAGCACGAGCGATTGAACAACAACGTTGCCCCCGAGTGAGCGGGCGCGGGCGCGGTGGCGGCTGCTCGCGCGGCGGGCGGGGGCCTGATAGGGCTGTCGACATGAATCGCGAATATATAACATGTTATATGTTTACCATACCATAATATTAGAATGCTGCAAGTGTATATTTGCAAGTGTAAATATGCTTAACAAATTATTTAAAAATATTAATCAATAATTATCATGATAGTATTAAGGTTCAAATCTATGTAACGGCTCATACGAGTTAACATGTTTTGGTAATGTATTTAGGACGATCGACCACCTCGATGTAGACGAGTTGAATCTTAATACTATCACGATACGGGATACGGATTTAAAGGACATTGTTGCTTTAGCACGTGGCTAGGTATAATAGAGGTAGGTACGGGAGCTAAACCGCCCGTAGGTATAAAAGAAATAATGGTTTTTGTTAAAAGCTTAGGGTCTTAGGCGTAAAAATAAGGCATAGGTATATACTATAATAGTAGATGCAAATAATCCAATTAGCTCCAGGATGGTAGTGTAATAGACAAATTTTACCTAAAAATAAAATTTATATTAAGTTACTTACCTTGTTCCAAGCCTTCAAATTGAGATGGCGACATTCGTTTCATACTGGCAACACCACAGTTCCGATGACGTCAGGCGCAATACCGGCTTTTATAACGGGTTTTTTCCATGCTTTTTCGAATCCAGCTGGCAGGCTGCGCGCCAATGCCAATGCAATGCTGGTCATTGGACTCTCAATTTGATTATCTTGACCTACCGTCCAATAGTATGACGGTGGACGGTAGGTAGCCACTGTAGATAGACAGGTGGCAAAATAGCCACTGTGGGTAGACAGGTGGCGAAGTTTTGTTATGTAAACAAACACAGTATTCAGAGTTGCTGAAGATACTTGTTTTGTTTACATAGGTAGCACGGTATTTCATTGACATACCCGTAGCTGAAAAAAACAAGCTTAAGACTAAACCCTACTGCTGAAATAAAAGCTTTAATAAATAATACTTACTCTCGCTGAAATATAAGTATTATAATTATGATAAAATGCGTATGTGAATGAAATTAATCGTGTAGTATAAAATAAAATCTAAAATTTTACAAAATGCCAGCAGGCAGCAATGAAATCAGGCTTGGAACAAGGTAAGTAACTTAATATAAATTTTATTTTTAGGTAAAATTTGTCTATTAAGTTGACTGTACCTTGTTCCAAGCCTTCAAATTGAGAAGTGTTTGTTATCGACTGCTGGATGAGAAAGGATTGTTAGTATTCAAAAGATCGCCAATGTGAATAAAAGACTAGATAGATTTATAAGTAAACCTGTATTGTATTACTATAAAAATCACTAATACCTGATTGGTATGACCTTATATTAATATTGATTAGAATACGTATATTATATCGTATCAAAACATCTATCTAAAGGATTAGAATGTGAATTAAGAGTACTAACAGTTTTTCTATAAAACTTATGAAATGTAGTCGCACTTTGCCAATTGCCTCTTTCTAAGATATCATTAATATTATGATTATCAAGCCAGCCTGACGAAGCAACTGCGGAACGGACACTGCCCGCACTACTGTTTATATTAGCGTCTTTGAGGACTGCCTTTACCCATCCACCAATGATGGTTCGTGAAGCTGGCTTTACAGGACCACATATAGAAATAAATAGGTTATTTATATTCCCTCTTCGGTTCTGAGACAAGGAAATTAATAATTTTATCCAATAAACGGGATCTATATTTTTATTGTAATCACACGTTAAAAATTTCCAACCAGATTGCCTGCGCGATGAACTATCCGTCTTGGAACCGAATTCGGGCCAAAATATAATACAGTCAGAATCAATCTTACAACTGGAATCATTTATACTCAACAACGTCAGGTCGTGTACGCGTCGCCCTGAACAAAGCAATAACAAAATCGCACATCTCTTAGACACCTCAAATAAACTGGTTTGTAAAGGTTCGTTATTCTCCAAATAAGTACACAAATCTCTCACATCCCATATACTCTCCTTACGAGACATTGGTCTACTCAAAGCTATAGCTTTCAAAGCCTGGCGAACAACTATATGCGAGCTCAGCGGTGGGCCTGAACGTACGGGACAAAAAGTTGAAACAACAGATTTGTGTAGGCAAATCGTACTATGCGATAACTTTTCTATTAAGTGTAAGTCTGTAAGAAATCTGGCCAAATCTTGCGGTTCTGGATTGTCTCTGGCGACATTATGGGCAGTACACCACCTGCACCACCTTAGCCACGCTGGCTTATAAGAAGCTAACGAGGATTTTCGCCAACCGCTTGCAAGTAAATCCTTTTGCTTATCGTTCCACGTTCCTAGCAATGCGGCCCACCCTGTATCAGCCAGACTTCTAAAGCTATCCGCTTGACATCGATTGGAGGTCTCAGAGTCTGCGTGTCTACTAACCGGTTCTCCAGGTCCCGAATTTCTATTGGAGGGGCCAGGGATCGGCTCTTCAGGTCGCTGCGCCAAAACACCTTCTCCCAATTCGGCACGATCAATAGGTACATACCCTCCGCGTCGTTCAGGTGACCGAGAACTCTCGGGATTAGACACGGCGGAGGAGATATCCACGCCAGTTGATACACCCATCTCCGACTGAACGCATCGACGAAGGACGCATCCGGATCCGTCTGGTCTAGAGTCGCATATGCCGGCACCACATGGGCTCTTCTCGACGCGAAAAGGTCTATTTGCGGTGTACCCCAAACCTTGAATATCTGGTGCGTCGCTGGCGACAGCAGGTGCCACTCCGACTGACCGCGAAACCTTGAGAGTCTGTCTGCTTCCGTGTTGTATCTGCCGGGAATGAACTGGATTGTCATGTGAACGTGATAGCGGTCCAGCGCATCCAGTACCCGATAAGTCATCTCCATCATCTGCTGTGACCTCGTACCGCCTTCGTTGCGCAGATATGACACAACCGTTCGATTGTCCGACATAATCATTAGAGACGATTGCGTCAGTAAGTGGCTCTGCGATGTTATTACCTTCTGTACTGCCATCATCTCTAGGAGATTTGAATGTTGACGAGCCTCCCACTGCGACCATTGGCCAGCTAACTGCTTGTTGTTGAGCAGAGCGCCCCAGCCCTGGCCCGACGCATCCGTAGTCAAAAAGAACTGGGGCGCTGGAGGGTGAAGAGGAGATGTGGCAGTTACGTTGTGGATCCACCAATCCAGCTCGTTGTATAGGGTTATTGGAAGCTTTACCTTCGTTCTTGGGGTCATGTGCAGCAGCTGGTTGCAAAACGTCATCAACAGCCTGCTGTTGAGTCGACCCCTTGGAACAACGAAACTGGCGAAGTTCACTAGACCCAGCAAAGATTGGACCTGTTTTAATGAAGCGCACCTGTGATTTACCATCTGTTGGCACTTTTGCACAACATTTTGAATCTTTGCTTCTGGGAGTGACTTCAGGTTGCTCCAAGGGTCCCATCGAATACCCAGGAACTCCATGGACTGCTGGGGCATTAAGACGGACTTTCCGTAATTTATAGTCCAGCCTAGGCCCTCGAGAATCTGTAGGGTGAGTCTTACTTGATTCTGAAGCAATGATCGGCTCTGGCATGCAAGAAGAAAGTCGTCCAAATATACGATGACCCTGATACCACGAGATCTCAGCACTTCCGCAATCCAGTTGGTGACTAGAGCAAATGTCCTCGGAGATGATGCGAGACCGAACGGCAAGGAGGTCACCTGCCAAAGCCGGTGCTGAAACATTACCCTCAGGAATCTCCGGTGTGAGGCCTTGACTGGAATACGAAAGTATGCGTTGTGGAGATCGAGCTTTACGAGCCAATCTCGTGGTTGAAGGAAGTCTGGGACCTTGTACATATTGATGAGGTGAAATTTGGCCACATATATTTACTGGTTTAGCTGTCTTAGGTTGAAGACTGGGCGTACGCTCCCACCTTTTTTTGGAACCAGAAACATGTTCGAAACAAAACTTGGGGTCAATGAAGCCGGCTCTAGCACACCCTGTTCTATCATGCCTTTCATTTGAGCGATCATTTCCGGACTTTCCTTCGTGAATAATTTTGATGAAAGTCTGGAGGGGTGAACTAGAGGCGGTTTTTTGACAAAGGGTATCCGATCCGGTACCCAGACAGAATTTTGACTATGTAGTCTGGAGCCCCCATGGCTTTCCATTGGTTTATATAAAGCTCCAGTTGACCCGCTTGAAAGCCGAGATAGTCAGTCGTAGCGCCTGCGAGATCGCTTACCTTGCCTGTTCCTGTAATATTTGTCGCTTCGCTGATTGGATCGAAATGGCCCAGCCTTTCGCTTTCTGTCCTGAGGAGCCTGAGCGGGAGCAGCAGGGGGCCCAGGATACACGCGGAAACCAGAATAGTCCGCAGCCTTCTTGCTCTGCTCCGGCTGTGAGACTCCTTGCGCAGGAGCTCGTTTGCTAGCAACTCCTTGCGCAGGAGTGCGTGGACAGAAAAATACCTTGTCGATTCCGCCATTCCTCGTTATACACTCAGAAAACCGCTTGTCATCGAAGAGGTGCTCTTGTGTAGGAGGGATCTTTCGAAGAGATTCCTTCATGTAGCGGTCCTTGACGAAGTGCAGTACTCCATCTCTCCGTTGCTGGATAATGTCTGCGCGACGACCACAGACCATCTGCAAGAGGTCCAAGTGAATGCGAGAATAGTCACCCTCCGAGAACACCTCGTTGATTTTGTCTGCTACCGCCTCCACCGTGCAATCGCCTTGCGAGCTTATCCAAGACACGAAGGTCTCAAAGCCAGCTTTCAATTTCTCATTTTGTATGATGAGAGCATGAGACACAGCAGCTAGAGTCTTTTCCGTAACGGCGAGGGCACGGTTACGATCAAAAGACTTTATCATGTCATTACTTTCCAAATCAGTAAAGCCAGGCGATGACACGTACGTATTCTGAGCATCTATGTACCGTACCTGCGACCAGTCGTTTGAATTGAAATGCTGCAACTTGTCCAAAATATCAGCATGCTCCTTTGAGGTTATCGCGCCCGCTGACTTGAGGGTAGTCTCAAGTTTGAAACTAATATCCTTTGCAGGCCCCGGGACAGGCACCGGAGGAGCCTCTGGAGTCTCCAGATCTTCAGGCGAGACAATTGATAGCACGTCCGAATCACTGGAGTATTCCCGCGGGCGAGTAGAGAAATTGTCACGTAAAGACCTTACCTCGTTGGCCAATTTGGACACTACATCCTCTAACCTGGTCATCCGCTCATGCTCAGTTAAAGCCGTTGCACCCGGATCATGTTGAACATTATTAGTATCTGAACTCGCCATAATGGAACTGAAATTATTTAGAAAATTACTTAGAAAATTTTCTAAACTAAGTGGTGTTTCCTCTGCCAGAAACAAATCGCCAATGACCTGAGCATTGGCGCGCAGCCTGCCAGCTGGATTCGAAAAAGCATGGAAAAAACCCGTTATAAAAGCCGGTATTGCGCCTGACGTCATCGGAACTGTGGTGTTGCCAGTATGAAACGAATGTCGCCATCTCAATTTGAAGGCTTGGAACAAGGTACAGTCAACTTAATATGTGGTTCGTATACTTCGTATGCGTGCATGCTGTGCCTCCATCAATTGGTTGAACAAGACAGATTCGAACTGTCGACCTCCGTCTGTGGTGATGTGAAGAGCATCAAGCATGCCAAACCGAGAAATCTACCAAAACCAAACCAATCTACTAAAAGTTTGCAAAGCTCACCGTTTCTACTACTGTTTTAACATTGTTCTATTGATAAATTACTTGGCTATCGGCTACCATAGTATTTGCGGATTCCTGAATTCGACGCCACTTTTATTCTACACGTCGTGAAAAATATTGCGGCGTCGATTTTGGCGTCCTTTGTGTGACGTAACACAAAAAAAACACATACATTTTCTTCATTTTGTGTTACATTCTTTCATATTTTTGTGAATATTCCATTGTGTTACCTACACTTTTTTGCAATTCACTCGTTTACGGGTTTTACTAGTGCTGCACTCTGGCAACAGAACATTGTATTCTCTATCGCCATAATTTGTGACGTTTTCAACCAAAAGGTTAACATTGTCGGTTGTCGACGAGGCTGATTTCAAATTGAAGCTTTATGGAAATAGCGCCTTATTGACAACAGATAATAAGAACCTATTTGGTTGAAAATGATACATTTGTCCCTATTAACATAATTTAGCCATAATTTCATGAAAGCATTTTTCAGCTTTAGATGTGCATATGCAGTCATGCACATCTAAAGCTGTAAAATACAGACTTATAATTCGAAATGTAATAAGTGACTTAGGAACATATTCCGATTGATCAAACTTTAATTATTCTATGTGCGGCAATTAGCACTGTACGTAAATACATACCTATTTCGAAAATTTAACCGGCCATATGTAAGTACTTACTGCAACTACAAAACGTTGTGCGAATAGTTAAGGTGGTTCGCTTTCCATACAAAAAACAATTGCGTTATATTAAGTAATTACACACTATTAGGTACTTATGTAATTGTTTTTTTTTTGTATGGAAAGCGAACCACCTTAATTGCCAACGAGAGGCGATAAATTGAAACACGATCTATAGGTCAGGAAATGAATGCTCAAAAAACGTTGTAGAGGGAAATGCTAGGAACACAGTTTTTGACTCCGTAACTTTGTTTGGACTATAACTAGTCTACCCCCCAGCACCGGGGCTACAGCCGGGGACTTTTGATATGTTCACCTCCTAACTAGTCCAAACAAAGTTACGTAGTCAAAAATTGTGTTCCTAGCATTTCCCTCTATAACTTCTTATTGCTTGGCCTACTAAGGGAGTTCTACTTTTCGAACATGTATGTTTGGGACTGCTTCTAACTCGACCTAGCAGAGATACTATTTTCTTGCGCATGATTGCCAGAAAACTTCTAGCTTCGCAAAACATGCCAGATGCACTACATCTACGAGGTAAGCCCAACAGCATTCTGAATGCATTGTTATACTGCACTTTTAATGCATCGTAGGCTCGCTTCGTATAGTTAACCCACAGGCCACTCGAGTAAAAGGAATGGCAATATGCTCTAAAGAGCGTTGTACCTTGACATTACTGATATTAGAGTCTGGCTAGCCAAAATTTGTTGACAGATATTTCGTTGTTGTATCACCAATTGTCTATGATTTAAAAAAAAGCTAAAAGTTAGTTGACAATTTATGTCATTCATTCAAATTATTTGCGGTTTATAAGGGGTTTCTTTTAAATAATATTAATAATTTCTATACTGAGTGAGGTTCGCAAACTATTATTCAAGCTCGTAAATAATTACGACAATGTGCGAAGTCGACGTGTAGCGTTGTATAACGAAAAACTGCAATGTTTACAACTCCTAACCAAATGTAAACAAATTAGGAGGTTGGTGCTCTATAAATATTTTGATACTTTAAGTACTAGTTCTAACATTTGCCTATTACTTTGATTAACTACGTGAATTTATTAATGCCTGAATCCCATAAATAGGACAAATGTATAAAGAAACGGATAAACTAAAAGTCCTGAAAAATATCTATAAAATCTAAATATTGGAACGTAAACATATGTGTTTGTCGTTGACTGCACTTTAAATAATGGTAGAAATTATGTGAGCTGACTTAGAGTGCACGTAAACGTTTATTTAACTTATTTCCTTAGGTACCTTACTTGTACACAGAATATCAAAAATACTATCTAGTATCAAAACTATAATTCCTAGTACACAAAGTGTGACCAGCCCAAGATTTTATGAATTTCCCGCCAAAAATGTAGGTAAAATTTCAGTAGCCAGACTATATTAACATAAAAGGTTTACATTTGCTCCATGTGAAGCTGTTGGAGGAAAGAAAATAATAAAACTCATGAACTTTCCTTTTCAATATTTTACTGACAGGTGAATAGGTTCTAAAAATGTAGTGCAATTTCCTTTACCTTCGTATTTTCACGGATACGTCCGAACGTCTCATATATGCTACTTGTATTTCAGTCAATACAAACAGTACTGAGGCGAGGTTGACTAAAGTAGCTTTTATACCTAACTATTCGTATCTTCCCCTGCAATTGGCGACTCACACGAAGACGTCAGTCGCCCGAGGCGCGCGACGCACGTCCGGCGCCGGCGACTCAGCAGAGACTCATTCTGGCTGCTTGTATCAGCTCCTGAAATTTGAGAATAATTATATTTAGAATATTTGTTTAAAATGATTTTATCAGTGCAACATGAACTTTAATTCACTTTCATAACTTTCCTGGCTTATTTTATATAGGCCCTACATACATAGATGTCGCTAGAAATAGGTACGTAACTTTTCTGAAAACCTAAATGTTAAATGTTTTAAAATTATGCCTGCTTATATGACCTTGTATTATCGTAGTTTATATAAACTGATATGTCGTTTTTACAAACACTCCCTCAGTGGACTTGTTGTACAAAGTAGCAACAAAGGTCTTTCAAATTCTGAAAGTGTCATTACGGGATTGTCCATATGAGTATGACACCAACGAAACGGCCAAGCCGTACTGTTTGACCAAGATGTTGGCTTTATACTGTTAGAGCTTATAAAGTTAGGAATGACAGAGTAAAAGTCTTGGTACCTACTACGGGATCTGATAACTTTTTTAGTGTAAAAGCTTTATGCAACTAGTCTTGGCAACACTTTACATTAAATGTTTTCGTGGGTTGTTCTAACCTCAAAAGTAGTAAGGTTGTGTGGAAGAGATCGCTTTTTAGCGATAAGACCGCCTGTTGTTTAATCTCTTCTTCCTGTATTATTTGTATTGTTTTCTGTAATGAGGTGTGCAATAAAGAGTATTTGAATTGTATTGTAGTATACTGTAATTGAGGTAATCTGAAAAAAAAACCGGCCAAGTGCGAGTCGGGCTCGCGTTCCAAGGGTTCCGTATATTACACAATTTTTAAAAATCAGTGCCGGATTAAGATATTTTGATGCTTTAAGCATTTCTAGACCATGGTGCCCCCTCTCCCTAGGGTCATCAAGATTACATTGATTTTTTTTGGTAAATTGAGAGAAGTTCAATGCCGCATTACAGCTGAGAATGGAAATCAGTCACATCATTTTATCACGAAAATTGACAGTGCCGTTGCAGTAATGTTGCAACAGATTACCTAATACTGCTGCAGTCGCCACCCGAATGTCACCTTTATCATATCTAAGAAAGTGATTGAAACGCGAGCGAAGCGAGCGCGAAAATTTTTCGATATAAAAACGCAATATGATAGACAGTTGTACATTTTTACTTTTAGTATGGAAATCAGTCACATCATTTTATCACGGAAGTTTTAATCATTTTTTATCATTTTATTTGCGATAAAAAAGGTTATATACAAGTTGTTTCTGTAAAATTATACATTTTTAAGTCCCATCTTTCTTAACTGACTATGCAGCATGCAAATTTTAGTGTAATATATACCTAACTTAACCTACTTAAACTAGTTTAATACAAATTAATTATCAACAACAATAGAAATAAAAATACACTGTCAATTATGAAATAATAATATATCATGTATCTATCTCAAACAAAACCACTTCAATTAACATAATTTAAAAACTAGATTGTTGATTTACAAGGTATTCATTAATAGAATAAAATGTCGAAGACAGCAGCCATTGAAAAAGTGCTCTTTTAAATTTACTATTGGGCAATTCTCTTATGTTGTTGGGTAACTTATTAAATATATTGACACACATAGCATAACAATTTTTCTTAAAAGTGGCAGTTCTTTGCATTTTATTTATGACCAGCCTGTTAGTGTTCCTAGTATTTCTTAGGAATACTTCGTTGGCTGTTTTAAACAGGTCTATATTTAACTTAACTAAGTTGACAGTACTTTGCAACAGAGTAATGTTGCTGCAGTCGTCACCCGAATGTCACCTTTGTCATACCTTAGAAAGTTATTGAAAAGGCGAGCGAAGCGAGCGCGAAAATGTTTCGATATAAAAAACGCAATTTTACTTTTAGGCCGAACCAGGCCCGAATCCTGGCATTTTGGTGCTCCCCCTGAACGTGGTGCCCTAAGCACGTGCTTGTTTTGCTTATTGGTTAATCCGGCACTGTTAACAATGTATTTTTTATGTGAAACGTGAGTGAAATCTAACACTTTAAACTCTCGCGTTTTGTACATATATTTAATTACACAAACGGGTCTACCGCGTTTGGACGCGCGTTTGGTTGGCGTTTGTGGGTTTGTTGGGACGTCAGTCTTTCCGTGACCACAGCTAGTGCAACTCAGCTGAAACGTCGGAATTAAAGGTAAAAACAATGAAATTATATCGCGGTAGACCCGTTTGTGTAATTAAATATGTGATTGAAATCTCTTTAAAAAATCCGTAGGGGTCGGATCTAAAACTGTAATTAAGTCCGACTCACGCTTGACTGTACATTTATAATAGGTTTTCCTGTCATCTATAGGTATAGACCTATTTTATGTATTTTTTTCAAAATTTTAGACTTAGTAGTTTCGGAGATAAAGGGGGGGGGAATGGTCATTTTTTGCCTATTTTCTTGAATAACTTCTAAACTGTTTATTCGAAAATTATAAAAAAAATATATTTGAGATCCTTACAATAAGCTCTTTAATTTGATATGTAACATGATATAATTTGAAATTTTTTTTTTTAATTTTTTCATTTACCCCCCAAAAGTGGCCCCCATGTTTAAAATTAATTTGTTTACGTTACATGTCCATATTTGGGTCACAAACTTACATATGTGTACCAAATTTCAACTTGATTGGTCCAGTAGTTCCGGAGAAAATCGGCTGTGACAGACGGACAGACAGACAGACAGACAGACAGACTGACAGACAGACGCACGAGTGATCCTATAAGGGTTCCGTTTTTTCCTTTTGAGGTACGGAACCCTAAAAAGGACTATAATTATTAAAATCATTTAAATTAATTAAGGTAAATGTGTGGAAGACTGTCAGGTAAGACGACAAGCTCTTTCAATCCTTCAACTCTTGCACTTGTGCATTCTCTACTTACAGAAGTTTTGTAGAGCAGAATAAGCGAATCCATGTAGATGTAGTGTAGGGACGCTCGGCAGGAAGCAGGTGGGCTGTCGATCACGTGTTGCGTTCATTCAGCCCAATTCCCTAGAGTTGGAGCTGCAGCTAGGTTACTGTCCCGGCGGCATTAAGTGCCACACCATTCTCCTCGAATCTTCTTGTTTTCCTGCAGAACAGAAGAACATCTTTAAGTTCGTTTTCTTTCAGTGTGTCTTTACCGAATGTATTATATCGCGGTGCCGCATACATGAATTACATGATAAGTTCGCCTTTGTACTAATGATGTGTGTTCTTTCATGTTTTATGTTTCTTTTTGTACAAGGACTATACCAAACAAATTTAAGAATATCCACAGATGGCTCAAAAACAAATGAAGGGACCGGATGTGGTGTCTTCTCGGAGGACCTGAACATATACATCTCAAAACCCCTGGGTTACACTGGGAACACAATACGGGATTCCAAGCTGAATGTGTAGGAATAATGGAAGCTTGCAAAGCGATAAAAAGACGAGAAGTAAAACAAGAAAATATACTAATACTGTCAGACAGTAAATCAGTACTGCAAGCACTTAGCTACAAACTTACATCGGAACTCATACTTGAATGACATCGAGGCCTCACTGAAGTGAGCAAAGAAGGCAACAAAGTAACAGTATAATGGATAAAGGGGCATAGTGGATCAAGAGGCAACGATGCAGCGGATGAACTGGCCAGGAAAGGTTCAGAAACCAGCTTCACAATAAGTTGTTGTTGTCCTAAGGCACCCCAGAGGTGCAAAGGGCCTTCACAAGCTCGCGCCACGCCTTCCTATCTTCAGCGACCACTCTGGCCTCGCTCCAGCTCAACCCGACCGCTCGTAGTTCATTTGTGACGGACTGCTGCCAAGAGTGTCACAATAAGTACTGGACTAAAATGAACACCTGTAGGCAGACCAAAGAACAAAACTACAAGCTTACACCAAAATATTACTAAAAACACCCAGACACGTTTTACGATTACAGTGAGTTTTTTAATATTCCACTAGTAATTTAATTGTATAGTACCGATATAAATTACATTCTCATTGTTAATAATAATTTCGATATATTGCAAATTTTAACGATTAATTTTATTTATATAATTTGGATTATGTTTACAGGTATATGCACATAGAATACTAGACCAATACTAGTACTTATATGGAAAAAAAGACATGTAACAAATTGTTATCAATAAATTTTTCATTTCATTTCATTTCATTCATTTCATTTCATTTCACACCAACTACGCAAAATAGTAGGATTAATCACAGGTCATAACAGACTAATCCAGCGGTCGGCAACCTTTTAGCAGCCAAGGACCAAATAGTAGTTACCGAAGTTGATGCGGGCCGCACTTTGTTAATATTTATGACTTTATCAGACATTGTTGTTTGTCAATATTACATACAAAATAGCCTAGGAGGCACGCGGGGTGCAAGTGACAGGTTCGCGGGCCGCTTGTTGCCGACCGCTGCACTAATCAAACACCTACATAATATGGGTAAAACAGACAGCCCCATGTGCAGAGTGTGCATGGAAGAAGAAGAAACAGTAAAGCATATTCTCCTACACTGTAGGTAGAAGGTAGAAGAATACAGGAACCAATACCTAGGGACTCCGTGCACATTGAAGGAGGCAGTTAGCGACCTGAACTGCTAGGTGTCATGGAGGAGCTGGGGCCACCCCATAAACACAATTTTTTTGCTCTTAAGTAGTAGTTTTTGATGGTGTTTGACCCATTGATCAGTGACCCAGTCTCAGTTTTTCTGATAAACAGCTGTCTTAATGGACTCACCAATATGTTTTGCAGAAACCTCCACCTTGTATCTCCTGACAATTCTTGAACTGATCAACGGCAGCTTGAAGTTCATCCCGCTGCCCCTGCATGTCTTCGAACTCAACATCCTGGTTAGCGAGCTGAGACTTGAGGGTTGTGTTTATTCTAACAACTTGCTCAAATTGCTCTGCACTCTCTTCCTGTTCTTGAAGGAGTCTCTTGTTCAATTCATCGGCTGTTTTCAGTTCTTTCTGTAATTGCTGCATTTTAGCAACCAGGACATCCCTGCGTGTAGTCATCTTAGTAGTTTGAGCTGTAAACATATTGGTAGTGTATGATATCTGAGCAAAATAGATGAATGAAATTCAATGCTTCTAACAGAATATAGTGATTTAAAAAAAAAAATGTAAACTACAAATGACTTGATTTGTAATTGATAAGCTTCTTAGATTTTATACAATAAACTTTATAATTTGCTGTTTTATAAGTTAACTGCTTACCGCAGGGTATGATTTAATGGTTCTTGAGGTGATTTAAGAATGAATTAAGATATTTAGGTATGTTAAAATCCTGTTATGTTTTAAACAAAGTTCTCCTCAAATCGTATGAAGGTAGCAAAAAAAAAGTATGACAATTAGAAATCGTGGACAAATAAACTAAAAACTAGGCTTATAAATTATGAAAACAATACTCATCTGTAAAATCTTCGGTGAAATACAGGCAAAAACGGTGTAATTTTTAAATCTGGAACGTTACATCGTTGACAGTTTCCATGTTTTTTGTCGTCAATATATTTCTTCTTATGTTAATGTAACACTTTAGATAATGATACAGCACTATAATTGCGACGTGAAGGTTCTATTTATCACCATAGCTTGTTAATTATTCCATTATAATAATTATAAATGTGTTAACAATAACATGAAAATCTTATTTAATAATTTCATATCTTCTTCTTCTTCTTTCAGCGTGTGTTTGCCCACCATTGGGCATATGCACAAAACAAAGAAGTAATAAAATTAGTTTCAATCTGTGCCCTTCATAATCTACATACTTACTGCTGTCTGTCTCTCATGCAGTCTAAAAAAATTAAGTGTGGGGTACAAACTTTGTGTCGGTCGAAAGTCGAAACCCTCTTGCCTTATCTCCTGATCCACCTTTCAATACTGGTCATCACTCAAGTAATTTTCCAAATTTCTGGGAATACTTCTAGCTCGAGACAGAGGTTAAATATGTGCCATAGCGGCTCCGCCAGCACCATGCTGTACAGTCCATACGCACGAGGGAATACCATGCGGACACGAAGATTTTTTTAGCTTAAGTTGTTGAATTGCGGCACTTACCTCCAACTTCGGCTTCTCCATTAATTAATATTTTTTCAGTACCTCGTACCTCTACTGAGTCTACTGTTTCTTTTATTAGAATTCATTTTATTGTATTTGTAAACCAACAAGTGTCAATACAATACTGTCAATGTCACTGAAAGATGGCACTAGAAAAAACCGATTATTTTTAAATTGTCAAGAGCTAATGTCAGAACGTCCCTACTAATTTTGACAGCTCCCTTAAAAAAAAGAATCTCTCTGGTTTTTGGCTTCCTATTATTGGGTCGTACATTATTGGGTCGGGCTTTCTCGACCTGTACCAATAATGCGCAGCCCAATAATTGAAAGCCAAGGGACTCAAATTATTGGACGCGAATTATGGGGTCGTACATTATTGCCCTGTGAAAAGAGTGGCTTCGTATTATCGCCCCGGACCAATATTGCGCGGCCCGAGAATGCTCAACCCAGGAATGTACAGCCCAATAATACGCGTCCACCATGGACGCCTATTATTGGGCTGTACATTCTTGGGTTGAGCATTATTTGGTCGTACATTAGTGGCTCCCTACTGAATCAATTCAATTTGATATCGGAGATTATTTTATTTATTCTTATTTCTTTGTCCGTGTAAATAATATATTTGTGTGAAGTGGTTCAATTTAATCTCATAACGCAGATGAGGTAAGCATTTACCAATATATTACTTGTATTTTAGTAATAAAGAACGATTTGTAATCTTAGGGACTAGAGTGTATTAAAAATCTGATTGATTTCGTTAATTTCCTGTGTCTATATTGATATTGTTCTCTTGAAATAATCTTACTGATACGTCGTTATACATGATTTTAAGACGTTTTATTTTAATTGTTAAATATGTACCCCCTTTTACTTGTTTCTTAATGTACCCTCAACTTTTGAATACAACAAATTTTTCAGTAAAAAAATCAGTATTATATTTTACTGTCCACGTTGCTTCTGCTGTTTAATTTGGTAAACTCCTCTTTGTATTTGTTAGAATAATTAGGTTTATACAAAAATAATTGAAGCAAAAACTATAAAATATCAAAGGTTTGACCATCATCAGATTTTTTTTTTTCAAAACAAGTTGAACAGCATAACAGTATAAATACCAAACCACTGCTAACTTAAAGATTAAAGAAAAAGAATACAATATTATATATGCGGCGGCGGATTTGCAGTGTTGGTCGCCTTAGGCTCCCAGGCCCTGTAGCCTAAGGCGCCGCCCCGTTTAGGCTACTAGCCGCCCCTTTCTCAGCTCCCATCTATACTGCCACCTGTGAAAAACTGGACAAGTGTGACACGGACTCGCCCACCGAGGGTTCCATACTTTTTAGTATTTATTGTTATAGCAGCAACAGAAATATATCATCTGTGAAAATTTCAACTGTCTAGCTATCACGGTATTCATGAGATACAGCCTGGTGACAGACAGACAGACAGCGGAGTCTTATAGTTTGTTTTTTTTAGCAGTAGAAAAAACTTGAGAGAAGGTAAGCGATCTTGACACGTCTTTTAATTGAAAAACGCTTTTTAAAAATCAGTAACAATTACTTATGAAAGTAGAAGAATATAAATGATTGTATTAGATTCATAATTGTTACATATTTGCCGTAACTTATTTTAAAAATGTGTTTTTGAATTAAAAGACACATCAAGATTGTTTACCTTATTTCTAATGCTAAAAAAAACGAACTATAGTTATAGGGCCCCATTATTACCCTTTGGGTACGGAACCCTAAAAATATGTTATAAATTCGTGACCAATATTACTTTTTAGTCTGTACAACCTTTACTAGGAATAGGGCCAACCCAACCTCGAAAACTCAAAAAAAATCTGCTGTCTCATACAATAGGCAAATCATTTGTATACATGGTGGCTAAAAAATAACTGCATTCCCATTGCCAGGGAAGCTTGTAATTGGCTTACTGTTTCTATGTTATTACCTAATAACTTGTTACTCAAGCTGTAAGTTTTCCTAATAAATAAAATAAAAAAAAAATTTGATTGTTTCATACATTTCGGTGGTCCATTTTCTATGTGACTATAAATTTTTTTTCTCGATTTTGGGGTTGGTCCCATAGTAAAAGTTGCTCAGTATAATCCCAAAACCTCCCTGTCAACTGGAACGCAGTTATTTTTTAGCCACCCTGTATATTATAAATGATATATACCCTGTATATGGTATATAGTAAAAATATATTGTAAATAAACATAGGTAGCAGTGTTGGCAAAAAATCAATTCGAATTGACGATTGAGGATTGACCGATCAATCCGAATTGACGATTGACGAAACTAATTCTAAATCTACTGATTGAGGATTGACGATTACTAATCGTTAATTCGAATTGATCGGTCAATCCTCAATCCTCAATCGTCAATTCGGATTGACGATTACTTAGTATGTACCTACCTAATGTCCTTTTTATTTAGGCCATTTTTCGAAACTAGCCAAATACGTTCAAAAGCGGTGTCTGAGTTTACCAAAGGTTCCGAAACATGTTTCCGACGGCAATATGAAGGATGTCCTTTTTGGAACATTTTCGGGACTTTCCTTGAAATTAACCAATAGCGTTCAAAATCGATATCTGAGGTGCCCAAAGGTGTCGAAACTTGTTTCCGAGGGAAATATTGAGAGATGCCCTTTTTTGGGACATTTCTAGAAATTACCCGATTGCGTTTAAAATCGATATCTGAGGTATCCAGAGGTTTCTAAACATCTTTTCAACTGCAATATTGAAAGGTGTCCTGTTTTGGGACATTTTAGTGACATTCTTTGAAAGTGACTGCTTGCATTCAAAATCGATATCTGAGGTGCAAAACATGGTTTCAACGGCAATATTTAGGTTCTACACTTTAGCCGTGTACTTACTTTACTACGTGCATTACGCCACCCTGCTGATAACAAGATGCGTTCTAAAAACGTACGAGTGCGAAAGAGACAGCATGATTCTAATCCTTTTATTGTTCTAGTGGTGTCCAGTTTGAGTCCAGTAGAGATAAGACATTCGGTCTTCAACCCTTGTTGTTTGTTGGTGTGTGACTTTGTGTGTTTGTTTTAAATTGGACTGTGGATTTTCTTTTGGCGTTGGCTTGCTATACGGACTTTTGGATTTACTTCTGGACTGTTTCATACGATTAACTTGGCGTGACTTTGAGGATTGGACATCGCGGTTGTTCTTACGGTAAGTAACATTTACCAACTATTATTTGTCGTAAAGGTTAACATTGAATATCTATAGGTACATTTTTTTATTCTAGAACAATGTTATGTGGGTTTAACAATTTCACTTTGTTATTTTAGTGTGCAAGATTAATGGATAAAAAATAATTATGAGAATACATCTGTAAGATAACTTTTATACGATATTATAATTATGTCTAAATCAATAAAAAAATATCATATTTCGGGCTCCCTTCGATTTCATTTGATGCTTGTTATGTTTTTATGATTGTTATTGTGAGATAAATGAATAAATAATATCCATAATAACAAGTAAAGTTCAATGTATAAAGCCTTGCCAGTATTACAGTGAATACCGGGGGATATCCCGATACTTACTGTAATACTCGCAAGGCAATAAAAAGAAATCATTCTTTTGGGCAACCTTTGGGCTCCTCAGATATAAATTTTGAACGCAATCGGTTGGTTTCAAGAAATGTCCCAAAACAGGGTATCTCGGAATATTACCGTCGGAAACATGATTCGGAACCTTAGCGTAGGTAAAAAGTCATTTCTCGGTATTGCCGTCAGAAACATGTTTCGAAACCTTTGGGCACCTCAGATATCGATTTTGAACGCAATCGGTTAATTTTAAGAAATGTCCCATAAATGTCCAAAAAAAAAAAGGAAACTACGTCTGTATTGCCGTCGGAAACATGTTACCTACCATGTGAACCTTTGGAAATCTCAGATATCGTTTTAAAGTACCAACGAATAATTTAAAAAAATGTCCCGAAATGGAAGGGACATCTTTCGGGAGCTATGGTCGACATCGATTACGAATATGAACGTAATCGGCCAATTTCGAAAAATGTCCCAAAAAGGGACATCAGTCAATACTGACATCAGGAACACGTTTTCGAACCTCTGGGAACCTCAGATATCGACTTTAAGTCCAGTAAGTAAGTCCCAAAAAAGGACACCTTTGAAAAGTAATCTTAGGGACTATGGTTAATCTAGATTGAGAATTGATTTAATCCGAATTGAGGATTGATGCGTTAATTCCGATTGATTCAATCGGATTGACGCGTCAATCTGAATTGAATCAATTCGAATTGATCAATCCGGATTGATCAATTCGGATTGACGCGTCAATTCGATTGATCAATCCGGATTGATTTAGTTCAGATTGATGCCAACACTGATAGGTAGCTTAGTTTTCCAAATATTTTAACCTCTAGTCGCCCAGAGACCTATAAAAAGGTCTCTGTTCCATTCTAATTTGAACTTTGTATCGAAAAAATAAAATTTCATTTTGCTTGGCAAGGTTTGACGTATGGGCGGCTAGAGGTTAACATAAGGTAAAATGCCTACTAAAACTTGAGTGGAGTTGATGTCACGTGTTACGCCGACGACACGCTCGTGACGGCCAGAGGACCCAGATACCGCGACGCAGCTATGCTTGCGACGGCGGGAGTCGCCCACTGTGTGGCCCGAATCCGGCGTCTGGGGCTAGAAGTGGCGCTAACGAATTGCGAGGCCATTTGTTTCTTCGGCCCGCGAAGAGCGCCTCCAGGCGGCGCAGAAATTATTGTTGGAGGCGTTCCAATTGCTGTCAGGCCGACGTTACTCTACCTCGGCGTCTTGCTTCACAGCAAGTGGAACTTTAAGGCTCACTTTGAGCGCTTAGCACCCAAATTACTGCGCGCAGCGGCGGCCTTTGGGCGTATACTGCCCAACCTGGGAGGGCCCAAGGCCTCATGCCGCCGCTTATACACGGGTGTGTTGCGCTCAATGGCACTTTACGGTGCCCCAGTATGGGCGGACTCCCTCAACAGCCACAACATTGCCCAACTGCGACGACCGCAGAGGGTAATGGCGCTGAGGGTAATCAGAGGATACCGGACAGTGAGTGCGGCAGCCGCGTGCGTGCTGGCCGGTTCTCTGCCCTGGGACCTGGACCTGTACCAGTGGCGCGGAGAGGCGCGAGACCGGGGTGACCCGAAAGCACCTCAGGAGGTGGCGAAGCGGCGCACCGAGCTGCTAAAAGACGCGACGGAGATATGGGTGCAGCGGCTCGAACGCCCGAGGGCTGGCACCCGCACTGTAGAGGCGGTGCGCCCTGTCCTTCGGGACTGGGTTGAAAGACGCTCCGGTGTCCTTACTTTCAGACTAACGCAGGTACTGTCGGGGCATAGCTGCTTCGGCAGCTACCTGCACAAGGTTGCCCAGAGGGAACCGACACCGGAGTGTCACCAATGCGGAGCCGACGTAGACTCGGCCCAACACACACTGGTTGAGTGCCCAGTTTTTGGCGAGGAACGGGAGGAGTTGGTCGCCCAGGTAGGGCAAGACCTTTCGCTGCCAGCCGTAGTTCAGGCCATGCTGGGCAGCGAAAGTGCGTGGGAGACTGTGCTCACGTTCTGCGAGCACGTCATGGGAGACAAGGAGGCGGCCGAGCGCGAACGGGAAGTCCGGGCCGAGGCTGACCCAATGCGCCGGCGCCGCACAGGCCGCAGACGTGCCGCTCACGAGCGGAACCTGCCGCCCTGATGAGAGCCAGCGGGCGGCGGACATGGGGGCGACCCGCCCATGACGGTGGCTCCCGAGATGGTATGCGCAACCTCGTGTTCCGGAAGCGCTTCCACAGAGAAGATCACAAAAAATAATAATAGGGGTATGGATCCTAGTCAGGATAGCCGCTGCGGGGTCGCGGACGCATTGCGCGAGCTTCCCCGTAACCCCGCAACCATAGCGGCGAGAGGACACCATGGGGTTTAGTGGGTAGTGGGGCCTCTTTACAGCCCTGAGTCCCACATAATCGTCCGGGTTTCTCCCAGGCCCGGCGGTATGCGTAGACGCATTCCCCATGTAAAAAAAAAAGGTAAAATGCCTACTTATTTATTCCCGTAAGACCCAAGCCAATTTATGCGCCATTGAGTTTGGAACTTTCTTTTACTTCTTTAAGAGTTCATAACTCGAATTTATTTTGTACTTGTACAGTCAAGGAATTTAAATTCCGACCCATTTCGTACTTTGTCACAGTGACAATCAATATGAAAGCCGCTAGAGACCTCATACGGTTGTCACTGTGACAAAGTACGAAATGGGTCGGAATTTAAATTCCTTGACTGTACAAGTACGCGGGTACGAGGTTAAGACTGTCCACTGTCGCCACAGATAATTTTGTGAATGTAACACAATGGTCCCACTTTCCCCTTTCCTTATTTTGTGTCTCATTTGCATGAATTGTATGTACAAACAGCAACAGTCCTAACTGTACATCTGTGGACCTTATTACAAAAGGCATAAGGTCCACCGATGAAGGGAAGTTAATACAGCCTGCGGCGGTTAATTATTATGGGAAAAGGTTAAATAAATATTTAGTGCCTAGGCTGTTTAACGAAATAGGGTGGTTAAGAGGTAAACCTAGGTTAAGTAAGCCGATCCTTAAAAAGAGATTAAAAACATACCTTTTAGAAAATTAAACTTTGAGACAATGTGAAGACTTGTTAGGCATCTATGCATGTTAGTTTTTTATATTATAATAAGGATTACCTATTGTTTAAGTTACTAATTGTTTTGTTTAGGTGCATGATTTTCATTCGCCAACAAACTGGTTACAGTTTGGCGATATTGTAAATTTTGTTTATGAGCATGTACCTTTATTGTAAATAAATTAAAAAAAAAATGTACAGTTAACAGTGCGGCCGATGGTACATTATTGTGTTGGGCACTGATTACTGGCAATTAGTAGACATTGCGTGTGAAACGTGGACAATAGACCCATTTCACTTTAAAAACAAGATACTTTGTGACTGATTTTAGTAACTACTTAGGTTAGTAACATTTTAGTAGTAGTAGTAAACTCTTTATTGTACAAAAAGACATATTAAAAATAACTTACAATTAGCAAGAAGTACAAAGGCGAACTTATCCCTTTGAGGGATCTCTTCCAGTTAACCTTTGAGTAGATGAGAGGAGAGAGTGAAAAGAGGGTGACAAATGCAGCAAAATGTACAACAAGGTACCAGAAAGATAAAGGATATAAATACATACAAAATTTATAGGATAAACATACACATAATTACACAAAAAGGAATGGGTAAAATACACTAAAAATTGGAAAGAATTAGAACGATATAAAGCAACTATACAATAGAAATATAGACAAATTAATCAGTCAAATCAGATAACCATAGCTTCTTTAAACCTTTTAACCGCCAGCAATTTTTGATCGAGCGAGCTCGTGTCGCCATCGACAGTAACTGTACCACGCAGAGTAAGGTTGGCATAGTTACGGGAGTTATAAATGTGCTGTAAAAACCAAATCAGATCTTTGTCTTATTTATCAGACTGTGGCGAAATGAGCTGGTTATGTAATGTCTTATATATCAGACTCTGGCGGTTAAAGGGTTCCTCGTTAGTAACATTTTGTGTTTCTATTTAAAATGCAAAAAGAGTGTATGAAGGAAAAGTGGAAGTGGGAGTTGGAAGGGGTAGACCTCGGCGGACTTTCTCTGATCAGATCGCGGAAATCCTGAAGAAAGGCCAGGTCAAGAGCACCCTAAACCGGCGAGCGTGTATGAGGAATGTTATGAGTGTTAAGGAAGCGAAAGAGGTATGTCAGGATCGTAAAGATCGCAAGTGGAAATCCGTGGTCTCTGCCTACCCCTCCGGGAAATAGGCGTGATTATATGTATGTATGTCATGTATTTAAAATGCCAGGATCGCACGTACCAAGTAGAGGTTGTGCACAAATCACGCGAGGTATTTTTGGCTACTTTTTGACCCCCCCTCCCCCTCGGTGATATTTGGTGAGGTTTTTGGCTACCTCCCCCCACGCAACCTCACGTGTATTTTTTTGTTTTTTTTTTAATTCGACCTAATTTCAAGATAAATAGTGTTGTATTTAGAAAATATTGTTTATTTTTCTATTTTCGTTAAATACATTCGCTATTTTAAAGTGCAGAGTGAAGATTTATGTTTAACGAAACCGAGAAAAGGTATTTACTCATGTGGTTGGTTTTTTTTCTTAGTTTTGTTTACTGTAGAAAAATACACGCGAGGTTTCCTTATACCCCCCTCCCCCAACGTGATCTATCGTGAGTTTTTCGTGACCCCCCCTCCCCCCATCGCACCTCGCGTGATTTGTGCACGACCCCGTAGAGTGGCGAGACAGTAAAACGAAGTATGAAATTGTTACTCGGCCGAGTAAACATTCCATACTTCGTTTTACTGTCTCGCCACTACTCGGTACGTGTAAGGGCTCGGTTACAAGTGCCGAGTAGAGTGGCGAGACAGTAAAACGAAGTATGAAATTGTTACTCGGCCGAGTAAACATTCCATACTTCGTTTTACTGTCTCGCCACTACTCGGTACGTGTAAGGGCTCGGTTACAAGTGCCGAGTAGAGTGGCGAGACAGTAAAACGAAGTATGAAATTGTTACTCGGCCGAGTAAACATTCCATACTTCGTTTTACTGTCTCGCCACTACTCGGTACGTGTAAGGGCTCGGTTACAAGTGCCGAGTAGAGTGGCGAGACAGTAAAACGAAGTATGAAATTGTTACTCGGCCGAGTAAACATTCCATACTGCGTTTTACTGTCTCGCCACTACTCGGTACGTGTAAGGGCTCGGTTACAAGTGCCGAGTAGAGTGGCGAGACAGTAAAACGAAGTATGAAATTGTTACTCGGCCGAGTAAACATTCCATACTTCGTTTTACTGTCTCGCCACTACTCGGTACGTGTAAGGGCTCGGTTACAAGTGCCGAGTAGAGTGGCGAGACAGTAAAACGAAGTATGAAATTGTTACTCGGCCGAGTAAACATTCCATACTTCGTTTTACTGTCTCGCCACTACTCGGTACGTGTAAGGGCTCGGTTACAAGTGCCGAGTAGAGTGGCGAGACAGTAAAACGAAGTATGAAATTGTTACTCGGCCGAGTAAACATTCCATACTTCGTTTTACTGTCTCGCCACTACTCGGTACGTGTAAGGGCTCGGTTACAAGTGCCGAGTAGAGTGGCGAGACAGTAAAACGAAGTATGAAATTGTTACTCGGCCGAGTAAACATTCCATACTGCGTTTTACTGTCTCGCCACTACTCGGTACGTGTAAGGGCTCGGTTACAAGTGCCGAGTAGAGTGGCGAGACAGTAAAACGAAGTATGAAATTGTTACTCGGCCGAGTAAACATTCCATACTTCGTTTTACTGTCTCGCCACTACTCGGTACGTGTAAGGGCTCGGTTACAAGTGCCGAGTAGAGTGGCGAGACAGTAAAACGAAGTATGAAATTGTTACTCGGCCGAGTAAACATTCCATACTTCGTTTTACTGTCTCGCCACTACTCGGTACGTGTAAGGGCTCGGTTACAAGTGCCGAGTAGAGTGGCGAGACAGTAAAACGAAGTATGAAATTGTTACTCGGCCCGCTCGGCCGAGTAAAAATTCCATACTTCGTTTTAATGTCTCGCCACTCTACTCGGTATGTGTAACCGAACCCTTAGAGTAATTTTGTCCAGATTAGTTTTTTTATTTCTGTATGATTGGCAGTTTTAAAATATACAGGGTGTATAATCAGTCACCCTGTATATTATTAATTTATTATCAGAGACTCGTCCATGTAAAATTTGGTAATTAAGTATAACATTGTACTTAGGTACGTAATATTACCTAGTCTAGTCAGTAGTGATCCTGCCTATGCAGTTAGTGGTTCCGGGTTTGAATCCTAGTTAGGGCATTTATTTGTGTGTTTATGAATGATGTCCCTGAGTTATTTAACTTATTTATTTTATAAAGCGAAACCTGAGTTAAATTTTACATAATCATTAAAAAGTTTAAAATTATACAAATAAAAAGTAAAATCTACACTTAGAAATATTCATAAAATGTCTCTTATTTCAATATTTTCAATGTGCCTCTTGGCATAGGCTTTCAGACCAACTAAACATTAAACATTTTTCTAGCACCAGCACTCATCTGCATGAAGACTCCCAATCCTCAGATGAGAAGATGGACACCGGCTCCGAGTCCCAGCACACACCCAGCTCGCTCTCCGACTATGAAGACCCGGAGACCGCAGACCCCGTTCTCCGCCTGCAAAACCCAGTCAACTTAGAAAATGATAATAAAAACTTAAAAGATAATGATAATTTAATTAATAGTATGAATAACTTAAAGATCTCAATAGAAAATTCAAATAGACCGAAGAATTTAAGTTTAAGTCCAAAATTTAGTTCAACGCTTACATCAACAACGGATCATCCTCTCATGGGCTTAGTGAGTCCCGATGAGAACTATCCGGACTTAATACCAAAGAGAACAGATGAGAAGGACTTGAGTTTATCAAGCATAGAAGATGAAAAGAACGAAACTAACGGCTTTTACAGTCCCGAGCGTAATACCAGTAAAAATAATTTATATTTTAATGATAATTTTACTACTGCCGAAAGCCATATTTTAAGTAACGCTTTAGATGTAACTAGTCCGCCTGACGTTGCGAAGGTTGAGAAGAAGATTCAGAGGAAGGGGGTGGAGAGTAAGGGGGAGGGAGTGAACAGGTTGGAGGTGTTGAGGGTCACTGGGCAGAGTACGCCGAAGAGGAATGAGGAAATTCAAGAGGTCGAAGAGTTTCATTCGGGGGTGAGTGAAATATGATCTTTGACTTTAAACATAGGTTCTCGAGTGGTTGAGATCTGTAAACGGTTTATTTAGCCTTTTTAACCGACTTCTAAAAATGAGGAGGTTCTCAATTCTACGGAATCTTTTTTTAAAAACATCCATTGTCCGATTTTGCACATAAATGGACCATAAATATTTTTTTTTGTTTTAAACTGTGAACCTTTGTCCCATTGTGAGAACCCTGGCGGTGGATAATGGAATTCGATATCCAAGAAATCAGATGGAATTTTTATTTCTTTTTTAATAATTACCACATAAGTAAAAAAATCCCACTACCTATTTTGTTAAAATAAAATATGGATCTGTCATGGCGTACCTAGTACATAATTGTTTTCCAACGTACTTTCTCGGAAATGTTCGTATTTGTCATGCTATTTCAGTCAACCTCAGTACCACAGGGCGGACACGCCATACATCAAAAATCATTTGCGTTTATATGTGTGCGCGGCACGTCTGTACACGCGTCATTGTGTATGTGTGGTTAAATCGGTTTACTGAGAGGACGCCAGAAGTCCGCCAGATTCATGTCGCGGACAGTCGCGGGGCGAGGTAATGCGGGTCGGGGCGGGGCGGTGCGTGGCCGTTCTGTATGATAATACTATTACTTATTCTGTGTCAGTACTTTTGTACGGTTCCCTGAAAATACGATGGAAAATAATTATGCACTACATTTTTAAGACGCGTGTATTAAATTTAAGAGTCCAGCCAGGCCATTATCATTGTTATATCCTTTATTTATTTTTCGTCTCAAGTTAGGTTGTTGTACAAAAGTAAAATACAAAAGCACATAAAAAACAGTAAAAAATACATATAAACACATTATAAAAATGATTGTTATGTTATTATTGCGTATTACCAGGTGGCTGAATGGTGCGAGTCCCCCGCCCACAGGCCGAGACCCAATTTCGACCTGCCCATCGAGTTGAAGACCACCATTAAAGCGCCAAATGTAAGTTCAACCATAAATTACGTAGGAATCATTTGGACATATGAGTCGTTTTTTAGGGTTCCGTACCCAAAGGGTAAAACGGGACCCTATTACTAAGACTTCGCTGTCCGTCCGTCCGTCCGTCCGTCCGTCTGTCACCAGGCTGTATCTCACGAACCGTGATAGCTAGACAGTTGAAATTTTCACAGATGATGTATTTCTGTTGCCGCTATAACAACAAATAGTAAAAACATAATAAAATAAAGATTTAAATGGGGCTCCCATACAACAAACGTGATTTTTGACCAAAGTTAAGCAACGTCGGGAGTGGTCAGTACTTGGATGGGTGACCGTTTTTTTTTTTGCATTATGGTACGGAATCCTTCGTGCGCGAGTCCGACTCGCACTTCCCCGGTTTTTTTCCCTAACCGGTTTTTTTACAAGCTTTTATTTAGTTTCACCTGACCGTTGTATGTTTGTCTGTCTGTCTGTCTGTCTGTCTGTAAGTAATCAAATCTTGCAAGTTAAATTTGATCCACTTCCCGGTTTCCGATTGAGCTGAAATTTTGCATACATACGTAAGTCGAGTGACAATGCAATATTATGGTGTCATCGAGCTGATCTGATGATAGAGACCGCAGGTGGCCATAGGAACTCTGTGATAAAACAACGAAACCTAATTGTGTTTGGGGTTCTTAGAATTGCCTCGATGAGTATTAGTTGCCTGTGGAAAAAAAGTACAGTCGGCGATACAAGCTTGTACCAAAAATGAAATTTTTGCCAAAAACTTATTTACCCTCCTTATCGTGTGAAGGGATCCTAACTAGATAATATTTTGCCAATATCTTGCCTCCTAACCCCCGCGGGGGGTAGCTCTTATGAGGTCTTCTGTAGTGCATATAGTTGGACATAGGGAACACTGCATCATATGTTTTTTTTTACCCTGAAATAGCACTACATTTTTAGTTATTTTATACTCATTACGTAGGACTGAATCATGTGTTTAGTAACAACTTCGTGAAGTAGCGTGACGAATATGTACGAACGTTTCCGAGAAAACACGATGGAAAACAATTATGCACTACATCTGTACCTATAATTTGACGAAAAGAAAATTGACCGTGATGTCCGGGATAATATTTTTAGTATTGTTAATGGCTCCGATCTCATATTGATATAAGCAAAGCGAATAGAGTGTATAGAGAGTTACTGTCATGGTGAATTATGTACAGTCGACTCTCGTTAATTCGAAACTCAAGGGACTTTTAAAATATTACGAATTATCGAGAGTTTGAAATATCAAATAGTTCGACATTTTTGAGAGAAAAAAGATGAAAGTTCGAATTATTGAGTAATAATCAATTATGATTTATTAACTGCTAATTTTATAACAATATCCAAAGGTTAGAGGTACATATTTACATGCACATACATAATGTGAATTAATTATTAGTCTTTGGGAAGAAGTCTGTAATATTAGTTTGCTTCAAAGCACATTGCTGAGACTGATCAATAACATTTTTTTATCAGAAATACCTAGTGCCGGAAATGATTTTACAATAACAAATGCTCGTGCAACGATGAACTTGAATTTGTCTCAAAATGTAGGGTACTTACACTTACCTCTGCAGTCTGATAACTTTGAATTGTCGAGTGTTTGACGCCTATGAGTTCGAATTAACGCGTCGTTTTGTTACGTAGTGATGATTTTTTGTTCGAATTACCAAGTGCTTAAATGTATTGAATTATTTCGAAATATAAAGAGATTTTCTAGGGAACTCATGATAACTTCGAATTATAGAGAGGTTCGAATTATCGCAGATTTGAATTAACGAGAGTCGACTGTAGCTACAGTACATTTACTGCCATCTTTCGACAAAAAATTAACACTGTTAGAACGCCATTTGCGCCATCGCTCGAAAAGATGGCACCACACCTTTGGCCTAGTGTCGAGTAGATGGCGTTAATTTCAATCGTGTGAAGGGATCATAATAAATATATATATATTTAACCAATTAACGCATATCAGTGAAAGAATAAGGATCAAAGACAAATGGCGTTCTAACAGTTTTAATCCTCAGTCGAAACATGGCAGTAAATTTACTGTGACTACATAATTTACTTTGACAATCCGCCTCTATACACTCTAATATTGTCTTTGCTGTGGCTGACGCACCCCCTCAAGACACAGTCTGACTTTAGAATATGCATGTCGGCGGCCGATCGTAAGATCAGGCATATCGTGAAATTCCTAGGCAAATCGTGAAAAGTGAAAATCTTTGACTCGTTCCTACGACTCGACTATTTAAATTTTTTTGACATACGGGGCTCTCTTTGGCGCTCTCACTCTAAATACTTTCCGCTGCCCCCAGGACCTCGACTCCCCCGACGTAGTATCATCATCGCAGGAGGACCGCTCAGCGTACCAGGCGCTCTTGGACCCGTACACGGGCAGCGTGGCCCTGAGACCCACGCCGCAAGCGCGGAGCCCCCCCGCGCAACGCCGCAGGATACAACTGGTATGTTGATACATCTTCTAAATACTTTCCCCTGCCCCTAGGACCTGAACTCCCCCGACGTAGTATCATCGTCGCAGGAGGACCGGTCAGCATACCAGGCCCTCTTGGACCCGTACACGGGCAGCGTGGCCCTGAGACCCACGCCGCAAGCGCGGAGCCCCCCCGCGCAACGCCGCAGGATACAACTGGTATGTTGATACATCTTCTAAATACTTTCCCCTGCCCCTAGGACCTGAACTCCCCCGACGTAGTATCATCGTCGCAGGAGGACCGGTCAGCATACCAGGCCCTCTTGGACCCGTACACGGGCAGCGTGGCCCTGAGACCCACGCCGCAAGCGCGGAGCCCCCCCGCGCAACGCCGCAGGATACAACTGGTATGTTGATACTTCTTCTAAATACTTTCCCCTGCCCCTAGGACCTGGACTCCCCCGACGTAGTATCATCGTCGCAGGAGGACCGGTCAGCGTACCAGGCCCTCTTGGACCCGTACACGGGCAGCGTGGCCCTGAGACCCACGCCGCAAGCGCGGAGCCCCCCCGCGCCACGCCGCAGGATACAACTGGTATGTTGATACTTCTTCTAAATACTTTTCCCTGCCCCTAGGACCTGGACTCCCCCGACGTAGTATCATCATCGCAGGAGGACCGCTCAGCGTACCAGGCCCTCTTGGACCCGTACACGGGCAGCGTGGCCCTGAGACCCACGCCGCAAGCGCGGAGCCCCCCCGCGCAACGCCGCAGGATACAACTGGTATGTTGATACTTCTTCTAAATACTTTTCCCTCCCCCCCAGGACCTCGACTCCCCCGACGTAGTATCATCGTCGCAGGACGACCGGTCAGCATACCAGGCGCTCTTGGACCCGTACACGGGCAGCGTGGCCCTGAGACCCACGCCGCAAGCGCGGAGCCCCCCCGCGCAACGCCGCAGGATACAACTGGTATGTTGATACTTCTTCTAAATACTTTTCCCTCCCCCCCAGGACCTCGACTCCCCCGACGTAGTATCATCGTCGCAGGAGGACCGGTCAGCATACCAGGCGCTCTTGGACCCATACACGGGCAGCGTGGCCCTGAGACCCACGCCGCAAGCGCGGAGCCCCCCCGCGCCACGCCGCAGGATACAACTGGTATGTTGATACTTCTTCTAAATACTTTTCCCTGCCCCTAGGACCTGGACTCCCCCGACGTAGTATCATCGTCGCAGGAGGACCGGTCAGCATACCAGGCGCTCTTGGACCCATACACGGGCAGCGTGGCCCTGAGACCCACGCCGCAAGCGCGGAGCCCCCCCGCGCCACGCCGCAGGATACAACTGGTATGTTGATACTTCTTCTAAATACTTTTCCCTGCCCCTAGGACCTGGACTCCCCCGACGTAGTATCATCATCGCAGGAGGACCGCTCAGCGTACCAGGCCCTCTTGGACCCGTACACGGGCAGCGTGGCCCTGAGACCCACGCCGCAAGCGCGGAGCCCCCCCGCGCAACGCCGCAGGATACAACTGGTATGTTGATACTTCTTCTAAATACTTTTCCCTCCCCCCCAGGACCTCGACTCCCCCGACGTAGTATCATCGTCGCAGGACGACCGGTCAGCATACCAGGCGCTCTTGGACCCGTACACGGGCAGCGTGGCCCTGAGACCCACGCCGCAAGCGCGGAGCCCCCCCGCGCCACGCCGCAGGATACAACTGGTATGTTGATACTTCTTCTAAATACTTTTCCCTGCCCCTAGGACCTGGACTCCCCCGACGTAGTATCATCATCGCAGGAGGACCGCTCAGCATACCAGGCGCTCTTGGACCCGTACACGGGCAGCGTGGCCCTGAGACCCACGCCGCGAGCGCGGAGCCCCCCCGCGCAACGCCGCAGGATACAACTGGTATGTTGATACTTCTTCTAAATACTTTTCCCTCCCCCCCAGGACCTCGACTCCCCCGACGTAGTATCATCGTCGCAGGACGACCGGTCAGCATACCAGGCGCTCTTGGACCCGTACACGGGCAGCGTGGCCCTGAGACCCACGCCGCAAGCGCGGAGCCCCCCCGCGCAACGCCGCAGGATACAACTGGTATGTTGATACTTCTAAGTACTTTCCCCTCCCCCCCCAGGACCTGGACTCCCCCGACGTAGTATCCTCATCGCAGGAGGACCGCTCAGCATACCAGGCGCTCTTGGACCCGTACACGGGCAGCGTGGCCCTGAGACCCACGCCGCAAGCGCGGAGCCCCCCCGCGCAACGCCGCAGGATACAACTGGTATGTTGATACTTCTAAATACTTTTCCCTCCCCCCCAGGACCTCGACTCCCCCGACGTAGTATCATCATCACAGGAGGACCGGTCAGCGTACCAGGCGCTCTTGGACCCGTACACGGGCAGCGTGGCCCTGAGACCCACGCCGCAAGCGCGGAGCCCCCCCGCGCAACGCCGCAGGATACAACTGGTATGTTGATACTTCTTCTAAATACTTTCCCCTCCCCCCCAGGACCTCGACTCCCCCGACGTAGTATCATCGTCGCAGGAGGACCGCTCAGCGTACCAGGCCCTCTTGGACCCGTACACGGGCAGCGTGGCCCTGAGACCCACGCCGCAAGCGCGGAGCCCCCCCGCGCAACGCCGCAGGATACAACTGGTATGTTGATACTTCTTCTAAATACTTTCCCCTCCCCCCCAGGACCTCGACTCCCCCGACGTAGTATCATCATCACAGGAGGACCGGTCAGCGTACCAGGCGCTCTTGGACCCGTACACGGGCAGCGTGGCCCTGAGACCCACGCCGCAAGCGCGGAGCCCCCCCGCGCAACGCCGCAGGATACAACTGGTATGTTGATACTTCTTCTAAATACTTTCCCCTCCCCCCCAGGACCTGGACTCCCCCGACGTAGTATCATCATCGTAGGAGGACCGGTCAGCGTACCAGGCGCTCTTGGACCCCTACACGGGCAGCGTGGCCCTGAGACCCACGCCGCAAGCGCGGAGCCCCCCCGCGCAACGCCGCAGGATACAACTGGTACATTATACAAATGATGAATTATAAATTTTAAATTAAATTAGATTTATTTAAGACCAACAAAGGATCAATTTCGTTAGTGACACATTTTAATCTTACAACTAATGTTAGTAGGTATACACACACAACTTATTGAGTAACTATCTATTACATATATATTTACATAATAATATAATTAATTAATTTAATTTAAGCACATGTGGAGTGCACCACAGTGGTTCAGGTAGGCCCCATCAAACCTATCTGCATACATGGCTAGGATGCTGTTGGTGCTGTTCCTCACTCTGCATAACAATGAAGTGGCTCTTTTGCGCATAATGGCAGCAAAACTGTCCACGCGCGCCTCCGCAAACATTGTTGACGCGCTGCAGTAGCGAGGGAGCCCCATCAGCACCCTAAACGCATTATTATACTGTACGTGCAGGGCACTCTACTGTTTTTGCGTGTAGTTCACCCACAGACTGCTGGTGTAAAAAGATGTACAAAAAGCTCGGAACAACGTAATCTTTACTGCCGGTGAGCTACACGCAAACCTGCGGGCAATTATGTTGATCTTCTTCTTCCTCGCGTTATCCCGGCATTTCGCCACGGCTCATGAGAGCCTGGGGTCCGCTTGACAACTAATCCCATGATTTGACGTAGGCACTAGTTTTTACGAAAGCGGCTGCCATCTGACCTTCCAACCCAGAGGGTAAACTAGGCCTTATTGGGATTAGTCCGGTTTCCTCACGATGTTTTCCTTCACCGAAAAGCGACTGGTAAATATCAAATGATATTTCGTACATAAGTTCCGAAAAACTCATTGGTACGAGCCGGGGTTTGAACCCGCGACCTCCAGATTGCAAGTCGCACGCTCTCACCGCTAGGCCACCAGCGCTTTTTCACCCAGTGGTTCCTAACATTTTCAGTCCGGTAACCCCTATGACTCAAGGCCTGTGCACACCGGCTGCGTGTGCGTGACGTGTACGTGTGCGTGCGGAGTTGTATACAAACCCTTATGAGAGACGGCACACCGCTTGCGTGACGTGTGCGTGTGCGGCTCCAACTTTTTAGCGCACGCGCACGTCACGCACACGCAAGCCGGTGTGGCTCGGCCTTTATATTTCTGGCAGACTTGTTGTTGGTTGACTTGTTGTCTTGTTGTTGTTGTTTGTCTGGTTGACTTGTGTTGTCCTATCTACTAAATAGGTAGATTGGAGTCAGACCAAGACAAGTCTGCAACTTTTTTGATAGCAGAGAGCAAGTGTTATTTTGAACGTTGATCTTCTATAAAAAAAAATTTATAGCCTATACATATACGTCTCACTGCTGGGCACAGGCCTCCTCTCAATCACTAGAGGGTTTGGGCTATAGCCCCCACGCTAGCCCAATGCGGGTTGGGGACTTCACACACACCTTTGAAATTCTTCGCGGATGTATGCAGGTTTCCTCACGATGTTTTCCTTCACCGAAAAGCGACTGGTAAATATCAAATGATATTCCGTACATAAGTTCCGAAAAACTCAATGGTACGAGCCGGGATTTGAACCCGCGACCTCCGGATTGCAAGTCGGCCGTTAAATCCACTCGGCCACCACCGTTTATATTGTCGGCTATTGTCACAATTAAATTGCCAGCTTGGAATCAATACCTAGTGAAGGAAATACGGTTAATATTCTTTTGTTTTGAAATCGAACGAAATAAAAGAAAAGCATCTCTATTCCAATTGAAAATGGTTTAAATTACCTACATTGAAGTACGAGCACACACACACACACTTAAGAACACTCTTAAGATAACAGCCAACAGGAGTGGTCATTTCTCCATACTAACGTATTCGACTGTTTCCTCCGTGGGTTTTGATGCTAGAGCACTGATTTTTTCAACACAGATTAATATTGTCAATATCTGTGTCGGACCGTTTTACTTTTTTTTTTATTTTTGTTTTTTAAGGCGCTAGAGCCCTTCAAAAATGGCCAAAATCGCCTAATTGACTATGCCGTAATGAGAGGCGTAGTATTCAAAACTGATATCAATAATTAGCCAAAAAAGCAAAACGGTCCGACACATATAATTTCATAATCATTTAGATTTCCAAGTTTGGTTAGGATTGGTTAAGTTTTGGAGGAGGAAACAGTCGAGTACGAAACCTCGATTTTTGAGATTTTTACGCGGGATTTTTCGCTTTGTCCTTATCGCACTAGTTTTAGGAGCCGCTTCCGTTAGCGAGACGATATTTACCTAAAATATTTAAAACTCAGCTCCTGTTTCGTCTTAACTGTCCATCGGTGGACCTAATGCCTTTTGTAATAAGGTTGACGAACTGTCAGTTAGCAGTGTACTGTGTACTACGGGTAGGACAGTGGGCCTTAAAAAATTATCATAAAATAATTTTCGTTTAAAATCGATCGGTTGACCTTATAGTGAGTTTTTCTGAAAATATTAAAGGCCTGTGCACACCGGCTGCGTGTGCGTGCGGAGTTGTAGTATACAGATCCTTATGACGAGAGACGGCACACCGCTTGCGTGACGTGTGCGTGTGCGGCTCCAACATTTTAGCGCACGCACATGCGCACGTCACGCACACGCAAGCCGGTGTGTACATGCCTTAACACTGTGTAAGTGCCGCGAAGATACGCCCTTTCGCTTATATGGTTTTTGATATAATATGAAGGTAACAGAGGGGTCCCTTTGATTCCCATAAAGTCTTAAGTTATAATGTGTTGTTTGTGTTTTTGTCATATTATCATTAGTCCTAAAACTGAAACCGTTAACTTTTCAGGATTTTCGTAACGTTATCCTATAGTTAGGTTAGGTTTGTTTTATGGCAATCCTGAAAGTTACACGTTTCTAAGAAAAACAAATTATGACTAACGAAAATTCGGACAAACTATACACTATGACTTATATAACTTTTTGGGAAACAATACAGACCCAGCCGGCCTAGCCAAGGTTACAATCGCTATCGCTTCGACAACGAAAAGCATTATGTCTCTCTATCACTCTTCCATATTAGTGCGACAGTGACAGTTACGTTTCGATCGCTACGGAGCGTAAGCGATCGGCATCTTGGCTACGCGGCCAGGTACAGAACCCTTCATTACGCGTGGTTCGGCACGCACTTGGCCGCTTTTTGTAAATTATAAAACCACGGATTAAAGAGCGACAAAGTATAAAATGTTGATAACACATTAGGTACACAATAGTAACGGTGGGAATTGGAACAATAAGGCGTTATCGAACGCTACCATTGTTCTCAGATATGCGCTACTAATGTCAAACTTACATAATTGTACTGCTTTTTAGGGTTCCGTACCCAAAGGGCAAAACGGGACCTTATCACTAAGGGCCACCCCACATCTAGCGTCCCTCGAGCGTCGGCGTCTGGTCAGCGCTATGGAAAATGACGTCGCTGCGCAGTTGCGTCGACGTTGCGTCGAGCAGCGGCCATAGAATTGTAGACGCCGATGTTCGAAAGACGCCAGATGTGGGGTGGCCCTAAAGGGGCCCACTGATTAACAGTCCGCCGGACGGTATCGGCCTATCAGTTAGAACAAAATTTTGACAGTTCCGAACAACTGACAGGCCGATACCGTCCGGCGGACTGTTAATAGTGTTAATCAGTGGGCCCCTTAAGACTCTGTCTGTCCGTCCGTCTGTCACAAGGCTGTATCTCGTGATCTGTGATAGCTAGACAGCTGAAATTTTCACAGATGATGTATTTCTGTTGCCGCTATAACAACAAATACTAAAAACAGAATAAAATAAAGATTTAAATGGGGCTCCCACACAACAAACGTGATTTTTGACCGAATTTAAGCAACGTCGGGCGGGGTCAGTACTTGGATGGGTGACCGTTTTTATAGATATGGTACGGAAGTACGGAACCCTTCGTGTGCGAGTCCGACTCGCACTTGGCCGGTTTTTTATTAAACTATTTTGGTGGCAAACTTCTTCCTCGCGTTATCCCGGCATTTTTGCCACGGCTCATGGGAACCGGGGTCCGCATGACAACTAATCCCAAGAATTGACGTAGGCACTAGTTTTTACGAAAGCGACTGCTGATCTTCCAATCCAGAGGGGAAACTAGGCCTTAATGGGATTAGTCCGGGTTTCCTGTTTTCCTTCACCGAAAAGCCACTGGTAAATATCAAATGATATTTCGTAGGTACGTAAGTTCCGAGAAACTCATTGGTACAAGTCGGGGTTTGAACTCGCGACCTCCGGATTGCAAATCGCACGCTATTACCGCTAGGTCACCAGCGTTTCGAATATTAATTTAATTAATTTTTAATTTGTCTTTGGTTTGTATTTGTAGTTTCTTTGTATTGTATTTTATTTTGTAGTTTCACAGTGCCTTGGTCTTACTGTAATGCTGTGTTACTTATGTGACTAATAAATAAATAAATAAATGAATAATAAAATATTTCAGTGATATTTTTTTAGAAATAATACCTGACGTAATTGGATGGCATGATAGAAGTTGTAACAAAAATAGTGCGTTTCAGGGCATATTCGGTATCCTCGTGCCGCCCACCATACAAAATTATAGCCAAGGAAATTAGAATCTTGTTGTATTTTCAATTGGGTTCATTTTCATTTGTTCGAAATTTTACGAGACAAATGAAATGCTACATCCTAATGTACATTGGGCGGCACGAGGGTATAGGCCCCGTGCATGAACTATAGGGGGCAGCATAGGAGCCTTCAGATTTTTGGCGCGAGGATTTTTGGCATTCACCCCCCATAAGGGGGAGGCCTATGTTCAGCAGTGGACGTCTTATTTATTTATTTATTTATTTAAACTTTATTACACAAAACATAAAAATAATGTACAAATGGCGAACTTAATGCCTAATGGCATTCTCTACCAGTCAACCATCAGGCCAAACAGAGACATGTAAAAATGGCTGAGATGATGATGATAATGATGAATGTTTGTTTGTTCCAGCCTCCTGATGATGACCAATGCAGTCTGGACAGCTGCAGTGTGCACTCTCTAGAGTCCGAGGAGGAGCCCCCGGAGCCCGAGCCGGAGCCCGGGTACCACACACCGGTCGAACAGGAGCACAGCAAAAGGTAATACATTCATTACATTACAGTGGTATTAACATTCAACAATTCATCATCTTCTTTTGACAACTAATCCCATGATTTGACGTATGCACTAGTTTTTACGAAAGCGACTGCCATCTGACCTTCCAACCCAGAGGGTAAACTAGGCCTTATTGGGATTAGTCCGGTTTCCTCACGATGTTTTCCTTCACGGAAAAGCGACTGGTAAATATCAAATGATATTTCGTAGGTACATAAGTTCCGAAAAACTCATTGGTACGAGCCGGGGTTTGAACCCGCGACCTCCAGATTGCAAGTCGCACGCTCTCACCGCTAGGCCACCCAGCGCTTCGTTCGTCATCTCAACAATTCGCTGAGTATAGGCCTCCCTTCGCGTTCGCCACATCCCGGTCGTGGTTCAGTCCCATCCAGAACTGCCCACCCCCCCCCCCCTCTCCCCCCGATCTTCCGAATGTCGTCCACATCGAATTAGGTTTGTTCTGAAATAATTTATAAATGGCAAAGAGTAGTAAATATTGTCACTTGTCAGTCTTATTTTATGTGTTAAGCTCTTGTCTTTAGAAAATAACCCAATGATTTTGTCTCCAGGTCTACAAATACAGTCAGCTCATGTAGCGCGAGCGAGCCGATACCAGAATACTCGGCCGCCGAAGAGCTGAGGAACGAGCGGTCGTGGCTGAGTGTACCGCGGCCGGGCGGGCCCGTCACCTGCGACATGAAGGTGACTGTACTTTACCCTCAGGTCTACAAACACCGTCGGCTCATGCAGCGCGAGCGAGCCGATACCAGAATACTCGGCCGCCGAAGAGCTGAGGGACGAGCGGTCGTGGCTGAGTGTACCGCGGCCGGGCGGGCCCGTCACCTGCGACATGAAGGTGACTGTACTTTACCCTCAGGTCTACAAACACCGTCGGCTCATGCAGCGCCAGTGAGCCGATACCAGAATACTCGGCCGCCGAAGATGAGGGACGAGCGGTCGTGGCTGAGTGTACCGCGGCCGGGCGGGCCCGTCACCTGCGACATGAAGGTGACTGTACTTTTTATGTTTCATACAACCACGGATTGTATATACAGTCAGCAGCATAAGTTGCTAAATAAATATAAAACTACCTTGACACGCTGTTATTCTCTTCAAATATCAAATATCAACATTTATTCAGCAAATAGGCCACAAGGGCACTTTTACACGTCAACATTGAATTTACATAAAAGCAAAAATAATAACATCAACAATTTTATAAAATAAAACTAACAATTCAATCTAACGTATTACAATTACTAAGAGATGTATATGGTCTCTTAATGTCGAATTACATACAAAATACAGATAAAAAAACACACAAAAAAATCTATAATATCTTATCAATAAAGTCGCGTCAAGATTATTCTGAACACTTAGCCCGCTTAGCAACTTCTGCTGCTGACTGTACCTATAGTCTTGTGTCTTTAGGTATTTAAATAAAAGTAAACAAACAATTTTTACATTTTCGGGTAGTTTAACTATAACTATAGGCCATGGTATGGTGCAATCTTTTCGAGCGATGGCGCCATAACCTTCAGCCTACTCTCGAGTAGATGGCGTTAATATTAATATTTAACAAGTTAACACATATCAGTGAAAGAATAATGATCAAAGTCAAATGGCGTTCTAGCAGTTTTAATCTTCTGTCGAAAGATGGCAGTAAATGTACTGTAGCTACATAATTTACCATGACCCATGACATTAACTGTCTATTTCAAATTCTCAAAATATTACACATTACTTATAGTATGTACTTAACTGAACGAAAAGCAGTTACTGAAACCCGTTAATGTTTGGGTCATACTGAGCAACTTTTACTATGGGACCAATCCCGAAAACGCGGAAAAAATTGGATGTCTCATACATATTGCTGGCCTGATGTTTCCTATGGGAGAGTCAATTTTTTTCCGCGTTTTCGGGGTTGGTCCCATAGTAAAAGTTGCTCAGTATGACCTAAACATTAACGGGTTTGAGTAATTGCTTTTCGTTCAGTTACATACTGTATAAGATTTCCTTATTGAAGTGAAAACTTCTTTAGCGGCGCTGGGCACTTTTTGAGGTGGGGAAAAAATGATAAACTCGAGACAGCGATCACGTGACCGTAACGTTTAGATGGCCACTCATTTAGATGGCATTTAAATCAATAAAGAAAAACTCAATAACATTACATGAAAAAGGTTCTAATCTTGTACAGGTTGAAATACTTGAAATACGAGGATCTCACAGTTACATTCTAACTTTATATCGCTCAAATATAATTCAATAAAGCTACATCTTGATGAAATCGCTAATAAAAGTGAACTCTAGTACTGGTGAATAAAACTCAAAATATCATGACCAAATATATTTAGATGCGAGGTCTGCAAGTGTAACTTTACAATTTCTATTCGAATTTAATAGTAGTTTATGTGACTGCTACATAATGAAAGGCATTAAAATACGAGTGTGGGTTTAAGAAACGAACGAAGTGAGTTTCTTAAAAGGATCACACGAGTGTTTTAATGCCTAATTATGTACAGTTACATACACTACTTTATCTACACACATATTATTACCTTCTATTATATATTCACTAACCTCATATTTCAACCGACATCCATCGTTGCTGTCTGACTTAACTCGCAGATTTGAGAGGTGGCGGCTCCTAAATATCTTTTTATCACTCATTTTACAGGATACTTTTGCTTAAAGTTTGTTTATAAACAACTATCAAATCAATTTTATAACCTAAAACTAATTAAAAGATGAAACTGTAAGTCAAATGGCGGTAAATGAAAACTTTTTTTCACAAATGTCACGCATCCGTAGTTTTTTTTAATTCATAGACAAAAGAATGAAGTCCCTATTCTCATGCCACTCGAGATCAAATGTCGTACGGTTTATATTAAAAAAATATACCGAATTGACGTTTCGTATCGATAATTGTTTTAATATCTATGGATACTAGAATAGACACCCACTTGAGTTTTGACAGCTGTTCCAAATTTAAAATTCATAACCTTACAAAAATCTGTAAAGTTATAACTTTAAAGTACAAATTTTACCTACTACCACAGATAAGAAAGTTCTCATAGTAAAATTGGTTGTGATAATGCTGGTCATTTCCTACGGTTTCTGAATGCATTTTAGAGCAGTAATGATATGTGCGTAGATAAAACAATTAACGCTACAAATTTGAATTTCGAATTTTAAACAAGCTCACTGACCAGCAATTTCGGAACTAAAGTTTTTCAATAGAAAGGAGTCAATTATACATAGTGCTGCAGACATTTTGGACTAGTCATTGAGCCCGTTGTTTTTTTTTATTATTCATTAATATTTAATTGGCAGGTGATCGAGCCATACAAGAGGGTGGTGTCCCACGGTGGCTACGACGCATCGGGCTGCGCTCTGATAGTCTTCAGCGCGTGCCATTTGCCTGACGTCCGCCGGACGGACTACCACTACGTTATGGACAATCTGTTCCTGTAAGTAAAGCGCCATTCATTTATTACCTAAGACGATTTTTGCCAGTTGTTGACCCCCTCCCTTCCCCCTTCTCCCTTGGTTTATGTAAGAAATAATAAGAAAATATTGGCTATATTACGTAAGAATCACCAGGAAAAAAGGAATACAAGTCTGGTTTGTTTTAGTTTTCATTAAAAAAAAAACATTTTTGGAATGGGTATTTGTACCTCTAAAGGTACTGGAGCCCGTTTAAGCTAACTGTGTTTGATAGCATAGCATAGAGTGTGGGTCAGTGTTATTTTAAATTTTAAACGTCATTATTTCATAGAAATTTAACAAAACTTGATCTTACCCTTGTAAAAAAAAAAGATATGTTCGACCTCCTTCTCACCCTAAATCGACTTACGTAAGAAATGGATGGCGCCTAATTAGATTGGGTCGATTTGGCTAATATCAACTTTAAATTGAATTAATAAGGTTGAAATTGTATTGACGCGTGTAAGTACTATGTCTGGAAAAGGGATAATATGATAAATACTTTGCAGGTACGTCATATGGACGCTAGAGCGGCTGGTACCAGATAACTACATCCTGGTATATCTATACGGCAGTGCGGGACCGAGGCGGCTGCCCACCATACACTGGTTGAGGGAATACTACAAGCTGATAGACAGACGGTAAGACAGTATACTGGTACCATAGCGACTGGTACCACATAACTACATCCTGGTATATCTGTACGGCAGTGCGGGACCGAGGCGGCTGCCCACCATACACTGGTTACGGGAATACTACAAGCTGATAGACAGACGGTAAGACAGTATACTGGTACCATAGCGACTGGTACCTGATAACTACATCCTGGTATATCTGTACGGCAGTGCGGGACCGAGGCGGCTGCCCACCGTACACTGGTTGAGGGAATACTACAAGCTGATAGACAGACGGTAAGACAGTATACTGGTACCATCGCGACTGGTACCAGATAACTACATCCTGGTATATCTATACGGCAGTGCGGGACCGAGGCGGCTGCCCACCATACACAGGTTACGGGAATACTACAAGCTGATAGACAGACGGTAAGACAGTATACTGGTACCATAGCGACTGGTACCTGATAACTACATCCTGGTATATCTGTACGGCAGTGCGGGACCGAAGCGGCTGCCCACCATACACTGGTTGAGGGAATACTACAAGCTGATAGACAGACGGTAAGACAGTATACTGGTACCATCGCGACTGATACCAGATAACTACATCCTGGTATATCTATACGGCAGTGCGGGACCGAGGTGGCTGCCCACCATACACAGGTTACGGGAATACTACAAGCTGATAGACAGACGGTAAGACAGTATACTGGTAACATAGCGACTGGTACCAGATAACTACATCCTGGTATATCTATACGGCAGCGCGGGACCGAGGCGGCTGCCTACCATACACTGGTTGAGGGAATACTACAAGCTGATAGACGGACGGTAAGACAGTATACTGGTACCATAGCGACTGGTACCAGATAACTACATCCTGGTATATCTATACGGCAGTGCGGGACCGAGGCGGCTGCCTACCATACCATACACTGGTTGAGAGAATACTACAAGCTGATTGACAGACATTTCTTTGCGGTGGTGGTGGTGCGATGCGTCACCCACAGCAAAGAGAATATTAGAGTGTATAGAGGCGGATTGTCAAAGTGAATTACCTTACCTTACCTTACCTTACACCTACTAGCACTCTATATAAGGAGACGAAAATACTAAATATTTCCCAAACTTATGTATACAACACGTGCATCCTTGTAAGAAAAATCATAAATAAAGATATACATAGCCATATAACGTTCACTAAAAGATCAGAGGTACAAAAAAGGTTGACGCGACAAGCTAATAACATACTCCTTCGTCCACCCAGAACATTATATGGGAAAAAGAATATAATATACGAAGGAGCTCAACTATACAATAAACTACCAAAGGATGTCAAAGATGCCAAGTCAATGACGGTCTTCAAAAGAGCACTAAAACACCACATATTAAATAATAAATCTAGGTAGGCCGTCTGTTTATACGCCAAGTACTTATTATCAATTATTTATTTTCAATATAATCTTATCAAACATCTCTTAAGGCTTTTTCAATAATATTTTACCAATAGATATATACTTACATAATTTTTAAACCACAGTTAACATACTTTGCATAACAAGTTAAACCACCCTATAACTAACCAGTCGTCACACGTAGTAGTTCGGTTTAACTGGACTCAACGCACCGCATAACATATTTGCACCGCGCTTGTTGTTGCCAAGCGCCTTTGTACTTAAGTCGTTTACCGTTTTTGCATGCTACCCTCTCCTATTTAGATTTAAGCAAAATTATTGTTTTCTCAGTAAGTGATTTATGTAAATCTTTTGAGAAATAAATTTCTTAAACCGTAAACCGTGAATTATGTAGCCACTGTAAATTTACTGCCATCTTTCGACAGAACATAAAACTGTTAGAACGCCATTTGCCTTTGATCCTCATTCTTTCACTGATATTATTTTGTGTTAACTTATTAAATATTAATATTAACGCCGTCTACTCGACTATAGGCCAAAGGTGCAATCTTTTCGAGCGAGCCTACTCCCGAGTAGATGGCGTTAACATTAATATTTAACAAGTTGACACATATCGTGAAACGCTGGTGGCCTAGCGGTGAGAGCGTGCGACTTGCAATCTGGAGGTCGCGGGTTCAATCCCCGGCTCGTACCAATGAGTTTTTCGGAACTTGTGTACGAAATATCATTTGATATTTACCAGTCGCTTTTCGGTGAAGGAAAACATCGTGAGGAAACCGGATTAATCCCAATAAGGCCTAGTTTACCCTCTAGGTTGGAAGTCAGATGGGAGTCGCTTTCGTAAAAACTAGTGCCTACGTCAAATCATGGGATTGTTTGTCAAGCGGACCCCAGGCTCTCATGAGCCGTGGCGAAATGCCGGGATAACGCGAGGAAGAAGAAGTTGACACATATCAGTGAAATAATAATTATCAAAGACAAATGGCGTTCTAACAGTTTTAATCGTCTGTCGAAAGATGGCACTAAATGTATACATAATTTACCATGACAGTAACTCTATTTCAAATTCTCTTTGGTATTATTATCAGAGCTCGGCAGGGGTGAGCCGTTTTGACGTCACTTATGTCAAGTGTAAATATTAATATAGATACACCTTAGAAAGAAATATTAAAATAAAACTTTATTAATTATAATTAAAGTAAAATGACAATGCCTTATGTACAAATAAACTTTAATAGTAGCATATGGATGGATATACATATTATTAGAAGAGGTTTACAGTAAACCTCTTCTAATAATATGTATATCCACCGTTTACTAAAAAAGCTTGCTATAAAATTCATTTGTTTTAATGGCGACGTAAAGATCGTAGCAGAAAGGCAGCCTAAATAAAATAATTTCTTTAGTTATTAAATTACACCACATAATATACCATCGAATGACAAGGCATGTCCATGTTATGCAAACTCTGAAAACAGCTCACCCCCGCCGAGCTCTGATTATAATAATAACTCATGTGCCTATTGTCCGTCTGTTTGTCAGGTTACGGAAGAGTTTGAAGCATCTATACCTGGTACATCCCACGTACGGGCTGAAGATCTTTGTGGCGTTCACCAAAGCTTTCGTCAGGTGAGTTCGAGCTGTCAATTTATACATTTACAATCATATAACATGCCACCCTAAACTAAAAATGAATTCTATTCACCTACAAACAGAATTATTCTTAGTATAAGGTTTCAATAACTATAGTTGTTTTTTTTTAGCATTAGATATAATTAAACAATCTTGATGTGTCTTTTAATTGAAAAACACATTTTAAAAATAAGTTACAACAAATATGTAACAATTATGAATCTAATACGTTCATTTATATTCTTCTGCTTTCATAAGTAATAGTTATTGATTTTTAAAAAGCGTTTTTCAATTAAAAGACATGTCAAGATCGCTTACCTTCTTTCAAGTTCTTTCTAATGCAAAAAAAAAAAACGAACTATAAAATGAATTCTGTGTATAGGTGAATAGAATTAATTTTTTGTTTAAAGTGGCCAGTTACTGGCGAATCACCCTAAAACCCTTCATTTTATGACTTTTTCAGCTCAAAATTCTTCCGCAAACTGAGCTACGTGCGCAACCTGGCCGAGCTGATGTCACTCGTGCCAGTCGAGCCCAACGCCATCCCTGAGCTGGTGAAACAGTACGATGCAGGCAAGCGGTAGACTTCGGTACCACCGACCACACTTCACTGTCCATAGGTAAACCTTATTACAATAGGCATAAGGTCCAATGATGGACAGTTGTGTCGCTTAACTTCGCGGGTAAATCCATTCGACCCTCTTAGCAAATAGACTGTATAGAGGCGGATTGTCAAAGTAAATTATGTAGCCACCAGTGGCGGCGCGTCAAACATGTCCATAGGCAAGCCGGAGCTAATTTGGCTTACTTACATATTTTCTTTACAACTCTGCTCAAACGTCCAAAAACAGGTAAGTAGGTGGGAATCGACTTTTATGGACGCGCCGCCACTGGTAGCCACTGTAAATTTACTGCCATCTTTTGACAGAAGATTAAAATTGTTAGAACGCCATTTGGCTGTGATCCTTATTCTTTCACTGATATTGTGTTAACTTGTTATATAGGCCAAGTATGGTGCGATCTTTTCGAGCGATGGCGCCATACCCTTCAGCCTACTCTCGAGTAGATGGCGTTAATATTAATATTTAACAAGCTAACACATATAAGTGAAAGAATAATGATCAAAGTCAAATGGTGTTCTAACAGTTTTAATCTTCTGTCGAAAGATGGCAGTAAATGTACTGTAGCTACATAATTTACCATGACAGTAACTGTCTATTTCAAATTGTCTTAGGAAATATGTACCCTATTACCTTGTCTTAATACCGAAATTGCAAAATCTGACTGTTGGATTTACCCGAGTTTGAAATTAAGCGACTCAGGAGTGTTTCCGTTTGTATTAAGGTAATTTAATAAAATCAGGTCAGGATTTTTCAAATGTACCCCCTTTTTTTAAGATTAGAATTTTTCTAACCTCAAAAGTAGTGGTAATTAACTTTTTCTTTCGAAATGCTAGAGTTCCTAATATGATGTTTGATATTGCGGTACAAATCTGAATAACTATGCACTGAATCATAATGTCTTTTACATAATATGTAAAAGACATTATGATTCAGTGCATAGTTATTCAGATTTAATTTTAGAAGAATAAAGTACTACTTTTGAGGTTATAAAATTTCTAATCTGAAAAAAAAAGACTATATAATAGGTAAATCGCGCAAAAATAGGTATAGGTTTGGAACTTCTGACCTGAGGTATCATTTCGGTTCATAAATATGCACCCCTGGCAATGGCATGTAAATTAATTGTTTATTTTAATTTTGATATTTAATTTCTTCAGACCATTTTTAACTAAAAACAAATCTACATTCGTATATAATTCAGTAGGTACTTAATTTAATTTAATTTGAATGTTTTGTGTTCCGCCAGTGGAGTTCAACCTTGTGTCCATATTATAAAAAGTACATTATATAAACTTGTATTTTTAGTGTAATTGTAACTAGAAACTGTTTAAAATTTCATGTTATGTTAGGTACTTTGTGTGATATCTTAATGTGAAAATGAAAACTATTTTAGTTTGAGCAACTTCAAAGTACAGTAAAGTTATTGATATGTAGCAGAGGTGTTCTTACACAGATTGACTAAGTCCCACAGTAAGCTCAAGAAGGCTTGTGTTGTGGGTACTCAGACAACGATATATATAATATACAAATACTTAAATACATAGAAAACACCCATGACTCAGGAACAAATATCTGTATCATCATACAAATAAATGCCCTTACTGGGATTAGAACCCAGGACCATCGGCTTCGCAGGCAGGGTCACTACCCACTAGGCCAGACCGGTCGTCAAATACATATGTGTGCAGGATTCGGTGGTTTTCCAGGGTCCATTCAATGAATACGTTTATTTATAATGATAGAAAATTAATTTTATTACGTGTGTAAAGTGGCTTTATACAGCTCAAAATTTAAATGTAACGAGTAACGTGTATATCGTGTCGTATATCAAGGCGAATGAACGAGACAAGATGAGCGCGGAGAGGGGCGGTAAGGCAGTTGTCGTCGCAGCGCCGCTAGGTGTCGCTAGTAGGTGCGTGAACAATATGTAACTCCATAGCAAAGACATATGTAACTTCGTATAAGATGAATAAAGTCTAAGGAAAAAAACGTGCCTCGGAAATAAAGAAAAAGTCATTCTCGGATAGATGCCGCACACACCTTTAACCTATGCTCGGCTAGACGGCGTGACGACACCGTTTCATATTTAACAATTTTAACACATAGATATCAGTGAATGAACATGGATCAAAATGATATATAAATAATAAAATCATTTATCCATATAATATACATTTTCTTGATAATTTAATACGTTTTCATTTTGAGTTTTAGTCGTGTGTCGATAGATGGCAGTAAATTTTTCTGTGACTACAAAATTTACTATGACAGGACCCCTCTATATACTATCTATAATTTTTGCCCGTAGTTCGACAGCCGGAATAATTGGCGCTGTATGTTGCCATATGAAGAGTCTCTTTTCAAAAGGACTTATTTTTGTGTGGCGTTCAGAGAGAAATAAGCCTTTTTGAAAAGACTCTTTTTCATATGTTTTGTGATTAATTTATTTGTGTGTGTGTCCACTTATAAAACACATTTTTTTCTTAGAATATACCTCTTCTACTATCAATAACTACGTAACATGGAGAAACGTCTTGCCGTTTTATGCATATATTAATTTAGGTAAAATAATAGTTGATTTGTGCCATTTTTTTCGAATATTAGAAAAAAAACGTGTAATTTCTTAATGTTTACTATCATTTATTTGGAATTTAACGAATCATTCCTAAAAAGTATTATTTTATTATGTAACGAATTTGACATTTATAGTTAATTTTTTTAGCATTAGAAAAAAGGTGAACAATCTTCATGTGTCTTTTTATTGAAAAACACCTTTGAAAAATAAGTCACGGCAAATATGTAACAATTATGTATCATATACGATTATTTACATGCTTCTGCTTTCATAAGTAATAGTTACTGATTATATGTGACGTTCCACGACAAAAGGTACCTTATGGCGGCTGCCGCTTACGTCGCATAGCGCCGCAATAATATTGGAGCGGCGTTAATAATAGCGTAAGTGCCAACCGCCATAAGGTACCTTTTCCCGTGGGACGTCACATATAGAAAGATTAAATAGAAAAGACACGTCAAGATCGCGTAGTCTTTTTGCAATGCTAAAAAATGAACGGTTAAAAAATGGTATTTGACATTCCATATCAGTAAATAACTAAATACGTATATGAATAATAAAATTAATGAAATATAATGAATATTGGATAGTAAAATTATTAAATGGTTTTATGTACTTTTGCAATTGTACAAAAAATCTGAATTAATGATAATTGTATTAAAACTGTATTAAGGTACCATCGGCCGCACTGTTAACTGTACATCGGTGGACCTTACGCCTTTTGTAATAAGGTCCACCGATGTACAGTTAACAGTGTTGCTGTATGTACAGTCGCCATCAGATATATCGGAGCGCCCAAGGTGCTCACAAATATGTGTACACGCCTCTATTGTCAAGGCGTTAGGGTGCGTGTTCAGATATTCTGAACACCTTGGCCGCTCCGATATATCTGATGGCGACTGTACTTGGTTACTATTACTTATTTTTTTATGAAAACATAAAATAGGACCAATTAAAGCAATATTTAATAAATTCATAATAAAACAATGTTTATACTTCACTACATATTAATAATCAAGAAATTATGCTATTCCTTTCTCTGCACTGCGTTAGAAAGAGACACACGCTCTCAGTCTCTAAGAACCTGTAGCGGCCCACCATACGAAAATCAGTGGTATAAGAAAATAATTTAAAATTTATTTGATTTTAAAATCGTATGAAACATAATAAATGGTACCCTGTTCCATTTCATAATTATTTAAATATCATTGGTCATTTGTACAGTCACCTGCAATAATATGTTACACAACGAAGGCCGCATAAATATCTGACACGACCTTATTTGTAGAGCCATAAGAGCGTGCCACATATTTTTTCGGACTTAGAAGAGTAACATACTATTGCAGGAGACTGTACTAATATTAGGACAGTGGGACGCTAGTGATTATTGTACAATAGTTTTGTAAGTTTGTATCTTCCTGCCAATATTATTAGCACGATACTTTCACTAAAACTCTAGGAAATTCGGTGAAATGGGTGGGTCAACTTTTTTTTGTTATTCTGTCAGCCAGGCGACAGTAAGTAGCATAGTTTGTTCACAGTGTAAAAAGTAACAGTGGACCGACGCCTTTGATGTTCGCGTCATGGCACAACTGCCCAAAGATTACAAACATTTCAAATAAAACACGCTAGCCTATGGGTACTATGGTACCGAGCGACTAGTAATGGCGATGTATGCAGCTCGGGTGCGCGCGATATGTTTATTTTGAATACCATAAAACCAGGTGTCTAAGAGTGACCCAGGGGACCGTAACCTTGGCAACATCGAGAAAAAGTTGATCCACCCAAATATAGATATTTTAATATAAAAGACGTACCTGTTATCTGGCCCTTACCTTTAATATAATTAATTAATTCTATAAAATTATTAATTAAGATAATTTTAAGTTACAACTTGGAATCTCTTTACCGAGAATGTCTATTTTACTATAAAAATACCAAACAACTTAAGTTTATTTGTGGCTTTCCATCACAGAAGGGTCGTTATGCTTCAAGAGCAATAAGGACCTTTTTATCTGAAGTTCCACCAGAAATTCTAATAGAATGGTCCTTATTGCACATGAAGCGTAAGGATCCTTGTCTAATGGAAAGCCACATTTTAATAAAAATGTTACTTCTTAGGGATCATCCATTAATTACGTCACACGAATTTCTAGGTTCCCCCCCCCCCCCCCTCCTTGTCACATTTTGCACACCCCCTCCCCACCTGCTGTGACGTCACATTTTAGGCAGTTTTATTTTCAACGAAATCGGCAATACTAACTCGGCATTATTTTTTTAATAAAAAATATTTTTGGTAAAAGAAATATTAGTAATTTTATTATAACACAAAACCAATTAGGAACGAAAATTGCCTACTTCCAAAACCTCATTATTTAAATGTACAGCGAATAAAAAAATATGTATAAATTAATTTTCAGTTACTGATGAATAGTGATGAAGTTAAAATGACGTCACAAAGTTTGTGACTCCCCCCTCCCCCATGTCACAACATGTCACATTTTCTTGACCCCTCCCTCCGCCTAAACGCGTGACGTAATTAATGGATGACCCCTTAGTTTAATCTGATTATTGTTTACACACTAATGTTGTTGAAAAAGTATGTCTCTCCTATTATTACTCATAAATATTTTTATACATTTTCTATTATAAGAATATGCCATAAAACATAATAATTTGTTAGCCATAATAATGTATATCATGAAACGAAATCTATACAGTTGTTCGAATTTCACTGCCGCTTTTTCGGGTTATTCCCACTAGTTACCACCAAGTTGTTACCAGTGGTAACTACTGGGAATTTTTTTCCCACCTTTTACCACTGGTAACTACTGGGAATAAAAATTCCCAGTAGTTACCACCAAAATTTTGTTAGAGTTAAATACTAATAAAAACACTAAATAGTGTAGTATAAATATATAGAGTAATTTAATAAATAATTATAAGTTGATTAGTGTTTTAGTAAACTCCCTTAAAAGTGACCAAAAATATTGAAACAGTTTAACCGGTACTTGTACAAAAACTATGATATATGTACTAAAGGATAATTTTAATAATCCATTTAGATGATTTTTCAAGTGATTTTATTAGGTAATTCAAAATAACTCTATTTATACTATTCATACCTACTGTTTTTATTAGTATTTAACACTAACAAAGTTTTGGTGGTAACTACTGGGAATAATAATTCCCAGTAGTTACCACAAACCCGAGTTGGTGGTAACTACTGGGAATTTTTATTCCCAGTAGTTACCAGTGGTAAAAGGTGGGAAAATAATTCCCAGTAGTTACCACTGGTAAAAACTTGGTGGTAACTAGTGGGAATAACCCGCTTTTACACACTTATATTAACTTCTTCACTTACTCGTCATTATTTATTCTCTGTATCTTTAGGTATTTAAATAAAAGTAAACAAACAATTTGCACATTTTGCGGGCAGTTATAATTATAACATTTATTGGTTAACCGACCAAATAGAAAACCATCTGACTTTAACCTACATCATTTGATCGTGTAATGTTTTCATCTACCCTCAACTGGCTTAAGGAGCCATTTGAGGGTAGATTTTGTTTACTTTTATTTAAATACCTATAGATACAGAGTATAAGTGAACATTTAAAATAAGCACATATAACAACGAAATAGTCATAAATGTAGAGAATGCAAAAAATATGATCTGAATTGTAACTAGTATTATAGAGTTCTGATTTCTGAACCCCTAAAGCAGCGGTCGGCAACCTTTTAGCAGCCAAGGGCCACAGTAGTTAACGGAGGTGACGCGGGCCGTACTTTGTTAATATGTATTACTTTATGAGACATTGTCGTTTGTCACTATTACATACAAAATAGCCAAGGCGGCACTCGGGCCGCAAGTGACAGGTTCACGAGCCGCATGCGGCCCGCGGCATATTCGCTGCCCTAAAATGTAAATTTTATTCGATAGCGTGAAGTGACTCTATCGAATGAAGCGCTATGGAATATAACGCGTATGCATTAAGTGTTATTTTGGATGGGGTGGGGAGACTCCTGACTTCGGGCAAACTCGGCTCCGCTCGGCTCAGCATTGCTCCGAGCAATTATTACTGTTGGCACCACTTGACGTCCCTTTGCGTGCACGACCACAGATAAGATAACTACTTAAATTTTGACAACCCTAAATAGTCGAAAGGGATAGTGCGGTAAGTTAGAAAGGGATATCATGATTCGACCCTGAATCGCTGTCAAACTTCGGTTTTGTAGGAAGTGTCCTTTCTGTACGGTAGTACTATTACTTATTCTGTGGTATGGGAGATTTTGAGTTTCCAAAACGTCTCGCTTGGCGCGCTGTTAAAATCCCATACAAAATGAGACTTAACGCGTACGACACGTCAAGCTATCGAATGTATATCTGTATCTTAAGGTATTTAAATAAAAGTAAACAAAATCTACCCTCAAATGGCTCCTTATGCCAGTTGAGGGTAGATGAAAACATTACACGATCAAATAATGTAGGTTAAAGTCAGGTCGTTCAGTGACTGATCCAGGCGGTTTTGTATTTGGTCGGTTAACCAATAAATGTTATAACTACCCGAAAATTTACAAATTGTTTGTTTACTTTTATTTAAATACCTTTATTTAGATACAGAGTATAGGCAGTAACAAATGTTTAACAACGCCGGGGCCGGATGGTCTAGTGGTCAGGAAGCCTAAAGAGGCCCACTGATTAACAGTCCGCCGGACGGTATCGGGCCTGTCAGTTGTCCGGAACTGTCGAAATTTTGTTCTAACTGACAGGCCGATACCGTCTGGCGGACTGTTAAGGCCGAGCCACACCGGCTTGCGTGTGCGTGACGTGCGCGTGTGCGTGCGCTAAAATGTTGGAGCCGCACACGCACACGTCACGCAAGCGGTGTGCCATCTCTCACAGGGATCTGTATACTACAACTCCGCACGCGCACGTGCACGTTACGCACACGCAGCCGGTGTGCACAGGCCATTAATCAGTGGGCCCCTTAAGCTGAAAACGCCGGTTCGATTCCGGCCTCGACCACCAGAGGGCTTGGTCACATTTTCTTTAGAGCAGCGGTCGGCAACAGGCGGCCCGATGCGGCCCGCGAACCTCTCACTTGCGGCCCGCGAGCCCCCCTGGCTATTTTGTATGTAATATTGTAAAATTTTTTGTATGTAATATTGTCACACATTAACAAAGGGCGGCCCGCGTCAACTTCCTTAACTACTATGTGGCCCTTGGCCAGCGTGGCTCACTCCGCGATTTCGTCGCTTTGCAACAGGTAGCTAAAAGTACATCCGTTCCACACCAATTTTGGTGGCTAGCCATAAGCCGCGCGTGGCGCTGTCGCCACCTAGCGGCCATATCTGTCCTGATCGTAACAGACGCGTTTTGTTAGAGAGTGAGTCTTCTGTACCTAGTACTATTATTTTCACCACACCAGCTCGGAAAGAATTACTTTGCACTTCAAAAAAGAATAGCAAAGTTGCATTTTATCCACATGTGAGGCAAAGTAATCAAATGCAAATTTTGAGTTGTTTTCTTATGTTTGCTGGTAGAATTGACTTTTAAATGATGATTTTGGATGATAAATATTTATTAACATTCATTTGGATTTGATTTGGTTTGATTTTGTTTGATATTTTACATTTAATATTTGCTTCGGGTTGGTGTGGTGAAAAATTTAGTGTTTCACTCGGGGGCAAATTTTGTTTAACCCTCGTGCTTTGAAACCCTCGCAACGCTCAAGATTCCATTTTTCGAACCACTCGCTACGCTCGTGGTTCAATTTTGGAATCTTTCGCTTGCTCGGGTATCAATATTAGTACGAGCGGTTAAACAACAACTTTACCCCCTTGTAAAACAAATAACTATTATTCTGTGCCTTGGCTGCTAAAAGGTTGCCGACCGCTGCTATAGAGTCCCCGAGTCTAGACGGACTCCTCTGTAATCTCATTAGAAGTATTTTTGTACATAATTTAATTTAGCATTTAAACGATTTGTTTGATTTTGTTTTTGTTTTTTTTTTATCCCAGCTACCCACTTATTTTTCCTTTTTTTTTTGAGATTTATAATTATTTTCATAATTTTGGTACAAATGTAAAGGGCTCCACCGATTAAATAAATGTGTCATATTCAAGCAAATGGTACCACATTGTCGCTTGCCATAAGGACGCTCTGACAGGTTATTTGTATAAAGATACAAGCAAATTTATTCTTTACCGGCAAAGTGGTACCTTCTTCTTGAAAACGCCACAAACATGAATATGAGTAGATGATTAGTTTAGTGTTCTTCTATAAAGAGTGAAAGTGGTAGGATTTAGCAGACGATTAAACCGCGTGAGGCCCAATGTGCAATATATTGTACATAGCTGTAAAAGTGCATACCCACATTCATAAAGTGACTGCATTTTGCAGTTAGGTGTACAGTCAAATAAAATTTGAACTTTTCATAAATATTTGAAAATCTAATTAACGAAAATTTTATATGGTAATAAAATAATTAAATGGGATTTTTATTTTTTGATAATTAAGTAGGTGTTTTATAATTTAAATTTTGTTCAGGATCCATTAATTTAAATCTAAGTAGGTACCAATGCAATACATTCACACAAATAAAATATTTTTCTATATCACTTGTAGAACGAAAGTTAGATTTATATATAAGGAATATAGTGTTCAATGTCTATGTATAGTAAATTATGTATGATATATATTATATAATTAATAATTATATTGATATGTACAAATATTATACATTAACAATAGGCCATGTGCGGTAATTATTATGATACCTATCAATATCATTTGGAATATATACTTAAAACATATTATTATAATGCGGAAAAAAATATAAAATCATAATTAACAGAAATTTTAAACATTTTAAAGCTCCCTCACACACAAACTGAAATTATCAAAACGTTCGGGTCTGAATCTCTATGGTCTCGGAGTAATTTCAGATATTGTCTATGGCACCTGTATTTTTGTATTGAAAAATGTATATGGTCACGGAATATGTATGGTGTGCCTAATAGACTACACGCAACTAAATTCACACCTAATGGCCCGCCCGATGGTAAGCGGTAACCGTAGCCCATGGATGCCTGTGACGTCAGTAACAGTGATATTTTACAATTGTCGCACCTGTCACGGTGGTGAAATTGGGGCCTGAATGTCTAGGATTTATAGGGTTTTGACAATCGACCACATTCACCAAAACGAAACCAAAATATAAAAAAAAAATATCATTCTAAGGATGCTCAGTAATAATTTCATTCAGCTCAGTAATAATAATCACAGGTATCATTATGTTTTCTCAAGATATACACCGTGTTCCTACGGAAATATAAAATGTGGTGTATATTTTCTAGGTGATTTTGTATGCATGTAGTTATAACAACTCCTTACTCTTTATATGTACAATAACAGTTGTTAGTGGGTGGCTGAGCTAACGCCAGATATCGTTAGAAATGTCGGTGTGTTCCCATTTGTCCCCGCCGAGCACAGACAGGTATAGACGGTCAAGCAAATCTCGTCAGTAGAAAAAGGCGTGAAATTCAAATTTTCTATGTGAAGATATCCCTTCGCGCTTATTTTTTTAAAATTTGCCGTCTTTTTCTACTGACAAGATTTGCTTGACGAAGTATACTTAGGTGCATTCATATGAATTATTTCCATTCTGTCCATACTATAAATCGCAGCGATTAAACTGTGCAGTCCGATTTGCGCAGTTTTATCTACCGTATGTATGACATATCATTACGATAATCGACAACGATTTGTCATACACACGGTAGATAAAACTGCGCAAATCGGACTGCACAGTTTAATCGCTACGATTTATAGTTACGTGTGTAGCCGGCATTATGTGTACACTTCATAAACATGTGATAAACATTATCATATTTTATGTTTTGGAAGTGAACTTTGTACATGTAAACAATAAGAAATAATGAAAACGAGCACAATAATGTATGTAGTATGGGTAAGTAGAGAAATGCTTTAAATAAAATGTTTAAGAAATTGTGAAAATCTCGTTTTATTACTATCCCTTTTATCCAGTAGTGAGTATTATATTCTTTGCTGCTAACTTAGAGGATAACCAATGGAGACGCCATGTCTATAATTTTCGGTACAAAATAGTCTGCCGTTTTTTGCGGGGGAGGGGCACATCAAATGTATACGTAACGTCAACATAGCCATGTCAGATAAACGTCAGTCCATACATGTGTTTGACATGTCGTTGACCATTGGCCGCCTTTTTTCGACAGAGGGGCACGCCTGTTAATGACCACTCCGTTGGTAATATTCTCTAAGAACTTAGCAGACACTTTTATGTTTGAGCTGATGGCCAAATTCCCAATGCTCCTCCCTAATAAAAAAAAAAGGCTAACTTCAAAGTGACAGACTGTAGCTGTCACATATCGCGTTCAATTTATTGACCAAAAATGTTGCGTATTCTAATTAATTGTAAATAATAAACTGAATTTATACTTCTCTAGTTTTATTATTAGACACGATTTATAGTGCAATAGTGAGAAATGTCTGTAGCCATCGAACCGGAGGGCTACTGTACCGAACACAGGTTTGTTTTTATGATCTTTGTATTTTTTTATTATACCTTGAATAACCTATTGGAACTAGTATCTTATTCAAAGACATGTGGTAATCAATGTAATCATAGAGAGTAAAAAGGTATTGCAATCAAATAAGAAATATAAAATACCAGCAATACGAACAATAACATAAAAGTTAGGTTAACTTTAATATGTATTATTGTTTCTTTTGCTAGTACATATTTAAAATAACGTCACAAATTTATTATGAGGCATCAGGCATTTAACACATTCATTGCCACCCAGCCAAACAAGTCGCCAGGCCACAACAATTTCGTCCGGCCTGGGAACGAAATCATAAAATACACAATAGTCGGGTTTTTGGCAGTGAATGTGTTAAGGTGCATTGCTGTGAGGTAAGTTTACTATGTGTAATAAATGTGAAATTCCAAGTTCACTATGTGTAATAAATGTGAAAGATTGTAAAGTGTTTTATTTTATGTGATATATTATCAAGAACTTGTGCAATAAGCCTATAAAACTGTTACAGTTGTACCTGCGGCCCTCCCCCAAAGCGCCGTCGCGTACGCAGAGTGACTATTCTAGACTTGCTGAACGTGGACCTGGTCCGGAGCGCCATATTTGACTATGTGCCTTTGGGGGACCTGCTGCGCTCCGAGCTAGTCTGCCAACGGTGGCGGAGCGCTGTACAGCATTATTTGAGAGGTAATATGCGATGTAAAACTTGTAGCCAATTTGAAGTGGGATCTGTATAATAATCCAATGTTATTATGGAATAATATTAACATGAATAATTTGCTCTGATAATTAAATTAAGATTAATTATAGGAGCTTGTTGCTAGGCTTATATGAATAGGGGTTGTGCACAAATCATTGTGCATAACAACAAGTAGGTACTAAAATATACAGAACTCTCGGTGGGCGAGACTGACTCGCACTTGGGACTCGCACTTGGCCAGTCAAATAACACGATTGGATTTGTTATATTGTTTCGAGTCTGTCTGTCCGTTCTATAAGAAATATTGTAACTCCGAAACTTTTGGATCAAAAATTGTGAAAAAAATACACAAAATAGTTCTTTACCTATAGATGTCAGGAGAATCTATTAGAAATGTGCAGTCAAGCGTGAGTTGGACTTAAAGTAGGGAACCCTTGGAACGCGAGTCTGACTCGCACTTGACCGGTTTTTTTTTAATTATGCAGGCGCCCGCCGCATCCGCTCCAAGCTGCACATCACGTCCCCCTGGCACCCGCCGCCCCCCCGCCTGTGCCGCTGCCAGCGCCTCCTCCCCCTCGACGAGAGCCGCGACTCCTGGTACTGCTCCTCGCTGTACACGTGGGGCGCGGCCGTGGAGGCGGCGCCCTGCACCGCCGCGAGCTTCGAGGAGGTTGTGGGACACTGCCCCAATATACGGGAGCTTACGGTGAGTTATAAATCCCTCCATCTCTTCAAGGCGGTCGGTCCGGATGGGATCTTCCGCGCTCTCCCGCAGTGGGGTTAGGGTTGCCAGATCGAAAGGCGCTATTATCGGGAAAAATATCAATTTTTCGGGATTTTGGGACTTGAGTCGGGAAAAAAATACTTTCAAATTAAAGTAATTTTATTAAAAACAACAATATTTTACATCATTGGCACTACGTTAGCTACGCGCTCGACGCCGGTCGTTCGCTCGCTCGACGACAGTTCGGAACATGAAATTATTATTCTATAACGTGAAGCTGTTTTTCGGGACAATTTTCACTTCGTCGGGAATCGGGAACACGTGCTAAAAATCGGGAGAATCCCGCCAAATCCCGGCCATCTGGCAACCCTAAGTGGGGTCTAGCGGCTCGATTCTGTCGATCTCTACTAGACCTCAACAAGTTACGATATGGATAATTTAAAGATATTGGTAAGATAGATATGTCAAATTTGACGTTTCCGCGATTCTGGAGGCCCTCTTGAACGATTTCGACAAGTTATGACTTAGATATCCAAGTCACATCTAGTCGATATCTAATGTAAATCTAGTTGATCTCTATATCGTTTCTAGATCTTGTGATTATCTCGTTTCCCGAATACGCGTGTAGGACTCATCTAGGAAACCCTGACCGACATCATGGAAGCCCGTCTAGCCTGGGGGCACGGGCCGTGAATGTGATATTCCTCACGATGTTTTCCTTCACCGAAGCCCGACTGGAAAATATCAAATGATATTTATTTCGTACATAAGTTCAGAATAACTCATTGGTACGAGCCTGAGTTTGAACCCGCGACCTCCAGGTTGAAAGTCGCACGCTCTTACCGCTAGGCCACCAGCGCTCTAATACTAAGTCTTCTTCTTCTTTATATTTAAAACCTGTGCTATACACACGTGTGTGTGTATGTGTGTGTGTACACGACCCGAATCATTTTTTTAATTCTTCTACCGTAGACTAGGAATCCTCTAGACCGAGTTTAGAGCAATTATTTCATGCAACCGATGATGCCAAAAATGCGGGGGTGAGCGAAGTCCCGTGCCGTGATTGGTCCGTTCAAAGACACGGACGTCACACAAAGACACTTTCGACTCGAACATGGAGTAAAATTACCGTATGCATGGCAGAGGGTGTAGCGCGACTATGCTCAGTCTGGAGGATGTTTTGTCTGTGTCTTCGACTAACCTTTTCTTCTTAAACTAAATACAACTACTTAAATGGATCGTTCTATTTCAGTTTTACGGATTTCCAGACCGGGAAGTAGTGAAAGACAGCGTTGATATCGGAAGGCTACGGAACCTGAAACGGGTCGCATTCAGGAATCTCATCATGGAGGATGAGGACAGGGAACAGGTGATTATTTAACCCGAACCTGTAGCTTTAATCACCTTACATTACGCCGCCACAAAGTGTTGGAATAATCTGTTAACACCTATAAGAAATTATACGTCGACAGCAACTTTTAAAAGTAAGATTAAAAAGTATTTGATTGAACTTCAAACTTCCAACACATAGCCTGACATACGATGCCAGATGTTATTCGTATTGATTTTTTTTTGTAACTGTTAAAAAAATATTTAAATAACAAGACTTATGAACTATTATTACCTACTTTAACTAGAGATGTTATCTTTGTAGTTCTTTTTTTGTTTTATGCTTTGGATGTACATACAAGCAAATTTCCATTAACCCGTATAAATGTCAATGTGGTTCAGTGAAGGGGACGGACTGAAAATCAGCGCTGCGCAGGCAATTTCTAATGAAATGACTGACGCGGCGTATGCTGAGCCCGTTCTTTTTGCCGCAATTTTTTTTTAAATCTTTTTACATTATGTAACCAGTATGCTTTTTGTGTTGCAATAAATGGCCACCAGCGCTATTATTGATCACCGGTCTGGCCTAGTGAGTAGTGACCCTACCTGTGATGGCCCTGGGTTCGAATCCCGGTAAGGGCATTTATTTGTGTGATGAACACAGATATTTATTCCTGAGTCACGGGTGTTTGTGTGGGTGTATATTTTCCTGAGTCATGGGTGGTGTTTCTATGTATATAAGTATGTATGTATTTATCTACAGGGTGTTTGGTACATCGTTTGCCAAATTAAAACGGTAGATAGGTTGAGTCATTAGCTATCTTCTCAGGCCTGGAAATTTTTAATTTGGCGTAAAAAAAAATTTCACTTACAGTACCGGTCAAAAGTTTAAGTTCACTCTGCGAAATAAGGTTATCATATTTAATTATGTTCAAATATAGAATATGTTTTGAATTTCAAACGTTTAATTGTTTCCACGACTACCAAATAACAATAAAAATACCTCTTGGAGGAATCGTTTTATGTTATTCGGAAAATTTGATCCATTTAATATTTTTGTTCCGTATTTCCTATGAGATTTCGTGAAGTTAGAAATCATTTAAAATGGGTCGCAAAGCCGATTTTAGTGTCGAAACTCGTGCTGTTATTGTAACTCTGTCAAATGAGGGCTACACGACGCGGAAAATCGCTGAAAAAATGAAGGTTTCTCAAACCGCTGTCGTGAGTACTTTGAAACGAAAACGAAAAACCGGTCTTAATTGCAGTCGATCTCGATCAGGTAGGCCAAAAATCACGTCTAAAAGCGAAGACCAATTTATTTGCGTGCAGAGCAAACGCCAACGTACTCTAACTGCTCCAGAAATTTGCGAAGAACTCAACGCCACCCGAGAACAGCGAGTATCGGTTTCGACAGTGCAACGGCGTCTGCGAAACTATGGTCTAAAAGGTCGTATTGCTGCCAAAAAACCCTTGTTACGTAGTCAGAATAAAGTTAAGAGGTTGAAATGGGCCCAGAAACACAAAAACTGGACGTCTGAACAGTGGTCTAAAGTTTTATTTTCTGACGAATCGAAGTTTGAAATTTTTGGAGGGAGACGTCGTCAATATGTTCGACGACAAGTAGGCGAACGAATGATAAAGCAATGCGTGATGCCAACAGTGAAGCACGGTGGAGGATCAGTTATGGTCTGGGGATGCTTTGCGGGTGATAAAGTTGGTGATCTCGTGAGAGTCAATGGCATAATGGATAAGAAAATGTATCATAACATTTTGCAACGTCACGCTTTTCCATCTGGAAAACGGATTGTAGGCAGAGGTTTTGTTTTCCAACAAGACAACGATCCCAAGCATACGTCGAAGTTGTGCAAAAACTACATTTCATCCAAAGAGAACCAAAAAGAATTAAAATATATGGATTGGCCTCCTCAATCGCCCGACCTCAATCCGATTGAGTTGTTATGGGATGAATTGGACAGGAGTGTGAGAAAAATGCGGCCAACTAATAAAGAACAGCTTTGGGAATACCTATACATTTGTTGGAATAAAATTTCGACATCAACACTGCAAAAACTAATTACGCGAATGCCGAAAGTGTGTATGGCAGCATTGAAAGCAAAAGGCGGATATTTTGAAGAGTCTAAAGTTGGCAAAAACTGATCTTTTTTATTTAATTGTGGTTTTAAATTAGAGAATTACCTTTAATTTATTATGTAACAAAAGATTATTAAATACTTTTATTAGTACATTGTGTTATAGCTTCATTTAACCGAATTTACAGAGTGAACTTAAACTTTTGACCGGTACTGTATATGCCAGATTTACGTAAATTTCAAATTTTTGCTTGCATAGTAGTAAAAATAAACATGGCCAATTTTGTTTTTCTAGGCATGAGTAGATAGCAAACTCAACCTATCTGCCGTTTTAATTTGGCAAACGATGTACCAAACACCCTGTATATTAGTATGAATATCGTCACCTAGCACCCATAGTACAATTTGATCTGTATAAGATGTCCCCTAATATTTATTTATTTATCAATAATTTCCCGCCACTTGTCTCTGTCTAATGCACACTCCCGCCACTCCACACAGAATGTATCTAGGTTGTCCCGCCATCTCCGGGAAAGAGGGGAGGCCTTTGCCCAGCAGTGGGACACACTAATAGGCTAATTAAAAAAAAATCAATAATTATGATTTTTATTTCAGGTCACCGATGAAGACGTCACTATACTCCTCGAAAGCAATAAAATCGACGAACTGACCATAATAGGAAACGACCAAATTACGGGCAGTTTCCTAAAACACCTAAAAACTAATCTAACATCACTGCGACTCAGAAACTGTCCAAATTTAGACTATAAACATCTCCTTTCGGTATTAGATAGTTTAAAAGATGTAACTGTATTAGATTTATCAAGAAATTCCGCAGATATTTTAAAGAATGTCCACCTACTATTAGATGGGATGCCAAAATTGGAACATTTGGAGTTGTGCGGTTATGAGAAGGTAATAGTAATTTAAATTTTCTTATGTTTATTCTAGAGATGCAACGGATAGTTGTTTGGCCGGATACCGGATATTCGGCCTGACCATCGGCCTTAGCGGCTCATTTCTAGGTTCGAAATGAGTGCGCGTGCAAGCTAGTGGAATGTTTCAATTGTTTTAAAATAATAAACAAGTACGATTATGACCATGATTGTTTCTTAAATCCAAATTAGTTTACTCCGAAATCAAGCACTATTACTATCCGGTATCCGGCCGGATAGTAAGTTACTATCCGGTATCCAGCCGGATAGTAGGTTACTATCCGGTATCCGGCCGGATATTAAAATCATGGCCAGATAGGCCGGATACCGGATAGTAACCGAATATCCGGTGCATCTCTAGTTTATTCATTCAATTAGACATGTCAAAAATTAGAACATTATAAATACAATAATTAAAAACCGGGCAAGTGCGAGTCGGACTCGCGCACGAAGGGTTCCGTACCATAATGCAAAAAAAAAATGCAAAAAAAAACGGTCACCTATCCAAGTACTGACCCCGCCCGACGTTGCTTAACTTTGGTCAAAAATCACGTTTGTTGTATGGGAGCCCCACTTAAATCTTGATTTTATTCTGTTTTTAGTTTTTGTTGTTATAGCGGCAACAGAAATACATCATCTGTGAAAATTTCAACTGTCTAGCTATCACGGTTCGTGAGATACAGCCTGGTGACAGACAGACGGACGGACGGACGGACGGACAGCGAAGTCTTAGTAATAGGGTCCCGTTTTACCCTTTGGGTACGGAACCCTAAAAAACGCACAGATTTAAATCCACTAAAATAATCCTAGGCTTTGACGACGGGGCAGCCCTACTGCAGCCCTAGCCCACCACTACCAACGAACTCTCTTCATACAGGGTGATTTCGGGGTCGTGGAGCAAGAGAGCCAGACATCATACAGAATCCAAAGATGAGCCTAATGATGTTGTTAATTATTGTTTATCACCAATAATGATGATTATTTTCCAGATGACAAGTAGGAAAAAACATTTTTGCATACAATCTGGTCACCCTACTCAATGTGACGTCTTGTCGCTTTCCATACAGCGTATGTCAAAAGTCATAGGGTGACCATAATTACTTAGTATAACATTAATTTTACTTGAAAAATAAGAATAATTAAAGTAATTATCTTTTAATCAAATACTACCATCAGTCATCAGTCAGAAAAAGTGGTTCTGGATCACGACCCAAAAATCACCCTGTATATGTATTTTTATTTCCTTGTTTTCAGTTTAAATCACTTTAAATAAACTTGTCGTTGCTTTAAAAAAATCACATACTTACCTATAGCTATTATGCTGTTAGCCAAAATTAATACAAATACAATAATATATCTAAAAATTATATAAAAAATTATCTAATAAAAACTGGCCCACATAAAAATAATAAATGTATCAGCATTTATTAAAAACCCAGTATTTTAAATTGTATTTTTTTTCTTATTTACTCTTAATGCATGTTAATTATAAGATGTGTCCCGCCGAGTTTGTTGCCGGTCCCATATTGGGATACCCTCCTCCAATTGAGGGGGTACGTTTCCGTGAAAATACGATGGAAAACAATTAAGCAGTATGCACTACATTTTTACTTGAATAATAAAACTATCTATCTCTTAAGGTGGAGTTGGACGGGCAGTTGAAATCGCATGTACGGTTGGAGCACTTGAAGCATCTGAATTTGAGGAGGAACAGAAATGTGAACGACGATTGGTTGGAAACTATAGCGAGGGGGCATAAACTGATTACGTTTGATGTGTCGTATTGTAAAGGTAAGTTTGTATATTTTATAACTTATAACTTCGTTGTTCAAGGCATTAAAATTCACAAAACTTAACATTTTTAAGGTCTGAAACTTGATCACTCGATTTTTCGGTGCTTATAACTTGAAAAAAAAAATCTTGGTTTGGTACTTCAGATTGTATTGAATTACGTACTTAATTGTAGGTATTATTAACAAAAAAATAAGGATAAATTCCTTGTTAGCTACAATATTCCTTTCTTAGGCCTTATAATAGTTATAATCGACCGATCTCAATCGTCCTCCTCCTCCTCCTCCTCCTCCTCCTCCCCCTCCTCCTCTTCCTCTTGGACCTTATTAGTCTTATTACATATACAAGGTGGCTAAAAAATAACTGCATTTTCGTTGCCAGGGAGGTTTTGGGATTATACTGAGCAACTTTTACTATGGGACCGACCCCGAAATCGCGAAAAAAAATTTGGCTGTTTCATACATTTTGGCTGCTCCATATTCTATGGGAGGGTAAATTTTTTTTCGCGATTTTGGGGTTGGTCCCACAGTAAAAGTTGTTCAGTATAATCCTAAAACCTCCCTGTTAAGGGGAATGCAGTTATTTTTTAGTCACCGAGTAGGTATACAAATTGATTCAAGAATTGTATAGACCTACACAAACGGGAAAAATACAAGCGTAAATTAAGAACATCAGGGGCTTAGTAAACACTCGTAAATTAATAAATGTAGGTCGTCCATTTTGGGACTAATTATTGTTTTTTGTGTTTAAATCAGTTATGGTACAGTGAACTGCGAAATTGCATGGACAAATTATGTATGAATTCATGGCGACATGGCACCGTGTCACTTTTGCGGCTGATCGTACAAGAACACTTGTAATATTATCGCCACCTTTGTATGTTTGTTCACGATAAATTCAAAAACTACTGAACGGGTTTTAATGCGGTTTTCACCTATCAATAGAGTGATTCTTGAGGAAGGTTTAGGTGTGTAATTTGTTAACCCGTGCAAAGTCGGGGCGGGTCGCTTGTTTTAACCCCTTACTGCATGTAATAAAAATTTGTTTAAGTTTGAACTTTAATAGCTGTCAATAAATAGTGAATAGATACAGGCGTTACTTTGCGGAAATCCATATAAATTGAAACCAAAATATTACTTTGCTAATCCGCGTAAAAGATAACGTGCTAGTCAATCAGTGCTAACCCGTTATACTTAGATAGGTACTTGCGTATTTTTTACATGCAATTAATGTTCCCACCCTCCCACCGCAAAAATAAATACGCAAATAAATATCATAAACCACCACCAAAAGAACAATACTCGACACGTGTGCGGGTTAGCACTGATTGACTAGCACGTTATCTTTTACGCGGATTAGCAAAGTAATATTTTGGTTTTAATTAATGCTGTCAATAAAGTTGAATGTCATGTCCGCCATATATGGCGTTAAAATTAAGGGGTTAAAATTAAAATGACTTACGAAATGTCTTTAATTCTAGGTGTGACTATGACGGGCTTGACAGAAGTGTGTGAGTCGTCGAAATCGATGAGCGAGCTCGCGATAGCCGACAACGACGACGTGTCAGACGAGGACGTCGAGACCATCATACGGCTCCTTCCCTTCCTTACGGTGAGATACCTACTGTTTTGTAAAGAAAAAACCGGACAAGTGCGAGTCGGACTCGACCACCGAGGGTTCCGTACAAATTTAACTTTTTTTGCAGATTTTTACCGGGGCTAAATTTTTCTTTTTTTTTCGCCCCACCTAGATCTAGCTTAACCCTTACAGGACTATACAGGTTGGCCAAAAATTAAGGGTATTGCCGTTGCCAGGCTTTGGGATTAAACTATGGGACTAACTCCGAAATCGCGAAAAAAAAGCCCTCCCGTAAAAAATTTACCAAAATGTATTAAACAGCCATTTTTTTTCGCGATTTCGGGGTTGGTCCTATAGTAAAAGTTGCTCAGGATAATCCCAAAACCTCCCTGGCCGTTGCCAGGGAGGTTTTGCAGATGCAGAACATTACAGGTTGGCCAAAAAATAAGTTCATTTCCGCGGTTTCGTCGCTGTGCTACAGGTAGCTAAAAGTACATCCGTTCGGCCTCAATTTTGGGGTTTGCCATAAGCCGCGCGTGGCGCTGTCGCCATCCAGCGACCATATCTGTGCTGATCGTAACAGACGCGTTTTGTTAGAGAGTGAGTGTTCTGTACCTAGTACTATTATTTATTCGGTGCTATGGGAGCGTCCATATTTTTCAATTCAATTGGGTAGGTAAAGTTTTTTGAAGATAGGCAAATTATATTTTTTCCCGATAGTATTCATTATAGCGATCACGGAAATGCAGCTCTTTTATTTTTATATTATTTTATTGATTAAATATAATTTTTTAAATGATCGATATGACGTTTGTGAAGTGAAATGGCAGATTCGAGTAATTAATTCCTTTGCCGTAGTAAATGGGACGAGATAGAAAAAAAATCGATGTCAACTGTCAGTGTCATTCTTGGAAAATAACTTGCAAATTATTTGAAAATAATGGTCGGACGAAACATTTGTGTTTTCTTGTAATTGGATGTCGGTGTGATTTCTAGAATAAGTATTTTTAACGTCCCTAGCACGCTCAACACGGATATTTTGATAATGATAACGATTGCTTTCGACTACTTGGCACTGCTTCTTGGAGAACATTTTCATTAACGCCTTCACCACGACTCTTGGACTGCTACACGAGTCATTTTGGATCTCAGTATCAACACAATAGATGGAGACGATCCCGGAAACGTTCGAATGGAAATAGAATATTACAGAGATGAACTCAAAAGTGCGTCGTACCGTCTTGTAGGAAGTACAGACGTTACTTTCCAAATTCAGCGTATTTGAGCACACCAAAGTCTTTAACAGCGATTCGGTGCCAAACTTTGAAGATATATTGGCCAAAATGGTAACTTATACGTTTGTGAGGACTATATAAACGTGATTGTTGTATTATACATACATGATGATTAAGATTGTAATAGTCTTATAACTAGGTCGTTATTGGCTATTATATATGGGCTCGGCAAGGTGTTCACAATATCTGAACACGCACGCCCTGATAATAGAGGCGTGTTCAGATATTTATGAGCACCCTAGCTGCACCAATATATCTGATGGCGACTGTACTTTAGAAAACTTATAATATAAATCCAAAATAATATAATATAAATCCAGTAAATTCCGTTTCGTTTTATTTTATAAATCCACAAATTATTATCCTTAAGCATTAACATTACAACAGTATATAGGATCACGCTGTGTGGCGTGCCCTTGAAGAGAGTTGAAAGGTTCAAATATGGTCAATATGGATAAGTATGTCTGTAGGGTAAATGTGCTTCACGTTGGGGCCTGTTTACATATTGATTAGTGTTGATTGCGGGTTTAATACATTTGCCACTATACACAAGTAGCAAGTGTATCAACTCGCAAAAATACTACATTTTTGCTTCCATTGAGGTATACATAGTAAGCACTATTCTCAAATTATGTGAGGAAATAAAACAAATTCAATTTAGTAAAGCGTATTTAATAGGGGTAAAGTGACGCGAATACAATTAAAAAAACAACGCATATTCTTAGTTTATATTAAATGTAGATGGCTTTTTAGTTTTCACTTGGTTACAGAAATACGCTAAAAACCATTTTCAGAATAGGTGTTTCTTGCGTTTTGGCTGTCCTTCTTGTGTCCTTCCACAGCATGAGCATGTCGTAAGTCCTGTTGTATTTGTCCCTGGACTTAGCAGGAAGCTAGTTATTCATTATTAAGTTTGTTTCTGCTTTCAAATGAGGCGGTGTGCCGTCTATTCCAGGTCGTTTTCGTCACTTGAACTCATTTTGTTTATTACGAGTATTAAAATAACAAGCGGTAACTTATTGAGTATTGCACAACGAATAAACTTTGCCGCCTTTTATTTGCATATTTTTTAAAATTATATTACCATAGATACTAAGCATACGGTACGCGCATGCGTCAATCCGGGCGCACCGCGCAGCGCCCTTTCGCGGTGCTAAAGCGGTATCCAGACGGGACTGATAAAATCGGTCGATTTGATCAGAAATGAAATTGGCGTCAATCTCCAATTTTAGATTTATGGTGATATTAGAGACATTTAAATTGAAAAAATGCCCCATAACGAAAATACTAGGCTCACAAATTGGTGTTCTTGTGTCCGCACCTCATTTTATCGGTCATTATCGGCGGTTGAATTCGGCGAGCCAAATTGGCGTTTGCGTCCGCACGTCCCGATTCGATCGGGCAATTTAATCAGATTGGCGAAAAATTGACTAATCTGGATACGCCTTAAGCAACATCGAGTTCACGATAATTTGACATATAATAATAATAGATTTTTAGCATAAGTTGCATTTCATAAAACTTAACCCAAATCATTTGTACATTTTCAAGTCAAAGATAAAGACATGTTGGTTTTAAAATTTTAATAAGTATAGACCATAACATTGTCATGATCTTGTAACATTGTTAAAATAAGAGAGTCTCCCATTTTCATTTTATTGCATTTTTTATAAAATGTCTTTAGATTCTCGGGATATCTTGGTCCTAATTCGATTGCTCTTTTTTATGGAAATAATTATATCCTTCAGATTCACAGGATGCTCGAGGCTCAGCCGAATAACACTGCAAGGAAGTATGTCATGGCTCAATGGTTCTAATTAGCCATCAGTATAATACCGCCAATGAATGTTTACATCCACCTGAAAATAAGAACAACATTCATAAAATGAGGATAACCACACAAAACTAACAGATGGTTGAAATTGTTAGAAAAAATTAGACCGATTTCTTGTTTACGAACTTAACAGCTCATGGCAATTTAATAATAAAAATCAAAACACAAGTGAAGATAGTTTTATGTACCTATGTATTTCACGGATACGTACTCCTGTACGGCCATTGCTCCTCTAATTCAACGGCATTGTGCTTATCACTGTTATGATAATAATTTCAAATTTGTAGAATCTGCTCGCAATCTCGTATGAACTCGCTTATTTTTCTTGCAAAACTCTGTCCAAGGGTCAGCGCAGGGGCCGTCGTGTAGGGGTGGGGAAGAAAACGTTGTCCAATAATTATGCAGTGCCAAGTTATCGAAAGTAAATTCAATCTTTGTCCAAATACGCGCAGATGTCGTGGGGAATCAGAAGTCCGTGGGTCGTGCTGAGGTCGTCGAAAATCTCAATGATAACATTAATAGCAATTCGCAAGGTAACATGAGGCTTGTCCGTTATTTTTCGGGAATGAGAGCTAAGTGACACTGACAGTTGACATCGTTTTTTTTTCTATCTCGTACCATTTACGACGCGCAAAGGAATTATTGGGATCTGCCATTCCACCTCACAAACGTCATATCGATCATTTAAAAAATTATATTTAATCAATAAAATGAAATAAAAATAAAAGAGCTGCATTTCCGTGATTGCTGTAATGAATACTATCGGAAAAAAATATAATTTGCCTATCTTCAAAAAACTTTACCTACCCAATTGTATGACGGGTGATGTATTAACGGGTTTGTGTAATTTCTTTTCGGTCAGTTACATACTGTATATAAAATAGCTTGTTATCCTCGCAGATCCTGAACATCCAGAAGTGCCGCGGCGTGACGGCGGACCTGGTGGTGTACCTGGCGCGCATCATGCGCCGGCGCAACCGCTGGCGGCTGCCCGCCCTGCGCCTGCGCCTCTACGGCACCGTCGTGCCCGACGCCATGCCGGTACTGTGTTAAAAAAAAGGGTTGCACTTCGGGAGTGCCGGCAGAAGTGAAAACTCGACGACCGGTCTGGCCTAGTGGGTAGTGACCCTGCCTGCTAAGCCGATGGTCCTGGGTTCGAATCCCGGTAAGGGCATTTATTTGTGTGATGAACACTAATATTTGTTGCTGAGTCATGGGTGTTTTCTATGTATATATAAGTATGTATTTATCTATATAAGTATGTATATCGTCGCCTAGCACCCATAGTACAAGCTTTGCTTAACTAGTTTGGGGCTAGGTAGATCTGTGTAAGATGTCCCAAAAAAAAATTGTAACAGTTTTTCGATCAGGTCACGTGTCCGTCTTACGAATTTTCAATCTGTCGAATCTGTTGGTCACGTGACCTGTCGCGAGTTTATTATGTCCCCATCACAAAAAGTGCACAGCGCCGCTAAAGAAAGTTTCACTTCAAAAATTATTTGCGACGTTCCAAGGAAAAAGGTACCTTATGGCGGCTGGCACGTACGTCCCATGGCACCGCAATAATATTGCAGCGGCGTTAATAATAGCGTAAGCGCCAACCGCCATAACGTACCTTTACCGTGGGACGTCACATTTTATGTCCCTGAAACCAGTAAGACATTTTTTCAAATCACCATTTCGAAAAAGGGGTTTTTCGTCCCTGCTAAGAGGGATCAAAGTAATACTTTTCTGTTCTAGGACACTATTTTAACATGTTTTGCACATTATTTTGAACATCATAATTATCCCATAGGTGATGTGAAAAGCAGTATGTGTCACATGGTAGCAAAATTATTTTCATCTTGGGCGTAATACACTTGAATCCCTCACTACGCTCAGGATTCTAAGAACCCCTCTCTACTCTCGGGATTCTATTATAGAATCCTTCGCTTCGTTTATAATTCAATATACGCGCTCGCCGTAAATATGTAATTTTGCTCCCTTGTGACACAATCTACTATTATACAGGGTGTTACTGACCATCGGGCTTTAAATCCAGGGCTCGATTCTACTCGCTAAACTGAGCTACTTTTATTATGGCACCAACCCCGAAATCCCGATTTTTTTTTTACTTTTTCATACATTTTGGCTGATCAGATGTCGACGTTTTCTATGGAAAAGCCAAAAAAAATTCCCCGATTTTAGTGTCGGTCCCATAGTAAAAGTAGCTCAGTTTAGCGAGTAAAATCAAGCCCTGGATTTAAAGCCCCATGGTCAGACACACCATGTAGAACATCGGTGTTCGCGGTACGCCCTCTGTTGACTGACATTATATATTTTTTCTAAAATAAAAAATAAAATATCTTGTTTCAGATGGTATATTCGTTTATTCTGGACTTCGCAAAGGGCACGCAGCTCGACCCAAAACCTAGCCCTTACTTAGGTTTTTGATTCACTCTACTAGTTCAAATATACAGGGTGAATTTCCAACGACCACTCTGTCATGGGATAATGTGCAAAACTCACTATGGTACAGTCAACTGTATAAATATGGGTGCAGCCAACTTATTCAAAAATATGTCCCATAGTTCTTAATTCGCAGACATAAGAGCTATGGGACATATTTTAGAGATGATTTGTGCACCCATATTTTTACAGTTGACTGTATCATTCTAAACCGGCCCCCCCCCACATCTGGCGTCTTTCGAGCGTCGGCGTCTGTCGGCGTCGGTCCAGCGCTATGGAAAATGACGTCGCTGCGCAGTTGCGTCGACGCTGCGTCGACGTTGCGTCGACGTCGGCCATAGAATTGTAGACGCCGACGCTCGAAAGACGCCAGAAATGGGGGGGGGGGCTAAGGAAAACATTTGGCTGTCCCATAGATGTGTACAAATATCGATAGCCGAAATGTAAATAGTATATACGCCACGATTCGGGAAATTAATTAGAGATTCACTAGATATGAAATAGTAAAGTTATGTGACGTTCGACGACAAAAGGTACCTTATGGCGGCTGGCGCTTACGTCGCATAGCGCCGCAATAATAATGGAGCGACGTTAATAATCGTAAGCGCCAACCGCTATATGGTACCTTTATTAGTGGGACGTCACATATCTTTACTATATCGTATCTAGTTAATCTCTAATTCACTTTCCGAATCGCGCCGATAGTTTTGTTTTCGCAATATTGGGCTGAGCCCATATATTTTTACTGTACAGATTAATTATTTACTTATTTAGTCTACCTAGCAAAATATAGACGTAAAATATATTACGGAGTTATAATTACTTGTAAGTTACTGCATATTTTGTAGATTTAAATATTTACTGACTATTTTTAGATGTCATCACAGGAGCATAATAACGTTATACAGGGTGCTTCCTGTAACAGGAGCAATAAATTAAACTAAAGGCTGTACTCCTCAAACTGACCAACATTTGTTCAGCAACTTTAAAAAATTATGAATCCTCTAGACTTCCTCTTTTTCATACAAAATAAATATTGCCTTCAATGTACGCTGACATCAGTATGTTTGACGTTACTTGTCACGCTTTTAACATAACAAAATTTGCAATACATTGCGTCTTAGAATAAACTTTAAAGTGTAATAAAAATCAAAACATGAGTTATTTTCAAAAGTTGCTGAACAAATGTTGGTCAGTTTGAGGAGTACAGCGTACAGTTTAATTTATTGCTCTTGTTACAGGAAACACACTGTATAGGAAATATGTGGCGTTTTCAATCAAAAGGGTACTTATTGTCGGTTGTCAATAAAACGCTATTTCCTTAAAGCTTCAAAATCAAATCACTTATCTACAACCGACAATGTGGTACCTTTTAGTTAAAACATTGCAAATAACAATAATTTGCAGGCTGGCAATAAAATGTAATAATAAAATCGTAATTTTTAGGGTTCCGTACCTCAAAAGGAAAAAGAAACCGGCCAAGTGCGAGTCGGACTCGCGTTTCAAGGGTTCCGTACATTACCCAATTTTTAACAATGTTTTTTTTTATATGTGAAACGCGAGTGAATTGCATAAAGCCCGCAGGGGCCGGATCAAAAATTAAGTAAGTAGTAGACCCACACTTGACTGCATATTTCTAATAGATTTTCCTGTCATCTATAGGTAAAGAACTACATATTTTGTTTTTGTTTTTTCAAAATTTTAGACCTAGTAGTTTCGAAGATGAAGGAGGGGGGGGGGGAATGGTCATTTTTTGGCTATTTTCGTAAATTACTTCTAAACTACTTATTATAAAATTACGAAAAAAATATCTTTGAGATTCTCAAAATGACCTCTTTCATTTGATATACCTACATAGATTAAAAAAACATTTGTTGTTAAAAATTGAGTAATGTCCGGAACCCTTGGTACGCGAGTCAGACTCGCACTTGACCGGTTTTTTTCATATCAAAACAGTAAATTTTTTTTGCAATTATTACCTAGTTGGAATTACTTGGAATGGTTCAAAGTGTGGTTAGTCTTTACATAATCACCCTGTATATCCTGAGGATAAAAACTAAATTGTAATATATTCTTAAAATAGTTGTCAGTTATAGCTTAAATATTTTAGGTTATGTAAGAATTAATTTATTTTTATTTAATGTAGAATTAACACAATAAATAATTTAAAGTAAACCTTGTGGTTATATCCCCTGCTTAGTTTTAAGCGAAGACCCTTTAGATTTTGAGTTTTTTGAGTGTGTTTTTTTTAAACTCCGTTAACTTCGGGTTGTGGGTAAGTACAGTCACCTGCAATAATATGTTACACAACGAAGGCCGCAAAAAATATCTGACACGATCTTATTCGTAGAGCCATAAGAGCGTTTCACATATTTTTGCGCAAATTGCGGGGATCTTTCTCTTTTACTCCAACGAAGGCGTAATTAGAGTGACAGAGAAAAATCCCCGAAATTTGCGAACGTCGATTTTCGCGGTTATAGCCCTGCGCTAATTATCTGGTAAACTATAAACTCTTACAAATGAAAAAAGAATAAACAAAGATCCCGACGAATTGACAACCTTCTTTTTTTAAGTCGGTTAAAAGTACCCTAAAAGGTAGTGTCAAAGCCTATTATAAACTCCCTGAGTCAACTATCTTGTGAATATAAAAACCCAGCAAGCTCATCTTTGTAGCCAACTCATAGATAATTCACAAGAAGAATTCAAAACAATTTTGTTTACATCCAAAATGAGGTACTTTTTATCCGCATAGCGGCAATCCGCCAGCCAATGACAGGTCTTCACGAGTTGCCAGACTAAAAAAATATTTTTGCAGTAAAATATCTTTTGTATGATATCTGCACTATATAAAGATCAAGTCTGTAAATATATGCTTATTTATAGTTTTGACTGTTGTTCAAAAGAGAATTTATGAAAATAATTAATTGATTTATTAATAAAAAAATACATTTCCTGGGTTATGTTTGCTGGCAACCTCGCCAGTCTGATAAATTGAGCGCGGCGTGAACTCACGAATATTATCCGCAATCCCTTAAAAATGGGCTCGAAATCGCATTTAAACCCAGAAAACATGTTATAGAATGTATAAAACAAATTATTTATAGCAAAATTATGTACGAAGCACGTTTATAACGTTCGTTTCATTGAATATTAACATAGCTAGTGTTTTTTTATGTTCGCCGATGTTTTTCGGACTTTAAGATGTTACTGGCCGGTAAGAATCTCCAATTTTTATAAAAAAATAAATAAAAAAAAAACAATTTAAAAAAGAACGTTCCTCAACCCGCCAAAATAGTGCAGTACTTGTGCTCTACATCTGATTTTTTTTAAATAGTTTATTACTGCAGTGGCGTAAGATATCGATCGGTAGACACAAAGTGTTCATTGAATAATGTTTCTTGTGAAGGATATTGGTCCCATACCCGTTTTTGTTGCAAGGACGACATATTAGCAGTGCTTTCGACTTAAAATCAATAATGTGCGCGCATTGAATCGCGGCACTACGCTAATGTTGCTCGGTAGCGTATACCACTTTGTTTCCATCTACTTCTTTATTTAATTATTATAAAACCTCATGTTTTATAATTTGTATGTATGTTTTTGTTTATGAATACATGGCATAACCTTCTTTGTTCATATTAAACACTATTAGGTAACAATCACAAAAAAAAACAAGAACGTATTTTAATTTATGTATCTGAAAAAAAAACAACTAGGTACTTAAATCGGGTGTAATCTTTAAAGAAAATTAGTTTTCGTAAAATATTCTGTCATTGTAATATAATTTATGGACATTATTGTTTTATTTAAGAAGATAAAATTATGTCGTTTCGCGCCGTTAGCGCGTCTAGACTAAGATTCTCTCGGTTTTATTATTATCAAAAAAAGTGATGTGACCAATATCAGCAATATCGATGTTTGTATTTTTTTTAAGTTTTTAATCATTTATGTAGCAAATTTTTTGGGCGTTTTTAAAGTTTTACAATAGATAGGTACAATGAGTCGTAATGAGTACCATTATAATTTTAAATTTATATTAGTTATGTAATGTAGGCCGTTTTATCTGTCAATCTATTCAATTTTGTATTACATGGACTACATGGTAAAAATACACACTTAACAACTACATATACTGCAATTTATAAAAGTCATAAGCACCGATAGTTAAAAAACAAATATAAATATCCTATAGCCAGCCAGACGTCAAAATTTGCCGAGAAAAATGCAATTTTAATATGTCAAAAATAAGGTTCAAATTAGAATGGAACAGGAGACCTTTTTATAGGTCTCTGGGTGGCTAGAGGATATATAGTTTTTATACATGTCATGATGTGTTTTCAATTTCATAAATGAACACATTAATAGGTATGTACCTATTAATGTGTTCAGTTTTAGTTTTTATACATGTCATGATGTGTTTTCAATTTCATAAATGAACACATTAATAGGTATGTACCTATTAATGTGTTCAGTTTTAGTTTTTATACATGTCATGATGTGTTTTCAATTTCATAAATGAACACATTAATAGGTATGTACCTATTAATGTGTTCAGTTTTAGTTTTTATACATGTCATGATGTGTTTTCAATTTCATAAATGAACACATTAATAGGTATGTACCTATTAATGTGTTCAGTTTTAGTTTTTATACATGTCATGATGTGTTTTCAATTTCATAAATGAACACATTAATAGGTATGTACCTAAGAGTATCTCAATAAGCATTTAGTCTATAATTAAAGAGCAACATTAATATAATGATTAATAACGAAAGATCATCATCATATATCACTGCTTTATCCATTTGAACCATTGATCATAAATCAATCACTTGTAACTTCGGGAATCTCTATGAAATATGAGTAATAGTGTTGGAATCTAAAATCTAGATTTTTGTGTGATTTCGTGCTCGATTTGCAGTATTATGCTGGTACTCTTTCTTTTCTTCCTCGCGTTATCCCGGCATTTTGCCACGGCTCATGGGAGCCTGGGGTCCGCTTGACAACTAATCCCATCATTTGACGTAGGCACTAGTTTTTACGAAAGCGACTGCCATTTGACCTTCCAACCCAGAGGGGAAACTGGGCCTTATTGGGATTAGTCCGGTTTCCTCTCGATGTTTTCCTTCACCAAAAAGCGACTGGCAAATATCAAATGATATTTCGTACATAAGTTCCGAAAAACTCATTGGTACGAACCGGGGTTTGAACCCGCGACCTCCGGATTGAAAGTCGCACGCTCTTACCGCTAGGCCACCAGCGCTTATTATGCTGGTACTATCAGCATCAAATAAATAGGCGCAGCCAGTGATCAAATGTATCGCAAGGCATCCTTATGCCTATAGTAACAAACAAAGGCTGACTGTACCTATAATAGTTAAACCTTTCATTAGGTGTGTGCCAGTGTGGTTAAAAATCGTGGGTTCGAACATCTGCTGCACAAAGGAGAAAAAATATTTCTCGGAAAATCATCATCATTGGCCTGTTACATCAATAAGATGATGGTTTAAACAGCGTCTATATTAAGAGTGCGGCACTTCCGCAAATGACTATTAAGCCCAATGCGAGAGGAGCCCAATCGGAAAAACATGCAAAAAAATCGAGTCTATGGCACACGTATATATTGTTACTGCATTATTTGCAGCGTGTTATTTGGCATATTTCTAGCGTTATCGAAGCTTCGCTTCCTCTGTACATATTAAAAAAATTATTCGTTGTGTACCTACTACCAACAACAAGTTTTATGGGACATGAACATGATACTTATGTTTTATTGTCCAATAGTATTTAATATTTACCCAGGTGGGAGCGGTAAAACGAGCACGAAAGCACAAAATGGCGATTACGGCCTGAGTGGCGTTCAGCGGAGCGTTCGGCGTGGCGCGCAGTATTATTTATTTATTTATTTATTTAAACTTTATTGCACAAAAGAAAACTTATCGTACAAAAGGCGGACTTAATGCCAAAAGCATTCTCTACCAGTCAACCTTAAGGCAAAGCAGAGAGATTGTGGGCGGTGCAACTGCTACTACTACTAACAAAATTTAATATAAGAACGCAACGCTAATTTAAAAGAATATTAACATACATACGCAAGTACATCAAAATATACACGATACATATTATATAAATATACATATAATATAAATATGGCGACAAGCGGCAATGAGTAGAGTAGCGCAGCGTGCATTCAGGCCAATACAACGCTGCACGCCCCGCCCGCTGCTCGCTGACCGTCCACTCCAAAGACCTTTAAATATAGCTGGACATCTATTTCATTTCATCCGGTTGAAGCGCAAATTATGATCTTGAATGACATCACGTTGCAATTACTGTTTTATTCTGCAAGAAAATTATTTTGAGAGTAGCGCTAAAAAGTGGTCCGTAAAAGTTACCGTTGAACTACTTTGCCTGCAGAAAGAACAATTGTGACGTTTTTAAAGGTCAAACTTGTTTTTCATTCATTGACAGATCAATTCGAGCCTCAACCAAATGTTTTAGGTCGCGAACTAGACGCAAGCAGCGAGCGGCAAGTCAAGGCGCTTGGCGCAACAGAGGGGCTACCGCGAAAACCGAAATTCGCAAATTGCGGGGATCTATCTCTTTTACTCCAATGAAGGCGTAATTAGAGTGACAGAGAACGATCCCCGCAATTTGCGAACTTCGATTTTCGCAGTTATAGTCTTGATTTGCCGCTCGCCGTTGCGTCCAGTCGGTAGTGTGTGCTACGTTACACTGTAGTGCACTGGCAGGGTCGCCATGTGAGGTGTGGCGCCAATTGAGACAACTTGTTGTTTGGAAGTAGTTTAATAATCAAATATGAGCCTTAATGTTAGAAATATGAGGAGCGAGAGCACAGGGAAACAGGCGTTGGATTACAACCGAGATCACGGTAAATGAATAACGCAATGGCATATGAGTGCGTATATTAACATCACATTAATATCGTACTATACATCGATTTACTTTGAGATAGCAAGCACATATTTAAAATAAGTTTTATATGTAAAAACATTAATTAATAAAATAATAAGGGGACGACACAATCTTACACGGCTGCTTGATCGGGGAGCCATAGACAAAAAGAGAGATGGACCACAGATTGAAAATCTATTATACCAATGTACGGCATAGACTATACAGACGATTTCCAACACTTAACCTACGGAATATATAGAGATAAAGCGTGAAGATGTTTGTAGAGTTAGACCAAGAAAAGTTTGCAGCGACTTTGTCAGCATACGCAGTCATCATCCTCGCTTCATCCTATTATTTCGGGTCAGCTCTCCTGATACATTTCCGCCACTCTGGGCGTCGTTGAGTTAATTCGGTTGTCAGTCCTATCGTCTTTAGACAGCAGCACGAGTGTTATTTTAAACGTCAAGCTTCTATGAAATTATGACGTATAACTACTATAACTGACACTTGCACTGCGTATGGTATCGAAATCGCTGCAGACTTTTCTTGGTGTAACTATAACGTACGTAACACACACTACAAGTCCGCGACCTAGGTCCTTAGTCTAGTGATCGTGCACAGATAGCGTGTATGTGTTATATGTTATGTATAAGTGGTAATCGTTAATGGTGTATGCTGTTGAAGCGGTGATGGCGCGCAGCTGAGTCCAGGTCGAGAGCTCGCCAGCACGCAAGATGCGCTGGATATTCCCAGTACCAGGTGAGAATTGTTTATTTTATTTTTTATATAAAAATATTGTGTGAGTTTTATCATAATTAATCATACATAATTAATTAATTAATTTGTGTTAATAATTTGTTTCGCGTACCTTCTCGTATGTATTCTTCGACGTTGTTTGTTCAATCAGTCACCGCACCGTACGTTTTAACTCATTATTGTAAAAATATTTATATTGAAATATGTGTTTAATGTGAAAACTTCAATTATTAACGGACAATATTAATAATATTTTAGAACTTCGTAAACTAAACAATACTACATTTTAATTTTAATTATGCTTTCTGTTTATTTATTCTCTTAATCAACTACTCGCACTTAATACTTTTATCAGAAAATATTTAATTTCTTTGAACCCGTTTATTAATATAACCTTTTTTTATTTGTCTCCTAGATTCCTAATCTCACAATTAGGTGTGCTCGCTGCAAACTATCCATGGTATAATAATATACTCCGCCTGGTACTCTCTTCCCGTATTTTCTAGGTCACCTGACTGACACAAGCCTACGTCATCATGCGACAGCGCTATATGATAATATGTGATAGCGCTATATATAGCGGCCACCCTAATAGCATTTTCTTGTAGGGATTTTGTTGGGCCTTTGTTTACGTATTAGTTGGGCAACCGTTATATTTGGCCGTACGATTTGCTGGAGGGCCCTCGACAAAGGCCCTCCCGAAGATTCCCAACAGAGGGCCATAAGAGTAATTTTTTCGTTGGGCCTATTTAAATAAATCATACAATTATTCAACGGTGGTGGTTTTGGTTGGGCCGTGGTTCGGCCTATACACATTTGTTTGATGGTTGGTTAATTGTTACATTTGGCCGTACGATTTGCTGGAGGGCCCTCGACAAAGGCCCTCCCGAAGATTCCCAACAGAGGGCCAGTAGAGTAATTTTTTCGTTGGGCCTATTTAAATAAATCATACAATTATTCAACGGTGGTGGTTTTGGTTGGGCCGTGGTTGGGCCTATACACATTTGTTTGATGGTTAGTTAATTGTTACATTTGGCCGTATGGCTTGCTGTAGGGCCAACTGCAAAAAAATAAAAAAGGGCAATTTTTTCGTTGTGCTTCTGTTTGCAAATTCAACAATTACCCATCGGCAAGTCAGGTAGGTCGGTAGGTAGTCGTGCACCAGGTTGAAGGCCCAACACAGCTTGTCCCACAAAGGGCCAACATTGTAACTTTAACGTTGGGCCTTGTGTAGGATTATTCTTACAATACTACCGTAGGTAAATAGTTGTGTAATTTATAGTGTGCCTACAGTCTAATTATGTAATGGGCTTTTGTTTACGAGTCCTACAGTTACCCTACGTTAAGTGGTTGTGTAATACGACGTTGGGCCTTTGCTGATAAATATTACAATTACACTACGGTAGGCATTGGTTGTATCCACATGAAGGCCCTAGGCAGCAGTTGTTGTTAATCTTCTCTGTATCGTTCCAATTTTAGTATATGTACTGCCGAAGCAAGTACACTTACTATACACTCTAATTTGTATATATACTAACCGCCCTTCGAAACTTCGTAAGCGAGATTTATGTTTTTTGAGATTTAAATTGAGAAAATGTTGGTAAAATACAATTTTTTAAATTTATGTATAAATTTTATAGTTATAGCTATTAGATTTATAAGTTACTTTAAAAAAATATTATGATTATATACGGAATAATCGAGAAAATAACTATAACTTCGATGTTTGGAGACAGTAACGCCATCTAGTGACGCCACAAGCAAACTCAACTGGTATTGTTGGGCATCAGTACCACAGCCAATGTTGGTAAACGCGATATTTGTGCTCACTGGGCCAACGAATGTTATCGTTGTTTAGCCACCGGTACCAAAATGCACAAAGGCCCATTGTTAGGCGTCAGTGCCACAGCCAATGTTGGTAAATACGATATTTGTCATCATTGGGCCATCGGATGATATCTTTGACTAGCCAACGTTACCAAAATACACAAAGGCCCATTGTTGGGCATCCGTGCCACAGCCAATGTTGGTAAATGCGGTATTCGTCACCATTGGGCCAACAAATGTTATCGTTGTTTAGCGAACGGTAGCAAAATACACAAAGGCCCATTGTTGGGCCTCAATGCTACAGCCAATGTTGGTAAATGCCATATTTGTCGTCATTGGGCCATCATATGGTATCGTTGATTAGCCAACGTTACCAAAATAAACAAAGGCCCATTGTTGGGCATCAGTGCCACAGCCAATGTTGGTAAATGCGATATTTGTCATCATTGGGCCATCGGATGATATCATTGATTAGCCAACGTTACCAAAATACACAAAGGCCCATTGTTGGGCATCAAAGCTGCAGCCAATGTTGGTAAATGCAATATTTGTCGTCATTGGGCCATCGTATGATATCGTTGATTAGCCAACGTTACCAAAATAAACAAAGGCCCATTGTTGGGCATCAGTGCTGCAGCCAATGTTGGTAAATACGATATTTGTCATCATTGGGCCATCGGATGATATCGTTGATTAGCCAACGTTACCAAAATACACAAAGGCCCATTGTTGGGCATCAATGCTACAGCCAATGTTGGTAAATGCAATATTTGTCGTCATTGGGCCATCGGATGATATCGTTGATTAGCCAACGTTACCAAAATAAAGAAAGGCCCATTGTTGGGCATCAGTGCCACAGCCAATGTTGGTAAATGCGATATTTGTCATCATTGGGCCATCGGATGATATCGTTGATTAGCCAACGTTACCAAAATACACAAAGGCCCATTGTTGGGCATTAATGCTACAGTCAATGTTGGTAAATGCGATATTTGTCGTCATTGGGCCATCGGATGATATCGTTGATTAGCCAACGTTACCAAAATACACAAAGGCCCATTGTTGGGCATCAATGCTACAGCCAATGTTGGTAAATGCAATATTTGTCGTCATTGGGCCATCGGATGATATCGTTGATTAGCCAACGTTACCAAAATAAAGAAAGGCCCATTGTTGGGCATCAGTGCCACAGCCAATGTTGGTAAATGCGATATTTGTCGTCATTGGGCCATCGGATGATATCGTTGATTAGCCAACGTTACCAAAATAAACAAAGGCCCATTGTTGGGCATCAGTGCCACAGCCAATGTTGGTAAATGCGATTTTTGTCATCATTGGGCCATCGGATGATATCGTTGATTAGCCAACGTTACCAAAATACACAAAGGCCCATTGTTGGGCATCAGTGCCACAGCCAATGTTGGTAAATGCGATATTTGTCATCATTGGGCCATCGGATGATATCGTTGATTAGCCAACGTTACCAAAATACACAAAGGCCCATTGTTGGGCATCCGTGCCACAGCCAATGTTGGTAAATGCGGTATTCGTCACCATTGGGCCAACGAATGTTATCGTTGTTTAGCGAACGGTAGCAAAATACACAAAGGCCCATTGTTGGGCATCACTGCCACTGCCAATGTTGGTAAATGCGATATATGTCGTCATTGGGCCAACGAATATTATCGTTGTTTAGCCAACGGTACCAAAATACACAAAGGCCCATTGTTGGGCATCTGTGCCACAGCGAATGTTGGTAAATGCGATGGTGGGCCAATACAAAATTAATGTTGGCTACGGAACGAACCTCATCCCAACGTTTTCCTTACCGTTGGCACCGTGGGCCCCAACGAAAATGCTACTAGGGCATGTTATTGTGACGTAGGCCTGTGTCACTCTGGGAAGAGAAGACCATGTTTTATCATTATTAGACTATGAAACTATCGATATCGATAATGTCCCACTTTCGACATTTTTTGATGCTGTTAATGGGCTGTCATCGTGCCAAAAGTGTGGTTGCCATTTTATTGAGTCCATTAAGTGGGCCAAGTTTGGATTTAAATACTTTTTAATAGTGTTAAGGGTAAAGCTATTGATGTGGCCGAGATTATACCTTACCTTTTCCTTTGAGGACATAAACAATTAAAAAGTTTAAGGAGTTTATTTCTTATTGATCATCTCAAGTAAAATATACTTTATAACTATATATCTGATATTCATAATTATTACAAATACAACGTAATACATGTAGGAAGTTATTTACCTATAAGTTTGATACAATAGCTCATAAATATACAATTTTACAGTGTTGTTTATTCAATAATAATTAAACTAAATTGGCATGGGCAATAAATACATTTTTCAAAGTATAAAATTACATCAAAAGCTCTTCTTTTACTTCCTATTATTTATTAAAATACTCTCAACTAATAAACATAAGAGAAAACCATTACATAAATTATATCTAAAAGCCAAAACTAACACCATAATAATCTGATCACATACAAATCAATCGCCGATCAAAACGTCAGCATTGTTTACGCTAGTGCGGGCATTTGCATCGTGTAGTGACGAGAATAGATCGATATTGATACAATTTAGGCTGGCTATAAATAAATCGTCTGGAGATATGTCGACAATGTCGCGCTAGATTTAATTATGGAACAAGCAAAAAAAGTGAAAAACACTAACCTGCCAACGTTTTTTGTTAAAAAAAACATGTTTCATAGTTGCATGCATACGAGAATTGCTAAAATCGTAACCCTGTTTGTAGTCGAGTTTTAGATATTAGTATGAGTAGTAGTCAAAATAGGCAGGATAACATATTTAAGTGTATAATAATATATTATATTATGTATGTATATGTATTTGTTTCCTTGGCATAGTTTAGGGATCAAAATTGACGATTTTGGCATGAAAGGTATCCTAAAATTTGTCGGAATTTTTACCTCTTGCCAAGAAAATAGAATTGTGCATTTAATTTCTGTCAGGTTTGTCTAATCCTTTCAATAAATTTCATAAAGTTTTTGCGAATGCAATAGTTATAAAAGGTTAGTTTCTTAGTTTTCAAATTCATGATTACAAATATTGATTTTCATTTTAATTCTACAATCCATTCCCATAAAATATATATTTTATATCTCTGTATGTTAAAGTATCTCAATCAATATCTATTATTTTTTGTATAAAAAAATCATTTATTATGTAAAATACCACTAAATTATTCATAATTGTGTTTTTAGTTTTAAGAGAAATTTTTTTTAATAATATGTATGCTAGTTTTAAGGTATTTATCTATGGGCCAATAGTTGCCTGAAAATAAAAAGAAAATAAAAAATAAAATAAATTACCATTATTAAATTTCTCCATTCAAATTTAATATTATCAACAATGGTGCACAATAAAATATACTATAATCACAACTTCAGACGGCGTCGCATCGTTATTATTAGGATTATGTCACGTGATATTTTTGGGTCTAAAATTAGGTCGCCTATGACCGACTATTTTCAGAGGGACATATGTATAATTGACCTAGATATGGTTTCAGTGTTAACGCAAAATTATTAATTTACTCTAATGGAAGTAAGTTTTTAAATAAACTCTATTTGCCCCTCTACATGTTAAGGCCCCATTACACAGTGGTGAAGGATGGGCCATGCCACACCCTGGCCATTGTGTACAGGGGGCTAAGGTATGCAATGGCGGACGACTGCCGTCAGTTGTCAGCCGTGGTGAGACTGGTGAGCAATCGGGGAGTTGTCGGTTTTTTGGCACACTTCAAAAGAATCGTGGCGTATCGTGGCCTGTGGTGTTCACACAGCGCCATTGTTTGTTTAGTTTCTTGAATTTTTGACCGCTTGATTAAATGTTAATAGCCCAAAATATCATTATTGTGGAGCAATGAAGAGACTTATCAGTTTATTATAGATTTATATCAATCAGAGCCTGCAATTTTGTTTTTTTTTTTTTTTTTGATGCACCATTGTGTGAACACCTACGTGGGCTACGTGATATAGGCCTACTGTTGCGCATTGCAAAGCATGGCTTGGCATGGACCATCCTTGACCACTGTGTACTGGAGCCTTTACGCTCCCAAATAAACATTATACTTTGCTGTGTTAATCGTTCTTATTATAAATAACTAATAGAGGAAACAAATGATTATTTCAGCGTCTGTCTCGTTATTTTCAAAGCTGAAATACCTAAACCTGCCTAGTTTGCACAAAGAAATATTGTTTCTGGTAACTAACCGCTGTTTTATTATGAAGTCAATAATGTGGCGTGTCTCAAGTTTGCCGATAAAATAATGCAAGTGGAAGTGGCGTGCAGAGCTTACCGATTTTAATAATGCAGTGCGAGGTGAAACTGTAATAACTGGGAAGTCGATTATGTTTGTTGTTATATACTTGAGGGACTACTCTCACATAGAAACATAGGTGTAAGGTCAAACATAGGTATTAAAAAAATCCGAACAAGTGTGTCAGATTTACTTTAATATTATCGTTGATAAAATAGGAAATAAGGATGTAAGGCAGTATTTAATTAAGACTAGTTAATTATTGCTCAAAGTAATGTATTTATTATAGCGACAACTACAAGGTTTAGAATATGAAAAATGGTAGACATTATTTAAGTAATATATTTATATAAGCAGATTGTAAGTAAAAGTATATTGTAGATTTACGGAACAATTAATCGGCTTTATTATCACATCATTCACAGAAATATTATTTTATGCGTAATAAATATTGGTGGCTTAATAGTTAGTACTGGCTACCTTAACGTACACACTTGGCATAGTTTAAAATAGTAATAAAGATCGAGCAATAAGCCACATGATGTATTACACCGTAATCAGTTGGAATATACGTTACATAGTAACTATTAAAAACCCATCAAAGGGTTATATTCACATTAAAGATTGTAACGTACATACCATCAGACTATAACACAAAGAAAACATACAGAAATTTATAACAAGTCATAAAATCACAATTAAATAAAATTGACACTTAACTTCGTTCGTCGTCGTAGCTCTCCAACTGAGAAGTGACCCACAACTGTCAGACACCCGCTTATATTCGATTAGACTTCACCCCTTCTACCACTTCTTGGTGGGAATAACAAATAAGATGTTTCCTGCACATCCGGTTATTATAATAATTCAATTCAACAAATGTATTTGCTGCATTTAGTTTAATTTATTATAGAATAATTAACGCAAACTAATACAAATTTAATATCATGGCTTATTATTATAAAATACTTTATTTACCTTACTTATGTTCTGACAGTTATGGTCAAGAAATATACATGGAGGGTAGTTGTGTTATTGAACAGCAGTTCTAACTTATTATTTCGATATAAGTACGTATTAGCTTAGCAAAAGTGAACCATCTCGTAAAAATGTAAGTGTGATCTTTGTTTTTATACTACGTATCTCACACGGCCATACTGACAGGTGCTTCGTTCTCGAAGTACCTTATTTCTATATTTATTATTATTTATTTATTATATTAAACTTAGTATATGCAATGACTATTTTTTTATTAGTCAGATACTATATCACATATCACATTAATCAAGTGAGAGCTCGAAGGCTCGGCAGCAATTATCCTACTTACAATCACCATACTACTGTTTCACTTATCACATCAAGTGAGCCTCAGTAGCATGTATCACCCTAGGTTGGCTACTGGTCCACTTATAACATCAAGTGGGGCACACAGGCTCTGCAGCAGGTCCCTATATTGCTACTTTTTCACTTACATCAAGCGAGAGCTCGCAGGCTCGGCAGCAATTATCCTACTTACAATCACCATGCTACGGGCACTTATCACATCAAGTCAGCCTCGGTAGCATGTATCGCCCTGAGTTGGCTACTGGTCCACCTATAACATCAAGTGGGGCACACAGGCTCTGCAGCAGGTCCCTATATTGCTACTTTTTCACTTACATCAAGCGAGAGCTCGCAGGCTCGGCAGCAATTATCCTACTTACAATCACCATGCTACGGGCACTTATCACATCAAGTCAGCCTCGGTAGCATGTATCGCCCTGAGTTGGCTACTGGTCCACCTATAACATCAAGTGGGGCACGCAGGCTCTGCAGCAGGTCCCTATATTGCTACTTTTTCACTTACATCAAGTGAGAGCTCGCAGGCTCGGCAGCAATTATTAATCGGTTATTATTTTGTCAAATAAGCTTTTTAACTACACTGGAATGATGTACACTGGAAGTTCTCAATCGATCGATAATCAACTCATGTCTCATTCACATAAGTAAACTTTATAAACTTTTCTTTTTTTTTTTTTTTTTTAATACATAAATTACCTTAAGTATATAAAACTTCTTAATCCTAATAATTTTATAAATTAACCTGAATCGTTTAACAGAAATAAACATTTATCATTTTTTTTCGTTCTTTTTTTTTTTCTTTCATTCCATTAGAACTTCCTACGTTGGGCACTCCCATGAATTATATAAACCTAATGTAACAGAATTTTAAACTCCGTTCGGCCATCCCACAAAACAACTATTTTAAAAGTCAGTGATCAGTATTATCTATAATGTATTCAATATGTATAGATCTATCTTTTATTTAGCTGAAGCTTCGGTGGCAAAATAAAAATGTGGTTACAAATAATAGGCAACGTATTTCTTTTTATAAAATGGTATTTTGGAGCTTCCATCGTAACTGTCCTTAAACCGCAGGAGATAACGCGATATTCTTCTAGTTGAATCTTAACTTATCGTACAAAGGCGGATTCATCTTACAGAAGTTGTTCTCTAGGATGGGTCTAGGATGTTTTGGGCTTCTGGGTAGGTCACAATTAATTCGAAGACATATTATTTATATCAGTCATGCTTCATTATGGCAATAGGTTAGGTATAAATAAAAATAAAAATTGATGTTTGCTAAATACTATAGAATCAGGATTATACGATTCGTTTTATTCCTGAACAGCTCACTCATAGCAACAAGTGGCACCAAAAGGTTAATTCACCTATCTACCTTCCACTTGGCTTTATCAGTATTCCGGTGGTCTTATGTTTTCTTGTATGTACCAAAATTAAAACAAACATTAAAATGAACCAGAAGATTGAGTACAAAATTGCCATTGTTATAGGCATTTTATTACCGCAGCATATTTAATTACCGCCAGACCAGGTAAATGGTGGTACATATACCCAAGGGCTTATGCGAGTTTACTACGAGAACTGGTAAAGTATATAACAGTTTAAAATATCGTATATACATGGTGTTCACAAGGAATGCGAAAGACCTTAACCACGCATTTCTGAGGTCAACAGAGAGAAAATAATGTAATATGTGTATATGTCAATTTCGCCCAAAAAAAAAAATTTTTTTTTTAATGTACTTGTACATTAAAAAGTATATGTTATTGGTAAACATGTCACTTAAAATGCATTCTTACAAAATTTTTTTTTTTTTTTCGTAAATCATAGTTGTTGCAAAGTGTTACTTGTTACTTTTTGACATCTATCGATAAGGATATTTAGACTACGTCCCATAGTAGTAACATCGTCATCAAAAAGAATACTAGTTTTTTTTTTTTAATTTTTTTTTTTTTGTGTTTGTATTAAATGAACTCTGAAACTAGGCGAATTTCAAAAAGGTTTAAAGGACTTTGTCTCTAAATATAATCAGGAATACGCTGCTAAAACTATTCGGCCCCCTCATGTTACACCGTGTATATATTTTTTTTATATTCCTTACAGGTAGGGTTGCCAACCGTACTATATTATATCGTATTGTACTATATTTTGGCTCTTTGTACTATATACTTTTGGAAAAATATATAGTACGCCAAAATACTATATTTCCGATAAAAAGTATATTACACTCATGTTTAGTATTTTATCTAAAAGTACTATTTTTTTTTTGAAATGTACTATATTTTTGATGCCTTATTCTGGAAAATACTATATTCCACCAAAAAAAAAGTTGGCAACCCAGTTACAGGTCACCTAGATGAATGGTCCTAAAGGAATACGTTTACTTTGTACACATTTATTGTACTCTATGTTGTATATTTACCCCTTTTTTTTTGTAAAGTATTTTTATTACCAAGAGAATATGTGCTTTTTATTTACTGACTAATTTGCATGTGCAAAAATCTTTCAACTTCACGGTTTCAAAACATAATTTACTAACACGGGACTTGAATTACCTCTAATTACCACAAGAACAATACTGACTAGTCTACTATTTTGTATGACGTAATTGTCTAAGGTTGTCACTGAGATATCCTTTTTTTTTATAGTCATTTAATATCCATCAATCAGTAAATTTATCAAATTGGAAGCATACTTTCAAAAACGCTTTTATGCCAAACGCGTATTACTATCTGTACACAGAACTCGCAATAAGCACTGTAGGTGCAAAATTGTAAATAGCCGTTATTACTATTTATGAAAGTATCACGACTACCACCGACTGTTTTAATATTGATAAGCTTACGAGGGGCTTGTAACTGAAAACCAAAAGCGTGTTGACTTTATCCTTTACAGTTTTAAAACGACCTGACAGTTTAATATTGTTTACTGTTTTATACTTATTGAAATAGTTCCTTGATAAGACCCTGATCGGTGAGATAGAATCTTTAAGATATGTGCCTTCGATATCAGACTATTGGACCTAAGTAACTGGTGTTATATAAATATTTATTCGTATCAATCGTAACAAAAATAAGAAATAATGTGACTAAAAAAATTCAAAGGACGTATAAGGGTATTTCCACTTAACTGTATACCGTTAACGGCCGGTTAGGAAAAGTCACAAATCTGACGACAAATATCATAACCGCGACAATTAAATTAAGTATCAAATTCGTAACTAAACCGACAGCTGAACCTGACTTGATAAACGTACCTAACTTAAGACACGCGGTAAGTTACAATTAAAATGCCCATTGTTATTAACCGCCTAAAATTTCCAACGTAGTCTTTAATGCAGACCTCAAAATCTTATAATGAGATTCGAGTTGTAGCTAACTGATCACGATTAAAATATTTATCCAGGCCATAAATAACGTTATTCCAACGTTTGGATACTTATTCAAACCAAACTGCTTTTCTAATATCCAATTTCACAAATAGCTTCTTTTTTTTTTTATTATTATTCGATTCAGTCATTAACTAAGTCGTCATTTAGAATAGTATAGATTAGAAAATATTTATTTATGCGTCATTATGGTTACATAACAGGTTATGAAAAGGACAGACGTTTACGTTTATCTAACTCTGTAACTATTCGATGTGATTCGATATTTAAACATACCTATACAGTCCTATTTTTAAGTGTAACCAAATTTTAACATACCAGAAACAACATCATTCATCAGTCATCCTTCCAGACAGGCGCCACTCCGCAGCGTCTCACAGGTGCGGCAGTTTCTGTTTTGCGAAGTACTTTTGAGCTGCTTGCTGCGGTTCTCCATAAAAAGCATCATGCTTAGTATACCAAATATCTTGTTTCACCTGGGGTTTTCACTGAAAGTGAAACACCAGTGTCCTTGTGTCCAGGATAGCGCGGCTTACAGTGTCTGTTTGGAGTTGGATGGCGTCCCGCTGTTGACTAGCATCAGCAGTCCTTATACTCGTACTGCTCCTGAAACATTAGTTTTGTAGGCATAGAATGTGTGTAATATCATCCCACTTCTGATGTCAGATTTACTTTAATATTATCGTTGATAAAATAGGAAATAAGGATGTAAGGCAGTATTTAATTAAGACTAGTTAATTATTGCTCAAAGTAATGTATTTATTATAGCGACAACTACAAGGTTTAGAATATGAAAAATGGTAGACATTATTTAAGTAATATATTTATATAAGCAGATTGTAAGTAAAAGTATATTGTAGATTTACGGAACAATTAATCGGCTTTATTATCACATCATTCACAGAAATATTATTTTATGCGTAATAAATATTGGTGGCTTAATAGTTAGTACTGGCTACCTTAACGTACACACTTGGCATAGTTTAAAATAGTAATAAAGATCGAGCAATAAGCCACATGATGTATTACACCGTAATCAGTTGGAATATACGTTACATAGTAACTATTAAAAACCCATCAAAGGGTTATATTCACATTAAAGATTGTAACGTACATACCATCAGACTATAACACAAAGAAAACATACAGAAATTTATAACAAGTCATAAAATCACAATTAAATAAAATTGACACTTAACTTCGTTCGTCGTCGTAGCTCTCCAACTGAGAAGTGACCCACAACTGTCAGACACCCGCTTATATTCGATTAGACTTCACCCCTTCTACCACTTCTTGGTGGGAATAACAAATAAGATGTTTCCTGCACATCCGGTTATTATAATAATTCAATTCAACAAATGTATTTGCTGCATTTAGTTTAATTTATTATAGAATAATTAACGCAAACTAATACAAATTTAATATCATGGCTTATTATTATAAAATACTTTATTTACCTTACTTATGTTCTGACAGTTATGGTCAAGAAATATACATGGAGGGTAGTTGTGTTATTGAACAGCAGTTCTAACTTATTATTTCGATATAAGTACGTATTAGCTTAGCAAAAGTGAACCATCTCGTAAAAATGTAAGTGTGATCTTTGTTTTTATACTACGTATCTCACAAGTGCGAGTCGGACTCTCCCACCGAGGGTTCCGTACTTTTTAGTATTTGTTGTTATAGCTGCACCAGAAATACATCATCTGTGAAAATTTTAACTGCCTAGCAGCTATCACGGTTCATGAGATACAGCCTGGTGACAGACAGACGGACGGACAGCGGAGTCTTAGTAATAGGATCCCTTTCGGTACGGAACCCTAAAAAACGTAACAAATTAAAGTTCTGTTTTTACATTTCTGCTAAAAATATTCTGATTTTTTAACCGACTTCCAAATCCCAAAGGAGGAGGTTATCAATTCGGTTGTATGTTTTTTTTTTTTTTTATTTTTTATTTTTTTTTTTATGTTTGTTACTCCATATCTCCGTCATTACTGGACCGATTTTGAAAGTTATTTTTTTGATTGTATGTATATGCATACAGATTGGTCCCGTTTTTGTCAAAATCCAGTTCTGATGATGGGATCCATGAGGAATCGACGGAACTCCTCAAATCTTAAAGGCATACATATGGTGATTTTTGTGTTTTTATCAACAAATCAAGCATATACATTCAAAAACGTGACATTTGATGAAGTGGAACTGCTGATGATGATCAGAACGGAACTCTTCAACGACGCATAGTTCACCTTTGGCGATTTGTCCTCTTCGTTATGTTTGTTAAGCAAGTTAAGTTTTTAAGCCACAATTTTATCAAGCTTGAGTTCTGATAATGGGATCCATGAGAAATCGAGGGAACTCCTCAAATTTTAAAGGCATGCGTATAGAGATTTTTGTATTTTCATCAGAAAATCAAGCATTTTCATTAAACACTGTCGCATTTGATGAAGTGGAACTGCTGATGATGATCAGAACGGAACTCTTCAACGACGCATAGTTCACGTTTGGCGATTTGTCCTCTTCGTTATGTTTGTTAAGCAAGTTTAGTTTTTAAGCCACATTTCTGTCAAGCTCGAGTTCTGATGATGGGATCCATAAGGAATCGAGGGAACTCCTCAAATCTTAAAGGCATACGTATAGAATTTATTGTATTTTCATCATAAAATCAAGCATTTACATTAAAAACTGTCGCATTTGATGAAGTAGAACTGCTGATGATGATCAGAACAGAACTCTTCAACGACGCATAGTACATGTTTGGTGATTTCGAATTTCGATTTTGACTTGGACTGGGACCCGAACTCATACCCGGATCCGGTTCGGACCCGGACTCGGACTCGGACTCGGACCCGGACTCGGACCCGGACTCGGACCCGGACTCGGACCCAGACTCGGACCCGGACCCGGACTTGGACCGGGACTCGGACCCGGACTCTGACTCAGAGACCCGGAACTTGACCCGGAAAACCCCTATGATACCTAAACTAAATAAACCGCTATGATTACCTACCATAAAATGTAGGTATAAAGTATGATGATGCCAAACCCCTCCCGCTCAAACCCCCGCACACCGCACCGCATGCGCCGTTAAGTGGGTTAGGTTAGGTTTGAACTGCGATCCTCACAGAACCGAACAAAAGTGGGTTAGGTTTGGTTAGAACTGCGAGCCTAAAGAAACGAAATGCTACTATAAAAATGGGTTTGATTAGGCTCGAACTGCGATCCTCACAGAACCGAACTGCTATCAGAGAAGTGGGTTAGGTTAGGCTAGAACTACGACCCTTACGGACACGAAATGCTACTAGAAAGTACTGTTTTTACCTCCTTTTCTACATAGTGCACCATCTACCATAATCTTTCACCGGGCCCCATAGAAGTCGGTTTTTTTTTCTTAAAAATTATAATTAACCGACTTCCAAATCCCAAAGGAGGAGGTTATCAATTCGGTTGCATGTTTTTTTTTTTTTATGTTTGTTACTCCATATCTCCGTCATTACTGGACCGATTTTGAAAAATATTTTTTTGATTGTATGTATATGCATACAGATTGGTCCCGTTTTTGTCAAAATCCAATTCTGATGATGGGATCCATGAGGAATCGACGGAACTCCTCAAATTTTAAAGGCATGCGTATAGAGATTTTTGTATTTTCATCAGAAAATCAAGCATTTTCATTAAAAACTGTCGCATTTGATGAAGTGGAACTGCTGATGATGATCAGAACGGAACTCTTCAACGACGCATAGTTCACGTTTGGCGATTTGTCCTCTTCGTTATGTTTGTTAAGCAAGTTTAGTTTTTAAGCCACATTTCTGTCAAGCTCGAGTTCTGATGATGGGATCCATAAGGAATCGAGGGAACTCCTCAAATCTTAAAGGCATACGTATAGAATTTTTTGTATTTTCATCATAAAATCAAGCATTTACATTAAAAACTGTCGCATTTGATGAAGTGGAACTGCTGATGATGATCAGAACAGAACTCTTCAACGACGCATAGTACATGTTTGGTGATTTCGAATTTCGATTTTGACTCGGACCCGGACCCGGACCCGGACCCGGACCCGGACCCGGACCCGGACTTGGACCGGGACCCGGACCTGGACTCTGACTCAGAGACCCGGACCTTGACCCGGAAAACCACTATGATACCTAAACTAAATAAACCACTATGATTACCTACCATAAAATGTGGGTATGATGATGCCAAACCCCTCCCGCTCAAACTCCCGTACACCGCACCGCATGCGCCGTTAAGTGGGTTAGGTTAGGTTTGAACTGCGATCCTCACAGAACCGAACAAAAGTGGGTTAGGTTTGGTTAGAACTGCGAGTCTTACAGAAACGAAATGCTACTAGAAAAGTGGGTTTGATTAGGTTCGAACTGCGATCCTCACAGAACCGAACTGCTATCAGAGAAGTGGGTTAGGTTAGGCTAGATAACTACGACCCTTACGGAAACGAAATGCTAATAGAAAGTAGGTACTGGTTTTACCTCCTTTTCTACATAGTGCACCATCTACCATAATCTTTCACCGGGCCCCATAGAAGTCGGTTCTTTTTTCTTAAAAATTATATTAAATAAATTCTGGATTATTTTTGTAGGAACTCATTTGTATTTTTTTTTCCCCATTCCCCATAAAATTCTAAAAAACTTAATGATCATCTGATTTGATACTATAATGACCGTAACCTGCTAAAAATCTGACCTACTCAGAAATTGAATTGAAAAAAAAGTGACTTAAACTTCATACGTTTTTTTCCGAAACCGTCTCATTCAGAAACCGAACTATAGGTAATCTGAAGTAACCAGAATCTAAATTATAGAGATTTTGTCCAAAATCTCAACTGGTTTCTATCGAAACTGACACCTACCGCCCAAATCCCGGTGTTGCCCTTGAGTTACACACAGACAGAAAACTACGTCACGAAAATGATTTTTTAGTATTTGAGATTTCTATTATTGTATAGGTATACATATATGTTAGTTTGTAAGGTATGTTTCTATGGGCCTTAGTAACCTGAAAATAAATGCTTTTGATTTGATTTGATTTGATAGGTAGGGTCACTACCGACTAGGCCAGACCGGTCGTCTCATATAAAATGTTAAACCCACTTATGATTAATCCTCTTTTCCAGTTCTTCTGATGTCCTGGTTTGGTGTGGAGGAAGTAAAAGGCAACTCCTGCATCCGAACCGGTAATACCAAGCCTTGCTCGTGTGTGGGTTGTATCGATAGTCAGTGTTGTGCTCGTAGCTGCAAACAACATCGACTGTGGCACCGCACTATGCGCTGGACCGATTGGCCTCTACAGACTTCGCGACAAATCGCATGCTGTATCGTGCTCCCATAGGGTCCATATTGGGTCACATAATAATTGATTGTCCCAATGTAATGTTACGCATAAAACTCATTTCGCATAATTGTTACTGTGCTGGAAATATTAACATTTCTGAAAAATTATAACACAAACCTAACCTAACCTACCCTATTCTACACAAGCTATGCAAAATATTTTCGAAAATACTTTCTGTTTCAGCTGGAGAAAAAGCATGCGAAAAGAGATTTATGCGTAACATTACATTATGTTATGACAATTAATTATTATGCGATGAGATAGGATCCCGCTCCCATATTATACAATGTTATATAATATCGTGTGACAGGGACAACATGATAGTATTGATAGAGTTTTTTTATGTTGTCCCTATTACACAATGTTATGTATAATATTTTATAGGTAATAGGTATTGTGGGAGCACCAATGCATAGAGTCAGACCAAGAATAGTCTGCAGCGGATTTGATAGCCCACGCAGTGCAAGTGTCATTTTAAACGTCAAACTTCTATGAAATTATGACGTATAAATAACACTTACACTGCGTGGGCTATCAAATCCGCTGCAGACTTTTATTGGTGCGACTATAGTAATGTATCTAAAATCGCATGCGATTAGTCGCAAGGTGAATAGAGGCCTTAACGCGGTCACATTAATGGGGATCTTCAAGCCGCTCTGGTGAGTGAGACAGCGCTATGCACGAATATAGCGATGTCCTGCTCTGACGGTGCGGCGTGCGGTCCTCATACGAAGACCGCCTAATAGACGTAAAAATACCAAACCGTGACTTTGGTGCGAAGTTTAAAAAAAACGTCATACGTCCGATAAGGACGCAGTTATGGGTTAGAGCGAGAGACTGCACCAAGGTCGTACGTCTATTGGTACTTAAAAGGTTTTTGGCGTTTTGGTAGTGGTGTGCTCTTTAGTGTTGCACTGATTTCAGAGGGCCTACCGCGAAGCTCGTTCGACGTGTTGCCTCCCCGTCACACTTACGTAAGAATTTACAAGTGCGACAGAGAGGCAACACGTCGAAAGTGGTTCGCGGAAGGCCCTCAGGGTATAATGGTTTGAGTGAATATCTAGATAGTTTTTTTTAATAGGTGTTTTTCGAATTTCTTCTTCTCTTCATTGTGTCTGTCCCTTATGATTTTTAATTTATTCTTTCTAATAAAATAATATATTTTATTGTTATAATTCTGTGTTACCTATACTGAAACTAAACATCTTGAAATTTTTTCATTCTATCATGACTCCTAAGCAGCGACTAAATAAAAAAAAACTCTCAATACAATAAAACATTGAAAAACACCTATTTATTTTAAGCAGTGTTGCCAGTGTATTATTAAAGAGCAGTGTTGTAATTCTAAACATTTCTAGATGTGTTTGCAGCGCGGTTTGTCCACAGGAATGAATGTTGCCATGTTTCGACGAATGGGTAATTTTATGCATGCTCCGACTGTCAACTACCTTTTTTTGGGAATTGCCAGAATTGTAAAAAGTAAACATTAATCATAAAAATAAAATGAAAATCATGAAACCTAGTTTGAACACAAAAATGTACCGTACCGTATCGTACCGTGATTTTATTGTAGTTAAAATTAAATGAACATTACTTAATTAAGTAAGTATGTTTCTTTTTGTATTTAACGAGAAAATACAAAATTAGTTTAGTTAGGTACTCATTAAAATTTATGTACATCAATAGTTTGCCATATAAATATTTTTAACCACTTTAATACATATAAATGGTCAAGCAAATCTTGTCAGTAGAAAAAGACGCGATATTCAAAATACGATATCCCTTCGTGCCTGTATTTTTCAAATTTGCTGCCTTTTTCTACTGACATGATCTGCTTGACCAACTTTAATATGATCATATTTATAAAGAGATCATACAGCCACTTTTTTAAATTATCGATATCGATATCGTAAATTCACCGGGGTCTTTGACCATAGATTATTTTTAATTACTTTAAATAATAGATTATTTTTTACAATCTCTGGCCTTTCCTAAACCTCCAAGGTATCCACGAACACTTACAAATATTACATATATATTAATTTCCTGTGAATAACTGAAGTTAATTTTTCAGGGATTTTTATTCACTACTTATATTACATCACTTGACGGTAGGTATGGTGACGAAACGTTTCGTGTATTTCTAATATTAAGTCACAGTATATCAGTACTTATAATATATAATGTAGTCTCCTAAAAGAAAAAAAAATCCTAAGTCTATTTTAAGGAATTATTGGTTATTTATAAAAAAAAAATCGATATTTGCGATAAACCATACCACGAAATGTTGCGTCAAAAAAAACCTTAAATCTTCTAGTATTGTTTTTATTTTCATAGCTTCAGAGCTCAGTCTACGGTATTTTTTTTTAATTCAGTTATTTACAGGACTCAGGGTTTCCTCTTTTCAGTTTACTATTTACTATGTATTTTTTTTCAACTAATCAAAGCATGGGTTTTCAGCGTTATGGGCACTATGCCTCAGTCCTCTGGCTTCGGCCGAATGTCAAAGTAAGTACTTGTTTATATACGGAGCTTACCACAGGCTTGGCTTAAAAAAAAGTTAACACTCGCCAGTAGAAAGCAAATAGCGAAAAAATAATAAATATTTGAATATTTTTTTATTGGATATATCTTGGAAAAAAGTGAATATTCATATATTTAATTTAGACAACGACTCAAATGCCGTAGACTGAGTTGCCTTCAATTTTTTTTTATTATATCTGCTTTTTTGTTTATATATTCCTGTATACTTTATAGCTCTTCTACTCATTGTCTTATTTATGGCGAATACATAACACACTAACATACATTCGAACATATCTTATTTTCAAAAGGTAAGTGTTGTTGTTATGGGTGGTCATATTTAGTGGAATGTGCATGTTATCATTGTTTAGAATATAGCATCAAAAAAAAAATAATTAAAAGAGCTTCAAGGTTTATTGGCTTTTAGTATTAGACTTTATACTCGTAATTGGTAAAAATTGTAATTTAAATTCCCTTTGTGTAAAATGTTATGATTATACATACAAAATAAATCTGCATTATACAATCCCTTGCTCAGTGAGGCTTCCAAAGTATTATGTGGATATCATCAAAGTCACCCATATATCTTTTAAATTATATATTATCTCATAGTGCTCGTTCTCATATGATATCAAAACTAAAATAAATTCTGCTAAATTGTTTTTGTATATTCCGCTATGTCGCATATATACTTGGCAAATTGTAATGTAATTGTTCTAAAAACCTACATAAGGTTTTATATCACTTAGCGGATTTTACAAACGCAGCACAGCCTTTAGGTGTTTAGCTTTTAAAAAACAAATAATACTAAGACAATATTGTCGTATAAACAATTTAAAATATGTCTCACGAAAGTTTAATATCAACCATGGCGTTTTAACGACAGTAAAAAAAAAACAAATTAATATGTAGCATTTAAAATAGAATTTTATTTATTAGTATTTAAATGAAAATGCTTCACAAACATTTCTTTTCATTTATCGGCCAATGGCGTAAAAACTATCATATCGATAATAATTCAATTAGCTACATCACTATGGTATTGATTAGTATTCGTCCGCATACAAAATCCCAAAGAAATATCAACGATACTCAACTGACATAAGACTCAACTTGCAATGGTGAACTGCAATATAGGATCTTTTTGCGGTTGCACCTAAGGCCGATTAGACGCCTGGTTTTAAACCAATTTACATCGACTCGCTAATCTCATTATAGCTGTCTCGCTCTAGATTTCTCGATATAATTGCGTCTATTTTTGCAAACGTCTCAAGTTCTTATAACTAGGTAGATTAATTTATTTTATGATTAGAAAAATCTCTTAGGAAAAAAAAATGTAGGTACACAAAAAAGGTAGGCACGATTCTAAGCCTTTTTTGCTGTTAAAAAACGCAATAAGTAGGTACTTATACATTAAATAGTTTTTGCAAAAAAACGCAGTAAATACTCAGAATTCTTAGAAATTAAAAAATTTGCATTTTTTTTTCAAAAATGTAAAAACAAAACCATGTTCATTAAAACTGTAGCTCAACTTGGGTCAAGATTTAGGCTATTTTTAGTACGTACAGTATTTATCTTGTGTCTCGTTTCGTTTTTATGCGAATGAGCGAGAAACAAACAATAATGCCGGCTTCTCTTGGCAACCACTTGCATGACCTTACCATAGACCTTTATGTACTAGACCTGCAGTTCAGTAAAAAAATATATTAAAATAAAACACGTAAAAGCGTTCCATTGTGGCCGTGTACAGTCACAACACAGGATTGTTATGCCATTTATAGTTCTTGCTAAATTGGAAATTCTATAGCGTAAATTTTGAACAACCAATTTATCTAAGACCCTAAATCATCGGAAGATCAGCGCTGGAAGTCGCCAGCAACATGCTGAGATTTGACCATTTCGTGACACTTTATTTTTCACTGTTTTTTCTATGTAGTTATGTCTATTGTCTATGTGTTTAAGGGGTCCACTGATTAACAGTCCGCCGGACAGTATCGGCCTGTCGGTTAGAACAAAATTTTGACAGTTCCGAACAACTGACAGGCCGATACTGTCCGGCGGACTGTTAATCAGTGTGCCCCTTTACGAATGAAAAAACTACATATTCTATTCTTTTCTAAATGGCGCAACAATCGCGGAGATTTGTGTACGACAAAAAATCCTGACGGTATACCTTTAAGCATTCTTTTCATATACGTAATGCTTATTTCGTCAGTGATGGAATTCGGTAGGGGTTGCTTGCGGCCCGCGAGCCTCCCTAGCTATTTTGTATGTAATATTGACAAATGATAATGTCTGATAAAGTCATAAATATTAACAAAGTGCGGCCCGCGACCACTTCGTTGGCTGCTATGTGGCCCTTGGCTGCTAAAAGGTTGCCGACCGCTGCTCTACGGCAACCCCAATTTCATTTGGTTTGTACTCCCAAACTAAAGAGTTAAAAAATTTCAAGTTAGTATGTAGACTATAGACTATGTAGGTAGTTATGAAAAAAATAAGGACCAATTGTAGGTCAAACCAATTTGTCAGTCAGTAAAAACCAGGAATTAAAACTATACTAATCCTTTTATTTTGGGTGCTAGTACTAGTGTAAGACAAAGATAGTATGATTCTCTCTGTCTATGATTTTATTTTTATTTTATTCATAAGGCACACTATACAGACGACATTCAATGCATGATTATTGATTACAATAAAAGTGGTAGGCTTTGTATAAAAATGCCATCCCAAATTAGTGAGCACAGCAAGAACAATAAGTAACAACGAGCAAAAACTATCCTAAAATTATAAAAAAAAACACAAAATATCTTAAAACATACTAAATTTTAAAATTACATAAATGATCGTAACATGTTAAATTGCTTACTATTGTTGTTGTGTAGTATAGTGGCCAAGAACACTAATGACTTGCCTCTAGAAAACTGCTAGCCGTGAGTTGAAAATATCGATGTCTCTATATTGTGAAACTAAATCATTGTACTGACGACACATTCTAACGATTGGGTTATAAAAAGATGTATTATTTTTGTACACTTGAAGGGCGAAAGTCCTGGGAGCACGGGATCTGAATCGAGGGGTATTGAAAGTGACCAGGGATAATAAGCTAGGCGAGTCAACTTTATGATGAAGAAGTTTGTGTAGGAATAAGAAGTCATGTAGGAGACGGCGAGACTTAAGGGAGGATATGCTAAGTGTATGTAGTCTTTGATCATAACTATGACGTATGAGATCAGGTTTGTATCGATAGGACAAGAGTTTAAGGCATTTTTTTTGTACTCGCTCAATGTTGTTAGAGTGCACATCGTAATGGGGCGACCAGACGATGCAACCATACTCGAGCACGCTGCGTACGAGACTCTGAAATAGGCAGAGAAGACTGCTCGGCTTTTTGAAGTCTTTGGTAACACGAAGGATAAATCCCAGCATTTGGTTGCTTTTCTTAGTGATATATTCATAGTGGTACCTAAAATTAAGTTGTTCATCGAACCAAATGCCCAGGTCCTTAGCAACAACCCTACGCTCTAATTTCTGACCGGTCAGCTCGTAGTCATAGTAAAGTTTCTGCTTTTTATTAGAAAAAGATATTATAAAACATTTACTAACATTTAAAAACATACGATTACTAAAACACCAGTCAGAAATCGTATGCAAGTCATTTTGTAGCTGTGTGCAATCATCAATATTGTTTATCCTCGTGAACACCTTCAGATCGTCTGCATAAAAAAGTGATGGACAAGAGAGGTTTTCTGCCAAGTCATTTATAAAAACTAGAAATAGCAATGGCCCCAGATGCGACCCTTGCGGCACCCCAGATGTAATGGGCATAGGGGCAGACATAGAACCATTGATAGCTACAAGCTGGCTCCTCTTATTCAAGTAAGAACTTATCCACCTGAACAGACTTCCGTGTATCCCGTAGAACGCAAGCTTATGACAAAGTATACCATGATCTACTTTGTCGAAGGCCTTGGAAAAGTCAGTATATATTGAGTCGACCTGCCCCCTTTTCGCAAAACTGGTACATAAAAAGTTTTTGTATTCTAGGAGATTAGTAATGGTAGACTTATTTTTAACAAAACCGTGCTGTTTTTTGGAAAATAATGTACTAAAGTGATAATAGAGATGTTTATAGACAAGAGATTCGAAAAGTTTTGCTATACACGACAGAATACTTATGGGTCTATAATTTTCGCAACACGACTTGTCACCCGATTTATAAATAGGAACAATGTAGGCAGTCTTCCATACGGATGGGAAAGTTCCTGTCTGTATGGACTTATTAAATATTAAACTCAGTGGCAAACTAAGCTCTTTAGCACAGGAGATAACAAAAGATGGAGGAATACCGTCTGGCCCCGAGCCCTTATTTTTGTCCAGCGACTTATTAATTTTTTCTTCAATCATATTAGCATTCAATCATATTGATTGAAATGAGACAGTCCTTTGACATACTATAAATCCCCATGTAATAGAAAATACAGCGCAATGTGGGGTTGCCAGAGAGCATGACGTATATAAAAGGCATTTACAGGTATAATTTATTTATCAAGCCAATAACCCATGCTAAAAATGCCTTACATCATTTCGGAAAAAAGCTGATACTTTTTAAATGCTGGATCGATTTCTATCAAACATAGCTAAGAACCACCACAAGAAAACTCGCCTTCACGTAAACCGCATCGAAATCAGAGAAGTCAGAGAAATCAGAGAGACAGACAGACAGGCATTTTGCCCTCCTAATAAGCCAAATAGCGCTTACGCTGGCTTACGCTATCTATCTCAATAATAAATTATTTTAAAAATGAAATTATGAGCTATAGAAACTAAAATATAACTAGGCATTTTCTTTTGAGATAGCGCTATTAGGCTTATAGTTCGTTTTTTTAGCATTAGAAATAAGGTAAACAATCTTGATGTGTCTTTTAATTGAAAAACACATTTTAAAAATAAGTTACGGCAAATATGTAACAATTATGAATCTAATACGATCATTTACATTCTTCTGCTTTCATAAGTAGGTAGGTAATATTTAGTTACTGAGTTTTAAAAAGCGTTTTTCTTTTAAAACACATGTCAAGATCGCTTACCTTCTTTCAAGTTCTTTCTAATGCTAAAAAAAACCGGGCAAGTGCGAGTCGGACTCGCGCACGAAGGGTTCGGTACCATAATGCAAAATTAAAAAGCAAAAAAAAAAAACGGTCACCCATCCAAGTACTGACCCCTCCCGACGTTGCTTAACTTTGGTCAAAAATCACGTTTGTTGTATGGGAGCCCCATTTAAATCTTTATTTTATTCTGTTTTTAGTATTTGTTGTTATAGCGGCAACAGAAATACATCATTTGTGAAAATTTCAACTGTCTAGCTATCACGGTTCGTGAGATACAGCCTGGTGACAGACGGACGGACGGACGGACGGATGGACGGACGGACAGCGAAGTCTTAGTAATAGGGTCCCGTTTTACCCTTTGGGTACGGAACCCTAAAAAACGAACTATAGTAGGGCAGCATTGCCGTCAAACGTATACTCGTAACACCCCTCTTTTCGCGTAAGGCAAAAAAAAACAATGAAAAAGCTTATTAAAATTTACGAACTCGTGGTCTAGTATACAAAGGTCGTTCGCTTATAGGTCGCGTGCTGAAGCCAGCCCAGCTTTGCCCTAGATTTAGCTAAACCTAACATAAGGTTTCGTGGCAGCACGTCATTATGACAAGGTCGGTAATAGCTTGTGGACACGCACCAACATTCATGGTAGATGCGAATGTTTGTTAGGGTGGTTCACGTTTGTATGGGAAAAATTTGTTGAGATTTATTTAAGTAATAGTTTTCACATTATTTGAAAGTGTGATTTAAAAGTTATTTGGTGAATAACCATTTTTATTTCTGTTTTTTTTTATGTTTTTTTAGGTGAAATTCTAAAAATCTTACTTCTGACAAATTATAAAAAATATAAATTAAAATGTTTTTCTACTTAAATAAAATTCTGAATAATAAATACTTGTTTTTTGTGGTTTTCATACAACATACAAAATTTTCAAAGTGGTTGAGCACCCTCTTTTTTTTGAACCACCAACATTAGGGTGGGTGTTGACTTTGTTGAAGGTAGGTACTGTTATTAGCTACTTAAGTGATATAGGTACGTACATAATATGTGTACACACAAATAAGGATGCTTAGCCAAGATGCCAATCGTTTTCGCCAATTGCGCCATAGCGAAGGATACGTTAATGTCTCTCTGTCGCACTAATATGGAAGAGTGATAGAAAGAGATTACCGTTTCGTTCGCTACAGCGCAAACGATTGGCATCTTGGTTAGGCTTTCTGACATTGTATGGCAGGATATTGGTACAGATTTGTGTCTGATTTCAGCCATATCACATCTGTATCTATATACATAAAAAAAATATATACATACATAAATTTAAAAAACAAAACAAAAAAAAAATTGTTTGGCGAAATTGACCTAAACTCATATTAAATTTTTTCCTTCTTTTGACCCAAGAAATGCGTGGTTTAAATTATTCGGTTTCCTCATGTTACACCGTGTATATGTATCCCTAAATATAGATTGTCGATGTATTTAGAGTAGGTACCATTTATTTGTAGATGGTACCACTGATGGTTATTAAATAATGTGGTCATTCATTAAGTGTAGTTTTGATATTATGACGAAATATTTACCTACCTAATTAGTAGAACTGTGAAATATTGGTGAATGGATATTAGGCTAAAAATTTATATATTTAGGGGAGACCGAGATGAGTTCTGACAGAGGTGACATCATCGATTTTTAAATATCTATTGGTTCGCCTAGGTTACTCAAAACCTAACTCTCGCTAGATGGCACCACTTTTGCAAAATTTCAAATTTTATTTTTTTGTGAAATGGTCTTGGTATTTGTATACTTAAAAGTATGTTTCGCGCACTCTTTAAGTAAATATTGAACTATTAAAATAAACATTGAATACTTCATTGTGCAAAAACCACCTTTTTAATTCGACGGAGTGTTGCTGTCACGCTTTTTCCTACTATTACTCACACATGCAAACAGTGTTTCCGTGATCCTTGTAGTAGACAATTTCACACAACGTAAGTATGTTGCAATAGCGTAACGGTATGTTCGTGGAAATACGTGCAAGAGGATTGGGGTTCAAGACTGGTGCGAGTAGGTAATTTCTTTTTGTTTCTCCTTTGTGTTATCTTACCTTTAAACCAGCAATTATTAGATATATAATTATTTATTTATATATTTGGATGGTATCAGAAACGGCTCTAACGATTTCGATGAAATTTGCTATAAGGGGTTTGATCTCTTAGCTAGGTCTATGAGAAAACGCGCATTTTTGAGTTTTTATGTTTTGTAAGCTTTGGTCGGTCTCCCAGATATTCAATCTCCGCTTGGCAACTAATCCCAGAATTGGCATGCGCACCAGTTTTTACGAAAGCGACTACCTGACCTTCCAACCCAGAGAGTAAACTTATTTGGATTAGTCCGGTTTCCTCACATTGTTTTCTTTCACCGAAAAATAGGTATCGGTGTATAAATAGGTAGGTATCAAATGCTATTTCGTACAAAAGTTCGAAAAATCATTGGTACGAGCCGGGGTTAGAACCCGCGACCTCCGAATTGCTTTCCGCTAGGCCAGCAGCGCTTCCCCCACATACTCAGTGTTATCAGGTTTTTAGGGTTCCGTACCCAAAGGGTAAAACGGGACCCTATTACTAAGACTTCGCTGTCCGTCCGTCCGTCCGTCCGTCCGTCTGTCACCAGGCTGTATCTCACGAACCGTGATAGCTAGACAGTTGAAATTTTCACAGATGATGTATTTCTGTTGCCGCTATAACAACAAATACTAAAAACAGAATAAAATAAAGATTTAAATGGGGCTCCCATACAACAAACGTGATTTCTGACCAAAGTTAAGCAACGTCGGGAGGGGTCAGTACTTGGATGGGTGACCGTTTTCTTTTTGCTTTTTTTTGTTTTTTTTTTTTGCATTATGGTACGGAACCCTTCGTGCGCAAGTCCGACTCGCACTTGCCCGGTTTTTAAAAAATCAAAAACGATTACTTATGAAAGCAGAAGAATATAAATGATCGTATTAGATTTAAAATTGTTACATATTTGCCGTAACTTATTTTTTAAAATGTGTTTTTCAATTAAAAGACACGTCAAGATTGTTTACCTTATTTCTAATGCTAAAAAAAACAAACTATAGTAATAATTGTGTTTTTCATTCATAGACAAAATCCATTATTTTTAACCACAGGAAATTTTATACACTTCTTTTTAGGGTTCCGTACCCAAAGGGTAAAACGGGACCCTATTACTAAGACTTCGCTGTCCGTCCGTCCGTCCGTCCGTCCGTCCGTCCGTCCGTCTGTCACCAGGCTGTATCTCACGAACCGTAATAGCTAGACAGTTGAAATTTTCACAGATGATGTATTTTTGTTGCCGCTATAACAACAAATACTAAAATCAGAATAAAATAAAGATTTGAATGGGGCTCCCATACAACAAACGTGATTTTTGACCAAGGTTAAGCAACGTCGGGAGTGGTCAGTACTTGGATGGGTGACCGTTTTTTTTTTGCTTTTTTTTGTTTGTTTTTTTTTTGCATTATGGCACGGAACCCTTCGTGCGCGAGTCCGACTCGCACTTGCCCGGTTTTTATTGCAGTGAGGATGTCCTGATTGTAAAAATCAGAGAGATTAGGTAGAGTATAATTTCTAATTATCTTTGTAAAAATAAAAGAATACGTGTAGCCCATACTTAATAATCGATGTATGATAATAAGAAAAAATAATTAAAAATAAAAAAACAATACGAAATTTAGGTGTAACAAAAATACAAAAAGTTATGTTCCAGCATACAATGACTGGGGATCGAACCGGGAATCTTCCGTTTGCAAGCAAAAAAGCGACTGTTTGCATAACACGCCATGATAGTTCTTAGCTAAGCTGACGAACTTCTCGCTTAGGTCAATTAACTACCTGTCAAATATCAGTGTCAACAAAACTGCACTAAACATGACGGCACTCCAAATTCGAGTCGTGGTCAGCCCGGCAACGTCGGAAATGGTATGGCAACGTCGCAAATGTATCTGTACACGGCATTTGTGACACACACATACGTAAAATTGATGAAAATTTAACTATGATTTTTGCATGATTTCTGTATGAAACATTGTTTTCCTGTTAATTTCGCGCAAACGAATATTCGAAAGAAGATAAATGCGGAAATATTTGTGTACTAATAGTGTGTAGTTACTTAATGAGCTTTGATTGAATTTTGTATGAAAAGCGAACCACCTTAAGTTGTTTTTCGAATAATCCAACGAGATAGTGTTGCGACGTTATATGATAATTATGACATATCGACATCGATAAATTTTAAATCGATTCAACTTAATTATTGCAATCATGTTCATTGTATATAGATGCTAAATTAACTATAGTCGGTACAGTCGGTTCCCTAACGTAAGTATCCACCTTTCTATACAATTAGTATGGCAACGTGGGTACTTAAGTTGGGGCACCGACCGTACATAGTACCCTGTCCATGGTATTCATCAATCCATTATGATTGGATTTACGAGTAAAGTAAAATAATCCTTTCCACTATAAAAAACAATAAACAAAACTAATTGTTCAAATCTGTATTTAACGATATATATTTGAATCGTCGGACGCTCCGGCCCGGGCTCGGCCCGGTCTAGCGTGAGGCATCCTTGATATGATATCTTAATATAAGGCATTGGGCTAAAAAGGCGTTATATTTCAGAAGTTGAGAGCTTAATAAATAATGGAAATATCGGTTTTTTAAACCAAAAGGCCTACCGTAAACTACTTCGTTCGTTCGTCTATTTGCCTCTTTATCACTCAAATATGCAAGAGAGATAGAGAAGTAGATATCGATAGTTCGATTTTGGATGTTTTCCGATAGTGGAGGTGTATTCCTATTTGTCCCCGCCAGGTACAGATGGGAATAGGTGCATATGAAACATTCCCATCTGTCCCCGCCTCATGTACGGCAGCGGTCACGTGGGGCGGAGACAAATGGGTACACGTACACACTCGATAGGCCCTGAGCGCAATTGAATTAGGATTGTCATTAGTGAAAAAATAAATTTATGACGGCCATTTACTGCTTCAAAAGTTGAGCCTTAAACATCACGCTTCGCCGTTTTAAGCATTCGATTCGCGTTTCGTTTTTCGACCTTGAATGAAACTAAGTAAAAAGGAATTTATACCTTTTTTACTTCTAAAATTGAGCCTTAAAGCATCACGCTTTGCCATTTTGAGCGTTAAGGCTGATTCAGACGGCGCGCGTACTCGCATGCTATTTTAGTTACATTGCAGACTGTTGGTTACGTCCAATTAAACCCACCAATCAAAAACCGCAATGTAATGAAACTCGCATGCGAGTTGTCGCATCGTCTAAATGAGCCTTTAGATTCATAGTAAACTCGTTGGAGCGTTAGATTCATAGTAAGCTCGTTGACCTTGAAACTAAGTAATAAGTTTAATTCCAGCCCGCACGATCTACTGCTACGAGTGCGACAGCTGGACGGACCCGCGCTGCAAGGACCCGTTCAACTACACGGCGCTGCCGCGCGACCAGCCGCCGCTGCAGACCTGCAACGGCTGCTGCGTCAAGATGGTCCGCTACTCTAAGAGCCGTAAGTCTTTCTAGACCCTGCCTCAATACTCACGTATCTTAAGGCAAGAGTACCCCATCAAGAGTAATCCCTAGGGAACACCTCAGGTCAAGATGGTCCGCTACTCAGAGCCGTAAGTCTTTCCATACTAGACCCTGTCAATCCATACTCTCGTATCTTAAGGCAAGAGTCCACATTGCAATCCATTGGGAAAACCGCGCTTAACTCATTCCACAGCTACTGCAGCGTCAAGATGGTTCGCTACTCTAAGGGTCGGTTGCACCAAACTGTTACGAACGTTAAAGAGTTCGCTAAATTTTTATGTATGGAAAGTTTCATAGTAAAGGCGCGGGGCGCGCCGGCTGACGATGATCAGTCTGTCAAATGTGGTTGGTGCAACTGGCACTAAGAGTCGTAAGTCTTTCTTCACTAGCCCATGCCACTCAATACTCCCGTATCTTAAGGCTCTTAGTACAGAATAAGAGTAGGTAGATTACTCATTCTACAGCTGTCAAGATGGTCCGCTACTTTCTATCCGTACATCTTAATATAATGTCCCTCCTTTGTTGTTTAACTCTTGAATTAGTAGTCGAGTTCATCATTTTGTGCATCTTGCGATTGGCATCGGCGTCGAACCTTGTGAACACGCCGCCATTCTTTATCAACGACTTATGTAACAACACCCATAAATGGACATTTTCATTTATTCTTATTGAAAATATAAATATTTAACATCTGAAATTGATTCGAGTAACTCTAATCAAAATTTAAAATTACATTAAATATATCATTATAACTGCCAAGCGGTGCCCAGGCTCCCATGAGCCGTTGCAAAAGCCGGGACAACCCGAGGAAGACGATTATCAATTTAATTCCTATTGTTGTAATCACTATTATTATATTATAGAATTACATAATGATAGTATGATATGTCCAAGGCTCGGAACCGGTTTTTATTCATACAAAAAATACCGGTATTTTTTCGTTCTTTGTTTTATTATTTCATTTTTAATGGGACAATCTTAATACTAAGTTGTTGCCTAAATACATGATTCAGTCCTACGTAAAGCGCATAAAATAATTAAATATATTGGCATATTTGGGGTTTTTAAAAAAAACCGGTTCCGAGTCTTGGATATGTCAAATCAAGTTTATCGATATCGACTTATAAAGCAACTTTCATTTGTCCTCGCACTAGTGAACGTAATGTAATGTTACAAAACAATGCTTTGTGTTTTGTAAAGCCCGCTCTACACTCGTCCGCGAATCGCGACGCGAAGCCGCGAACCCGAGTGTGGTATCGATATCGCAGATCTGCGAACTCGACTCCACACTCACGTTCGCCGCTTCGCGCCGCGATTCGCGCACAAGTGTGGAGCGGGCTTCATGTTCAATAAAAAAAGCTTATAAATCTGCTTTGGCTATGATTATAAATCACAATGATTGAACCTTTTTAATTTCCTTCCAGCGTACGAAGTGGTCCGGCGCACGTGCACATCCCAGCTTCAGATCAACCTGTTCATGGTCGACCATGTTTGCATGATGGAAAGTACGGGCACTGGCCACATGTGTTTCTGCGAGGAGGACATGTGTAACGCGGGCGCCGGCGCGCGCGCAGCCGCCTGGTTGCTCGCGCTTGCGTGTGCATGTGCATGGAGGTGAAGCGTAGTGATGGGCGAGGTCGATCGATAAAGCCTATTGGTTTCGATAAAAAAATGGTTATCGATAAAATCGTTAGCTTGGGTACTTGACATTTTGGTCGTGTTACTCCGAAAGCTTGGAAGTGTCCAGTTTTTGGTTAATGTTAGTCCATGAAAAGTCTGCAGCGATTTTGATAGCCCACGCAGTGCAAGTGTCATTTTAAACGTCAAACTTTATGAAATTATGACGTGTAAATAACACTTGCACTGCGTGGGCTATCAAACTGGTAAACTTTTCTTGGTCTAACTCTACTTGACATTTGGTCATGATAGTCCAAAAGCTTGATTTCCAGTTTTTGGCTAGAGGAGTCTATAAATTAAATTGTTATAGAGGTTTCGATTGAGATGCCTATTAGGATCTATTTTGTTGAATTATATAAGTAGTTCTAGATCCTTCAAAAGTCGGTTGTGATGCTTTATTTGAATTCGGAGTTAACTATTCAATGCGTTGAGGGTTTTACGACGCTAAAATTGATAATTATAATCGTAATTTTAAAATTATGGCGTTTAATATGTTATCGAGCTGTTGTGGAAAGTTAACGGTTAAAACGAAAATCATTTAAATGTTAATTCGAGAACCAATAGGCCCGGAATTTAAAACATCGATAAATACCTGCATTTTAATATTTTGAGTCATTTACCTACACCTACTCAAGTTTACAACGACATCCAGTCATTAACGCTAGTTTAAAATTTGCAACCAGATTGGAGAAAATATATGTATAAATCTCAAATACGCAAAAAATGGAAATACGTTTAATTTTTTACTATCGTACCGTGTCGTATTACATGATTAGAATGTGCACGTATTTTTCGATGTCTCCGTGAATTTGAAAGAACATCAAAAGCACTGGCTTGTGAAATTAAATTCGTTAAAATTTTTAATGAATCATGAATTGAGAACTGCACCTTGTACATCAATCTTATCGATATCGATAAGTTTAATGTGGAAGGTGTGGTACAATTTTTGACTGCGAAATTTAAACTGTTTATTTTTTTGTTGGTGATTTTTAGCAATGACGTCAGGTTTCACAGTGAAAATTGTATTAAAATTTGACAAACATTTATTTATTTGACCAAACCAGTGTTCCAACAACGACTGTTCGACTGAGCCCAAACTAGACTTTCGTCCAACGTAGTATAGTCGAGCTTTTTCACATCACTATACGTCCCTCAGAACTCGTACCTGGTATTTATGTACTGATGTGGAAAACCTCCATCATTCGCTCTCACGATAACATTTTGCTCTAACCTAGACGTAGTTACGAGAATTCCAAACGATTAGCTTGTAAATAGTGCGGCACGGACGTGCGTATCGATATCGATAAAGCTGACACACTCAATGCTTTCTTATTGGTCCAAATTTCTTAGACCAAGTTGAATTTGCTCATAGATGCACGTAAAATAGATGTGGGGCACTTTTAGATAGATATTAAATTGTTTATAGAGGAATTAGCTTGGACTGCCGTACATAAAGGGGTGTAAAATAGGATAGTTTGGTTAATAGATATTTTAAAACGTTTTTACAACGATTGGCGGTCTGATTTGAATAAGGCTCATGCACTTTAAAAAATCTGGCAAGTTCTTTTACTTTTGAAGTTGCAATGTTAGATTTTGTAAACTCTTGCCTTATATGGTAAATCGTCAAAAACTAGCCACTGTTTAGTAACTGGCCACCTTATACTAAAAATGAATTCTATTCACCTATAAACAGAATTTATTTTTAGTATAAGATATCAAACTGGTCACCCTTCAAGTTATTGAAATGAATTCTGTTTATAGGTGAATATAATCCATTTTTAGTATAAGGTGGCCAGTAATTGACGTTTTACCTATTTAAATAGTGTTTTTGTCGATCTGGAACACACCACTCTATTTTTATTGTGCAATTGAGTCCTTACATTACTTCTATCTACAAAAAATGTACGATACGATAATGTATCAGAAATCAACGTCATAAGATTTTTGTCTTCTTCGTGCCCTAAAAATAGGGTTGGATTAGGTAGAAAATTAAATTGCAGCTAGATTTATTCTAAAAGTGATTGACGTGATTGTGTTTGATTTTGTTTGTTTTATAGTTAGTGTCAAAATGAAAAGGGTTCACGGCCCGATTTAAATTTTATGATACGTCAATTAATAAATCTAGAAACGATATGAATTAGATATGTCAGTGTCAAAGTGACGTTTCTTCAAAAAACGTCACTTTTGACACTGACACATCTAATCCATATCGTTTCTAGATCTATTTGACGTATCTTAAAGCTCGAATCGGGCAGTAAGGCGCGAATGATACTGATGATATTAGTAATAAAGTAACAGAGAAGACCGAAAAGATTAAGATTTGAACAGGTTACCTGTACAATTGTACATAAATCAGCTCGTAAGTTACTTTTTTACCTATATCAGGGGTCTTCAAACTATTGCCCGTTCTGGTCCGCAGAAAAGCGACACGGCCGAAAGGGCTGGCAAAGGTTTGGTCCGCCATTTATCTAAGTGTGGCCCTCGGGTCAAAAAGTTTGGAGTCCCCTGACAATATGGTTGTATTGCTGTGCATAATATGATTAATATGATAACGGGAAGCCTTGTGGTTGAAATGACGACGTGTAGTGATTTTAAATTCGGATACTAGTTATTCCTTGGTGATTAATAAAGGCAATAGATTGAGAAAGTTAACGAATTATAGATATTTTATTCTGCTTTTTTTGACGTTTCGCGTGACGGGCGTAGATGTACGATGCTAGTTTTAGAAGAAGATGCAAACAAGGTGACCTCTTTAATAATAAATATAGTGCTAGAACTTGGCCGCGACACTCCCGTGCGGCCTTAGCTTAACTAATTTAGGAACATAAACACCAAATAATTTTTAATCGTTAATTAGCTAATAAATAATTAATAACTTAGCGTTTGATAATGCGGCGATTTTTAGGTAGTTTTCATTTTAAACAAAGCACTAAACGTGCATAGAAGTGAGACATAAGTGCATAAAAGTTATTTCATTAAATTTTGGGATTTTTGGGATCATCTCGTTGTTGGGTTGAATTATTTTTTATGAAATTCAAACGAATAGCGAGATGCGAGTATCCCTAAGGCACTGCTCCATAGTGAGATGTTTGTGAATAATAGCTTTATAAAACCGTAGTTCCTTTTACTCAAAATCGGAGCCACACTAGGTTATAGGCAATTTGATTTAACGCCATATCATCAGTAGGTTAGTAATCTGATTAAGGAATGCAAAGCCCGCATGAAAAACCGGTTATTCCGGAAGAAACCGGTTCATACTTGGTTAATACTTGAGGAGCTTTAAATGATTATATGTATGCAATTAGGTTCTGGCTGTTCATAAAACAACAATGAAAATATTAAAAAAAAAAAACAAAAATAATTACGCTTACGCTTTTATTAAAAGAGTTATTCACTAGGCGACTCATTCTCATTGCACATGTAAATAAGCGCAAAGTAAACTATATTTCCGGTAATACATGTCTCAAAAAACCGGTTTAGAATATCGAAAAACCGCTTCACTTTTCGGCGAAATTTGCATTCCCTAGTTTTAATGTAAGTGCAAAGCATAATATAAGGAGATGAATATTGTATGTATATTAAAAATATAGTATGACTATATCTATAAATAGTTTACATAATCTTCCTTGTTAACTCTAGTTCTTAACTGACGTTTCTGAATTAAATAGATACTCCGATTATTTTAAAATTTCTAGCTCTAGAGTAAGTTCGGTCTGACATGTCTCGACCCATCGCATGTCTCATAGAAGATATCCAAAATGTCGTCTAGGATGGTTTTAAGAAATTGGGTATTCCACAACACAATAAAAACAAACCGGTTACTCGTGGGCTGTCGGCCAAGCCTCTTACTCTATCCGCCCAAGACAAAATTTGCCAAGACAAATGCAACTTTGATTTGTTTATTTTCACAAATCAAATCAATCACAAAGGAGACCTTTTTATAGGCCTCTGGGCGGTTAAAGGATAAAATGGAGAGAAAAATCCTCTTGTGAGTAATATGTATATACAAATGTCTTCGATATACCGTTAGCAATTAGCATCAAATATAATAGATGACCGCCAAAGTAGCCAAATAAACCGTAACACACCTTTGTTACCGACATAATGTGTACCGATATTTTTGGCAACTTTGGTCGTCACTATATAATTAATTGATGCATGTACTTTGCCTTAAATTGTGTTGAGGAATATCCAACTACACCTTACGTACTCAGTTTCCATACTTGTTAATATTCGGGTATGTTCGGCAATTTAAACAATTTTTACCTAATTTTGTGTGATAAAGATAAGAAAAGTGTGTATAGAACTATAGACGATCCTTTCTTGAAATGAAACTGGAGTCCGTCTAAGCTAATTTTGCACCAATTTGAATAGACAAAGTGAGGGGGTTCATAGAAATTATACATTTATGATGACATTGCCACAATTTGTCATTGCAAATGCAATGCAGAATTAACTTGGTCCGACTCTACACCGTTGCAGTGCAATAATATTCAATTTATTGCTTACTGGAATTCAGGCTCATTCCAATTACAATAGTAATTAAAATGTGAGTCGTAATCGGGTATTGTGAAAGTATTTAGAATCAAAACGGAAACAGTGGCTCAGGTCGAACAGTGGCTCAATCGCCCAAATATCGCTCTTGTTTAAATTAGGTGGAGTGAGCCACTGTACCCAGCCTTTTTTACCGAGCCACAGTTCCCTCCTTGACCGTCAACTTAAGTGTTTAAAATGCCGGATAAACCATTCTTCGACAGTGTTATGTCTAGGGTTGTAGCATGTCACAGCACTGTAGCAGGCTTCCCACTGCCCCAGACACCTCGGAATGCGAATCTTTAAGATAGCTGCAACTTGGCTGGGGTACTACCCCGCCTACCCTATGGTCGACTTTTACGATTCCATATTTGAATCAGAATGTTGATTGTGAAATTGACTTTTTATGTTTTTCGAATTAAAATAGAGTTAGACCAAGAAAAGTCTGCAGCGATTTTGATAACCCACGCAGTGCAAGTGTTATTTATACGTCATCATTTCAAAGAAGTTTGGCGTTTAAAATAACACTGTCACTGCGTGGGCTATCAAAATCGCTGCAGACTTTTCTTGGTCTAACTCTAGTCGCTAAATATGTTTTTTGCTTATTTATTGCAAGATTTCAAAATGTTATTTAATGACTTTTCGATTCTGTAAGAATATCTGTTTGATATCAAAAAAGGAAATTTAGTTTTATTCTGCTTCATATATTTTGGGATATTGTTAAAGTCTAATGGTGGTGTCAGCTAACTTAAACCCTATATTATTACCTATTAGTTACTATGAAAGCTGATAATAAGACTAAGTAACATTTTACCTAAATCGCTTTAATTTTAATAATTAGTATTTACCTATTATAAGAATGCGATGTAGTGTTGGAATATATTTATTTATTAAATGATAGATGTCTAAAACTTCGTGAACTTGTCCAAAAAATACAATTTACTTAAAATTTAGTAAAAATATCATCGTTATTTGAAACACACTTTTTATAAAAGTGGTTTTAGAAAATATTGGACTTGAAACTGGTGTTATTAAATTAAGAAAGTCGGTACCAGTAAAAACATGAATACCAGATAGCGTAAAGACTCCAGTAATCGACATGTCAAGACACAATATTCGACACCTTCCTGTCAACTATATTGCTATGACATAATGATTGAAAAATGTCGATTATTGGAGCTGTGTCGCGCACTGGAGCCTCTACAAATCCTAACTTTGAATCAGAACTTATTAAAAAAGTATATTTCAACACATATATTTATTAATCTTCTTCCTTCACTTTATTACGGCATATCACGCATTAGAAAACTAGCTCGGACCGTACTCATAGTCAATTAGACTTCTAAGACACTAATTGTTATCTTTATTGAACAAATAAGCATGTATTATTTACATCAACAATATACTCGAAGAAATCCAATAATGCTGTCAATTTTTACAAATTGCGCTGTAGTATTTTTTCTTGTGTATTGTCGTAACATTTTAAACTATTTTTTTTAACTAATACCATCTAATAATTATGTTGCAAATGTCAGAAAATATTTTTACGTCGGCTGAAAAAGTTTTATAAATAAAATGCTTTTATCGATAAAACTATCGATAAAAATCGGAGTGTCACTAAGCCGCTCAACCAAGCAACTCAAAAATATTTTTCAACATAAATTATGGATGGTATTTTAAAGTTTTTTTTTCAAAATTGGTTAACTCTTGCACTTCCTAAAGCTACGCTTCCGCGACTAACCGAAATCTAACCGCTCCGAAGGCTGGGGTCTCTATTCAAAGGTCAATGGAAACTGAGACAACATGACCCTTAATAATATACTTGAATACAATTTGCTTTCTGACCCTTCAACAGGTACATGTGAGCTTACCACAAAATATTAGGTTAAATAAAATCAGATTTAAGGTTAGAATCAATGTCTCAATCTCCACACCGTCAGAGGCTTCAGCCGACTCCAAACGCAATGTGGCCTGTCTGTTTAATTTTTCTCATGTTATTCTATGGTTCAACAATAAATGTGCTGTACACCTTAAATGTCAGGTTTAACAATATTTACCAATTATAAATGCATTAGAATATAAATACGATCAAAAGAACCCCATGGTCATATGCCTGAAATTATGATCTTTTGCTTTAACAAAAGATTATTACATTATTTTTGTGAGACTTCTGCGTTATAAGATCTAAAAACTCGTATTTTATAGAAGTTATTTCATTGTAAGGGTACCAATGCATTTATCGGCTTGAGCCGATGATAATTCCTTCGTCACAGGCTGATATCGCATCACGTCTTCAGAGTCGAAGTGAAACGAATATTTTTACTAGTTAGACCGAGATAATCCTGCAACGATTTTGATAGCACACGCAGTGCAAGTGTTATTTGTACGTCATAATTTCATAGCAGTTGACGTTTAAAATAACACTTGCACTGCGTGTGCTATCAAAATCGTCGCAGATTTATCTCGGTCTGACTCTATCGCTCTTATAACATAGACAATATGTGACGTCCCACGGGAAAAGGTACCTTATGAAGGTTGGCGCTTACGCTATTATTAACGCCGCTCCAATATTTTTGCGGCGCTATGCGACGTAAGCGCCAGCCGCCATAAGGTACCTTTTGCCGTGGAACGCCACATATGGATCTTTTTTTTTATTGGCTCAAGCAATTTCGGAGTTGACAAATGCGGTCTCCTTAAATTGGTAAATATTGGTATACCAGCAGTGTGTCGATGTTAAATGTTTCTAATTTTCTTTTAATTTCTTTGTCTTCTAGAATGGGCAATGTGTACGTTTTCGTTGTATAAGTGTAAATTTGTTGTATGTTAAAACAATTCCAATCGATGTTAAAATAAAACTATATCGCTTTAAAAAAATAGGAAAGGCTATGAACTAAACTGCACTTATAATTTTGTCGTTAATACGTGCTTAGTGAAAAACAAAGTTATGAATGCAGTTTTTTTTATATTCGATACAATAGAAAAAATGTAAGCTGGCGGTTTGGTCGGATGCGGGAAAAATGCTTTTATGCTGACAATAAATCAGTGCAGTATTATTTAATCGAATATTACCACAATCTACATTGGCTTCAAACCTAAGGTAAAAAAATGTTTTTGTCAAATATTGAGAAGTGCCATAATTATAAAAATATTGTTATATAATTGCATTATCATTTTATTCACCCCTTTCCATTTTTGAAAACAAAAATTCCAATTAAAATAAAAAGCAATATACTTAATTAATGACAGCGCCATCTCTTAAGTGTTACAATAACTAGAATTATCGAATTTATTATCGATAACGATAACTTAAACATCCCTAAGCACAAAAAAGGGATTTGTATTATATTATATTGCCTAATGTAATGTTTGAGAATACATAAGTCAGACCTTAAACTAGAACTTAAGCTTTTCGGTGAAGGAAAACATCGCGAGGAAACCGGACTAATCCCAATAAGGCCTAGTTTCCCCTCTGGGTTGGAAGGTCAGATGGCAGTCGCCTTCGTAAAAACTAGTGTCTACGTCAAATTATGGGATTAGTTGTCAAGCGGACCCCAAGCTCTCATGAGCCGTGGCAGAATGCCGGGATAACGCAAGGATGAAGCAGAAATCAGATCAACCTAGATATATTTATTAACCTTAATTCGCCGCCAGACTTTAACTGACGCGCGCGGCTACAACCCAATATCTTCGTGCATTCCGACAAGTTTCGATAGTAAGGTAAGTAGGTGACTGGCATTCAAAGGGTTAACTAAAAGGACTTGGTATAGGATTATCGATCTTCTCGAACGGGTAATAAGGGTGGTTTTGCCAGAAGGACGGCAGCGTGAACCTCGTGTTGGTGTTTAACGTGTTGATTCGTTGTATTTCGTCCCTTTCTAACTTGAAGTCGAAGATGTTGATGTTCTCTTCTAACCGATTCGGTTTTACGGTTTTTGGAATGGGGACTATGTTTCTATCCACCTGGAAATAAATAAAGAAATTACTTATGTATCCTTACAATAACTATACAGGGTGTCCCAGAAATCGACGTCAAGCCGTAAACGGATGATAGACCAAGTCATAACAGTTATCATAAAAATACAAAAAAAAAATCCAACTCAAGGTCTTTAAAAATTATGGTCACTTTAAAAGTTCACTAAAAATCCACACCCTGTTATAGTTCTTTAACTCTTGTTACTACAAATTCCATAATTTATTCTAATTTTTGTATTATTGTGTAATCTTGAATAATTACAGGATGTGGATTTTTTAGTGAATTTTTAAAGTGACCATAATTTTTAAAGAACATGAGTTGGATTTTTTTTGTATTTTTATTATAACTGTTTTGACTTGGTCTATCATCCGTTTACGGCTTGACGTCGAATTCTGCTGGGACAGCCTGTAGAACAAAACTTTGCTCTTAAAATATGTTTTATTTATCAACGGTATTAGTTATAATAGCAGAAGCTCTCTGTAGGTGGGTCAAACAGAAAACTGTGTTACGTCTTTCCTGTAGACATACACAAGAGTTAAGGGCTATAAAGGTTAATTTGCTTATTTAACCCTTATCCACGTGAAAAGGTCCTCCTTTTATTTAGAGAACTATGATAAAATCATTACTTACATGCCCACAAGCTGTTAACTATTGCCCACAGGAGAGAAAAATGTACAGTTCGCGCGAACACACTAGAGTATGTCTACAGGAAAGACAATATTTGATTTAAGTAAAGAACGGTCCTTAGGTACGATTGATGTTTACTTATATCACATACAATATGTGTCGTCCCACGGTGAAGGTACCTTATGGCGGTTGGCGTTTACGCTATTATTAACGCCGCTCCAATATTAATGCTATGCAACGTTAGCGCCAGCCGCCATAAGGTACCTTTTGCCGTGGAACGTCACATATAGGTACACTATAATTAGGGTTGCCACCCGTACTTTAATATAAAGTATTGTACTCTATTTTAGCCGTTTGTACGTTATTTTTTACGAAACACATAAAGTACGCCAAAATACTTTATTTACAACATTCATCAGTGATTATTACATTTCGCATTTTATGGGGCCTACCTACACACATGCATGACCAACGCGAACGTTGGCAAACATAAGGGACGCAGATATATGAACGCATCGCTGCGTCCTTTTCATTTACCGACGTTGGTTGGACATGAGTTTGTGGGCCCCATTACCGCTTGGCATTTTGAAATTGACATTGACAGGCTTGACAGCTGCCACTGCCACTGTCAATAGTGTCAATAAAATTTTCGCGGTATCCCCATTCCCCAATATCTGTCGTTTTTCTGTCTTGTCTCTTGTGTTGTGTGTGATTCTGCGCTAAACTTTTGTTGAGAATAAGTTTTAAAACAGTGTTAAAAGGTGTTTTGACTGTTAGATTCCTTAAATTTAAAATGGAAAGTGACTTAAGTGACGAAGAATACGAAGATGGGACTGTTCGCGTGGTAAAAAAACGTAAAGTAGAAAAACGTGCACAAAAATATAAATTTCAATGGGAAGCCGATTTCCCTTGGCTAAAGAAGGATGAAACTAACGATTTTAATGCAAAATGCACAGCGTGTGGTGTTGTTATTGTTATCGGAACAGGTGGCGTAGGTCAGGTGAGCATTAATTTTTTTTGGTACCTATTCTATTCTCCTTCACTGGCTACACTACATAGATTACCTAGTTTACCTATTTGGATTAATGAAATGAAGCCTTTTAACTGGTTTTTTATTGAAGAATTTGAATACATTAATTTTTAAGCCATGTGCCAAAAATAATATTTTTCATACTACATATTAACATATTATATAATTTATGTAGTACAGTCGGCTCCATAAATATAGGTACAGATGGAACATAAATATGTAAACAGTTACACCTTATTGTCAATGTAATAAGGGTGTAACCATATTTATGACTGTTTATATATTTATAGATGTGACCGTCTGACCGTACCTAGTACCTACACACACTTCAAAGACAGGTATACAATTCCGATTAATATACAGTTTCATTCACGGTTAGTTGTTTGGTCAAGTTACTGGTGCATGTTTTAACTCTAACAGTCTTAACTTAACTAACTATACTGTATTGTTTGAGTGTTTTTGTGCATACTAAAATTACTAAACTAACTTACTGCCATGGTGTGTCTGTGACTCTGTTCAATTTTGTGTTAGTAAGAATAATGTAGTACATAAATATGTACTTGTATCATACATACTTGTCTTGTTTTATTGAGGGCCTGAGAGGGTGGACTGGTGAAGGGTGAAGGTGGAGGTAACATAGTTTGTTTTTTTTTATTTCCAGATAAAGCAACATGAGAATACTAATACACACAAAAAAAGAATGGAAATTAAAAAAACATCTGGGCTCTTAAGTAAATTCCTGACAACTCCATCTACATCTAACACTGCATGTCTCAACAATAACACTGAGAATGTTTCAGCGGCTGAGCTTGCCTTGACATATCATGCTATAAAACATAATCTTTCATACAACAGTATGGATTGTCTAGTGAAATTAAATAAAATTATCTACGTTGACTCAAGCACAGCCACCAGCATACGGTTAGGCCGAACAAAAATGGAAGCTTTAGTGACTGAGGTGTTGGGGCCATATTCTCTTCAGGGTGTTGTGGATGATTTAAAAAATGAAGACCAGTACTTCAGCCTTCAAACAGATGCCTCTAATAAAAAAAATATTAAGCTTTTTCCACTTGTTGTGCAATATTTTTCTGCAAAGAATGGTCTTCAAACTAAGTTGCTGGATTTCTATGAAAATAGTAATGAAAGTGCAGATGGCATGTTTAGTTCTATAAAGGAGTCATTAGAAAACCTGGATTTGACTTTTGAGAATGTTTCTGGATTTAGTGCTGATAACACAAATGCAAACTTTGGTGCTCGACATTCTTTATTTACTAATATTAGAGAGGAGGTCCCTGATGTATTAAAAGGCAATTGCCATGCACATATTATTCACAACTGTGTAAAGCGTGCCATGGATTTCCTGTCTTATGATATAGAAAACGTGATTTTAAAAATCTACAGTCACTTTGCTCATTCAGCAGTTAGGAGAGAAGACTTAAAAAAATTTGTTGAAGCTGCTGATGGTAATTTCCACGAACTGAAACGCCATGTAGGAACACGCTGGCTTTCACTCTTGCCTTGTGTGGATACAGTTCTAAAAAACTGGGCACCAATAAGGAATTATTTTATTAGTCTAGGTGAAGATTGCCCAATAATAATGCAAAATTTATTATTATTGAATGAAGATAAAGATTTAATAGAAGTGTATTTAAATTTCTGTAGCCATGTATTAAATGTATTTTGTTAAACTGTGAAGAGCTTAGAGGGTGATTCTATCACAGTATTGGATGTTTTTAACATAATGACAAATATAAAAAAAGATTTACTGAAAAGAAAAGAAGATAAATTTTATGGGTTTATAACAATGCAGAAAATAGAATTACTTGAGCAATCTTCACAGAGCCTAAAAAATAAAATTTTAAAAAACTTTGATCTATTTATAGAAAAAGCTGTAAGTTACCTAGAAAAATGGTTCAACTTTAAACCTGATAACTGGCTAGCTATTATAAGTCATTTTGACTTAAATTCTGCATTATCATTTCAAGAGATCTTAAAAATTACTGAAATGTTGAATATGCAATCTAAATTGGATATAGATTGCCTTTACACAGAAGTAAACCTTCTAAATGATGTGAGGGAAAAGATATACAACAGCAGTTTTAAAGAATCCTGCACAGCTAAAAAATGGGAATCAATATTTTCCCAGGAAACCTTGTTTCCCAATATATTTAAAGTGATCTCACGTTTACTGTCCGTTCCCGCCACTTCAGCATTTACAGAAAGGGTGTTTTCCGTAATGAATGCGAAGTGGCGGGACGACAGAAACAAAGCTTCAATGAAGCTGATTCGAAACGAATTATTAGTGTACCTAAACCTCTGTTTACCCTGTTTAGACGCAATAAATATTTTTAAAACTGATAAAAAATTGTTAGACAGCGCCAAGTCGAACAAAAAGTATGTATTTAAAAAAATAAAATAAAATACTTTATTTTTATGGTGTGTACTTTTTATTTTTTGAATTAAGATGAGAACTACTCTATTTGCTTAGTAAAAAGGTGGCAACCCTAACTATAATACAGGGCGTCGCACGACTTTACTGAAAGAAGACTTCATTTTTAGGGTTCCGTACCCAAAGGGTAAAACGGGACCCTATTGCTAAGACTTCGCTGTCCGTCCGTCCGTCCGTCCGTCCGTCTGTCACCAGGCTGTATCTCACGAACCGTGATAGCTAGACAGTTGAAATTTTCACAGATGATGTATTTCTGTTGCCGCTATAACAACAAATACTAAAAACAGAATAAAATAAAGATTTAAATGGGGCTCCCATACAACAAACGTGATTTTTGACCAAAGTTAAGCAACGTCGGGAGTGGTCAGTACTTGGATGGGTGACCGTTTTTTTTTGCTTTTTTTTTGTTTTTTTTTTTTTGCATTATGGTACGGAACCCTACGTGCGCGAGTCCGACTCGCACTTGCCCGGTTTTATTTTTAAGGCAATACGAACTGCATTCAAATAATTTTCAATAATCGCCTGTCTGAACCGGGAATCGAACCAATTTTTTAAAATAACAACTTTGGGTTATTCTGATAACCCCCGGATACGGCTAATAAATACTTGTATTGTTTATGCACTCACCAGCCACCGCAATATGATCTGCGCCTCGGTCTTCCCGTATTTCTTGGCTAGCTCCTGCAGCACGCCCTCCGACCGCGGCGCGGGGGCTCCGAAGCGGGCCACGAGCGCCCCGAGCGGGCTGTAGCCCATCACCACGAGGCCCCGCGCGCGGGCGTACGATACTAGCGAGGTTTGGGGGAGCTGCGGGTGGACCTGGGACATACAGTGGCCTTAGAGCATTTAATAACTGGAGTCGCCTTTAAGAGCTTACCCCTCTGCCGAAATTTTGCACAATTGTGCAACCTTTTGTATGGACTGGCATGGCTATTTGTACGCTACGTAGAAATCATGTAGAAATAGCAATACATTTGACTTCCCCTCCCCCGCAAAAATCGGCAGACTGTTTCGTATTGAAAATGACAGCGATGACGTCTCCAGTTCAGTTACTAAATGCTCTAAGACAGTAGCACATTACATATACATTTTGGAACATTTCTAGAGACTGAGCTGAAAGGCTAGGCAGTGTTATCCGGGCCCTATTTCACCAACGTGACAAATGTCGCATTTGTCGACATCACTGTTAGAGGAGGCCGAGGTGAGTTGTGACAGAGGAGAGTTGTGACATCGTTGATTTTTTGGAATCTATTAACTAAAAACAAGGTCGCAATAGAGCTCGTTTGTTAGTTCAAGTTACGAGCTAACAAACGCACACTGTTGCGAGCTCCCTAACAGTCATTAGATTCTAAAAAATCGACAATGTCACAACTCTCCTCTGTCACAACTCACCTCGGTCTCCCCTACTGACGTCGCAGGCCTCCATAGGCTACGGTAACCGCTTACCATCAGACGGGCGGTGTGGTTGTTTGCCACCAACATGTTAATTAAAAAAACTCCACTATATCGCCAGTAAATAAGTATTTATTTTGCGAAGCTAATGGCAATTGTCACAAGAAATACGACAATTGTCACGAAATTCCGACACAGAACTCATTTGCTGTCAATAATTACCGAAAGTTCTTTGAAATCTTGTGACAATTGTCATCATTATCATCATAAATATCACAAGAGAAATACCTGTTTTTTGCCGATGTAATAAAGTTTTTTTAAATAATACAATGATGGTGACAAACAGGAATACGGCCCGCCCGATGGTAAGCGATAACCGTAGCCCATGGATGCCTGTGACGTCAGCAACAATGAGACTTGTCGAATTGTCGCACCTGTCACGTTGGTGAAATAGGGGCCTGAAGTGATCTACAATCGAGTTATTATAATCGTAAAGCTAGATTAAAAAGCCAATCAAAATCATTCAAATTAAATATTTTTCTATCAGTGACAACCCCTACAAAGTTATTCTAGATGTGGACTACGAAAATAATAGTCGTTTTGGTACCAAAATGTATTGAGTGAGCACTCTACGCTTAACCAATTTTTAAACAAGCAAGTATTACGTACTCTATGCTTACTATATATTTCTCTACGGTCACACTCATATCATAACTAATATGGCTCAGCGATCCAAAGAGGGTCTTGGCCTCCGAAACGAGAGCACGCCACTTTTCCCGATCCTGCGCCGTTTCCTGCCAATTATCGGCTTGAAGCTGACGCAGATCCGCTTCCCCACTGTCTTCCCAGCAGTATCTGGGCCGACCTGCCGGGCGGCCACCAGTCGGTCTTCCCAGGTAGGTACGCCCTCTTGGCAGCCCGATACTCATACCACCCATACACTCAATGACACTCATATCATTGTAACCTCAATCTGCAGCACACTGGGCTTGACGCGGCTCTCGTTGAGCAGCCGCTCCAGCTGTCCCTGGTTGAAGTTGGAGACGCCGATAGACCTGGCGAGGCCCAGGCGCCGCGTGTCCCACTCCTTAGTTACCTCAATCTGCAGCACACTGGGCTTGACGCGGCTCTCGTTGAGCAGCCGCTCCAGCTGTCCCTGGTTGAAGTTGGAGACGCCGATAGACCTGGCGAGGCCCAGGCGCCGCGTGTCCCACTCCTTAGTTACCTCAATCTGCAGCACACTGGGCTTGACGCGGCTCTCGTTGAGCAGCCGCTCCAGCTGTCCCTGGTTGAAGTTGGAGACGCCGATAGACCTGACGAGGCCCAGGCGGTGGGCGTCTTCCATTCCTCGCCAGGTCTCCAGGAAGTCCACGTCGGAGTAGCTGTAGTCCTCCTGAAATGATTTTTTTAAATTAGCTACCAATATATTCGATTCTCACGAGAGTAGGTATTATTAGTCTGTTTGAGATCCTGAAAACGGTCAAAAATCCTAAAAATACGTGTGATACCTCATTAGATTCGTCATGATTGTCTAGAAAAATGTATTCGAAGCGTGTATTAGCACACAAAAAATATCAAAAGTTATAAACAAAAAAAAAGGGAGGCAAAGTAGTTATTTTTTATTTCCCCAATATCTCAAATAGTATTAATATTTAAGAAATCAAAATTAATATTATAAAAGGGGAGGATATTTCCAATTAAACATTCTGTACTTGCAGTACTGTATCTCCATTATTTATACTTTTTATTCAACGCTGAACACAGCCCTCCGCGCCTCATTTTCGAGAAACGCGCGCGGCGTGGAAAAATGATTACGTAAGATTAAATATAATTTTAAAGGTATTAAATATTCATTGAAAAATTAAAAAAAAAATATGGTGCATTTAAAACATGTCAACACATGTAATACTGTCGTTATAGACTCACATTCAACCCAATGGGCCAGTGCATGAGGTAAAGGTCCACATAGTCGAGTCCTGTGGCATTGAGGGACTGCTGTAAGGCCACGGAGACCTGCTCCCGTTTGTGGTGGGTGTTCCACAACTGAAATTATTAAAATAATGTTAAGTATTAAAACAAGACATTCATTAGAATACGTTAAAACTATGTTACCAGCTTCATAAGGCCCAAAGTCCTACCTGTAGTATCTACTTTGTTTTGCGTCGTTAAATTTTTATACAAAGCAAAATCAATTCTATTTCTTAAGTATAGATTCAAATTGAAAACATAAATGGATTTGTTATACAAGTTTCAATTCTGATATTTGACTCCCCATTCCATTAAGTAATAACGATACTTTTGCCTAAATAGTTAATTGAAAGTACCCTAAAAAATACTATAAAAATGTAAGTATACTTACGGCGCGATTCGGGAAATGAATTAGACATTCACTAGATATGAAATAGTAACGATATGTGACGTTCCATTGCAAAAGGTACCTTATAGCGGTTGGCGCTTACGCTATTATTAACGCCGCTCCAATATTATTGCGGCCATAAGGTACCTTTTTCCGTGGAACGTCACATATCGTTACTATTTCATATCTAGTGAATGTCTAATTTATTTCCCGAATTGCGCCGTTAGTCATGTTTTTAAAAAAACACATGTATTTTACTTTCCTCGTATTCAAAATGAAAAGTAGTGTTTAATTTGGGTGAAAGGCATCATTTCATGCCTTGGTTAACAATCTACTATTTCGGAACGTTGGCTTGTAAATATGTATGTGCCCCTCTACAAGATGGGCCAACGCCGGCCACTTAACGCATTCTTAACTTGGTCAAGGGACGCATTTATGCGTTAGAGGGAGCAAGTGATATTGCTATCTCATTCTACCGCATGGCTGCGTCCCTTGGAGTGGCTGGCGTTGGCCCATCTTGTAGAGGAGCCTTGAACTTGAGTGTACCTTAGTGGTGACGAATATATCGCTCCTCCTCACTCCCTCCCTGAGCTTGGCCGCTATCCCCTCCCCCACCTCCCCCTCCGTGTCGTACACGGCCGCCGTGTCAAAATGGCGGTAACCCACGTCGATGGCGCGGGTTACCACATCACGGAGCTGGTGGTCTTCGGACCGGATTATACCGTGCTGCGCAAATAATGTAGTTTAATTAATTAATTAATTAAGCCTTTATTTTCATCCTTAATCTACCTTAACTAGTACATAATGAATATAAATTTGTAAATTGTAATATATTAATGGTAATTAAGGCCCCTGACGGGTGAAGGCCTCCTCCAACAGTTTCCAAGTTGACCTTGAATGGGCTTTCTGTATCCAGTTCTCTCCGGCAGTTTTTTAAATATCTTTGATCCAGCGATCTCTAGGGCGTCCTTGGCCTCTCTTAGCCCTTGGGCCCGGCCACGTAGTAGTAAGTTGTGTCCACCTTTCATCTGTCATTCTTGCCACATGACCAGCCCACTTCCACTTCAGGCGTTTCATATGTTATAGAGCATCAAATAATGTAGTTTAGCAAGGAAAAATATAATTAAGGCGAAACATGAGTGTTCCTTGCTTAGCAGATTTACCTCGAGAGATTATTTAAAATGCGAATAGATACGTTAATGAATAATCACAGACTTTTGGTCTGTGATTATTAAGACTACCCGTCCCTCTTTAATTAACATAGTTAAAAAAAGCAAAAAAGCGTCCGTCCGTCCGTCTGTCACCAGGCTGTATCTCACGAACCGTGATAGCTAGACAGTTGAAATTTTCACAGATGATGTATTTCTGTTGCCGCTATAACAACAAATACTAAAAACAGAATAAAATAAAGATTTAAATGGGGCTCCCATACAACAAACGTGATTTTTGACCAACGTTAAGCAACGTCGGGAGTGGTCAGTACTTGGATGGGTGACCGTTTTTTTTTTGCTTTTTTTTGTTTTTTTTTTGCATTGTGGTACGGAACCCTTCGTGCGCGAGTCCGACTCGCACTTGCCCGGTTTTTTTACCATTAGAAATAAGGTAAACAATCTTGATGTGTCATTTAATTGAAAAACACATTTTAAAAATAAGTTACGGCAAATATGTAACAATTATGAATCTAATACGTTTATTTATATTCACCTGCTTTCTTAAGTAATAGTTATTGATGTTTAAAAAGCGTTTTTAATTAAAAGACATGTCTAGATCGCTTACCTTCTTTCAAGTTCTTTCTAATGCTAAAAAAACGAACTAAAGGTACGTACCTCGTTGAAGCTGAGATAGGTGCCGAGCGCCAACGCCGGCAATCCCCGGCCATCGTCCGGCTTGACTCTTCGCTCTACTGCTACTCTATGTGCGTGGCGTCAGTGGCGTCAGTGGCGTACATACCTCATTGAAGCCGAGATAGGTGCCGAGCGCCAACGCCGGCATTTCTCGGCCATCGGTCGGCTTCACACTTGGCTCTACTGGTAGACAACCAAACTCTAGTAAGTGGCGTCAGTGGCGTACGTACCTCGTTGAAGCCGAGATAGGTGCCGAGCGCCAACGCCGGCATTTCTCGGCCATCGTTCAGTTTCACTTTTGGCAACTCCACACTGGTAGCTAACTGAAAACAATAAGAAAATCAGATTAAAGGATGACTCACGTTAGACCGGGCCGGGGCAGGGCCGGAGCTTCCGGCGCTTCGTTTTCTATGGAAAGCACAGACAGCTGTTATGGAATATGACATGTCAGACGCCTCGGCCCGGGCACGGCCCGGTCTAGCGTGATTCATCCTTAACTTGCCAATCGTGACTGTCAAACTCTATCAAAAGGTAGACAATTAACTATTTAGATCTTAAATTATATACCTACATGTAATGGTAATATCTCGGCAACAAGATGAAACAAATGTCGGTGACATAAGATACGACTAAAGATAAACTTATGCAAGACATGTAGAGATGCACTGGATGCAATAATGCATTCGTGGAATCGTGCAATTCTATACACGTGATATCAGAACGAGAAAGATCTGATGTAATATGATGTTTTACGGAAATGCATTTCATGAGAATTTAAATAAGAAAAAAATCTCTGTTTTACGTCGTTCGATTTCTAGGAAAACGAGTTTTAAAATGGAGTTATAATACTTAAAGTTAGACCAAGAAAAGTCTGCAGAACGCCAGTCTGCCAGTTTGATAGCCCACACAGTGCAAGTGTTAGGTATTTTAAACGTCTAACTTCTATGAAATTATGACATATAAATAACACTCGCACTGCGTGGGCTATCAAAATCGCAGCAGACTTTTATTGGTCTAACTTTATGCATTCTACCTCTAAGTATGTAAGAAGAAAAAAAAATTGGTAGATACCTTGATTTTGCCGCAATATCCATGTAGAGCCCACATGATTACAATTTGAACTTTTTAGGATTTTCAAACACAACACAGTCCTCAAATATAACATCAAAGCTTATACATATATTATTAACTGTTAAAAATATTATTGTTACTAGATGACCTGGCGAACTTCGTTTCACATACCTATATCAATTTTCTTGGCACTTTAATTAATTATAAGACTTTATACTCTGTTTTGTACACATATTTAATTACACAAACGGGTCTTTCCGTGACCACAGCAACTCAGCTGAAAGTTCGGAATTGAATGTAAAAACAATGATATTAATATCGCGGTAGACCCGGTGACTTATTAATTAACTGTTTATTTCATCGAGAACATTCTCCTGGCAATAACATCATCATTGGCCTGTCACATCAATAAGATGATGGTTTAAACAGCGTCTATATTAAGAGTGCAGCACAATAACAAACACAACAAAAAACAGCTAAATTGGTCCAGCCGTTTACGCGTGATGCCGTGACTAAGTGAAATAGGGATTGATTTTTATATGTATAGAAGATATAATAATACTTGATCAGATAAACACAGATTTAGGTCACTAAATATAAACAAACATCAAATGCTAATAACAATTGTCTTAATGATAAAGATACCAACCCGACATGATAATTAAGTAAGTAGGTAAGTAATGTACATTTTCACATCACCTATTCGAAAAAGCGCTTTTTCTTCCCCGCTAGGAGGGATCAAAGTGGCACTTTTCTTCCCTGCTAGGAGGGATGAAAGTTGTACTTTTCTGTTCTAGGACACGATTTTTTCTTACTTGCATACAATTTTTTTTGGTCAAATAATACATCTTTTGGAACAACAATTTCTTCATAGTTGATGTGAAAAGCAGTATGTCATACGGTAGGGGCTATTCATTAATTACGTCATTTCAATTGGGGTCTGGACATCGGATGATGGTAGCGAGGAAACGGGGTCATACAAAGCATGATTTTTGGATGATTTTTGGGTCAAAAATCGTCAAAAATAGATGACGTAATTTATGAACAGCCGTATCAAAATTATTTCGTCTTGGGCGTTAACACTTGAATCCCTCATTACGCTCAGGATTCAATGTACGCCCTTGACGGAAATAGGTATGTAATTTTGATCCCTTGTAACACAAACTGCTATTTATTGTAGTCAAAGAATTTCATTTCCGTATTATTTCGTACCTTGTCACAGTAACAATCAATATGAAAGCACAGAATAAATAATAGTACTATGTACAGAAGACTCACTCTCTAACAAAACGCGTCTGTCACGATCAGCACAGATATGGCCGCTAGGTGGCGACAGCGCCACGCGCGGCTTATGGCAAACCCCAAAATTGGGGTCGAACGGATGGAGTTTTAGCTACCTGTAGCAAAGCGACGAAATCGCGGACTGAGCCACGCCTGATGAAAGTCACTAGGGACCTCATGCTAGGATATATTAGATCTATAGATCACTGACAAGGTACGAAATGGTAGGTGAAATGAAATGAAATTACTTGACCGTACTCGTACGAAAAGAAAAGTGCCAGTTTGATTATAGTTATTTTTTTTTAGCATTATAGAAAGAACTCCACAGAAGCAAGCGTGCAGTTTTCTTTAATTGTTAATAATTATTGAATTATCTAATATAGCATGGTCAATACATGTAATTTACTTCAATTTATTACCGCAAATTATTTTGCGAAGTTCTTTCTAATGCTAAAAAAACGGACTATATAGTACATTACGATATTATTGCAAAAAGTAGGAAATTCGCGACGAGTGGCGATAAATTAACGACCGAAGGGAGTGTTTTAAATCGACTCGATTTGCGATTTTTTCGCACATGTATTTTCTACTAAGTTTTACAGTACGGCCCTTTAAATTTTCGACATATTTCGGCACGTATTCAGGGCCGTCTTAAACTATAGTTCGTTTTTTTAGCATTAGAAAGAACTCCACAGAAGCAAGCGTGCAGTTTTTATCAGGGTCTTTAATTGTTAATAATTATTGAATTATCTAATGTAGCATGGTCAATACATATAATTTACTTCAAATGATTACCGCTAAAAGTGCCGGATTTTGAACCACAAGCTTACTTCTGCGAAGTTCTTTCTAATGCTAAAAAAAACGGACTATAGGTTGGGGCCCTTGGGCACATAAGAATTTGGGGTCCTTTTGGAAAGTAAAGAAAGCGAATTAAACTAACATTTTTCTGCTATGATCTTCTATTTATTATGGGTATTTAAATATACTGTTACTGTCTGTCCTTCGGGGCCTCGGAGTAATTAACAATGGAGCCGCCATTAACAGGCGTTCCCCTCTGTCGAAAATAGGTGGCCAATGGTCAACCTCATGTCAACCATATGTATGGACTGACGTTTATCTGACATGACGTACCTATACAAAATAGTCTGCCGTTTTTTGCGGGGGAGGGCCGCAAAAAACGGCAGACTATTTTGTACCGAAAATTTTAGACATGGCGTCTCCGTTGGTTATATCCTCTAAGTTCGGGGCCCCCTGAGGATTATATTATGGCAAATACGGTAATGCACGTATTATGTTAATTACAGCACTAGGGCGATAAAGTAGCACGACATGTAGTTTTGACGACCGGTCTGGCCTAGTGGGTAGTGACCCTGCCTACGAAGCCGATGGTCCCGGGTTCGAATCCTGGTAAGGGCATTTTATTTGTATGATGATACAGATATTTGTTCCTGAGTCATGGTTGTTTTCTATGTATTTAAGTATTTGTATATTATATATATCGTTGTCTAAGTACCCACAACACAAGCCTTCTTGAGCTTACCGTGTGGCTTGGTCAATTTGTGTAAAAATGTCCTATAATATTTATTTATTTATTTATTTATGTAGGTACTGTAAATACACGGTGTAACATGAGGAAACCGAATAATTTTAACCACGCATTTCTGAGGTCAAAAGAAGTAAAAAATTTAATATGAGTTTAGGTCAATTTCGCCAAAAAAAAAATTTTAATTGTTTTGTTTTTTCAATTTTTTTTAATGTATTTGTACATAAAAAATAAAAGTTATTGGTAAACTTGTCACTTAAAATTGATTTTGAATTTTTTTTTCGTAGAACCTACTTTTTGCAAAGTGTTACTTGTCACTTTTTGACATTTATCAATAAGGATATTTAGACTACGTCCCATAGCAGCAACATCACCATCAAGAAGGCCTTTTACGCTATGTAACAATAAAAACTTGTTTTTTTTTTAATAATAATATCTCTGAAACTAGGCGAATTTCAAAAAAGTTTATGGGACGTTTTTGTCTCTAAATATGATCAAGAATACGCTGTTAAATTATTCGGTTTACTCATGTTACACCGTGTATAGTAACGGCACAGAATAAGTAATAGTACTATCGTACAGAAAGGAAACCTCCTACAAAACCGAAGTTTGACAGCGGTTCAGGGTCGAATCTTGCTATCCCTTTCTAATGTATGGCACTATCCCTTCGGGCTATTTAGGGTTGTCAAAATTCAAGTGATTATCTTATCTGTGGTCGTGCACGCAAAAGGAAGTCAAGTGGTGCCAACCCTAATAATTGCTCGGAGCAATGATGAGCCGAGCGGAGCCGAGTTTGGCCGATCTCAGGAGTTTCGCACCCCTGGTAACGGTGGGATGCAGAGTTGCTCTATTACAGAGTTCCTGGAAGATCAACATCTATAATGGCAAAATTGTTATCGCCCCGTTGCATTAGTTTTAAGAACTAGCTTTAAGAACTATTTTACAAGCTTTTATTTAGTTTCACCTGACCGTTGTCTGTCTGTCTGTGTGTGTGTAATCAAATCTTGCAAGTTAAATTTGATCCACTTCCCGGTTTCCGATTGAGCTGAAATTTTACATGCATGTATAAATCGGATGACAATGCAATATTATCGTACCATGGAGCTGATCTGATGATGGAGACAGGAGGTGGCCATAGGAACTCTGTGATGAAACAACGCAACCTAATTGTGTTAAGGGTTTTTGTCTCGATGAGTATTAGTTGTCTGTCGTAAGAAAAGTACAGTCAGCGATAAAAGCTTGTACCAAAAATTTAATTAACTTATTAAGAATACGTGCTATGCCCTGTCAGGGTCCATCCATGTGACACTTCAATAATCTGTAATACGGCCCCGACACTATCATGGATACTGACATTACTTTGACGGAATGACGTTTTTAGTGATAGTGTACCCAGCAAACATTTTTGGTCGATATTCCGAAAAAGGCACCTATTTTAGGTCGCACAATTTAGGAGACCAAAATGAGGCACGTCGAATCGACGTCGTGGGCACGTGCCGGCGACATAAATGGGGAAAAAACGCACGTGCCGGCGACGTATTTATTGACGGTAAATTAGTGATTACAACCATTAGGTCAACACTAGGTCATGTTTCCGATGTGGATTCGACGTCGCCACGACGTGCCGCGTAGTGAAAATGTACTAATTTGGTATTCTTTACCACCTTTAGACGTGATGGCGACATATTTTTATCCATATAATTACTCTGCGAGGCAATATTTAGATGAGACGCGATGAAGAGAAAAAGAGACACAAACATTTTACGCTTATATATTCTTTTCACTCAGAAACAAAATGTCTAACAAGAAAACAACTTTAAGTTGTGCAATGATAATGGCGGCCACTAAGTCATGTAAAATAATTTAGGCCGATTACGCTGATGAAGAACGATGAAATCTAGTGCACAGAAAATTTTTTCGTGCAGTATGTTAGGTTTACATACAAAACTATCGATGGGCTTTTGAAATATTTAAGTTTTCAACATTTTATAAAATCAAAATGCATATATTTGCTTGTAATTGAGTGTTGTAATTGAATATTTGTGTGTGTGAGTGTATTGACTTGATCAAAAATATTGTTTTATTTTGAATATTAGCACAATGAAGTACCGTGCGATGGCACCATTCAAGATATAACAACTTAAGTTATGCAATTTCATATTTAGCATCTCGTTATAATGAAAGAAAATGGCGGCACAACCTTATGGTATTGATAGTACTTTACAAGTGATTTTAACTATATGGTCGCAATTTGGTATCTATTTTAAGTAACATTTACCTAAAATTAGTAGCTAAATCGACATAAAATCGACGACCTAAAGGTCTCCGTATAAGAAATATTTACGTCGCAAATACACCTAAAATGTCTTATTAGTACATTTGACCTATTGGTCAGACTTTGCAGTTAATTTTACCTAATATTTCGACTTATTTTCAACCATTAAGTCCCTGACTTCATGGTCCCCGTATAAGAAATAATTACGTCGCATATACACCTAAAATGCCTTATTAGTACATTTGACCTATTGGTCAGGGTTCGAAGTTAATATTACCTAATATTTCGACAGATTTTCAACCATAAAGTCCCTGACTTCATGGTCTCCGTATAAGAAATAATTACGTCGCATATACACCTAAAAGGCCTTATTAGTATATTTGACCTATTGGTCAGGGTACGAAGTTAATTTTACCTAGTAATAGGACTTATTTTCAACCATTAAGTCCGTGACTTCATAGTCCCCGTATAAGTAATAATTACGTCGCAAATACACCTAAAATACCTTATTAGTACATTTGACCTATTGGTCAGGGTTTAAGGTTAATTTTACCTAATATTTTGCCTTATTTTCAACCCCTAAGTCCCTGACTTCATGGTGTATTTATGAAGTGAAATTTACGTTTTATTATCCCTATATTTTGACTTGGAAGTAAAAGTGTACAATACGTAAAATAATTGGTGACTTAGGACGTCATTTTCACTTAAATTGGAAAAATCTTCTTCGAGCCTAGGAAAAAATACTTAAAATGTTTGCTGGGTAGGGAGTGTCATGAAGGAATGACGGCAAGTAATGAAGATTATTTTAATAATTTCCGTCAGTATTGGAGTTATGTCAAAGTAGTGATACTAGAAATGACATTATACTGACAGTGAATTGGTTAGAATGATGGAATCAGAAATGACAGAAAGAATGATGGACGATAATGAAGTTATTAAACATTTCTAATATTTTTGAAGAAATGTCAAAATAATGACATTATACTGATAGTGAGTGGAGCGCATCACTCTAATCCCTCGTTCCGTCATTTAAAGTACTTTAGAAGAAGGTTTTATACTAACAAGAGTCATTACTGGCATTTAAATCAATAAGTGAAGTGTACCTACTCTACTATCATTGCTCTAAAGTTTATTTTCACTTGACTCTTAAGAAAAAAGGAAAACATGCAGAATACGATGCACAAAGAAAATCTCTGTCCCTTTCTAAAAGTTTCCATACATAAAATAAAAATTAAAAACCCTTTATTTTATGTTGTTTACAACAATTTAATTATATTTTTACCGGGAAACGCGAAAATCTAAATTTAGTTATCTGCCTCTTTATCGTTCGAATATGCAAAAGTGAGGATGATGATGATGAAAAGTGATAGAGAGGTTAGATAACGAAATTTCGTGTTTCGCGGTAGACCCCCAGATTGTGATGGATTGTGGTAGTGGCGCCCCCTTCGCAGAGTTTCGAGTAATATTCCCTATTCAGGGAAATATACTGAACTTGGAATTGGTTCCAGTCATAACCAATGATTTAATAGATTTAAACTAGCTGTTAAGACAAAAGATTCTGTCTCTGGCAATTTAGTTTTAAATAAATATAATGAAAAATACTGCAAACATGGAAAGTATATCCACCTGGTGCATCAAAATATTCAATGTATTAGAGGAAAAAATTTGCAGATTGAACTTTTTTTGAATGATTTTAATATTGATATTTTATGTCTTACTGAACATTGGTTACATAATAATGAATTAATGCCCCAATTTAATAATCACCAGGCGGGAAGTTCGTTCACCAGACTTAGTTCCATACATGGTGGGTCATTAATTATATTAAATAGTCAGTTAAAATTTAAGGAACGTAAGGACATTGTATCCATGTCTGTTGAACGGACTATAGAACTAAGTGCAGTTGAATTAGAGCAATTTATTGTTGTCTGTGTGTATAGGCCGCCATTAAGTAATTTTGAATTATTTGAAAACATAATGGAATCTGCCCTACGTAAAATATCATCTTCTAGTAAGAAATTGCTTATATGCGGCGACTTTAATGTAAATATTATGGAAAATTCAACAATGTCTTGTAGATTATTGAATCTTTTTAAATCTTGTAATCTCAACCACATGTTTATGGAGCCCACTAGAGTGACTGCTACTAGTGCAACCTGTATAGATAATATTTTCACAGATATTTTTCCTATTGCTAAAAAAGTTATCAGCAATTTAGAATCTGACTACTTAGGTCAATTAATGGTATTTGAGGCATTTAGGAAAAATACCATGAGAAAACAAATAACTTTTGTACCAGTAACCTCGGACCGCGTGGAAAGAATGAAGCTAAGTTTAGTTCAGGCGCTACCCTTTTTGTCTTCCGATATGAGTCCTAATAGTATGTATAATTCATTCTTTCACACTTTTATGAATCATTATAATGCGATATTCACCTCAAAATCGGTCGTAGTTAGTGGTGCATCAGTTTTTAGTGAGTGGGCTACTGCGGACTTACATCAAAGAAGACGTGAACTGTATGCCTTATATGAGGAATGGCGGTTTAATCAGAGTGATGAATTTAAAGAACATGTGAAGGCGTATTCGAAGAAGTTTAAAGTAGATTGTCATATAGCTAAGCGAAATTATCTAAGTCAGAAAATAAAAAGTAGTTCAGACATTATTAAAGCAACCTGGAAAGTAATAAATGTGGAGACTGGTCGTTCGAAACACACAATTAAAGAACTTAAACTAAACATTGATAACAAAATTATAGATTCTAATTTAAAAGTAGCTACAGAATTTGAAAAAATTTTCACCGAGGTACCAGTATCTACAACTAAGGATTTAAATTCATCACCCTCATCTGCTGTTACATTATTAAAAGATAACGCTCCAGAGTGTTGTGGAGACCTTCATTTTGAACATGTTTGTACCTCAGATGTAATAAAGGCGTTTAAATCAATTAATGTCAAAAAAACTAGTGACCTCTGGGGAGTCTCTGTCCATGCTGTCAAATCCTTAGTAGAAATTGTAGCGCCTGACTTGGTAGTTATATTTAACAACAGTGTTGATTGCGGCGAGTTTCCTGATCTAATGGAACATAGTAAAGTAATTCCTTTATTTAAATCTGGTAGCAGCTCTGACCCCACTAACTTTAGACCGATATCTGTGCAACATTTAGCAAGATTTTTGAAAAATTAGTTCTTTCTCAATTAGTGCGACATTTTAACGTTAATAATTTGATGCATAATAAGCAGTTTGGTTTTACACGGGGTCGCTCAACAACCGATGCTGGTGTTGAGCTAATTAAGCATATTTTCGATGCCTGGGAGGAGTCACGAGATGCTTTAGGTGTCTTCTGTGATTTATCTAAGGCCTTCGACTGTGTTTGTCATGAAACATTAATCAGGAAACTTCATTATTACGGCGTTAGAGGATCGGCACTGAATTTACTTAAGTCCTACTTAAATGGTAGAATACAAAGGGTCGATGTGAATGGACAGCGATCACCTGGGTCATTGGTCTCTATGGGTGTACCACAGGGGTCAATATTGGGGCCTTTCCTGTTCCTTATCTACATAAATGACTTGCCATTCCTTGTTAAGACCCGCCATGATATAGTATTGTTTGCAGACGACACCTCACTTATTTTCAAAGTCAAACGACAGCAACAAGCTTACAATGATGTAAACAATGCTATTTCAAAAGTAGTAAATTGGTTCAATGTTAATAATTTAATGTTAAATGAGAAAAAAACCAAATGTATTAATAGTGTGTAGGAATTTTAAACGAAAGTCCTCTCCTTCACGATTTTCGTCGACATCTCTTCTAAATACCTAAAACTGGTATGGATGTGTTCCTCGTGGTCTCTAGAATACGAATTGACCGGTTTTAGTTTATGGAGAGGGGGACGGGTCGAAAAAAAGGGGGGCAAAGATGGCGGCCGACCATCATTGATATTTGTTCACATCTTGAGTCCTATGGGACCGATCGGTTCATGTGAGGTGTCGTTTGAAAGAGTATTAAACGTGCTATTATTGCTTCATAATAACCGTAGTCTTAACTGTAGTCGTTTACAAAATAATTTAAAATATATGATTTTTTACCGTACATAGATGGCATAAGTACTGACAAAACATGCGTCTAACTCAATAAATTATAACTTTACCGCAATTAATGTTATTACAAAATATACGAGAAATTTCATTAGCTTTCCAAAAACATAAGTTTTATTGGTATATGATATTATATAACCAAGTAATAATGAATTTTGTTCAGCATGGGTCACAACGCACCATCACGTAAATGGCGGGCGATCGACCTCAACTGTTCATTATTTCTTAGGTTCTATTTTACTGATAAATTGGTGATGGATACTATTAGAAAGAATATTAAACGTACTATAATTGGTTTCTAATAACCATAGTCATAACTGTAGTCATTTACAAAATAATTGAAAATATATGATTTTAACCGTGCATGGACATAAGTACTAGCAAAACATACTTCTAACTCAATAGATTATAACATTACCGCAATAAATGTTTTCAAAATATACGGGAAATTTTATGAGCTATCCAAAAATATAAGTTTTATTGCTGTATAATATTGTATAACTAAGTAATCATGAATTTTGTTCAGCATGGGCACTGTGCACAGTGCACCGTTACGTAAATGGAGCCCGGCCATCGTTGAGTTTTCATTATATTTCCGGTTCTATTTTTCTGATACTTGGTGGATACCATGTGCAAGCATATTCAATTTTCTGTGAATACTCGATTATTTCAATTCTGAGGCCCAAAATTAGCCATTTTAAAAATATTAAAGAAAATGTTTAATTTTTACCTAAGTAAGAGGTTTGCTTAGTGACTGAAATAATTTGAGAAAGAGATGATGTAGTAAATATAGCGTGAATAGTATTTTTAGAATAAAATCAACTAAATATTTATTAACTTTCCAAAAATATTGTTTAGTTACCGTACAACTATAAACATATATGTAGGTATGCCAGGACCAATTTCGCCAAGCAAGCAAGCTAACACACGGCGCGGCGAGCGCCTGGTAGACCAGCAGCATTCTATTATTGTTTGACAGTACATTTTATAATGGAAGTATCCAAAATGTGAGGTTCTGTTATGAAATATCGATATAAATGATGGTTTGTTTGTTTTGCCTTTTATCACAGGTAACTTAAGTATGTTTTGTCAAAAGCCCAGTTCTAGGTTCATAACATCGTTCAGTTCGTAGCTTTCATGATTGCAAGACCAGTGCATATACTGCATATAAAGTACTTAATATCTATGTTGTTATTTGATTCACGTCTACACGTTTCTTTCGACCGCTGATATTGGTTTAAACCCACTCCGTAATTAATAATTTAAAATCACCTTGAGATCTGAGGCTTGTGGCGCTTTAAAGGGATATTTGTCGCCGCACGCTCGGATGCAAAATAAGTGACTACCTACTATTTGAGTAGCAGCGTAGGTCTACAGAGGTGATAGTTTCAGCTTTAGATGGTAATTAGCATTTATGGTCAATATTTGTAATAGGCATTCAAGAAGGTAATTGCACATTATTTTTCTTTGCCACTATCTACTTTCGTTGCATTTTTGTAAGCTTACAATCTGATAACTTGAAGTAAAATCTAATGGCGAGTAAATAAAAACAAGTAATTATTTTAGTGCACTGATCTACGGATTTATTTTGGCGAAATAAATTATACTGTCAATAACTAGGTACATATATGTATTATTAAAACAAAATTTTAAAGGGCCTCTGATTCTTTGCAAATTTATTTCAATGCAATATATTTTTATTTATAGCGCCCAAAACAGCTACTGTAGATCTTAAATCTATAGATGAACCTTTTAAAAACTTTTATGTCACCAGAGCCTGTAAACTGTAAACTAAGACTAAATATGTGGCTATTCTAGAGCCAGGCTAAAATGTCTTTAGGCAAGAAAATAGGTGCTAAGTGTCGCCTAATTGTTTGTTGGGATTTATAGTTATGACGGTGCGCAGTGACCCATGTTGAACAAAATTCATTATTACTTGGTAATATAATACCATACACCAATAAAACTTATGGTTCTGGGAAGCTTATGAAATGGCTCGTATATTTTGTAGTACATTAATAGCGGTAAAGTTATAATTGATTGAGCTAGAAGCATATTTTAGCAGTACTCATGTGCATGCACGATAACAAATCATATGTTTTCAATTATTTTGAAAATGACTAAAGTTATGACTACAGTTATTAGAAACTAATTATAGTACGTTTAATATTCTTTCAAATGGTATCTATCACCAACTGATCAATAAAATAGAACCCGAGAAATAATGAAAAGTTGACGCCGGTCACCCGGCATTTACGTGACAGCGATTAGTGACCCATGCTGAACAAAATTCGTAATTACTTGGTAATATAATATCATGTACCAATAAAACTTATAGTTTTGGAAAGCTAATAAAATTTTACGTCATTTTGTATGAATATTATTGGAGTAAAGTTATAATGTATTGAGTTAGACGCATATTTTATCAGTATTTATGCCATCCATGCACGGTAAAAAAAATCATATATTTCAAAATATTTTGTAAATTACTAAAGTTATGACTATAGTTATTAGAAATCAATTATAGTACGTTTAATAACTTTTCAAATGGTGCCTATCACCAATTGATCAATAAATTAGAACCCGATAAATAATGAAAAGTTGACGTCGTTCGCCCGCCATTTACGTGACTGTGCGTAGTGACCCATGCTTAACAAAATTCGTTATTACTTGGTTATATAATATCATACACCAATAAAACTTATGTTTTTGGTAAGCTAATGAAATGTCTCGTATATTTTGCAATAAAATAATTGCGGTATAGTTATAATTTATTAAGTTAGACGCATATTTAATCAGAACTTATGCCATCCATGCACGGTAAAAAATCAAGTATTTTAAAATATTTTGTAAACGACTACAGTTATGATTACGGTTATTATGAAGCAATAATAGCACGTTTAATACTCTTTCAAACAACACCTCACACGAACCGATCGGTCCCATAGGACTCAAGATGTGAACAAATATCAATGATGGTCGGCCGCCATCTTTGCCCCCCTTTTTTCGACCCGTTCCCCCCTCCATAAACTAAAACCGTTCAATTCGTATTCTAGAGATCACGAGGAACACATCCATACCAGTTTTAGGTATTTAGAAGAGATGTCGACGACTTTTTTCAAAACAGACCGGTTTCCACCTATCTATAAGTTTGTCACTAGTAGTAACGTAAGGCATGTGCAAGCAAGTGTCATTGTGAAGGATGAGGAATTGGAATTAGTTGATAGTACAGTTTTTCTTGGTATAACTTTAGATTCTAAACTCCAGTGGGGTCCCCATATTGCTACTCTTTCGAATAGACTGAGCTCTGCAGCTTTTGCAGTGAGCAAAATCCGTCAGTTAACTGATGTGAAAACAGCTCGATTAGTATATTTTAGTTACTTCCATAGCATTATGGCATATGGTATTTTACTGTGCTTCAGAGATAAATACCATTTTTGTTCTGCAGAAGAGGGCTATTCGAGCAATATACAAAATGAACCATAGAGACTCACTTAGAGATAAATTTAAGGAAATTGACATAATGACAGTGCACTGTCAATACATTTATGAGAATATTCTGTATGTACATAAAAATATTGTAAATTTTAGGAAAAATTGTGAAATCCATAATATTAATACTAGAAATAAACATAAGTTCGCAGTGCCCTTCACTCGGCTCCATAAAATTAAAAAATCATTCATGGGTAATTGTGTAAGATTTTATAATAAACTTCCAAACCATATTACTGAATTATCTATTAATAAATTTAAGAATTATGTAAAGCGTAAACTTATTTCCAAAGCTTATTATACCACACAGGACTACATGAATGATAATACAACGTGGGATTAATTGTTATTCGAAATGATTATTTATTTATTAGGTATATTTGATTATTGATGAGGAAATGGATATTCCGATGTAATATTATCTACTTGTTTGTTACTTATGCTTTTTTTTGACATTTAGATTTTATTCTAAAAATTCTAGACTAGTATTTTTTTATACAATTTTTTTTTAAATGTTTGACGATCCTTTTGTGAAATTCTTAGTGTTAAATTTGACATGTATAATAATCCAATTTTATTATGGAATAATATTAACCTCAATAAATTGCTCTGATAATTAGATTAAGATTAATTACGATTCATAAGAGCTTGTTGCTTTTTTATAATAATATTACTCAATACTCTGCGTAGGGGGCGCCTCTAGCTCATACTGAGGGCTTACCGCGTAATTTCGTTTTCTACCTCTTTATCACTCTTGCGTATTCGAGCGTTAGAGACTGTTAACGAAATTTCGATTTTCGCATTTCGAAGTAGACCCTACAGTGGACCCTAAGCCGACTTTTTTGTAATATTCCCTTTTGCGTTTTATTTCGTGCATAGAGTTCAATATATTTTTTAAAATATGGTCAACATCCCTATTTTGTATATTCTGTATATGGCCTTATATAATAACATGTTGTAAGTATGCATCTATCCTATAAGTAAACTCTCTGGTTTATGGCATTATTTATAAACGCGTTACTGACCTGAATTAGCTATTAATAGTTTTGATCTTCTCGTTTTGGTCTTTATCTCTCATTTTGACTTATAGTAGTGTACCCTATGATGGGCGTGGAACCAGTAATGGGACAAAAAACCACAAATCCTGTAAAATAAGTGTCTAAAAGTAGTTTATAAACACTGCCTGTATATTATCATAAATAAGAGTCCTAGAGCTGTTTCAGTTTGATTTTTTATTAAATTTGGTTGTTTTTTAAGAAATTGGCGTCAACCCAAAAGTTGTCGTGTCACTGAAAAAAAATACCACTACGAATTCTTAACAACTTCGCTAAGAGAGGTGAGTTAATTTATTAAATTTTAATTAATGAATACTTGATGAAAACTCGAATGCGGATGACCCATGATGATGATGAGGATGATGTTGTCCGGAAAGTTTTAGTGTTGGACATAGGGGTAGAGCTGAACGGCAGGCACAAGGTGGTGGGGTACGCAGATGACCTGGCTTTATTAGGGGAGAGCCGTGAACAGGTAGCGGAGGCAGCTAGTGTCCTGGAACGAGAGGCCTCTAGTTTAGGTCTCAGGATCAACCAGGCAAAAACTGAATACCTCCACATGAAACGTTACAAGAATACACGCATCCAGCGTGATAGTCTTCATGTTGGGGGTACCGTCTACCGTGGAGTTGAGAAGTTTCGGTACCTGGGATGCACTGTTACCGACACAAACACCAGAGAGGAGGAGATCAACATACGCATCCAAAACGCCCTGCGGTGCAGTGCAGCCCTCCACAAAGTGTTGGTGTCCAGGCTTCTCAGCAAACATACAAAGTTACGGATATATAAAACCGTTATACGGCCTATCCTAATGTATGGCTGTGAGGCCTGGTCCCTAACACTAAAAGAAGAAGGTCAGCTCCTGGTAGCAGAGAGAAAAGTTTTTCGCAAGATCCTGGGACCTATTCAGAGAGATGACGGCACCTGGAGGATCCGGAAAAATGCCGAGATCGAGGAGTTAGTGGCCGAACCCAATATCATCGGCGAAACGAAAGCGCACAGACTTCGCTGGTTCGGTCACCTACTCAGAATGGGAGAGGATCGGGCTGTCAAGAAGGCGTTCTTGGGACGACCGACTGGTAGCCGTCCAGTGGGTCGGCCCAGGTATCGCTGGGAAGACAGTGTGGCGGCGGATCTGCTTCAGCTTCGCGTCAGTAACTGGCAGGAAGTTGCACAGGATCGGGACAGGTGGCACGCTCTCGTTTCGGAGGCCAGGATTCTCTTTGGATCGCTGAGCCAAAATAGTTAGTTAGTTAGTTAGTTGATGAAAACTAAAATGTGTTTTGTTAATTGCATTTACCATGAGATAAGGTATACAACATACTATGTTGTGAGTCCACAGATGTAAAAAAATAGTGGTATTTGGCCCAATCCCATTATAGGAGCTGTAAAACTGCATACCTCCTATAATGGGAAATTTACATAATGATGCTTGCCATGCCATCATTTCATGTTTAAACAATACAGAAGTAAAATGTAGTTACGAAATATGTCAACCAGGAGGTATGCTCGGACTTCGGATAAATTAATATCGTTTTTTAGTGTGGGTCAAATCTTGGTAGCCGAGTTTGAGCCACTTTCCCGTTTTCCGATTGAGTTGAAATTTTGTATTCGTAATTAAATATGCAAATCGGATGATAATGCAATATTATGATAACATGGACCAGATCTGATGACCTATTTCAATATTTTATACTGATAGAGCAGTGTCCATTACTGGGGGGCCCATTACTGGAGCTTTGGTGTCCATGACTGGAGAAAAATAGCATAGTTTTAATTTGTTAAGTATGTGGAAACTCATTGCAGTATCTTTGATACAACACGCCTGAAACATGAAAGACGGGTAGGACTTTCATCTTTCAATACGCTAAGCGGTAGACCATTCACATGTATTAGGGAAATATCACAAATACTCCAAATTCCCTCTTAAATGTCCCATGACTGGTGCTGTTACTATATGTATTTGTAAGAAGGATAAAACATATTAACTAAATCAGGCCTGTAAAGCTTAAAAAGTTTTATGACTAATTGAGAATGAATAGTTAGTGTTTATGGTTGAATGTTACATATAAGACTATCCCGTTCGAACTTGCTTTAAAGGACTCTTTTTTTATACCTCCTTACTTCGAACCTCCACAGATATTGTTTTTACTAAACGTCAGGTCAACCGCAGAAACCCCGACTAGTTTTAATCAGCAAAATCCTAACCACTTTTTTAATAATTAATATAATTATGTATAAGTATTAGTATTTCGGATACCCCAAAAACCTGTGTCTTAAAGTGGGCTATAATGGTTTGTACAAAATAAAACGAAAGAACATGTACATTAAATTACAATGAAACTACACAATAAACCAATCCAGTACTTACGGTGCACGGAAATCTCAACGCTACGACTACACATATTTCGTCGGCTAGAAGACTGGCGTCAACTAACAAACAAGTTGTTGTGTTGCTGTTTGCGAGCGAGAAAATTCGAATATTGGCGAGAACTTTTAAATTTTAGCAGAGTTTTAAGCTGTTATTTTATATTTTAGCGCTTTGATTCACTTTACCGGATCCGAGACCGGATCCGGTGAATTTTGCCGGTACCGGTATCTTGAAAAATGTGCCGGATCCGGCCGGATTACCGGATCCGCCGGACCGGATTGCAATCCCTACATATCAGGTACCTTTTTTCTTAACCAAATTATACATTCTTACATAACAGAAGAATCTAGAAGGTACAGTCAGCGTCGTATAGTAGGTGGCATCCAAAGTATTCAAATAGTTCGGTACACCATATAATAGGTATGTATGGCGTACCGAACTATTTGAATAGGTACTTTGGATGCTACCTACTATATGATGCTGATTGTACTTTAAGAATAGTTTGATTCCCGGTTCGTGGTAAGAATAAAAAAAAATATTTGGATACATTTTTTAACTACTAATCTTTCACACAGTCATGGCGCACGCACGCACGAAAAGGTTGAAACAAATAAATATTCTTTTTAATTAAATAGGTATTTCTTTTTCTGCATTTTTCTGGCTCATCGGGCATAGAGTTGCCACAGTACATAGTATAATTACGACAGGTTAGAAATATTTGAATCGATGATTGAATAATGTCTTGGTTTTGTGTTCTTCAAAACGTACACTACAACATAACTAAGAACGGTTCGGAAAATAATAACTTAAAATTCCCCGTGAAAGGTAATGATGAAAATACTGATAGAAATACTGATAAGTGTGTGGGGAGATTTAGGAATGTCATGACCTGACTGGACCAAACGCTGGAGCGTCATGAAATTTCATGTCATTGCTAATGATAGTGTCGGGGCCGTATAACAACATATGTACCATGGTTGGCATTAAACGATTATGATTATGACTCACCCGCGACGCGAGAAGCAGGATGACGGTGCGCAGCATGGCGGCAAGTGGGGCGCGGGCTGCGCGGGAGTTCGTTTTATTCCCGATTCGGGGTTCCGAGGGCAACGACCTCATTGTACCTATATTAAAACCTACTACTAATAGTAATTCTATTATCATGGCAAACAAATTAAAAAAAAATATATATATACCGGGTGTGGCCTGTAACATGAGCAAATAATTAAAACATAGATTGTACTCCTCAAACGGTGACACTTTTGTTCAACAACTTTTAAAAAATATGAAGTATTAAGACTTCCTATACTCATACAAAATAAATATTATCTTCAATAGACGCCATCGTCATGCCATATCGTTTGTGATTGACGTTGCTTGTCATGCCTTGAACATAACAAAATTCGCAATACATTGCGGCTTAGAATAAACTTTAAAGTACCTATATTAAAAATCAAACCACAAAGTTATTTTTAAAAGTTGCTGAACAAATGTTGGTCAGTATGAGGAGTACAGCCTACAGTTAAATTTTTTGCTCATGTCATATTACAGGCCACACCCGGTATGTAGAAGTAACACTAACGAAGAAAATTTAATATAAACTTGCATAACATAGCTGATCCCCACATGTACTTGCACATGTACAATGTATTACCAATTTTAAGTTATCCTGTATAATTAGTACAATTCTTAATACTACACTCAAAAGCAAAGAAAATGGCTCCATTTTTAATTGTTCATCAGCTAAAGAACCCTTCAAAAAACCTGACCCAATCATCAGTCTCGCGGTCTTAATGAACCAAAACATAAAAAAAATGATAAGTATTTGGTCGCACCGAAAGTAACAGGAATAAAAAAAAAAACCGGGCAAGTACGAGTCGGACTCGCGCACGAAGGGTTCCGTACTGCCTACGCAAAAAAAATGGCATAAAAATCACGTTTATTGTATGGGAGCCCCACTTAAATATTTATTATATTCTGTTTTTAGTATTTGTTGCTACAGCGGCAACAGATAGCATCTGTGAAAATTTCAACTGCCTAGCTATCTCTGTTCATGAGATACAGCCTGGTGACAGACAGACGGACAGCGGAGTCTTAGTAATAAGTAAATAAAAGGCCCCGTTTTTACCCGTTGGGTACGGAACTCTAAAAAAACACTTATTGTAATAGGTCCGCTCTATTAAAACAGTTTCACGTTTGCCTTAAACAGGATTATAGGTACAGTCAGCAGCAGAAGTTGCTATGCGGGCAATGTGTTCAAAATTACATTGACACGCTCTTATTTCCTTAACATAAAGTCATGACAAGCTCATTTTGAACACTTCGCCCGCTTAGCAACTTCTGCTGCTGACTGTACATACACATATGGAGTTATTTCATTATTATCTTAAAGTCAAGGTTAATGCTTACTATAGCTGTGTAATGTAAATAACATGTCTGTGTAGGCGTTAAGAGTCAAGTTCAAGACCAAATAATTATAGTCGCACCAAACAAAGTCTGCAGCGGATTTATTACTTACACAATTTGTTGCATAATGTTTAGATAAATACTTACCTACTTACTCCATATACCTAAGATGGACTAATTACCTACCTAACTATTATATATTATACCTAAGAATAAGAACTGATGTAAAAAGTAATGAAATAAATGCATTTGTATTTTTATTAGCCCACGCAGTGTAAGTGTTATGTATACGTCATAATTTCATAGAACTTTGACGTTTAAAATGACACTTGCACTGCGTGGGCTATCAAAATCGCTGCAGACTTTTTACGGTCTGACTATATCAGTTTGGTTTCGTCATTGTCTAACCAACCACGGGAACGTCGGAAAGTGAAGAAGACATCAGAATTATCGTCATCTTCCTCGTCACCTTCGCTGCGGCAATTAGTATAAGGGGCTATTCATAAATTACGTCATTTCAAATTAGGGGGGGGGGGTCTGGACATCGGATGACGGTAGCATGAAGTAGGAGGAAATGGGGTCATTTGAAACATGATTTTTGGATGGTTATAGGGGGGGGGGGTCAAAAATCGGCAAAAATCGATGACGTAATTTATGGACAGCCCCTAACTCGTAATTAACCATACTTTGTATAGGGTTTTTCGACCCCCTACCGCAATGAACGTGTTAATGTCGGCGGCCGATCGTAAGATTAGGCAGATCGTAATGTTCCTGTGTAATGTTTTGACGATAGTAACATTAAACCAATATATGTATAGGTAGGATAGGTTCGCTAGGTTGCTTCAGATGCCCGAAGGGCAAGCTGTCCAGAAATAGGAGCCCGCGTAGCGGGGCTCCGTCGACTCAGGGAACGGGTCAAAGATTTTCACGTTTCACGGTATGCCTAGGAATTTCACGATATGCCTGATATTACGATCGGCCGCAGAAGTATACCGGGTGTGGCCTGTAACATGAGCAAATAATTAAAACATAGATTGTACTTCTCAAACGGTGACACTTTTGTTCAACAACTTTTAAAAATTATGAGTTATTTATACTCCCTATTTTTGATACAAAATAAATATTATCTTCAATGGACGCCATCGCCACGTCATATCATTGTGATTGACGTTGCTTGTCAAGCCTTAAACATAACAAAATTCACAATATGTACATTGCGTCTTTGAATAACCACGCATTGGTATTGCCGTCCAGCGCGGCAATGCCGCCAGCCTTCTTGGCACCCTGCCCCAAGGCACTGAACTGGAGCCAGTTTTTTATTTATAGGTTATTTTAGTTTAGTAGTTATTTTAATTGTAGCTTTATGTAGTTTTAATTTTAGTTTATAATTGTTTTTATTTTGTTTATATTAAATAACCTTTAAAGTGTATTAAAAACCAAACTACAAGTTATTTTTAAAACTCGCTGAACTAATGTTGATCAGTGTGAAGAGTACAGCCTACAGTTAATTTTTTGCTCATATTACAGGCCACACCCGGTATAACCTTTTCCTTTGGATGTAAGTACTATTCTGAACCCCTAGGGTAAATTTCATTCGATGGCGTAACGAGCGTTCGCGTTTGCGTTTCCCATGTCTATTTTTGTATAGGATTTTGAACAGCGCACCAGGCGGGACGTCTTGGAAACTTAAATCCCGTACAACGTCACGCTATTAATATCATATCATATCATATTTATTCATCAACAATACAATATTGTGTTTGAAATGCAGATAAAATAAAATTACAATAAAATACAATAATAAACAACATTTGAAAATAACAATAGTAGTAAGCACTAGCAACATATTTTTCACCACACCAGCTCGGAAAGGCTTACTTTGCACATCAAAAACTGATAGCAAAGTTGCATTTTATTCACATGTGAGGCAAAGTAATCAAATGCAAATCTTGAGTTGTTTTCTTAAGTTTGCTGGTAGATTTGACTTTTAAATGATGATTAATGGATGATAAATATTTAATAACATTCATTTCGATTGATTTGGTTTGATTTTGTTTGATATTTTACATTTAATATTTGCTTCGGGTTGGTGTGGTGAAAAATTTTGTGTTTCACTCGGGGGCAAATTTTGTTTAACTCTCGTGCTTTGAAACCCTCGCAACGCTGAACATTACATTTATCGAACCACTCGCTACGCTCATGGTTCAATTTTGGAATCTTTCGCTTGCTCGGGTATCAATATTAGCACGAGCGGTTAAACAACAACTTTGCCCCCTTGTAAAACAAATAACTATTAGCCATTATAGGACGACACACAGTATACATAATGTATACATAATATAAATAATGAGATAATTGATTGAAATGTACACTAGGAGAACAGGAAATACGTTCAATTTTAAAACTCTATCTATCTTTTTTCAAAATTTCAGATTCTCATAACTATTGTCGCTCCCGTTTCTTCTGTATTGATCTTTATTATCAACGGTATAAGGTGCCTTTTGCTTTGACCGTCGAGTTTGAATGTTTGTGAGATCTCGGAGGTCCGGATACAATCTTTGTGTTCTGTTTGTAAGCAGCGTTTGTTTGGAAAACATAGTACAGTGCCAGTGGAAAGTGGGAAAATCTGAAAAATGTATTACACATTAGTTATACTTTCCTTATGCGCACTGCCAAGGAATGGAATTCCCTGCCGGCGTCTATATTTCCGTGTTCTTATAACCCGGCAACCTTCAAATCAAGAGTGAACAGGCACCTTCTGGGCGAGCTCGCTCCATCGTAGGCCACGTCTACGCCTCGGCTAGTCTGTGGCCATGAGTAAGCCCATTCATAATAATAAAAAAAAACTTCCTAGTGCTCTACATGGTAGAGTTAGACCAAGAAAAGTCTGCGGCGATGTTGATAGCCCACGCAGTGCAAGTGTTATTTACACGTCATAATTTCATAGAAGTTTGACGTTTAAAATGACACTTGCACTGCGTGGGCTATCAAAATCGCTGCAGACTTTTCTTGGTCTAACTCTAGAAAGGTTCGGTCCGGGTCCGAGCCGGGACGTCCGACACTTCGTTTTATATATATGTCGTAGTCAGATCGTATAATCCGCCGTATTACATTACGGCTAGCCGTTTTCAAAAACAGGGGCGTTTTGAAATGCGGCGGTTCGACGATTAGCCGGATTGTCACTGCGATACGTTCTTCAATAAGGCGGCCCACGTTTAGCCGCATCGTACATTGTAGAGTGACCAGTTCTTTCGGTCGCCTACGTAATCGGAGTTTGACAATGTTTGCAATTTAATTTATTTCTACCATTGTCCCACCGCACTACATGTATTTCTTTTCCAAAACATTTCCTTCACAACTTAAATAGACGGAGCCCCGCAAGCGGGGCTCCTATTTCTGGGCGGTTTGCCCTTCGGGCATCTGAAGTTACCTAACGAACCTAACCTAATTACCTACCTACGCTTTTTTCCCCAAAGTGTAATGTTTTCACGGACGTCTCACTTAATCAATAGGTAGGTAGGTTAGGTTCGTTAGGTAGCTTCAGATGCCCGAAGGGCAAACCGCTCAGAAATAGGAGCCCCGCGAAGCGGGGCTCCGTCTAGTTAAGTTGCGAAGGAAATTTTTTTTTAAAAGAAACAGTCCGACAAACTCTAGATTTGATGGACACCCCAGCGTTTGTCAGGCAGCGCCACGAGTGTTAAAAATGGGAACTAAAAACTGTCAAAGCGGCGGCTAATGTCTCGCTGTATTACATTACGGCTAGCCGTGTTGAAGAACGTATGGCGCCGAATACATTCCGGCGGATTCTCATTCAGCCGCATTCAATACGGCTAATCGTTAAACCGCCGCATTTCAAAACGCCCCTGTTTTTGAAAACGGCTAGCCGTAATGTAATACGGCGGATTATACGATCCGACTGCGACATATAGACTGAGGGCTTACCGCGAACAACGTTCGACGTGTTGTCTCTTTGACGCACTTGTAAATTCGATCGTAAGTGTGACAGGGAGGCAACACGTCGAACGTGATAAAAACACCCGTCATAAAAATAGATCTGCCGGACGCCGTTCTAGCGTAAAACATTTCTAAAAAAGCCAAAAAAAGGTACGAATTAGAGAAACTCCTTTTTGAACTCTTAAAATAATTTATTTACATACAATATATATACAGATTTGATATTTGCCAGTCGCTTTTCGGTGAAGGAAAACATCGTGAGGAAACCGGACTAATCCCAATAAGGCCTAGTTTCCCCTCTGGGTTGGAAGGTCAGATGGCAGTCGCTTTCGTAAAAACTAGTGCCTACGTCAAATCATGGGATTAGTTGTCAAGCAGACCCCAGGCTCCCATGAGCCGTGGCATAATGCCGGGATAACGCCAGGAAGAAGAAGATATACAGTGTGGAAAGATAAGTCGGGCCCTGGAGGGAAGGGAAACTCCTTTATTTTTAAAAATAAACAAAACTGCATTCAAAGAATTTTTATTTTTTCCTTGAATTTGGCTTGTCTATAAAATTCTTGAGTACTAAATATTAGACTTTATGGATATTTTGTACGACAAACGAGTGTAAGACCTAATGTTTCTTGGAGAAATGTTATCATTAACATTAACTGTATCGACTAGTAGAATAAAATAGCGAATTTTTATTTTTTGGAATTTTTAGTCGGTTCGAGTCCCGGGCGAGGCAAGCGAGTTTTAGAAAATCTTTGAATGCAGTTTTGTTTCTTTTCAAAAATAAAGGAATGTCTCCTTTAAGTAAAATGAGCCAGCTTAAAGATTTAAAGTAGTTTCCCTCCAGGGCCCGTTTTATCTTTCCACACTGTATACAGTGGTACTACTAAATGAAATTAATAACTAGCATGAGTTAAATCTAAAATAGGCCCCTGAGGCACTGTACCACGTACCAAGGATGCTGGCGGCATTTGAAGTCGGCTAAAATTAACTGCTTATCGATGCGACTGTACAAGTAACAACTAGGCCTCCTTCGGCCTCCCGGCACGCTCAGTGTCTCGCCGCCATCCTGGCATGACGAGCGAACTGACAGACTATATTTACAACATGTATATTATATATCTCGTCTGTTGTGTGGTGATGGTGTATGCCGACCCGGCTAAGGAGGCCCAGAAGGAGGAATGTAAGAAAATTCACATATTATTTATTTTACGGTTCATTATAGTGAGGCTCTCTGTGCCTTTCCTATCCAAGCAGGGACTTAGGCCTAGACACCGTAACCTTCTAGCAGTTCCAGCAACGCCTACTGCACCTCGGGTTATCCGCAAATGGTCTAGAACGCAAAATGACTAGTGTGTTGTTTTGCCTAAATCGCAATTAGTCTAAAACGCAAAAACCATTAAGGACATTATTATTCACCACGCATTTAATCGCGTAATTTTTCTTATTTTTATTCATAAGCCATCTCCGAAGTTTCGAGGACGGCGTTGTCCCCGTGGTCTCGGAGAAGACTGACCTAAAGTTGACATCAACATCTCCGCGCGAGTTTTTCGAACTACCGCACTTGGTCTTGTTTATTAACTTGAACATTTTGCGCACTATAAGCTGTATCTTTAGGTATTTAAATAAAGCCAAGTAAATAAAGTAAGTAAATAGAGCTTAAGGAGCCATTTGAGAGTAGATAAAAACATTACATGATCAAATAATATTGGTTAAAGTCAGGTCGTTCAGTGACTGATCTAGGCGGTTTTATAATTCCTCGGTTAAACAATAATTGTTGTAACTAGGTACCCGAAAATGCGAAAATGTACAAATTGATTGATTACTTTTATTTAAATACCTAAAAATACAGACTATAGCATAGTCTAATAAAACATGGTCTTCTCTTCCCAGCGTGACACAAGCCTACGTCACACTAACATGGCCGCTATATTTAGCGCTATCGCATATTATCATATAGCGCTGTCGCATGATGACGTAGGCTTGTGTCAGTCAAGTGACCTAGAAAAGACGGGAAGAGAGTACCAGGCGGAGTATATTATTATACCATGGAGAAGACTGACCTAAAGTTGACATCACCATCTAGCCGCGCGAGTTTTTCGAACTACCGCACTTGGTCTTGATTAACTTGAACATTTTGCGCACTAGGGATGTCACCGGGCCGATACACAACACGATGTTCGATTTTTAAGGCATACTTGCAATAGTTATTTGTACAACAAGAGATCAAAGTTTGATATTTCTTTGAGTGCTTATTTTGAGTCCCGTACAAGCGAAAGATTCTATAATAGATCTAATTTAGAATCTTGAGCGTAGTAAGGGATTCAAAAGCGCACGAGATGTAAATAACTTTGATCTCGTGTAGTACACAACATTTTTCACCCTAAGCAGGGAGAACATACCTAGAGGGACAGAGATAATAGAACCCAATTATATTGAACTTGTATTAGACCCCGCATGTTGAAATGACATTTGACTATAAAGGTCACTTGAAGACATTTTGTCTCACACAGTAGTTTGTAGTGAGACAAAATGACTCAGTGAGCAAAATCGCTTTTTGCTCTTTTTTTTAAGAAGCAAAGTATCCTTGTTCGAGTTGCTGAGGTGAAAAATACATTTTTGGAATTGAGGTTACCCCTGTTTATATTGCAGACTGCACAGACCCCCGCACAATGCAGACCCACGCAGCATACACCGAATGGGCAGACGCTTATTCCTGCACGCGGCACCGCTGTCAGCCCGGCGGACGGAACCTGGCTATATACACTGTCGGGTAAGACTTAGTACATGGTAGAACACCAGTAGCTTCACTACACGGACACCTCCGCACAATGAGGAAACATGCAGCATACACCGCTGCCAGCCTGGCGGACGGAACCTGGCTATATACACTGTCGGGTAAGACTTAGTATATGGTAGAACACCAGTAGCCTCACTTCACGGACACCTCCGCACAATGAGGAAACATGCAGCATACACCGCTGCCAGCCTGGCGGACGGAACCTGGCTATATACACTGTCGGGTAAGACTTAGTATATGGTAGAACACCAGTAGCCTCACTTCACGGACACCTCCGCACAATGAGGAAACATGCAGCATACACCGCTGCCAGCCCGGCGGACGGAACCTGGCTATATACACTGTCGGGTAAGACTTAGTATATGGTAGAACACCAGTAGCTTCACTACACGGACACCTCCGCACAATGAGGAAACATGCAGCATACACCGCTGCCAGCCTGGCGGACGGAACCTGGCTATATACACTGTCGGGTAAGACTTAGTACATGGTAGAACACCAGTAGCTTCACTACACGGACACCTCCGCACAATGAGGAAACATGCAGCATACACCGCTGCCAGCCCGGCGGACGGAACCTGGCTATATACACTGTCGGGTAAGACTTAGTATATGGTAGAACACCAGTAGCCTCACTTCACGGACACCTCCGCACAATGAGGAAACATGCAGCATACACCGCTGCCAGCCTGGCGGACGGAACCTGGCTATATACACTGTCGGGTAAGACTTAGTATATGGTAGAACACCAGTAGCCTCACTTCACGGACACCTCCGCACAATGAGGAAACATGCAGCATACACCGCTGTCAGCCCGGCGGACGGAACCTGGCTATATACACTGTCGGGTAAGACTTAGTACATGGTAGAACACCAGTAGCTTCACTACACGGACACCTCCGCACAATGAGGAAACATGCAGCATACACCGCTGTCAGCCTGGCGGACGGAACTTGGCTATATACACTGTCGGGTAAGACTTAGTACATGGTAGAACACCAGTAGCTTCACTACACGGACACCTCCGCACAATGAGGAAACATGCAGCATACACCGCTGTCAGCCCGGCGGACGGAACCTGGCTATATACACTGTCGGGTAAGACTTAGTACATGGTAGAACACCAGTAGCTTCACTACACGGACACCTCCGCACAATGAGGAAACATGCAGCATACACCGCTGCCAGCCCGGCGGACGGAACCTGGCTATATACACTGTCGGGTAAGACTTAGTATATGGTAGAACACCAGTAGCCTCACTTCACGGACACCTCCGCACAATGAGGAAACATGCAGCATACACCGCTGCCAGCCTGGCGGACGGAACCTGGCTATATACACTGTCGGGTAAGACTTAGTATATGGTAGAACACCAGTAGCCTCACTTCACGGACACCTCCGCACAATGAGGAAACATGCAGCATACACCGCTGTCAGCCCGGCGGACGGAACCTGGCTATATACACTGTCGGGTAAGACTTAGTACATGGTAGAACACCAGTAGCTTCACTACACGGACACCTCCGCACAATGAGGAAACATGCAGCATACACCGCTGTCAGCCTGGCGGACGGAACTTGGCTATATACACTGTCGGGTAAGACTTAGTACATGGTAGAACACCAGTAGCTTCACTACACGGACACCTCCGCACAATGAGGAAACATGCAGCATACACCGCTGTCAGCCCGGCGGACGGACCCTGGCTATATACACTGTCGGGTAAGACTTAGTACATGGTAGAACACCAGTAGCTTCACTTCACGGACACCTCCGCACAATGAGGAAACATGCAGCATACACCGCTGTCAGCCCGGCGGACGGAACCTGGCTATATACACTGTCGGGTGAGACCATTGAGATATAATTAGGCTTAGACTATAGAGAAGCCATACCAAATAAATATTGAAAATATACATTGTAAATTGTAATCATTTCTATAGTCTGTAGGTATCTTTATACTGCAAAACGTAATTCAAAACCAAAAAAAGTAAGACAGTGTTGCCACTGCAATAACTTGTTTGTAAAATAGTAAGTTCGTTTTGTTAAATAATCACGCTAAGATAATTTTTTTATTAGTAATTTTACTCCTACGATTTAAAAAAGTACTTTTATTTATTTATTTTTACGTAAATACAAGACGCGCTAGTAAAAAGTGGCAACATTGTCTTACTTTTTTGGTCTTGAATTAAGTTTTGCAGTTTAGGTATTTAAATAAAAGCAAACAAAATCAACCCCCAAATGGCTCCTTAACCGAGTTGAGGGTAGATGAAAACATTACATGATCAAATAATCTAGGTTAAAGTCAGGCCGTTCAGTGACACATCCAGGTGGTTTTGTATTTAGTCGGTTAACCAATAAATGTTATAACTACCCGAACATTTATAAATTGTTTGCTTATTCTTATTTACATACCTAAAGATACAGACTATAGTTTTAGGTTAAAACTAAGGGCCACCCCACATTTAGCGTCTTTCGAGCATCGGCATCTGGTCAGCGCTATGGAAAATGACGTCGCGCGTCGCTGCGCAGTTGCGTCGACGTTGCGTCGAGCAGCGGCCATAGAGTTGTAGACGCCGACGCTCGAAAGACGCTAAATGTGGGGTGGCCCTAAGCAGTGACTATGAAAAATGATGGTAACGGATTTATCTGTTTTTAGCTGCAAGCGTGTGGAGGCTCCAGAATCCGCCATAGAATGCGAAGAAGTGGTCGAGGATACTAACATGCAGTTCCCTTATTGCTGCACCCGACTAAGGTAATTATACAGCAATTGACGACCTACCGGAACCGACGTACCGGAAGGCGCAGCGTGGGTAGACCCCTCACAAGGTGGACTGATGACCTGGTAAAGGTCGCGGGAGTCTGCTGGATGCGGGTGGCGCAAGACTGGTTATTGTGGCACTCTTTGGGGGAGGCCTATGTCCAGCAGTGGACGTCCTTTGGCCGATATGATGATGACCTGTCTGGCCTAGTGGAGGGTACTACCCACTAGGCCAGACAGGACCCCTGGGAAACCCGGGACCATTCCATTGGCAGTGGGGAGACACTCCTGACTTCGGGCAAACTCGGCTCCGTTCGGCTCAGCATTCGAGCAATTATTAAAGTTGACACAACTTGACGTCCCTTTGCGTGCACGACCACAGATAAGATAATTACTTGAATTTTGACAACCCTAAATTATAGTCGAAAGGGATAGTGCCATAAGTTAGAAAGGGATATCAAGATTCGACGCTGAATCGCTGTCAAACTTCGGTTTTGTAGGAAGTGTTATGTTGAATGGACGAAGAGCGGATGGTAGACCCAAAAAACGATGGATGGATAGCGTAAGAGAGGATATGAGAAAGAAAGCGTCCTAAATAAGGTGAAGCGATACTTCACACCTGGACAGCTTCTAACACTTTACAAAGCTCAAGTCCGGTCGTGTATGGAGTATTGCAGCCACCTGTGGGATGGCTCAGCTAAATACCAACTCGCCGCTTTGGACTCAGTGGAGCGCAGAGCCAGGAGGATGATTGGCGACAAGAAGCTAACGGCTAAGCTTCAGTCTTTGGCCCATCGGCGGAAAGTCGCCAGCCTGTCGGTATTCTACAGGTTGCACTTCGGGGAGTGTGCCCAAGAGCTACACGAGCTCATTCCACCGTCCCCATTCTACCATCGGACTTTTAGACGCACGGCCGGTTTCCATCCTTACTTGGTAGATATTCCACAAATTCGCACGAAGCGCTTTGCTTCTACTTTCCTTATGCGCACTGCCAAGGAATGGAATTCCTTGCCGGCGTCTATATTTCCGTGTTCTTATAACCCGGCAACCTTCAAATCAAGAGTGAACAGGCACCTTCTGGACGAGCTCGCTCCATCGTAGGCCACGTCTACGCCTCGGCTAGTCTGTGGCCATGAGTAAGCCCATTCATAATAAAAAAAAAAAAGGATGAATGCTGAGATGATGAAAGACAGAGGAGAATGCAAGAGAAAACATGTTGTGCCGACCCCACATAACGTGGGAAAAGGCCAGGGAAAAGAAGAGTATTAAGGATGATTCACGTAAGACCAGGCCGTAGCTTCCGGCGTATCGTTTTCAATTGAAAGTATCACGTGATCGCCTGTCATGTCATAAGCCTCCTCCACACTCGTGCGCGAATCGCGGCTTCGCCCGCGATTCACGCGCATAGTCTGGAGGGGGCTATAGTAAGTAAGCACCGGAAGCTCCGGCCCGGACACGGCCCAGTCTAACGTGAGTCATCCTTTACTAGTTATTCTGTGCTCCGACGCCGTTGACCGTCTGAACTGTGTACTATCCCCAGATAGATTGAGATGGAGCCATTTCGTGGCACATTCATCTTATTTTGTGTTTTATTTTATATAATGTATTGTACCGATTGCTTGTTTGTTTGTGCTTACGGATAAATCTATTCTATTCTATTCTAGATGCTTGGTGGTCGTCCGCGGTGAGGTCTGGACCCGAGTGCTAGGACAACCCTGGGAGACCCTGCCGGCAGCCCCCTGGAGCCACATGTACAAGATGAAGAAACCGCCCCCTGGTGACAACAGCTTCTTACCTAAGTATGTTGCATTTTTAACTGACTTCAAAATAGTAGGTTATCATTTTGACCGTATTTTTTTGTATGTTACCTCAGTCAGACTCCGGAGAGACCGATTTGAGTTTACTGACAAAACTTGTATGCCAGAATATATTTGTAAAAAGGCCAACAGATTACCAGTACGCCGGACGCCATCAGCGTGTCAGTTAATCGCAAAAGATGACAGTTCCGTATAACTGATAGGCCGATATTCCGGCGAACTGGTAATATGTGGGCCCCTTTACAAATATACCGTGGCATACAAGTTTCGTCAGTAAACTCAAATCGGTCTCTCCGGAGTCTGACTGAGGTAACATGCAAAAAAAATACGGTCAAAATGATAACCTACTATTTTGAAGTCTATTATTACATCTGTGGACCCCTTTAATTTTACGACACCATCGCAAATAGATCCAGAAAAATGATTGGACACTTAATACGACACGATCACTTCTTTAAAACTATCCTGGAAGGGCGGATAGGACACAAGCGGGGAAGAGGAAAACTCAGACGCAGCTTTTTGGAGCAAGTGAAAGAAAAAGTAGGGGTCGTGTCGTATCAAAAAGTCAAAGAGCTGGAGATACGGAAAGCTGGAAGATACTTCACCGACAAGAGAATAACTCTTAACCCTTAAATGCATGATTTTTTCTTTTTGTCCGAAATTGATATATGTATCACATAATTGTTTGCTGATTCTAGGAAAAATAGTAAAAAAAATATAACTTCGATTTTCACTGCGAAATCAGTGTTAGAAGTTGAATTGGCTAAATCATATATTTATGTAAATATGAAATTATTTACTACCATTAGAAAGGTACACTATTTGTGATCAACTTGTGGAAAATGATCAACTTGTGGATTTTTACAAGTCTGCCGACTTTTCGTCTTAAAACGAATGTAATTTTTATAAATGAAAAATATTTCGTAAATAACCCTTACATCATCAGTCAGGGGTCGTACAAAAAGTGCGGATGACGTAAAAATGACGTAATCTTGCACACAGGATGATGTTTGAGTTTGTATTTAAACTTCCGTGTCACGTACCTCCAAAAACGGAAAATTGCCACAATATTCGAGTAAAGATGACATTTTAGAGCGTTTTCTTATACATTAGTAAATATAAATTTTAGCTAAATATAATCGTGAAGATACAATAGCTAAACAATAACGAAGTCAATTTATTGTTCATCTGATTGACAATGTGTCAGTCAAAAACGTACTTACTCATTTCAAGTGGCGATATCGTTTAATAAAGAGGTTGATAAATGATAAGTGATAATTGTATATGAAAATCAAAAATACTATTTGAAATCATCCTATAAGTGGTTTGACGTCATCCGCACTTTTTGTACGACCCCTGATCACCACCCTATTACTTGACGTTTGATATAAATATAAAGGTGCGTTCAAGAACGTAAGCCTTTTTATTTTAAAACTGTGAGCTGTCTAATGCTTTGTAGACATTTGGCAACACTACCTATGCATTTACTCAAGTTAATGATGATGATTGTTTACAGAGGCGGCCCCGTCCCGGGCCCCGTGTACGAGCTATCCGAGGACAAGGCCGTGGACCGCCGCACCAACCTCGACGAGAAGGACTGCGACAAGCCCGTGAAGAGGGCGTCAGCGCCGCCTCCGGGACCCGATATAGTGGTAAGGTCACAAAAAAATATAGTTAGGGCGTGGCAATATAGGCGTGGCTCACTCCGCGATTTCGTCGCTTTAAGCTAAAAGTACATCCGTTCGACCCCAATTTTGGGGTTTGCCATAAGCTACGCGTGGCGCTGTCGCCACCTAGCGGCCATATCTGTGCTGATCGTGACACACGAGTTTTGTTAGAGAGTGAGTCTTCTGTACCTAGTACTATTATTTATTCTGTGGTTAGCGTTCATCCACATATTACGTCACAGTACCAGGAGGACGGGTCATGCCAACTGTCACAGTAAGTACAATCGAGGACATTCCCGGTGAACCGCTTCAGATTTTTTTTACCTCGATCCTTACGAGTGAGTTAAAGAGTTACCCCCTTATTCATAAACGTTTACTAAAGTTGACAAGCCGATAATAATCGTTTGTCCCTTTCCATCATACCAATACGTCGGAAAGGGACAAACGAATATTATCGGCCTGTTAACTTTAGTAAACGTTTATGAAAAGGGGGTTAGAAACTCCGCTTCTCATAGCTTCCTAAGGCCCAGCAATGCAAATGAAACATTCAAAATTTGCCATTGAAATTTGGGCCTATAGTGTAGAAAATAGAGTTGATTATGCGTTGTTGGAAAATTGAACGAAACAGAGCAATAGCGACTCTGTTCCAATTGAATAGGATTTAAATTTCATCCAACTGAAGAGGTGCTATAGGTTATACCTTGGGCCTTAGAAGGATAGAGATTATTGTAACGGTGCGTGTAACGAAGCGTTACACTATCGACCTTCATACTATTTCTGGCACCATACAAATTCTAAATTCCTTTTTGAAATTCAAATCCTATTCCAAATTCCATTCAATGATTTTTATTTTCAGTTCGATCACATACTTTGATCGATAAACATCATTTTATCTAACGGACTGTACTCCCCAAAATTCTAAAATAAATAATATACTGTTTTTCCTTAATTAGATTCTTATTTGGCTCAAACTTAGCTACTTTTCTCCTAAGCTCCTAACTTGTAAAATATTGTATATAATGTTATACATTTATAATTATATCTCATCCCCATTATACATTTCGAACTCATTACATTTCGTACATACCTACTTAGTACGAATTTATACGTTCATTTATACTATTTAATTTATATAACGTTATATTACGTTCATATAACGTTATTCAAAGCTAACTCTACCAGAGTTAGAACAATACTTATTTATATATTTCTTCCCTTGACATAACGTTCATATTTACGTACTTAGGTACATACGTACCGTACAGTACATTTATTAATTCCATTAAGGAATTATCTTATGATATTTTGTAGTAATCCTACATTCCATACGGCATTATTTTGTTGAATAAATTTCAACAATCGTACTCTTTGTAGGTACACATTATTGTAGATATTATATTTAGATTCATTAATATTCAGCGGGTGGTTACTGATTAATAAGCCTTAATACTAATGGAGAGCGATTTAATGAGTACGTCCTCTACTTAAAGGAGTACTCTATTGAAACTTATTTTGGTTAAACAATTAACCAAAATTTTATAAGATGATGTATGAATGACCTTTGGTATGCATGTTTAAATCGCCTCTCTTGTATGATAAACATTGTATATAACATCCCCACCTTCTAAATTTATCACTCATACCCATATTCATTACATTATATTTACATTACGGAAAAATCCTTTGGCCATAAGCCCCAGGATTTTCCCTTCCAGGGCGACCCCGGTAGTGTAACGGTGCGTGTAACGAAGCGTTACACTATCGACCTTCATACTATTTCTGGCACCATACAAATTCTAAATTCCTTTTTGAAATTCAAATCCTATTCCAAATTCCATTCAATGATTTTTATTTTCAGTTCGATCACATACTTTGATCGATAAACATCATTTTATCTAACGGACTGTACTTCCCAAGTTTCTAAACACGACCGTTTAAGTGTGATTTTTATTAGTAAACGTAATAATTCATAAGTGCGTGCAGTTCAGTATAGTGCTCGTTTTGTGGCCCTGCACACCTTCCAGATATATATCTACATCATCATCAAGGCACATATTGTAAGTTATTTGATTTCTAACCTTCTGAATTACGAAAGTATTTTTATACATACCTATCTGTTAACACGTAACCTGTATTGTTACAGGTGCCTTTTTATTTAAATAATAAATACCCCTCATCGCTCTGGATCCTGCCTTTTCATTCCCATCATCCCTGTGAGGCTCCTCTACCTGCCCCCTCACAATTATAACCAATTGCGATGCATTTAGGACTCTTTATCTTAATAATGAAAAGGGTAAAAACAGGTAATTAATGAGACAAACAATAGGTATAGTCCGTTTTTTAGCATTAGAAAGAACTTTGCAGAAGTTCCCTTGTGGTTCTAAATCTGGCACTTTTAGCGGTAACAATTTGAAGTAAATTATATGTATTGACCATGCTACATTAGATAATTCAATAATTATTAACAATTAACGAGCCTGATAGAAACTGCACGCTTGCTTCTGCGGAGTTCTTTCTAATGCTAAAAAAACGAACTATAAGGACAGTTTATTAGTTGTTGTTGATTAGAATGTTTAGGCTTGTAATCTATTTGAATTCACACAGAGTGCAGTTAAATATATCTATTTTGGCGGAGACTTCGTTCAATATTACTATTGCCCTGACAATATTACTCACATACCTAACATAACGATGCTTAAGAAACAATACTGTCTAACTAACATTTTTGACGTTTTTTACCTTTTAATGCAGTTAGGTGCAGAAAAAAATAACGAATAGAATGCCATAATTGGATGGTGTTTAGCAAAAATGTGTCATCCCACATCCATTTTGTAATAAAATGTCAAATTTAAGCGTCAATATTTTGAGTTGACATTTTATTGAAAAATTAATGTGGGTTGACACATTATTGCGTATCAGCATCCAATTGTCTAAATTTTAAATTATTTGTTACTTAGACAGTATTGATTCTTAAGCGTCTATAAACTACTATAATGTGTAATTGAAATAAAATATAATTCTTTTTGTTCTAGATTGCTCTCACGACCAACAATGAGAAGAAACCCACTGAAGGAGAAATACAAAGGTAGTTAAATTAACAATTTTAGACCAAGATAAGTCTGCAACGAAATTAGGACGAGTGCCTCCGTGTCGGAGTAGCCTCGACATTGTTGCCTTGAAGGGATTTTACATTTCTTCGTTGCCAGGACAGTGCAGACTTAACTTAGCTCAACAGTGAACTCATTTTACTCCTTACTAGAGTGAACTGTGAGATCAAGATAAATCTGCAACGATTTTGATAGCATACACAGTGCAAGTGTTATTTCTACGTCCTAATTTTATAGAACCTTTTGACATTTAAAATAACACACTGCGTAAGCTATCAAAATTGTTGCAGACTCATCTTGGTCTAACTCTAACCAATTTGACAACATCATAATGTTTTCAGCAAGTTCCTGTCTCTAGCGGACGATTCTGATCAGCCCAATGAGATTGAAGCCGAGGAATCACACATCGTCACTGAAAAGGTACCTCTTTTATATCTTGACCCAACCAACCAACACCAAGCCCATCCCACCCTCCCACCCCCCATCACCCATCCCCCATCTTGATCCAACACGATCTTGAGAATGATAGCGGAAAAACCAGACTGTCCCAAGTGCAAAAATTGAGAGTTTGGCTAGCACTGTATATCTTGTGTCAATTTTAATGTGTATATATATTTATTTATTTATTAACCCCAATAAGGCCTATTTACCCTCTGAGTTGAAAGGTCAGGTGGCAGTCGCTTTCGTAAAAACTAGGGCCTACGCCAATTCTTGGGCCTAGTTGCCAAGCGGACCCCAGGCTCATGAGCCGTTGCAAAATGCCGGGCAACGCGATGAAGATGATGATTTATTTATTTAAACTTTATTTCACAAAATGTACAAGTGGCGGGCTTAATGCTAAATGGCATTCTCTACCAGTCAACCATAGGGTCAAACAGATACCTGCAATTGGTGCAGAGAGAATTATTTATATTTCACAAATAGTAAAAGGGGTGGTAGTACTGGTAGTAGTGGGGGGTGGGGGGGGCGGGGTTCTGTAAACCCCAACCTACATAAAATTATTGTATCCATTAGACATTTACCTGAGTGTTTTGTTAATAAGTTGTTATTATAAATATTGTTGAAGGTTCCAGAGATAATTTCGGAGGAGCGAATGTTTCCTTCAGACAAGAAAACACCGAAAGATCGGAAACCGAAAGTAAGGACTAACAATCTCATCATTCATATTAGGCGCCATTCATTTATTACGTAAGATGATTTTTGCCCAGTTTTCACCCCCTCCCTCCCCTATGTAAGAGAATATAAGAATAGGCCGACCCCTCCTAACCTCTAGCCGCCCATACGTCAAACCTTGCCAAGCAAAATGAAATTTTATTTTGTCAAGACAAAGTTCAAATTAGAATGGAACAGTAGACCTTTTTATAGGTCTCTGGGCGGCTAGAGGCTAAACCGTCTTACGTAATAAATGAGTGGCACCTTAAAATTATTTTAAGTCGGGTCACTCAAGTAACCTACCTACCTATTAAAAATTTATATAAAATACTCCATTTTTTAGTTCCCGGATACAGACGATGAGATGAACTATAAAAAGTTAAAAGAATCGAAACCACACAAGGTAAGACTCAACTACATTCTACAGTTCGTGTTACAGAAAAAAAACTAAATGATTCCATTAATACTTGCGTTGATACCCTGGCACCGTCTCATGTTCCAAGCACCAAAGATTCTGCTGGCGCTGCGGCTTCCTCAGCCGAAAGCCTCAAGCGCCGCAAATATGCCGCTCTGGGAAGCAGCTACATATTTGCGGCGTTTGGTGTCGAAACTTTGGGGCCGTGGAGGCCGAGTGCGCGTCGACTGTACAAAGACTTGTCGGCGCGCTTAATAGAGGCTTCTGGTGACCAGAGGGCTGGCCACTATTTCGCCCAGCGTATTAGCATCGCTATACAGCGGGGGAATACGGCCAGCCTTCTGGGCACCTTGCCCGTTGACGGCGATCTAGGGCAAATTTTTTATCTATAGTTCTGTAAGTTCTATTATGTTTGTTTGTTTATTTCTTAGTTTTTATCAGTAAATACCATTAATACATTTTTCAATCTCTTTGTAAATTGTAATTTATTTTTAATAAAATATTACATTTTCTAGTTTCCGGATACAGACGATGAGATGAACTTTAAAAAGTTAAAAGAATCGAGACCCCACAAGGTAAGCCTCATCTACAGTTCATTTTTAGGGTTCCGTAGTCAACAAGGAACCCTTACAGTTTTGCCATATCCGTCTGACGGACAGCAGCGTCCCTCAAATTCGGTGTACTCGACTGCGATCGCCAACCCGCCTGCCAAGCGTGGCGATTATGGCATTCACCCCCCAAAAAAGGGGGAGGCCTATATTCAGCAGTGGACGTCTTATGGCTGAGATGATGATGATGATGATGATATCCGTCTGTCTTCCTGTCTGTTCGCCTGTCTGTCCTAGGCTTTGCTCCGTGATAGTTATTTTATTAGTGCTAGAAAACTGCAATTTGCTATGGACATATAGGTACGTACCTATAACTCAATCAATCCAAGAAAGTGGTAATATAAAACTAAAAATTTGTTGTTATACGAACCAGTGATACGGTTAATTTTTTTCAGATGTAATCGATCCAAAAAAAAAACAAAAATATGTCCCTCCCCCTCTAAATTTTAAGCCATGGGTCCAAAACGGGTCCATATTGGGTCGCATAATAATTGATTGTCTTAATGTAATGTTACGCATAAAACTCATTTCGCATAATTGTTATTGAGCTGGAAATATTAACATTTCTGAAGAATTATAAGATTATAACACAAACCTCACCTAACCTACCCTATTCTACACAACCTATGCAAAATATTTTCGAAAATATTTTCTTTTTCAGCTGGAGAAAAAATATGCGAAAAGAGATTTATGCGTAACATTACATTATGACAATCAATTATTATGCGATGAGATAGGATCCCGTCAAATACATGTCAGAGAAATTGTGAAAGTAGAGCTTAATTTATAAACAATATACAATCGATCTTATTTAAATAGTACCTAATAATAATTGTTACACCTTTTACAGACATCTCTATTCGGCCCGCGGGCATCATCTGACGAGCAGTATACCAATATGAACAAAAGAGGGAAAAACCACAAGGTAGACATGAATATGACGTTTAATATAACACTAAAATAAAATAAAAATCTATATTCATTCATAGAAAATTGTCGTTTAAAATAATATTTGCAGTCTGTGCTATCGAAATTACTGCAGAGTTATCTTGCTCATTAAATCTAGAATCTAATGTTTATTATAATTATTAATTTATTATTTAAGGCTGACGCAGTATCTGAGGAACGTTACTTTAGGAATCCAGAGAAAAAAAGTGCAAGAGTAAGTATAAAAAAATTTAAATAAAATAAAAATTGTTTATTTCTGTCAGAGATGATATCACGTGTAATTTTTTTTTTCAAAGCGAGAAAGCCAAAAACAACGATATTACTCAAAAATTTAAGAATATACATTAATCGTCCCAACTGGGTACCATTATTATCACGTGATCTTGTGGCAGGGGGGGTTCAAAAATAGGCCAAAACTGATCACGTGATTTCTGGACGACCCCTAAGTATATCTTTACATATGTTAAACAGTTTACAGTGGCGGTAAATAAATATAAGTGTATTGTATTGTATTGTATTGTATTGTATTGTATTGTATTGTATTGTATTGTATTGTATTATACACGGTGTAACATGAGTAAACCGAATAATTTTAACAGCGTATTCCTGATCATATTTAGAGACAAAAATGTCCTATAAACTTTTTTGAAATTCGCCTAGTTTCAGAGATATTATAAATAAATAAAAGCAAGTTTTTATTGTTACATAAAAGCCCTTTTTGATGGTGATGTTGCTGCTATGGGACGTAGTCTAAATATCCTTATTGATAGATGTAAAAAAGTGACAAGTAACACTTTGCAAAAAGTAGGTTCTACGAAAAAAAAATGTAAAAATCAATTTTAAGTGACAAGTTTACCAATAATATTTATTTTTTATGTACAAATACATTCAACAAATTGAAAAAACAAAACAAAAAAAATTTTTTTTTTGGCGAACTTGACCTAAACTTATTACATTTTTTACTCCTTTTGACCTCAGAAATGCGTGGTTAAAATTATTCGGTTTCCTCATGTTAGGTACACCGTGTATTGTATTTTCGTTTCCAGTCCTGGGCCCGCATCCCTCAAGAGCAGTGGAACGCGAGTCCGACCGCGCGAGCGCAGGCGCAGCCCGACTACGAGAAAGAACCTGACAACCGAGTTAAGGTAATATTTTCAACACAATATAGGTGGGTGAATCAACTTTTTCTTGTCACTATACTGCAAAACGTAATTCAAGACCAAAAAAAAGTAAGACAATGTTGCCACTGCAATAATTTGTTTATTGTAAAATACTAAATTCCTTTTGATAAATAATCACGCTAAGATAATTTATTCATTAGTAATTTTCCTCCTGCTATTTAAAAAAGTACTTTTATTTACTTATTTGTACTTAAATACAAGACGCGCTAGTAAAAAAGTGGCAACATTTCATACTTTTTTTGGTCTTGAATTACGTTTTGCAGTTTAGTTGCTATGAGTTGCCATGGTTACGGTCTCCTGTGGAATGTAGGTAGTCGGTACATATGAGGAGAGGCATGTAACTACAATAATAGATTATGTTACAGTCTTCGCGCGCGCACTCTGCGTTACGGACGTGTGTTTGTTACTTACAACAGATTTGCAAGGATTGCAGTGCAGTAATAATGGTGCAGTGTAAAAAATGTAAACTTTTCCTATCAACAGAGAAGGGTGATGTGATTAGATGTAAGGGTTCCTGTGAGGGCATTTACCACAAAAAATGCATTAACATAAAACAATTCCAGCAAAGAAGCGAATTGTGTGATGGATGCTACCAAAATCAGGATAACACAAAGACACAGTCACCGAAATTAAATATACAAGATCTGAGTAAAACATCTGCTGAAGCAGTATTAGCACAAGTAAACGCCAAGCTGGAAATACTATACGATTTGAAAAAACAAATCCAGGACTTGAATAATTCAGTGGACTTTTACGCAGAACAGTATCAGGAGCTTTTACAGTTCAAGGAAGGCGCGGAGAAGAAAATTAGTGCATTAGAAAAGAAAAATGTGTATTTGCAAAAAGTAAATGAGGCGCTAGAAGAGAGGGTGGCGCTACTTGAGATAAAAGAAATCGAGAAAAATATTGAAATTATTGGACTGGAAGAAACCCAGCAGGAAATTACAATAGAAGTGGTTAAAACTATCGGGAATAAACTAAATATGAACCCTGAATATATCGAAAGTGCAAAGAGGGTAGGCAGGGAAAAAAAAGACACAGGTAAACAGAGACCTGTGGTCGTTACGCTGCGCACCAAGGCAGCCAGAGATGAATGGATTTCAAAAAGAAAAACCCTAATCACTAACAAGGAAATTCTAAAAAATGAAAATAATAACCGCGTTTACATAAATGAATGCCTACCCAGGCATATGAGACAATTACTATGGAACGCAAAAACATTATTAAAAGAAAAATATAAATATGTCTGGGTGCAGAACCTGAAAATATTAGTTAGAAAAAACGAAGATTCGAAAATAATAAACATTCGCTCTGAGGCCGATATAAACAGACTTAGCGACTAAAGGAGTCAGCATATTGCGATAAGCGCGCGCACACACTAGGTTGTTTTCGTCACTTTATCAAAATTCAACGATCCTACAGTAAGCGTCAATTGTAACATAGAATATGAAAAATTTACTAAAATAGAAACATGGACTAAATATATACAGGATACAAAACAGGAAATACAAATAATACACTTAAATATCAGGTCTCTGCGAAAGAATTTTAGCGAGGTACTTGTATTATTGAAAGGCTCTCAGTACATGATAGACATAATCATCTTTAGCGAAATAAACATAAAACAACAGGAACTATCTTTTTATAAGCTCGACGGATACGAAATGATTGCATTCACGAGGGAGGAAAGAAGAGGAGGAGGCCTACTTATGTACGTAAAAAGCAGTTTATGTCCGGAAATTACCAGTGTGCAAACAACAGCAATGGAGGTACTATGTTGTCAGATTAAAAAAACTAGTCGGAATAGAAACAAAACGGGAGAAGTCAATATTATAGCTATATATAGGCCACCAAACACTAATAAGGTGACCTTTATAGAAGAATTAAATGCATTATTAAAAAAAATTCCAGACTACCACGACATTGTAGTTATTGGGGACACGAATATAAACACATTGAGCAGTGACGGCATCGTCGAAAGGTACAAAAACACCTTGTGTGGTCACGGGCTGCAGTGCGCTATTAATGAGTGTACGAGAGAAGAGGTAGTTGCCGGAGTGTTATCTAAGTCCTGCATTGACCATGTGTGGGTGCGTAGCCGGGACCGCGCTGCGGCACACATGCTCACCTGCAAGATATCGGACCACTACATGGTAGGGGTAAACCTGATCGACGACAAGTGTAGCTCAGTGAATGAAACATCAAATCAAAACAATAAGGTATGTGTATTGAATAATAAAGCCGTGCGGTTAGAGTTAAGTAAAATAGATTGGAGCGATTTATTAGCAACAGAATGTCCGGTAATGTTATACGATAAGCTGTGTAGTGTGTTTAATAAAATTTATAGTGTGTGTAAACCCAGTGCAGTAGTGAAAAAATCGCGTGAAACTCAACCGTGGATTGACAATAAATTAAAAACAATGATAAGCCGTAGAGATGAATTGTTCAGAAGGTGGAAGGCTTGTCCAAAAAGTGTGTGTTTAAGGCTGGAATATACTAGGCATAGAAATCGAACTAATAAATTAATAAATGTGGCTAGAAATAAGTATAGAAAAAAACAAATTTTAGAATGTAAGGGCGACTATAGAAAAATATGGGCAACTATAAATAGCTGGGTAGGGAATAAAAAAGAAAGTTTGGATAGTGTTGTATTGAAATATTTAGGAAAAACTGACAATGTACGGAACATATGCACAAATTTCGCGAAAATATTTACAGACGAAATAAGCTCAATTAAGCATAACTGTGATTATAAATTCTTAGATCGTTCAACGTATGTAACCGAGAGTACCGTATCATTGCGATATGAAAAGGTAACGCCTTACGAGATCGAAAAAACCATTGATAAATTAAACACGCGTAAATCGCCGGGTGTTGACGGCATTAGAGTGCAAGATCTGAAGTATATAAAGAAAGATATAAGTCCTGTGTTGGCGAACTTTGTGAATATGTGCATTAAACAGGGTGTGTACCCAGATACGCTAAAAAAAGCCATTATTCGACCTATATACAAACAAGGGAGCCACATGGAGTATTCCAACTACCGCCCTATAGCTATATTATCGGTTGTAAATAAAATAGTTGAAAAAGTAATTATTAAGAGGATTCATTCATTTCTAGACAAACATAGCATAATATCCCCTACTCAGCACGGTTTTAGAAAGGGTAAAAGTACATCGTCCGCTCTGGTGCAGTTCGCTGATGAAATTAATGATAAATTAAATAGTCGATTGTTTGTGGTAGTACTGTTTCTAGACTTCAAAAAAGCTTTTGATACTTTGGACCACGAAATGCTACTCAATGCAATGCAAGAGTGTGGGATCCGTGGTCCAATGAATCAGTGGTTCCGTAGCTACCTGGAAAACAGAACATTACGTACAATGATCAATGGGGACACAGGAGAGGAGGCAAATATTGTTTACGGGGTACCAACTGGCTCTGTGTACGGCCCGGTCGGGTACACCATGCACGTAAACAGTATTAGTAACGTGGTGGAACACTGTTCCACGTATATGTACGCGGACGATACGTGCCTGGTGTGCGCCGACAGGGACGTAGCTGCTATAGAACAGAAAATGCAATCCGACATAAATAATATATTAAAATGGGCCCACGACAATGGCATCATACTTAATGTGACCAAAACGAAGTGCATGCTTATAAACTCTCCAAAAATTAAAATTCCAGAAGAAAGTATTAAAATTATTGGACACACCTACGAATGTTTACACAATGGGCTAGCATTATGTAACTGTAACCCTCTGGAATTTGTAAACAGTTATAAGTATCTAGGACTTACGATAGACCATAATTTTAACTGGAAGTGTCATATCGACGGCGTATGTAATAAGCTCAGAGCTATACTATGTAAACTCAAAAACCTAAAGCGTGTATTAAGTAGACCTATACTACACATATTATATCATGCATTAGCAGACTCAATACTCAGCTACGGTCTTATTGCATACGGCCGTACTTTTAAAACATATCTCAATAGGATTTACGATTTACAACTGAGATTGATTAAAACGATTGTGAATAAAAAAACGAAACAAGAATGTAACGGAAACTATCATATACTTTTTAAACAATGCAATATATTACCTGTTCATGCCAAGTTTAAATACTTATTAGCTATAGATCAGTACAGATGTCCTGTATTTAAGTTAACTAAAACTTACAATCGCAATCTTAGATTAAAACCTCGTAAAAAGTACTTAGAACCGATGTCGAGTAATTACTACGGGCAAAGGACGAGAAAGTACCTTATACCTCGCATTTTCAATAAATTAACATCTGAAGATGAGTGTAAAAGTGTAAATACGTTTAAAAATAAAGTTAAATTATGGTTAATGAAATCCTTTCTCAAAGAAAATAGGTTAAGTTAAAATACAAAGTGTATAAAAAACATTGCGAATACCCAAATTAGACCTTAGTTAATACATAGATATAAGTCATATAAGTTATAGTTTTATAAGTAAAGAGTGCTGTATTTCGCCAACAAACTGTCAAGCAGTTTGGCGAAACCATATAATTGTAATTGTGTATGTACTTTTGTTAAAATAAATTAAAAAAAAAAAAAAAAAAACTTATACCTATATTCCACCTGGGTCACTCTAAAAATACTAGTTATTTCGTTTTTAAATGAACCAAACTTGAATTTTTTGGTCTCCTGGCTGATGAGACAGAATAACAACAAGAAATAGTTGATCAAGCCAGGTATACCAGCTTTTGCCCGCGACTTCGTCTGCGTGGAAATGGCGTGGAGTCAGTAACAGCAGCTAGAAGCATAGCGGCTGAATAAAGTGTAATTAGCAATCATTTAATTGGAGCATAAGTTTCAATCAGTGATCAGGCAATTCATTAACTCTCTCAATTCCATCCCCCCTTTTCACTCTTTAAGGATGATTCCCGACATAAAAACTATCCTATGACCTTCCCCGTGACTCAAAATATCTCCACTTGACCGTCCGACGATAGCATAGTATCCGAAAAAAATATGCTCTTAACCGTCCGCGGGAACCTTACTATCCAAAGGGGTGGAAGAAAGAATTCATTTCAGAGCCATCTAACGGAATATTTCGGCATTATTTACTAATTCTCTTGATGCGACAACGTAGCCTAACTAAATAGTTCTAAAAAAATTTAGATGGCAGTGTAGTTATAATTTTTGTAAAAAGTTGTGAATGCGCTGCGCGGGGCGTGCGTCGCTAAAAAACCCCGGCCGGTTGACAGGAAAACAGTCTCGCGGGCCGGACTGTTGAGTGGCTATTGCCAAATTTAAACTAAATCCGTTCAGCGGTATAAGCGTGAAGAGGTAACAGACAGACAGACACACTTTCGCATTTATAATATAAAATATATATAAGTATGGATGGATATGGATCAGACACTATTCGCGCCTTACAGTAACTCCATCCCGGCTTTCAATGGAACATGACCAAAGCCAACAACACAATAGTTAGGTACCAACAACAATATGTGACGTTATCTATGAAAAGGGACCTTTTTGTCGACGGCGCTTACGCTATTATTAATGATGATCCGATATAAATACAATGAAATGAAAACATTTATTTTCAGGCAACTAAATACAATGCCGCGCGACGCTGTGTGGCGTAAGCAACATCGAGAATAAGGCCGCTTTTCATAGATAATGCCCCATATGTTTCCAATAATAATTTGTTATTTAAAAATAGGTACAATTGTTAAAGGCCGAGCAGCCCTCCAACGGCGAATCAGAGGAGAAACAAGAAGGCAAGCCAGCGTCGCTCCAGCACTTAGTCAATGCTATAGGAACGCGCATGCGCGACATCGAGAACGTCGTTCAACAGATGAGCGAGAAGGTGCAGCCTTCAATAGAAAGCGCTGAAAGGTGAGATTTTAAATTTCATTCATTCATTCGGTCATCATTCATCCGGTCATTCATTCATTCATTTATTCGGTCCTCATTCATTCTTCGTTCGGTCATTCATTCGATCATCATTTGTTCTTTCAACATTGATATATCCATTCAATCAATCATATATCCATTCATTCATTCACTCATTAATTCATTCTGTGGGCGTCAAGCCGAATGTTTTATAGCTTGACGCCCATAATTCATTCATATCCATTCATTCATTGAACACCATCAATTATAAAAGAAACAAGAAGGCAAAGCCAGCGTCGTTCCAGCACTTAGTTAACGCTATCGGAACGCGCATGCGCGACAACGAGAACGTCGTTCAACAGATGAGCGAGAAGGTGCAGCCTTCGTTAGAAAGAGCTGACAGGTGAGATTTTAAATTTCATTCATTCATTCGGTCATTCATTCATTCTATCATGTTTCATATCCAGTCATTCAATCACATCCATCCAGTCATTCATTGCCATTCATTCATTGAACACTATCAATTAGGTGCAGCCTCCGATAGAAAGAGACGAGAGGTAAGATTTTAACCATTCACTCATTTATTATATAATTTTTCGTTCACTCGTCATTCATTAATTCATTTAAACTTGCTCAAAAACCGGTTAAATTTCAAACAGAGGATAATTTTTGGCAGTTCAGATGACGGACTGGTACAGTCAGCAGCAGAAGTTGCTAAGCGGGCGAGGTGTTCAAAATTACCTTGACACGCTCTTATTCTACAATAAAGTCGCGTCAAGATCATTTTGAACACCTAGCCCGCTTAGCAACTTCTATTGCTGACTGTACCGACCCTAGTTTGAGGATGTCCCAATCTTAAATTCTATTTTTATTTAAAACACTTGTGATTTTCAGAATGAGAGGAGACCGAGCGAAGAAAGAGGCTCAGCCGAAAGCGAAACAGACAGATTCTGATAACTATAACAGGTCTGTATACTAAAAAACCGGGCAAGTGCGAGTCGGACTCGCATTCCAAGGGTTCCGTTATATTACACAATTTTTAACAATATATTTTTTATGTGAAACGTGAGTGAAATCTCTTTAAAAAATCCGTAGGGGTCGGATCAAAAACTGTAATTAAGTCCGACTCACGCTTGACTGTACATTTCTAATAGGTTTTCCTGTCATCTATAGATATAGACCTATTTTATGTATTTTTTTCAAAATTTTAGACCTAGTAGTTTCGGAGATAAAGGGGGGGGGGAATGGTAATTTTTTGCCTATTTTCTTGAATAACTTCTAAACTGTTTATTCGAAAATTATAAAAAAACATATATATTTGAGATCCTTACAATAAGCTCTTTCATTTGATATGTAACATGATATAATTTGAAAATTTTTATTTTTTTCATTTACTCCCCAAAAGTGGCCCCCATGTTTAAAATTCATTTGTTTACGTTACATGTCCGTAGGTATTTGGGCCACAAACTTACATATGTGTACCAAATTTCAACTTGATTGGTCCAGTAATTCCGGAGAAATTCGCCTGTGACAGACGGACAGACAGACAGACAGACAGACGCACGAGTGATCCTATAAGGGTTCCGTTTTTTCCTTTTGAGGTACGGAACCCTAAAAAAGGTGACAATCATACAGATTAGAGAAACTAAGTAAAGTTTGTACTACCTATGTGTACCAGGCGACGATATACATACTTATACAGGATGATTCAGGAGACGTGAGCAGGACTAACACTGCGCATTTCGTAAGTTATAAGCAACTGCTTCGTATGAGTATTAGTGAGGTTAACGTTAATTTTCTAGTCGTGTTGAAAAAAAAAAAGATATTAATTTATTTACGACATGCATGGTCACCCTAAAATTAGAATACAACTAGGTACCGATATTCTGTGTCAAATTGAATGAAATCCCTGTCATCGCGGTCAGTTGACAGTTCATTTTCTTCGTAATCAATATGCTGTCATTACGGTTAAAGAGGTTTTATGTTTATTAATTATGTCTTGTAGGGTGACCATGATAGTAGAGAATTAAATTTGCCCTGACCAAAAAGTTAAAAAATAGGAAAAAGTGTGGTTGTTTTGCCTAAATACAACGGTGATCTATCAATTATCAGTTACTGAGTGTGCAGGATTAGTCCTGCTCACGTCTCATGAATCACCCTGTATAAATAAATACATACTTAGATACATAGATAACATTCATAACTCAGGAACAAATAGGTATTGATAATGATAATAAACACACAAATGAATGCCCTTACCGGTTCGGGACCTCCTTTTTCTTAGGCAGGATCACTACCGCAACCAACAAATACCGACTGAACTAAGATAAATATCTAATAAGGTGATGATTCATTTTGAAAACACGCAAACATATACAGACTACCTACTACTTACTTACAAAGTTTTCCCCCCAGATTCCCCCCAAAAGAAGGCTCCAGCAAATATCTCCGCGCCACCGTAGACACCACCACGGAGGTCCCTCTGTTCATCGGGGACAACCAGAACGGGTACTTCAGTGACCCCAGCAACAACCTGCTGCGGAGGTCTATGAACAACAAGGGCCCTAAGGTCTGTTATCCTCAGCAAATATCTCTGCGCCGTGGTAGACGCAACCACGTTGTAGCCGGCCAGCTAGAGCGCTAAAAGAAAACCAGGTTCTTTACAGTAAACAATATAATATGAAAATATGTACAATAAAAAAAATAAACTAATTTCTGTCAGTACTTGAACCTGAACCAAATAAATATCGTCACTGGCTCACTGGCCTTAACGTTCTTGAATCCCATGCATTCTTAGTCGAACCGTACGATCAACTGTGGCTGCGGGTGCAGGAATCAGCTTTGGCAACGTAGGCTCCACGCAGCAAGGTCCACAGAGAGGAAAGCTTCAGCAGCAATTATTCAAATAGTAAGCAGCAACAGTATTAAGTAGCTCTTCAATTTAAAGGTAGAAAAAAGGGCTGGAACAATCGTACGTTCTTAGACTTGTAGTCGAAACCTAACCCAAGCCTTATTCCGTTACAAGAACCAGTGACGTGCATTACGTACAAATAAGACTTGGATTAGGTTTAATTTCAACATAAACCTAAACTTAATGCTATATAATTATACAATTATACAAAGTTTACCTGCATTAGTGGCAGCCCTAGTATTAAACTTTATCACTAATTATAACCATACAGTCGCATTAAAATAATAGGTAATTACAGAATTGCTATATCCAACAACATTTCCAAAGGAAAAATTTATGAATAAAAAACAAAAGACGGGCGAAACCCTTAGCTTTTTTATTTACAACCGGCCAGTGCGCACGGTGACTGTACATGCTGGTTTGCCATGTTACAACGTGTCGGAGACAAGGTCCGAAGGTCTATGAACAACGAGAGACCTAATAAGGGGACCATTGATTAACAGTCCGCCGGACGGTATCGGTCTGTCAGTTGTTTGGAACTGTCAAAATTTTGTACTAGCTGACAGGCCGATACCGTCCGGCGGACTGTTAATCGGTGGGCCCCTTAGGTGAACGAAAGAATTAATGTATTTATTCGAAACACAGACACAACATTAGTATGTGCAGTGGGTGGTACATGTTTAGTGTGTGTGTTAGTTACTCTTCAATTCAAAATTTAGCCTTCAGCAGTGCTCGGAACCGGTATTTAAATACGGTATTATATTAATATCGCAACCAACTCGGCAAACGAGTACAGTCGCCATCAGATATATCTGAGCGTCTAAGGTGCTCACAAATATCTGAACACGCCTCTATTGTCAAGGCTTGTTCAGATATTGTGAACACCTTGGCCGCTCCGATGTATCTGATGGCGACTGTACCTATAACAAGTACGCTGAGCTTTGAGTCTCCTGTCTCCTAAAGGATGACTCACGCTAGACCTGGCCTTGCCCGTGCCAAGGCGTCCGACATGTCATTTGATCGATGCTTTTCATAGAAAACGAAGCCGGAAGCTCAGGCCCGGCCACGGCCCAATCTAGCGTGAGTCATCCTTAATTCCATAACCTTTTTTAATCAATTTTGCTCATATTAGAACTAAAGAAATATTGCCTAAGATTTACCTCACCTACGCTTATACCAAATTTCATTAAATATTAAAGTAAGAGCGAAATTAATGGACTCTTGCCATTCAGCTTCTTCACTCACCCGATCCATTATGTGAAGTGGGTTAGTTTAGATCATAAGTTGTCCGACTGGTTTTCCATACCCTTTGGATTGAAGTTAAAACTGTTTACAGGAACCCCATGAAACCTACATGGTACCCGTAGATACGGACCACGGGGACCACAAGAAACCTCTGCCGGACTCAGCCGAACCAGACCTCAAACACAAGAAACACGGCCACAAGAAGAGGAAATCTAAGCACGGGAGAAGGAAGCACAGAAGAGAAGAGAAGAAGTTCAGCAGAATGGCAGAGGGAAATGCTGTGTCGCTTGAGGACAGCAATGACTTCGGTAAGGCATGACTAGTGCGGCGTTACCTTACTGGCGAAGTCGGTAGGATCGTGAGTTCGAATCCGGTAGGAAATGTAGAAACGCCAACGTTCTATTGGAAATAAATACAGTATCAGATAAAATATATAAACAGAATTAAAATAGGAACACTTAACTGAAAATCGTAATTCAAAACCAAAAAAAGTAAGACAATGTTGCCACTGTAATAATTTGTTTGTAAAAATAAAAATAAATAAATAATTTAGCCTATATACGTCCCACTGCTGGGCACAGGCCTCCTCTCAAGCACGAGAGGGTTTTGGCTATAGTCCCCACGCTAGCCCAATGCGGATTGGAGACTTCACATACACCTTTGAATTTCTTCGCAGATGTATGCAGGTTTCCTCACGATAAAAAATAATAAAAAATAAAATGTAAAATAGTAAATTCCTTTTTATAAATGATCACGCTAAGATTATTTATTGATAATTTTACTCCTACGATTTAAAAAAGTACTTTTATTTACTTATTTTTACATAAATACAAGACGCGCTAATAAAAAGTGGCAACATTGTCTTACTTTTTTTGGTCTTGAATTACGTTTCGCAGTGTAGAGTCTGTCTAAGCTAACTCTGCACCGACTTAGATAGAACAGAGTGAACGAATGATATAATAAATGTCATATTTTCATAGAAATTTTACATTTACATTTTTTACATTTTTTATAGACATTTTATATTTGACATAGCAAATGGCATGCAGAGTTAGTTTCATCCGACTTTAGGAGCAATAGGAAGAAATATCGCTAAGAAGCGATTTCTTCCAAACAATATTCAGATAGTGATATAGGGAAAATAAATCAGTTATTACTTATTATTTATTAAATAATACAAATAACTACAATAAGTATAAAATGTGAGTGAATTGAATAAGCTAGCGAATAGCCTTAGCCCGAAAAACCGGTTTTAGTAAAAACCGGTTTATAAATTGACCAATCGAACTATCGTTTTGGAATCTTGCCTAGGGTTATCGTCGGAACACGTAATTTTGATACGTATTGTCCCAAAAAGGATTCCTCAATTTTCGGAAGAGGAGAGGTCCAAATTCTGTAACTTTAAAATCTGGAGCTACCGGTAAAATAGAGAGATAACGCTGGTCACCCTATGTCTGGAATATGAAAAACAGTTCAGACTGATATTTTAAGGTATACTCATATTGTATGATTTGTACATTGAGGTAATTTCAAGAGCGGGATAGGTTCGTAACTTTGAAATTCGCTAATATCTACTAAACCAGAAGGACTTTATACTTTGGCAACTTTAGAGTAAAGAGTGCTTTGTTTAATAGGTTTGCAATTTCCTGAAGACGAAACAGGAGCTGAGTTTTAAATATTTTAGGTAAAATATACCCGTCTCGCTAACGGAAGCGGCACCTAAAAGTAGTGCGATAAGGACAAGGCGAAAAATCTCAAAAATCGAGGTTTCGTACTCCTCTGTTTCCTCCTCCAAAACTTAACCAATCGTAACTAAATTTGGAAATCTAAATGATTATGAAATTACCTGTGTCGGACCGTTTTGCTTTTTTGGCTAATTGATATCAGTTTTGAATGCCACGCCTCTCATTGCGGCATAGTCAATTAGGCCATTTTGGCCATTTTTGAAGGGCTCTAGCGCCTTAAAAACAAAAATATCAAAAAAAGCAACACGGTCCGACACAGATATTGACAATATTAATCTGTGTTGAAAAAATCATTGCTCTAGCTTCAAAAACCACGGAGGAAAACGAGGAGTACGTTTGTATGGAGAAATGACCACTCCTGTTGGCTCTTAATTACCCCACATTCGAAGTTATCCCATCGCACCTTACGTCTTAAACATACAAAGCCAGCTTTCGCTAGTTTATTATAACAATTTCCTCTATTTTTCCGTAGTTATGTAAGGCCTATGCCTTCGTAGTTATAGAAGTCTGTTTTAATAACAAAACTTTCGTGAGACACAGACATATTAAATATATTAAGAACGGGTCACTCACGTATTCGTGTATTCGGGCGCGGAGAACTGCTGCGGCCCGCAGTCTGCGCCGGTCCGTCACCGTAAACGCAAGCTCCTGATGACACTCCTCGGTACGGAGTGAAACATGTCGAGCGTTTTTCGACTTAAAATACGTGAGTGACCCGTTCTTAATTAGAAGTCTGTACTTCTAAACCTATGTTAAGTAGTCTTATTTAGTATTAATTTAAAGTAGGTAAATTAAACTTTCGTACATTGAGATAAAGCTCAAATTTGCTTCAGACTCACTATTATACTTAAAGACCTTTCACCTTAGAGGAACTTAATTAGAGTTCCGTTTTAACTTTTAATTGTAAATGGCAAAATTTTATTTTAATAAAATTCAAAGAAAATTTTCTTTGTTTTTCCATGTTCACAAATTCCCTTTAAGGTGTTATCGAGTAATTTAGAAAAGTTCATAATGTCGGGTACCTAATACCAAAAATGGATTCTATTTACCTAATATACTTAATTTACTGTATTCACTGCCAGGGGGCGTGGCCTAGGAACAAACTTGTACGACGGTGGACGCACATGTGCGTCGGGGGCAGTGATGTGTTACTCTTTGGTCAAACCCCATACAATTTGTCAGGATACCGACAGTAAGTCGCGCTTCACGTACAAGTAATTTATGGAATAAGCCGCCATTATGATGTAGTCGGAATTACCCGCATACACCTTACAATGTCCCAATAAGAATTCTCCACTAAAGAAATGGCGTTAGCACGAGTCGTTCCGTACATTGAATCGCCTGTTCCTATCTCAATCGCACGCGTGTAGTTGCTATCCCACTCGCACTCATTGACCGCCGTCATCAGGGGCGAGACAACAATATTACGGCGAGCGATAGAAATATGAACAGGCGGGTCGTACAAAATTCCTTCTGCTAAGTCCTTTCTTTAGGTACAGTCGCCTGAGTCGCCATCAGATATATCGGAGCGGCAAAAGTGCTCACAAATATCTAAGCACGCCTCTATTGTCAGGGTGTTAGAGTGCGTGTTCAGATATTGTGAACACCTTGGCCGCTCCGATATATCTGATGGCGACTGTACCCATACCAGAGCAACCGAAGATCTACTTCAGTGGGCTGAGCCTCGGTACCGGCGGTTCCCCGCTCGACCAATGAGCTACCCGCTTACTGATCTACCAATCGCAGCCCAGAGATATCGACCAATAGCGCATCGCCGGCCTACCATGCATCATACGTTTGCAATGCCTTGTCGCAAAATTCCGATAAATAATTATTTGCTAAGAGATCGATATAGTTATAGAATTTAGTGACTTTAAAAGTATTTTTCAAAGTAATTTACATTACCAAATATTGTATTTAAAAAAATCGTGGGTTCTACTACTAACTTTTAAACTAATTTTGCAGTTTATCTCATAACATTCACAATATTTCTTTTCTATTATAGAATAATATTTAGGTAAGGATAATGATTGATCAAATTAGCTAAATTAAGGGTGGGTTGCACCAAACTGTTCGTATCGTTAAAGAGTTCGCTTTTTTATGTATGGAAAGTTTCATATAGTCAGATCGTAAAAAGTCTGCAGTGATTTTGATAGCCCACGCAGTGCAAGTGTCATTTTAAACGTCAACTATGAAATTATGACGTATACATAACACTTACACTGCGTGGGCTATCAAATGCGCTGCAGACTTTGTTTGGTGCGACTATAGTAAAGCGCCGGGGGCGCCGGCTGACGTTGATCAGTCTGACAAATGTTGTTGGTGCAACTGGCCCTAAGTGCAAGAAATATACCTATATATTTAACCGTGATACCGAAATTGAATACCGGTTAATTTGTATGAAATATAAACCGGTATTCGGTTCCTGGTTTAAAATACTAGAATTAAACCGTATAGTTAATTTAATATGCTAGCAATAATCTTATTGGCATTCTATGGGGTTAATGAGAGGAGATAAGCAGGCCAAGAATAAGAAACCGGTATCAAAACATTACATCTCATATATTTATATTTAAACATCAACTTAAATTAAACGTCACTAACTACAATAAAATGCAACAATAAAATACAGTGTCTTTTCAATTAAATACGTTCTGGAGGCAAATAAAATAAAGATAACAGTGGTGGTTGTGCAACCTTAATAATAAGTTTTTGATTTTTGCTACAAGCTTTTATCGCCGACTGTACTTTTTTTTCCACAGGCAACTAATACTCATCGAGACAATTCTAAGAACCCCAAACACAATTAGCTTTCGTTGTTTTATCACATAGTTCTTATGGCCACCTCCGGTCTCCATCATCAGATCAGCTCGATGACACCATAATATTGCATTGTCACCCGACTTACATATGTATGCAAAATTTCAGCTCAATCGGAAACCGGTAAGTGGATCAAATTTAACTTGCAACACTTGATTACACACAGACAATGGTCAGGTGAAAGTAAATAAAAGCTTGTAAAAATCAATTTTATGCCTATTACGTGGGCGATACTGAAAGTTTCCGGATTCTGATATATCGACGCTTATCATGACACAAAACAAAATGAAATGCCATTCGACTTTAAATCTTACCAGTAAAAGAGAGAATATTAAATGCAATAGCATTTCATTTTTAGTTGTACCACTGTTCATGATAAGCAACAATATGAAACGACTTATTTTTTCTAAGTGGCCAGTTCCAAGAATTTTCAGTATGCCCTAAAAGTATAAAACAAATTGGTTTAGGACTTATGTTTAAGGCAATTCTTAATTTGAAGAAAAATAAAATCAAGTCAGAGAAAGTCTGCAACGGTTGTGATAGCATACGCAGTGCAAGTGTTATTTTGTCTAATTTCATAGAAGTAGACGTTTAAGTAACACTTGCACTGGAGCTATGCTACAACAATGGATTTTCATGATGTTCAGTCGCTATTATGTTAGGTTATTTAAGTATATGTGACGTCCTACGAGAAAAGGTACCTTATGGCGGTTGGCGCTTACGCTATTATTAACGCCACTCCAATATCATTGCGGCGCTATGCGACGTAAGCGCCAGCCGCCATAAGGTACCTTTTTCCGTGGAACGTCACATATGATTATACTTATTAGAATTGGAGACTTATTATTGACTGCAGGAATGAGGATACATGAGGTAGAAATTTATCTTAGTTGTCATTTGAGGATGGTAAGTACATTCAGTCCAACAAACCAAAAAAAATAAAATATGGTTGCCTGTAAAGTCGGTTTACGGACGATAATTTTGCGTGATAACGTCATAAAAAAACATGGCCGTAACGTTACCATGGAGATCTGACCACAACGTTACCATGGAGATCTGACCACAACGTTACCATGGAGATCTGACCACAACGTTACCATGGAGATCTGACCACAACGTTACCATGGAGATCTGACCACAACGTTACCATGGAGATCTGACCACAACGTTACCATGGAGATCTGACCACAACGTTACCATGGAGATCTGACCACAACGTTACCATGGAGATCTGACCACAACGTTACCACGGAGATCTGACCACAACGTTACCATGGAGATCTGACCACAACGTTACCATGGAGATCTGTCCACTACGTGACACTTTATCATGCAGGCTCGATGTACATTGATTCATAAGACGTTATCACGTCAAAAAGTGTACAGTTCATACGTCATACATGTCGTAATTCTCAACCATACAGAAATTTTATGAGCAGGTTTGATGACAAATAGAATTTGTAGTTATTTCATGTTCTGTTCTTTTTCCAAAATGGCGGAGCCATACGTTTAATCAGTTTTAAGTTATGCTGCTGAGGTCACTTAGTACATATATTTATGATTTTACAAATTACTCCATATTTGTAATTACCCCAATATACCTTTTGATTCATTTTTATGTCAAATATAACTTATCTTGACTAAAGTGTCTTACAAATTGTGATTTTACTGAATATTCTTAATAGATTTACCACCAAGCACCAAGCTAACTCTGCACATACTGAAACAAAGTATAATAGTGTCAGTTTATTATGGCACCCACTTTGTCACGTCATAGTTGGTGCAGAGTTAGCATAGTCAGACTCAGTCACTGATGAGCGGAAATGAAAGGAGAGCTGCGGGAATAAACCAAAAGTATTAGTTGTAATCCAAATCTCTTCTCTGCTCCGCTGAATTATAGTCTGACAAAAAAAGAGTAGAAATAAAAAAGTGGCAATGATGATGATGATGATGATGATGATGATCCTCCTGGCTGGTTTCGACCAAGGCGACCACTTCAACTCCTAGTTAGCTCGGCGTTCTTACAAAAGTGGTAATACTGTAGTGTCGTCCCGTTTTCTTATATAGATTGATTTGACTGCAGTATTGTAATAATGTAATATGTAATAATCCTTTATTTCAGACAGTAAATTGCATTATTTTTTACAGTTCTTGCGTTTTTTTTCTGTCTGTGTGCCATTTATTGGCAAAAGGCCTCCTCCAACCTTCTCCATTCCTCTCTATCCTTGGCAACTCTCGTCCATGTGGTTCCTGCTGTGGCTTTGATGTCGTCCACCCATCTTCTAAATGGTCTACCTCTTTTCCTTTTCTTATGGCCTGTGAACCAGTTCATTATCGATTTCGACCATTTTTCTTTGCCTCTAATTGTATGTCCTGAACATTTCCATTTTAACTTTTTTATTGTTTTTGTGACATCTTTTGTTTTGGTGATCTTCTTTATGGATTTTATTCTTATTTTATCCGATAGTCTTTTCCCCAGCATACTTCTTTCCATGGAGTTTTGGCAAGTTTCTAGCTTTCTAATGTGTGTTTTATTGAGAGCCCAGGTTTGGCAGCCGTAAGTAAGTATAGGAAGTATGCTGGTATCAAAGAGTTTCCGCTTGATAGTTACATTGATATCTTTATTTTTCATTATTTCCTTTAGGCTACAATATGAGATTTGCGGATGACCTGACTGCAGTATTGCCACTTTTTAATTTCTACTCTTTTTATCAGACTATACAAATAATGCTATTGGTTGATTTCTGAACAACTCCGTTCATGTCTGCCTCAGTGGTAAAGTAACCTATTTTCTCTGTTGATATAACTTGAGTGGATAGCATAACTTATCTTATAACTTGCTCTACCGGACGTTCTCGATAACTAGTTTCTCTGTCTTGTACATGTCTCCGATGGCTGCCTGAAATGACAATAAATTACAATTTAACATTTTAACTGCCGCAGACTGATATAATATATCATAAGACATCTATAGGATCCTACCATCTATATGGGATATGGATTTCTGTGATACCCAGTCACATTTTAAAACCGTTAAAAAGGTGTTCTTACTTGGCGTCTGATGATATCAAGGTTTTCCTTAGCAAATTGGTATTCTTTCTGGATCTGCTTGGGGTCTGACAATGTCTTATTGGCTTTAAAGGCATCTCTGACTCTGCGTAGTGCGTACGACCTGAAAATTAATGACGATGTTTTAAGCTGAATAACTTTAATATAGATTGCAATGTAATGGCTAAAATGTATACAAAATTATGTGCCGATAGTGTGCATTGCCTGTAAAAAGTCGGAGCTTATAATTTACTAGTCGACTATTAGTGTTTCAAATGGAAAAAAGTTAAAATACAGAAATAAATGGTTGAATATAGGTTATGTAATTTAGAATACCGATTGTGAAATACCTGAAGTTATAGTTTGCGAATTTTTGCGACTCCCGCAACAGATTTTTGTACATCGATAGGACTTGCATTTTAGTAACACTCGTGGCCATTCTATGTTTGCACAAGAATTTATTGATAATTATCACTTATCAAGGCAAACCGAAAAATAAATGAATGAAAATGTAAATAAAGTAAAGTCAATATGTTCCATTTCACGAACTTCAGCTGAAAATTGTCAGCTTTAACGCATTTATATTAACTGATAACTTCTACTAAAAATATTTTTATAACTAATTGTACTTACAAAAAGAACTATAAGAAATTACAATAAGTCTTTGTAAATTATTATAAATTTAAACTTAAAATGTTGACATTGTTGACTACCAATAAAACTAAGTACGTGATCCGGAACGTTAAATTTATATTGCCATGTTCATGCTGAATACCCGTTTCAAGGGTAACTTATGCAACTTATTTAAGTGATATTTATTTTCCTAGAAATAGTAATTGTGCCTAAAAATATGTTAAGTATAATAAATTGGAAGCGTATTATTAATAAAGTGTAAGTTTGCTGTGGTCATACTTTAAATCAATAGGGTTTGAATTTTGTGAAGTATTAAGTGGTACATTTTAAAACTATGATGGCAACACAGAATGCAGCACCCATCATACGACCCAATACGACCGAATGCGATGAGACCTGTCAAAAAAACGTCAGGTTTATTGAACGACGGTCTACTTTGCAGCCCGTTTAAATTAATTATAAGCTTAAAACTAAGGCTAAAGTGATGAAGTAACACCGTATCGAACAAAACCAGAACAAACTCAACATCTTCACATTTAAAAACTGTAAGTATTATCGAGATTTTATTTATTATTTTAAGAATTAATTTTATACCGTTTTTACGAGTTAGAAAATACCCCGAAGCATCCTAAGATGATTTAATGACTTTAAGCGTCTTTTGATGACAAGAGACAAGGATTTTTACAATCAGTGTGTAATTAAGATGCGTTAATGTGTGGATGTAACGTGCTATGTTGTAACTCCGGATTTCTAAAGTGTTTACATACGTTCGTATTTATAACTATGACCCCTTTGCTCAATAATCTGAATAATGGTCACGGTCCGAATAAAGGTGTTGTAAAGTGTTAAACATTCTGATTTGGTGATGATAACACATTAATTACGTTAATATTTTAAGCTTATTTCAATACAGTTGTGCGGTAGAAAGAAGAGAAATCTAATCTTCATGGATGGGTATTCCACAGCCGTCTTCATCCAAATCTTTCTATCCTTCTTCTCGTTCCTCTAATTCTTAATTCTGATTTGGTTAATTATTTGGTGAATACAAGGAATAACTGGCATTCAGTTATTAAATAATTAAGTTATGAAACTATTTACTACTTCATCTTAAGATACTTAAAACAGGAAAATAAAGGAAGGTTTTTAGTATTTATTGTTATAGTGGCAACAGAAATACATCATCTGTGAAAATTCCAACTGTCTAGCTATCACGGTTTAGGGCCCCCCCCCACATCTGGCGTCTTTCGAGCGTCGGCGTCTACAATTCTATGGCCGACTTCGACGCAAAGTCGACGCAGCGCCGACGCAACTGCGCAGCGACGTCATTTTCCATAGTGCTGGACGGACGCCGACGCTCGAAAGACGCCAGATGTGGGGGGGCCCTTATGAGATACGGTGGAGTCTTAGTAATAGGGTCCCGTTTTTGCCCCTTGGGTACGGAACCCTAATTAAAGTGGTATATTAATTAATTTATTCACTGCAGTTCATAATGCCTAACTTGATAATGCTAATCAGTTAAAATTAAAAAAAGATAATTTAGAAAATAAAAAAACCCGACTGCAAAAAAGCTATCTTAAGAAAAAAATTAAAAAAAAAAACTGAAAAGAATAAAACAAGTTCAGTAGTCAAGAAAATTGAATTTGGACCTTGGAGTTTAAAAATAATGTCCAAATCGCTTGTGACGGATCCGGAACGAGGCATACGAATCGTTATGACACAGATAAAACAAACTATACATTCTTATACGAAACAGCAACTTCAACAGTCGGGACCCATTAAAAGTCTAGGCTGCGGCACTAATGTTGACAATAATGGGTCCCGACTGTTGAAGTTGCTGTTTCGTATAAGAATGTATAGTTTGTTTTATCTGTGTCATAACGATTCGTATGCCTCGTTCCGGATCCGTCACAAGCGATTTGGACATTATTTTTAAACTCCAAGGTCCAAATTCAATGTTCTCGACTACTGAACTTGTTTTTTCTTTTCAGTTTTTTTTTTAATTTTTTTCTTAAGATAGCTTTTTTGCAGTCGGGTTTTTTTATTTTCTAAATTATCTTTTTTTTATTTAACACTTTTTAGTTAGTATATTATAAATGAAAAAACCGGCCAAGAGCGAGTCGGACTCGCGTTCCAAGGGTTCCGTATATTACACAATTTTTAACAATCAGTGCCGGATTAAGATATTTTGATGCCCTAAGCATTTCTAGGTGCCCCCTCTCCCTAGGGTCATCAAGATTACATAGATTTTTTGGTAAATTGAGAGAAGTTCATTGCCGCATAACAGCTGAGAATGGAAATCAGTCACATCATTTTATCACGAAAATTGACAGTGCCGCAGCAGTAATGTTGCAACAGAGTACCTAATGCTGTTGCAGTCGCCACCCGAATGTCACCTTTATCATAGGTTAGAAAGTAATAGAAACGCGAGCGAAGCGAGCGCGGAAATTTTTCGATATAAAAACGCAATATGATAGACAGTTGTACATTTTTACTTTTAGTATGAAAATCAGTCACATCATTTTATCACGGAAGTTGACAGTACTGCAGCAGTAACGTTGCAACAGAGTAATGTTGCTGCAGTCGCCACCCAAATGTCACCTTTATCATACCTTATAAAGTTATTGAAAACGCGAGCGAAGCGAGCGCGAAAATTTTTCGATATAAAAACGCAATTTTACTTTTAGTCCCAACCAAGCGCGATTCCAGGATTTCATACAGAGAAGGGATGGGACAGTTTTCTAAGTTTTCTATCAGCTTAGCTTCGCACAGGGCTCGATATTTAAGGGTCTCAGCGAGGTTGTTTTCATGCATAAAATATGCAAGAAAGCAGAGCTTGGAATTGAATTGGCGAAGTGTGAGAAAGGCAGTAGGCCCAGCTGCGAAAGAGGAAAGCTTGGATTTGGATCCACGCCCAAGTGTAATTAAGGCAAAAGATCAACTTTGCCGTAAGGCAGAAGGCCTCGCATAAGACCTAACGCCGAACCGCAAAAGAGTGGGTTGAAATCGAATCTATGCATGTAATCACGACTCTTCTACTGCTACCGATTGTTTCTTAAAGAATTACGCGCCATTATTTTTGCAAATTAGCTTTTGGACAGCTAAAAAAATCGTGTGGTAAAAACGATGTGTCTGTCCCTAATTTTAAAATTTGTTCACCTTTTTCAACCTGGCATTTTAGTGCCCCCCCTGAACGTGGTGCCCTAAGCACATGCTTGTTTTGCTTATTGGTTACAAAGTCTGGTTACAAGTTCAACCATTAAAGTCGACGAGTACAAAAAACTTTGAGCGAGCCCTCAATTTAACTTTTTTTTTTAAACATTATTTTTAATTTGACCTTACAATTACTCGTAAGTATACCGGTAAGACCGTTAAATATTTAAAATGATTATCTTATCAGAAAATTATCACCAATTACTCTAAGAAAACTTATACTCTAAGTAATCCGGCACTGTTAACAATGTATTTTTTATGTGAAACGTGAGTGAAATCTCTTTAAAAAATCCGTAGGGGTCGGATCAAAAACTGTAATTAAGTCCGACTCACGCTTGACTATACATTTCTAATAGGTTTCCTGTCATCTATAGGTATAGACCTATTTTATTTATTTATGTATTTTTTTCAAAATTTTAGACCTAGTAGTTTCGGAGATAAGGAGGGGGAATGGTCATTTTTTGCCTATTTTCTTGAATAACTTTTAAACTGTTTATTAGAAAATTATAAATTATTAGAAAATTATAAAAAAAATATATTTGAGATCCTTACAATAAGCTCTTTAATTTGATATGTAACATGATATAGTTTGAAAAATTTAATTTTTTCATTTTTTCATTTACCCCCCAAAAGTGGCCCCCATGTTTAAAATTCATTTGTTTACGTTACATGTCCGTATTTGGGTCACAAACTTACATATGTGTACCAAATTTCAACTTGATTGGTCCAGTAGTTCCGGAGAAAATCGGCTGTGACAGACGGACAGACAGACAGACAGACGCACGAGTGATCCTATAAGGGTTCCGTTTTTTTCCTTTTGAGGTGCGGAACCCTAAAAACTGTAAAAGAAACCTATAACTGATTTTTTAATGCCTATTCAGTGATACTCCACTCGACATATTTCGTAAACTTTTTTTTTTGGCTGCTATTTAACTGATCACCAGATTTAATAAAATTTAATACCAAAAAAATGTACTTTACCACCCTAAAATAATGAATGATCACCAAAATTATAACACCATTTTAATGTGAAATGATTACCAATTTTATTACATTTTACTATCCTATTAAAGGAAATGACACCAAACTAATCATTATTAACCCAAAAATTGTAAATGATTACCAAATTTCAAACCCCATTTTAATGTCAATTGATAACCAAATTTTCACATCGTGATATCCTATTAAATAAAATGACACCAAAATAATCATTGTAAACCCAAAAATAGTAAATGACCGCCAAAATTAGAACTCCATTTTAATATAAAATTATAACCAAATTTTTAAATCTTGCTATCCTATTAAAGCAAATGACTCCAAAATAATCATTCTACACCCGAATATAGTAAATGACCACCAAAATTGTAACCACAATTGTTTCTGTATAGGTCACAGATCAAACCTAACCTAACCCACTTTTCTAGTAGAATTTCGTTTCTGTAAGGGTCGCAGTTCAAACCTAACCTAACCCACTTTTCTAGTAGCATTTCGATTCTGTATGGGTCGCAGTTCAAACCTAACCTAACCCACTTTTCTAGTAGCATTTCGTTTCTGTAAGGGTCACAGTTCAAACCTAACCTAACCCACTTTTCTAGTAGCATTTCGTTTCTGTAAGGGTCGCAGTTCAAACCTAACCTAACCCATTTTTCTAGTAGCATTTCGTTTCTGTAAGGGTCGCAGTTTAAACCTAACCTAACCCACTTTTCTAGTAGCAATTCATTTCTGTAAGGGTCGCAGTGCTAACCTAGCCCACTTAACTGATAGCAGTACAAACCTAACCTACTTTTCTAGTAGCATTTCAGTATGCTCCTAGAAAAGTAGGTTAGGTTAGATAGGTATGCGGTGCGGGGTACGGGGGGTAGAGCGGGAGGGGCTAATAATTTTGGCAGCATTTTACTTTATTTGGTAATATGTATACATTTTTTGGTAATCATAGTGTTTATTTAGGTGAAAATATCGCATTAATTTGGTCTTCAAGATTTGGTGATCATAAATGATTTTTGGTAATCATTCAATATATTTGGTATTCGAATACAATTTGAAGTGCAGTCGTAATTAAAACGGTGGTACTTTTGTAATTTTAGGCCTTATTTTTTTGGTGTTCAGTAATTTTTTTTGGTAAGCATGATTTATTTTATTTAGGGTACCAAAGTATTTTTTGGTGGTCATTATATTTGTAGCCTTTTTTTTTCAATTTTGGCGTTTGGTTGTCGCCATATTGAATTTTGATTACTGTCATGTCTTTAGTGACACACGCAAGAGTAAGACGGTTCGATTGACGTAAGAATTATCAAAATCGGTTCACGCGTTTGGTCTCTGGAGTGCCACATAGGAACAAACATACATACATACATACATACATACATATATAGGCTGATAAACACATTACCCTCCTTTGCGTCGCGCAGTCGGGTAAAAAAACAGCATAATTATCATGTCAACTAATAACATTTACTTTTAATTTTTAATTGAATATTGAGGCTATCTACAGAACAAGCAGGTATATTTATTTAACCTATATTACACTGTGCAGAAAAGTACAATTTTGGTTATACCTCTACTCATACCATGAGTCACTGACAGTCAAACCTGACATATGCGCTAAGGGGTCATCCATTAATTACGTCACACGAATTTCTAGGTTTTTTTACCCCTCCCCTCCTTGTCACACTTAGTCACATTTGGCAAACCCCTCCCCCCTAGTGTGACATCACATTTTTTCTACGAAATCGCCAAATCGAATTAAGTAAGTACCTAAGTATTATTAATATTTTATCAAAATATTTTTGACGATATAAATATTAGTAATTTTATAACCCAAAACTGCTTAGGAAAGAAAATTAGACGAATAAGAACGATTATCGTTTTAAGAACTTGTTATTTAAATGTACAGCGAATAAAATATTTTTTTAAATAAATTTTCGGTTACTGATGAAGTTAAAGTGACGTCACAAAGTTTGTGTCTTCCCCCTCCCCCATGTCACAATATGTCACATTTTCTTGACCCCCTCCCTCCCCCTAAACGTGTGATGTAATTAATGGATGACCCCTAATGTCTTCGTAATTTATTTTCTATACATCTCACTCACACTAATAACAGGCGTGGCTCACTCCGCGATTTCGTCGCTTTGCTACAGGTAGCTAAAAGTGCTTCCGTTCGGCCCCAATTTTGGGGTTTGCCATAAGCCACGCGTGGTGCTGTTGTCACCTAGCGGCCATATCTGTCCTGATCGTAACAGACGCGTTTTGTTAGAGAGTGAGTCTTCTGTACCTAGTACTATTATTTATTCTGTGCTAATATGCTAGTATGAGCGAGATGCATAGAAAGTAAGTTACGTTCTCGATAGTATGTGCCATACTAGTGGTAGCCACACTGATGATAAAAATTAAATTGCTTGACATAAAGTGAAAACCATTGATAATTATAATTAGCATCAGATGCACAGAAGTCATAATGTCACTATTGGTGAAATGTTTCGAGCCTAAAGTTCGTTTTTTTAGCATTAGAGGAGTTTCACACCATGTCCGATCAGAATCCAATCCGAACCCGTGAAAATATGGTCCGTAGTAGCCGTAGAACTATTTCTATGGTAAGTTACGCACTAGAATTCTAGAATGACGGAAAGAAATCGGATGACGGAGATCGGATCTAGTCGAAGACCTAGAAGAAGGTAACCAATCTTGACAAGTCTTTTAATTGAAAAACGCTTTTTAAAAATCAGTAACTATTACTTATGAACGCAGAATATAAATTATCGTATTAGTTTCATAATTGTTACATATTTGCCGTAACTTATTTTTAAAATGTGTTTTTCAATTAAAAGACATATCAAGATTGTTTACCTTATTTCTAATGCTAAAAACCGGGCAAGTGCGAGTCGGACTCGCGCACGAAGTGTTCCGTACCATAATGCAAAAAAAAAACGGTCACCCATCTCAAGTACTGACCACTCCCGACGTTGCTTAACTTTGGTCAAAAATCACGTTTGTTGTATGGGAGCCCCATTTAAATCTTTATTTTATTCTGTTTTTAGTATTTGTTGTTATAGCGGCAACAGAAATACATCATCTGTGAAAATTTCAACTGTCTAGCTATCAGGGTTCGTGAGATACAGCCTGGTGACAGACGGACGGACGGACGGACTGACGGACGGACAGCGAAGTCTTAGTAATAGGGTCCCGTTTTACCCTTTGGGTACGGAACCGTAAAAAAACGAGCTATAGTGGGGGTCCTACTTCAGGCTCGAGTGCTCGCATTTTTTTTCTATGAGTGTTGTTTATTATATTGTGTTATAACCAACTTAAAAAAAAGAAGAGGTTATCAATTAAACCCTTTTTGGGTATTGTTACATCTCTTTCCATTTTATTTGGAAAAAGTAACCAAGCAAATAAGGTAGGTACATCTATTTAACTCCGGAACAGTAGTACATAAAAAAAAGAATATAATAATAAAAACAGACATAATTACAAAAATTTACTAATTACGAACATAATATTTTAAACTTTCGCGTTTTGAATACATATTAACTCACATTATAGACGGGTCTAACGCGAATTATATTCAATTACCTTTATTTACCGACGTTTCGACACAGGTTTCACTGGTCGTGGTCGCGGCTGACCAGTGAAACCTGTGTCGAAACGTCGGTAAATAAAGGTAATTGAATATAATTCGCGTTAGACCCGTCTATAATGTGAATTACGAACATGTCTTGCTATTTCAGTCAATCTTGGTAAAAAGTACTGTCATTTACTGAACTAGCATGACAAATACGAATTTTTCCGAGAAAATACGATGGTAAACAATTATGCACTACATATGTATGTACCACCGATGGTATGTACCTGATATAAATAACCATTTTCCTACATTCATATTTCCTGCTCTTATCAATATTATGACTCTGTAATTTCAAAATGGTTGCCAAGTATAACATCTTCCTCGCGTTATCCCGGCATTTTGACACAGCTCATGGGAGCCTGGGGTTCGCTTGGCAACTAATCCCATGATCTGACGTAAGCACTAGTTTTTACGAAAGCGACTGCCAGCTGACTTTCCAACCCAGAGGGGAAACTAGGCCTTATTGGTATTAGTCCGGTTTCCTCACGATGTTTTTCTTCACCGAAAAGCGCAAATATCAAATGATATTTATTACATAAGTTTCGAAAAACTCATTGGTACGAGCCGGGGTTTGAACCCGCGAACTCCGGATTGAAAGCCGCACGCTCTTACCGCTAGGCCACCAGCGCTTCGTTGCCAAGTACAACATATATTTTATAATCATATCAAGGTAATAAAATATTAATATTAATACGAATTTAGTGCCATTGACCTTTTAAAGGCTACGGCGAGAAAATTAACACATGTTCGCCTTAAACTGGACGTTTAGAAAACGACTTTATTTACTTATGAATAGAGTTTAAAACTGGATGGTGTGGGTTATGTTTATATTACGTTTTACGAATAAGCACAAATGATGTCATTGGTACAAAAGAAGAATTGGAGTAATTTGATTTGAAGCTTTTATTGAATTTGCCTTGTTAAATGGTGTGTTAATATGTTTGTATGTTAACAAATCTTAATTATGAGTTATACCGGGTGTGGCCTGGACCCCTATTCGACAAGCGACGTTTGACGTATCGTGTTGATCTCCCGTTGATGTGGGAAAAATCATAAGTTCTCGAATACGTACAATGTCAACATTTGACATTAACAATCCACAGTTAGGGTGACAAGCAAACCAAACCGAACCACCCTTAGTTTAGAGTTGAGTTTTGGTTGTACCAAATGATATTATCCACCGTTGATGGAATCAACACTCAGTATGCGCTAAAATCAACTGTTGATTTGACGTGGATGCGAAATCTGACAGTTGTACGTGTCGAATTTGGCCCCTGTACCACGAGCAAATAATTGAAACATAGATTGTACTCTTCAAACGTTACAACACTTCTATGGGCATCAAAGGATTGATTTCGCCGCGCCGCGCCGCGCCGCGTTCGCGCGTTGTTCGCCTACGTTACGCTACGTCTTACGTAGGCGAACAACGCGCGAACGCGGCGCGGCGCGGCGCGGTGAAATCAATCCTTTGATGCCCATAGAAGTGTCCTACGTAAGCGATCTCGTTGCGAACGCGGTGCGGCGCGATTTGCACGCGAATGTCAGGCGGCGCGGCGCGGCGCGGCGGCGGCCGCTTTCGCCGCGCCGCGCCGCGCCGCGTTCGCGCGTTGTTCGCCTACGTAAGACGTAGCGTAAGACGTAGCGTTACAGCCCATTGACCATTAGGACCATTAGGACCATTTCAGTTATTTTACCAGTCATTTTATTTAGTTATTTTATTTGATGCTGATTTATTTATTGTTACATTTTGATACAGTTTGGTACAACAAAATGTATGTAATTTTCTCCTTCTCGGCTCGGACAGTACCGTCTTTACCATAAGGGCACACGGGGCCCGTGCCCAAGGCCCCCATCCTCAGGGGGCCCCGAAGGACAGACAGGCTTCGGTAGGTATATTTGATTACCCATAATAAATAAGAAGATCGTAGAAAAATGTTAGTTTAATTCGCTTTCTTTACTTTCCAATAGGGCCCCAAATTCTTGTGCCGAAGGGCCCCAGCATAGTTTAAGACGGCCCTGGGGCCCCTGGGCTCCGATATACTTCCCTGATGGCAGCTGAAGGTACCTACTAATCATTATGTAACTGTCATTTTCTATATCGATTCAATTTCTAAAAAACCGGGCAAGTGCGAGTCGGACTCGCGCACGAAGGGTTCCGTACCATAATGCAAAAAAAAAGCAAAAAGAAACGGTCACCCATCCAAGTACTGACCACTCCCGACGTTTCTTAACTTTGGTCAAAAATCACGTTTGTTGTATGGGAGCCCTGAGATATATAGGAGCCGGGAACCTGGGATAACTAATAAAAAGGCAAATGCACGTCCGTTCGTATTAGAAGATATATTTCGAGAGACAAGTTAAAACTACCACCAATTATGACATTAAATTATTTATCAAAATCTTAACCTACCCGCGAGTTCACTGACCGAGCGATCAGCTGTGATACATGTCTATGTATATACCTTTGGTGCTATACATGTACATATATCACACCCTACCACTTAACTAAGACTACATAGTATACGGTCGTCGGCCATGTACTAACATGGCAAGTAAGGATTCCGTGAAAACTGCTCCTCCAGGCCAGGTGAAATGAACCCTTAAGTAAATGCTAATAAGACTGACATGGAAAAGCCGTCTCCACTATAGATACGACAATTATTACATAATATCATAGTAACTGAATAACAGAACTTCCTTAAATATAGCTAAGTATTTCTAAAGTACAATCCAGTATTAATCTTAACATTTTTTTTTATATACTAATTCTATAATTACAAACAAGTAGTACTTAATATAATATGGGATTGCCATATCTTTCTACGGGCACGGGCACACGTTTAGGTATCGGGGCGGGCGGCACAGAGGCGGGCTCCGGCGGCGCACACGGCTCCGAGTTATCATGGTTATCGTCGTAGTCCGCCGCTGGGCACGCCGTTATAGCTAAGCGTGAGTTATTGCGTAACTGATCTATATGTCTTTTCATAATTTGACCGTCTTCCCTTTGCACCAAATAATTACGTGAACCTAATTGTTCCGTGATCGTACCGCTAACCCATTTCTCCCCCTTGCTAAAATTCCTAGCCCAAACATTATCACCTACACTATACGACCTCGAGACGCCCCCCGCGTTTTCGCGCTGTCGGAGCTGCGCGGCGCGCGCACACTCGTGCGCAGAGGCGCCGGCGTCAGCGCGCAGCAGGTCCATCCGTGTGCGCAGACCTCGTCGCTGCAGCAACCTCGCCGGCGACTCGCCCGTGCTACTGTGAATAGAATTCCTATACGCCAGTAAATATGTCTGGAGCGCAGCGTCCACGTCTTGCCTATCCCGTAAAGCCTTCAAAATGGTTTTTTTAACTAGCTTTACTGCACCTTCCGCTGCTCCGTTTGAAGATGGATGATACACCGGGGAGTAGGTTTGTTTTATACCATTAAATTGCATGAACTGAGCCAGTTCTCCACTCGTGAACGGCGGGCCATTGTCCGATACCACCATCTTGGGTAGCCCGAAACGAGCAAACATCTCCCTCAAAACTCTGATGACGTCATCTGCCGTCGTTCTCGTCATTTGTTTTACTTCAATCCATTTGGACGATGAATCTACGACTACTAAATAGGTCATGCCGTTTAGGGGTCCTAGGAAATCCATATGCAATCTACTCCAAACTTCTTCGAGATATGGCCAAGCTTGTGGTGTAGATTTGGCTGGGGCTGGTGCTTCCAGAGCGCAGGTGGTGCATTCCCGACACGTTTTCTCGATCTCAGCATCAATGCCGGGCCACCAAACATAGCTCCGGGCGAGACTTTTCATCTTGACGACTCCAAAGTGGCCTATATGCAGCTCACGTAGAACGTCCTTTCTTAATGTCGTGGGTATCACCATTCTGTAGCCCCACATGACACACCCTGCTTCTGAGTACAGTTCGTGTCGCCTTACCCAATACGACTGCAGCTCTGGATCGTCACACTTCGCTGGCCACCCTGACTGTAAGTACATAACCACTTTTCTCAGTAGATCATCTGTTTTTAAATTGGCTCTGACTTGATCGCTAGTAATTGGTAAGAAATCCTGTACGAATTGTACATATGTTACCTCAGTCCTGTCTGCTGCCTGCTTCCCCACTGGTAGCCTGGACAATGCGTCAGCTCCATTTCTGTCCGTAGGCACGTACTCTATGTCATACTGGTAACCAGACAAAATTACCGCCCATCTTTGTAGTCTGCTCGCGGCCATTGACGGAATACCTCCCTTATCTCCAAATATGGAAACCAACGGCTTATGATCGGTTCTTAGCAAAAACCTTCGACCGTACAGGTACTGATGGAATTTTTTTATACCAAACACAATTCCCAAGGCTTCTCTTTGAATCTGAGAATAATTTACCTCCGCCGCATTGAGCACTCTGGACGCGTATGCAACAGGCCTTTCCGTACCATCTGGCATCTGGTGCGAAATCACCGCTCCCACGCCACTGGAACTCGCATCCGTAGTTAGACATAGCGGAAGTTCAGGGTCATAGTGCGCTAACACCGAACTGGAAACTAAACAATGCCTGACGGCATTAAAGGCTTTCGAACATTCCTTGGTCCAAACAAACGAAGCCCCTTTCCTTAATAATTTGTATAATGGTGTTAACGTCATACTTATATTTTTAACAAATTTCCCATAGTACATAATCATTCCTATGAATGAGCGAAGCTCGGTTACATTGGCCGGTATCGCCATGTCCTTTATGACTTTAATCTTTTCCGGACACGTGTGAACCCCTTCTTTACTACGAGGGTTGCACTGAAAATGTCGGGAATAGAGAATACTGTCGCATCTAGACAGTCAATCTTTATTTTAATGCATACTTAATCTCAAACTGACCACGCATATAAATTTTCTTTTGAAAGTAATCATTCTGTAATGCACACGGCTCATAATCCCAAAGTCCTTTTTGTATGGCGATTTTGGAGCCTTAGTGGTTTTGTATGAAATTCGTGGAGTAGCCAACGGAATTGAAGTTTTTTTTACATATATATATATATATAATATTTTTTTACTGTTGTCATATGAATATTTAGGAATGTCGAAATCTGCCGATATGCAACTTTTTTGGCAGTCTTTTTAATTAACAGCACAAATGCGATTTTAATTTTTGACGTCGCTTTGGAATGACATGCTTCTTTAAGATCATCTATGGGATAAAATGAAAGTGACTTTCATATTTAATTTTAACCGCAAACGAGCGTACGATGAACTCTAGTTCATAAAAAAATAACAGAAGCCCATTGTAACTTTTATTTGTTCGCTGAGGGCATATTGAAAACCGTTTAAAAATTTGATCGGAAAAATCACTTTGCCAAAAATTCAAATAATGTTCGACATACAATTTTCAAATTGCCAGTAATTCTTAAATACAAATGACAACCAAATGAAATATACCTTAAAAGTTTTATAAAGAGTTACATTTTTATAAATTATATGCCTCTTTCTATTATGTTATTTCTAAGTGTCCCATTCCCGAATATTTCAGTGCGACCCTCGTAATGCGAAACCCTAAATACGTCACCGATTCCGCGAAGAAAGAGCATTTTTCTTTCTTAACTTTCAACCCAAATTTCTCGAGGCGTCCTAGCACTTGATGTAATGTACGCAAATGATCTTCCCTGTCTACTCCGTTATAATTACGTCATCAAGGAAAACGCCTACTCGCGGTAAGTCTGCGAAAAGTTGTTCTAGTTTCCTTTGAAATATTCCCGGGCTCGATGATAGCCCATAGATCAGCCTATTATACATATACAAGCCTTTATGCGTGTTGATTACGGTATAAGGTTTAGATGCCTCGTCCAATTCGAATTGTGCATAGGCTTGAGACAAATCAATTTTTGAAAACGTTTCCCCCCCGTGTAATTTGACAAGCAGGTCCTCAACTCTAGGCAAGGGAAAACGGTCAACTTCTAAGCATCTGTTGAGTGTTAATTTATAATCGCCACAAATGCGAATACCTCCATCACGCTTAATTACCGGTACTATCGGCGTGGCCCAGTCTGACGTCTCGACCGGCGTAATAATGCCGTCCCGCTGCAGCTGGTCCAGCGCGCGCTCCACCGGCGCACGCAGCGCGTACGCCAGCGGCCTCGCTCGCATGTACACCGGCGCGGCGCCCGAGCGCACGCGCAGCGCCACCGTGCCGCCTGTGTACCGCCCGAGCCCGTCCGCGAATACATCCTTATACCTAGAAATCAATGAATCCATAGTAAGTTCCAATTTGGTATCAATTTTGTTACAACTAAACGGCTCCACGCCCATTGTCAACTCGTACAGCCATTGTCTTCCTAACAATGGGTTTTTGCCCCCATCTATAACGAATAAATCTAAAGATATCTCTTTGTTTTTATATTTAACTATTGGAGTAATTTTACCGACCGGGCGTAAACTTTCTCCTGCGTATAAGTTAACTAATACATTAGGTGTTAAAATAGGTAGATTATTAAATAATTTTTGATAGCATTCAAGACTTATACATGAAATGGCACTACCGGTGTCAACTTCCATTTCTAAACCTATTCCGTTAACGTCCAATGTCATCATAAACGGCTTATAACGACTTAAACTGCCTACAGATAAAGCGTTCAATTGTACCTCGTTCAACAACTCCTCCTCGTCCTCCTCGTTCGCGTCCAACGCATGCACTCTAGCTCCGGTTTGTAGTCGGGGACACATCTTCTTTAAATGACCTTGTTGCATGCATACGCGACAAGAATACATGCGGAATTTGCAAGTCGCCGCGTCATGATTGCCGCCACAAGCACGACACTGGCCCTGCTCGCGAGCGCGCGGCGCTCCTGCCGATGCCGCTCCCGCCACGGGCGCCGGCTTCGCCTGTGCGCGTCCGCCCCATGCCTGCGGTGCCGCCTTGCTGCGCCCCGCTGCCTGGCTTGCCCCGTTAGACCTCCAGGCCCCCGACGAGCCCTGTCTTCTGGCCCCGCTGCCGCTGGCCGATGCATATAGCACTTCCACAACCTCTTTACTAGTGCCGCGCGTCCTACTATCGACCGCCGCTGCGTCTTTCTCTGCTGCCTCCATGGCAACCGCCAGCTTCCAAGCCTTGGCGAATGTCAATCCATCTTCTACGAACAACCTCTGCCTAATAGTATCGTCCGCTATGCCGCACACAAATTGATCCCGTAGATTATTTTCCAGTTCCGTTTTAAAATCACAATATTGAGTCATCTTCTTTAAATCCGCGACATAGACCGCCAACGACTCGCCTTTTTTTTGTATTCGTTGACGAAATTTGTAACGTTCCGCCATTATGCTCCTTTTAGGCTGTAAATGATTAGTCATCAGTTCTTTTAACACTTCAAATTTTTTTGTTGAAGGTTTGTCCGGCGTACACAATGTCACTAATAACTCGTAACTTGCACTGCCCATCACTGTAATTAACGTAGGCACTTTCAATGCATCCGTTACGCTATTCACAATGAAATACTGTTCTAACCTATCCACATACAACGCCCAATCGTCCGCGCTAGGATCAAACGGTTGCAACTTTCCAATCGACATTATAACACTGTCCTTTCACTGCCGCACGCTTAATTGTCCGAATTCGTCGCCAAATGAGATATATAGGAGCCGGGAACCTGGGATAACTAATAAAAAGGCAAATGCACGTCCGTTCGTATTAGAAGATATATTTCGAGAGACAAGTTAAAACTACCACCAATTATGACATTAAATTATTTATCAAAATCTTAACCTACCCGCGAGTTCACTGACCGAGCGATCAGCTGTGATACATGTCTATGTATATACCTTTGGTGCTATACATGTACATATATCACATTTAAATCTTTATTTTATTCTGTTTTTAGTATTTGTTGTTATAGCGGCAACAGAAATACATCATCTGTGAAAATTTCAACTGTCTAGCTATCACGGTTCGTGAGATACAGCCTGGTGACAGACGGACGGACGGACGGACGGACGGATGGACAGCGAATTCCTAGTAATAGGGTCCCGTTTTACCCTTTGGGTACGGAACCCTAAAAAACATACATGTAGGTAGATTGTTTATTGACGTCGTATCATATCCAATCATCTAGAACTAATTACGATACTAAAAACTGGGTCATTTAACAACGGCCAGTTCTGATGCTACATACATACAGGTTGTGCCAGAATTCGACGTCAAGCCGTAAACGGATGATAGACCAAGTCATAACAGTTATCATAAAAATACAAAAAAAAATCCAACTCATGTTCTTTAAAAATTATGGTCACTTTAAAAATTCACTATAAAATCCACACCGTGTAATTATTCAAGATTACACAATAATAAAAAAATTAGAATAAATTATGGAATTTGTAGTAACAAGAGTTAAAGAACCATTACAGGGTGTGGATTTTTTAGTGAATTTTTAAAGTGACCATAATTTTTAAAGAACATGAGTTGGATTTTTTTTTTTGTATTTTTATGATAACTGTTATGACTTGGTCTATCATCCGTTTACGGCTTGACGTCGATTTCTGGGACACCCTGTATAAACATATATTATATATGGAACCATTTGAGAATTACAACCCATTACTATAGTGCCTATTAGTCTCCATTAGATTATTGGTCATTAGAGTCCTTAGTGAATTTAAATGGTCGATCTTTTTCAGGGTTCCGTACCCAAAGGGTAAAAACGGGACACTATTATTACTAAGACGTCGCCCATGGTACCGGCGGTCAATGACACTTTACGAGCGGGAAAGCACTATTAACTATGCGCGTGCGATAGAGATAGCCCAGCAAACATTTTAAGTATTTTTTCCTAGGCTCGGAGAAGATTTTACCAATTTAAGTAAAAATTACGTCCTAAGTCATTATTTTACGTATTGTACACTTTTACTTCCAAGTCAAAATATAGGGACAATAAAACGTATATTTCACTTCATAAATACACCTTGAAGTCAGGGACTTAGGGGTTGAAAATAAGGCGAAATATTAGGTAAAATTAACCTTAAACCCTGACCAATAGGTCAAATCTACTAATAAGGCATTTTAGGTGTATATGCGACGTAATTATTTCTTATACGGAGACCATGAAGTCAGGGACTTAATGGTTGAAAATCAGTCGAAATATTAGGTAAAATTAACTTCGAACCCTGACCAATAGGTCAAATGTACTAATAAGGCATGTTAGGTGTATATGCGACGTAATTATTTCTTATACGGGGACCATGAAGTCAGGGACTTAATGGTTGAAAAAAAGTCGAAATATTAGGTAAAATTAACTGCAAAGTCTGACCAATAGGTCAAATGTACTAATAAGATATTATAGGTGTATTTGCGACGTCATTATTTCTTTTACGGACCCCTTTAGGTCGTCGATTTTATGTCGATTTAGCTACTAATTTTAGGTAAATGTTACTTAAAATAGATACCAAATTGCGACCATATAGTTAAAATCACTTGTAAAGTACTATCAATACCATGAGGTTGTGCCGCCATTTTCTTTCATTATAACGAGATGCTAAATATTAAATTGCATAATTTAAGTTGTTATATATTATCTTGAATGGTGCCATCGCACGGTACTTCATTGTGCTAATATTCAAAATAAAACAATATTTTTGATCGAGTCAATATACTCACACACATAAATATTCAATTACAACACTCAATTACAAGCAAATATATGCATTTTGATTTTATAAAATGTTGAAAACTTAAATATTTCAAAAGCCCATCGATAGTTTTGTATGTAAACCTAACATACTGCACGAAAAAATTTTCTGTGCACTAGATTTCATCGTTCTTCATCTGCGTAATCGGCCTAAATTATTATTTTACATAACTTAGTGGCCGCCATTATCATTGCACAACTTAAAGTTGTTTTCTTGTTAGACATTTTGTTTCTGAGTGAAAAGAATATATAAGCGTAATGTTTGTGTCTCTTTTTCTCTTCATCGCGTCTCATCTAAATATTGCCTCGCAGAGTAATCATATGGATAAAAATATGTCACCATCACGTCTAAAGGTGGTAAAGATTACCAAATTAGTACATTTCAACTACGCGGCACGTCGTGGCGACGTCGAATCGATGTCGGAAACATGACCTAGTGTTGACCTAATGGTTGTAATCACTAATTTACCGTCAATAAATACGTCGCCGGCACGTGCGTTTTTTCCCCATTTATGTCGACTCGACGTGCCCACGACGTCGATTCGACGTGCCTCATCTTGGTCCCCTAAATTGTGCAACCTAAAATAGGTGCCTTTTTCGGAATATTGACCAAAAATGTTTGCTGGGAGGAACAGGTGCGTCAATGTACAAAATTCCTCGTTCTTATCGTCCTATCTTTACCTATTTCAATTATTCTTGTATACATTATTTAGTTACAAAACCCATTAAAATTATCATTTTATTACACTTTAAGAATGTTTTGTGACTTTTGTGATCGTCATTTTTGCCATGTAGCTCAATAGTATGTAGGTACTAGAAATTCGTGAGGTGTTTTTGTCCACTCTTTCGTGTACATATTATTAAATTATTATTAAAAAAATAACTATTTAAAATATTAATTTAGGAGTTTGTAAGATTGTAATCATAAATTTACACAAGTTTTACCGCGTAAGTATATTTTTAGTTATGTTATCTAATCTATCTTTATCTTATACCTTTAAAGAGAAATTCTTGTATATATATATATATATATATACCAGAATTTCTCTTTAAAGGTATTATATAATTTTATATATTTCGGGAATCTCGCAAACGGTTTTAACGATTTCGATGAAATTTGCGATATGGGGGTTTTCTGGTATGGGGCGATAAATCGATCTAGCCACAGAATAAATAATAGTACTAGGTGCAGAAGACTCACTCTCTAACAAAACGCGTCTGTCACGATCAGCATAGATATGGCCGCTAGGTGGCGACGGCGCCACGCACGGCTTATGGCAAACCCCAAAATTGGGGTCGAACGGATGTACTTTTAGCTACCTGTAGCAAAGCGACGAAATCGCGGAGTGAGCCACGCCTGATCTAGCTAGGTCTTATCAATGGGAAAACGCGCATTTTTGGGTTTTTATATGTTTTCGGAGCAAAGCTCAATCTCCCAGATATTGTTTAGTTATTTGTTACTTAGGTACTTAGTCCTAACTGCTATTAGTTCAAGATTACGGTCACAGCGGCAGTGGCGTAACTAGGGGGGGGTTGGAGGGGGCACGTGCCCCGGGCGCCGTCCAAGGGGGGGCGCCAAAATGGGCAAAAGACTACCTCTCCGCCTTGCCAAAGGCACAGCAGGGATACTTTCGTCAGTCGTATTTACCACCACTGTGAAGTGTGAAATGCGGATGGTAATCTGGTCCTCCGGCAAATTTGGTGCCTGCCCCGGGCGCCATATCCTCTAGCTACGCCACTGCACAGCGGAAATGCATAATCGCATCTTGCATACTACTTATCTTAGTGACTATAGGTCACAGACAAAACGTCCTCCAGATTGAGCATAGTAGCGCTACCCCGTCTGCCACGCATACGGTAATTTTCGATGTTCGAGTCGAAAGTGTCTTTGTGTGACGTCCGTGTCTTTGAACGGACCAATCACGGCACGGGACTTCGCTCACCTCGTCCCGCGCACCCCCGCATTTTTGGCATCAATCGGTTGCATGAAATAACTGCTCTAAACTCGGTCTAGAGGATTCCTAGTCTATGTTATAGGTTATCTGATTATGCATACTAATATTGTTACATTATTATTATTATCGCTCGTGGTATAATATCCCTCAGTAAACGAAAGTACCTGTAGGTACTACTGTAGTAGGCGCTCGGTATTCCGGTGATCGATATACCGGCCTCATTAATCCGGCAATTGGTACCTCGCTCTAATCCGGCAGTGTACAAAACCGAACACCGGACTACAGAGCGGTTAAATTTGATATGTAGAAATTATTCTACATAAAGCTTTTATTTCCCATACAAACCCAATAATCCGGTAGTGTCCGGGTTAATTTCAGGTGCCGGATTACCGAGCGCCAACTGCATTTATTTTAGCAGTGGGTAAGTGTAGCTCAAAAAGAAAAAAAACTCTTATGATATCGGCACAGAATAAATAATATTACTAGGTACAGAAGACTCACTCTCTAACAAAACGCGTCTGTCACGATCAGCACAGATATGGCCGCTAGGTGGGGACAGCGCCACGCGCGTCTTATGGCAAACCCCAAAATTGGGGTCGAACGGATGTACTTTTAGCTACCTGTAGCAAAGCGACGAAATCGCGGAGTGAGCCACGCCTGATATCGGTACGACTATGTATTTGTTTAGGCGCGAGGTATCACGACTCGGCCATTTTGAAAAATTACCAAAAACCGAAACGACAAAAAAATAAAATTAATAATATTAGAATCTTCGATACTTTATCTAAGTACTAAGAATTCGTAAAAATTGTTCAAGTATTTCAAACCCTTTAGTTCAGGAGTCCCATGACTTATTGATTTCATAAAATACCTGTAATGATTTCATATGGTACCTATGTAGATATTTAGTCTAATTATATCTCTATCTATAGTATCTATCTATCTAAATTGCTAAATGTATGGAGGTTTTATAATTATGTTTTCCGACTAGGGTTACCAGATGACAGGAATTTTCCTGATATGTCAGGAATTTTGGCCTTTTGTCAGGAATGGGGACGGAACACGAAAATGTCAGGAATTTCTTGAACTGATAGACTTTTTTATAAAATACCTTTTTATTTACTTAAATTAATCCAAAAATATTGAAAAAAAATATAAATGAGTATCCTCTGCCTCTGTGATTAAAAATAATGTAGGTAAAACATCTTGTTTAATCGGACTAAACCCCCCGCCCCACCCGTCGTCGTCGTCTATAAAATATGAATGTCAGGAAAAATATTCGGAAATTTGTCAGGAAATTCTAAATTTGTATCTGGCAACCCTATTTCGGACCAAAGTCGCGGGTACAAGGAGTCACGCGCACTGTTAGATTGGATATTTCCTTACACTGGGTTGAGGTCGCAATAATAACATATTGACTTGGGAAACGGCAGTGTGGTGGCGCCACTGTGTGACATTTGTAGTGGTGCTGTCACACTTTGTCGATGCCGAGTTAGCTTAGGCTAGGGTTGCCATATGAAAAAATTGAATATCCTGACAAAATTCCGGACACCTTAAAAATCTCGCCATTTCCTGGACGGTCATTTCCACAAAATATACCGTTACCATTATGTACTACAATAAAGGCCTGTGCACACCGGCTGCGTGTGCGTGACGTGCACGTGCGCGTGCGGCGTTGTAGTATACAGATCCTTATGAGAGACGGCACACCGCTTGCGTGACGTGTGCGCGTGCGGATCCAACATTTTAGCGCACGCACACGCGCACGTCACGCACACGCAAGCCGGTGTGGCTCGGCCTTAAAGGCTCCCATTAAGGGGCTCCCCCACGCCAATGACCTTCTATCTGAATCCCTTAGTTTTCTAATGTTTTTTGTAGCTTATTATATTATCACCAACGGCTTTAATTAATATAGTACTTCAAAGTATATTTACTTCAAAGTTTATTGTGTTCGAGGTATTTGGCATCAAAGTTGAACTATTTTAGACTAAAGACTGGTTTTATGGCCATACATTTTCTGTTAATAATAATAATTCTGCCTATATACGTCCCACTGCTGGACACAGGCCTCTCATGCGCGAGGAGACACGTTTTCCGAGACGTCAAAGACGAACCCAAATTTAGATTTCGTACATGTAAGATCCTTCACAGCAAACTAGATACGAAAAAAATGTTTTTTTAATAGACAATGTTTATTTAGCCAGCATTATGGGCACCCTTCCGCAGGGATCGGATCTGGGGGACTTTTTGTGTTAGTTTTAATTTAGTTTTTATTTAATTGTAAGTTATTTTATAAGGTTAGATTTAGATGCGTTAAAATGTTTTTTTTTGTGTAACATTTTTTTTGACAATAAATATTTGTACAATAAAAATTCATAAAAAAATAAATATTAATTTCTTTCAAAATCCGGTGGACAAAACCGGAGATAAAAGATTGAAGAACCGATATCTTCTAATTCTAAAAAGGAGATACGATTCAAAACTTGTCAAAAATCGATGAAAACCTCTGGTCGCCCCCGAAAAAAATCGATGAAGCCCCTTAATTCCCATAATACATCCTATTTTCTCAAACATTAACCCACACTATGCCTAAAGGGGCCCACTGATTAACAGTCCGCCGGACGGTATCGACCTGTCAGTTGTTCGGAACTGTCAAAATTTCGTTCTAACTGACAGGCCGATACCGTCCGGCGGACTGTTAATCAGTGGGCCCCTCCGGAAACTGTGACACAGACTCGTACATAATTACCTGAGCATAAAAAAGGTAATTTGCCCTGACGCCAGTCATTGTCGTGTCACCTTGGCTTTTTGTCACGTTAACGACTATTGGAAGGAAATTATATCGATCCTATTGTGTAATACAAAGGGTAATGAGGCTTCTATGGAAATGTGCTTTTAGATGATAGAATTGTTTGGCGATGACACTAATTTAACTATTGAGGGCTGGAACGTTCGACGTGCTACCTTCCTGTCACACTTACGTACGAATTTACAAGTGCGACAGAGAGGCAACACTTCGAACGTTAGTTCGCGGTAGGCCCTCTACGCACTCGTCTAGACCTCCGAGAGTCTCGGCACTGCCGGCCTAGCCAAGGTTACAATCGCTATCGCTTCGACAACGAAAACCATTATGTCTCTCTATCACACTTCCATATTAGTGCGACAGTGACAGTTGCGTTTCGATCGCTACGGAGCGTAAGCGATCGGCATCTTGGCTACGCGGCCTGGGCTATAACCGCGAAAATCGAAGTTCGCAAATTGCGGGCATTTTTCTCTGTCGCTCTAATTACGCCTTCATTGGAGTAAAAGAGAGATCTCCGAAATTTGCGAATATCATAGGCTTTCATCATAATAATGTATATGTATAATATAATAGGTATATTACCGTCTCAGTCATGTCACATGTTCAAGAAATTAGGAAACAGGAATTAAAAAAAAAACCGGACAAGCGCGTGTACTTGAAGTAGGTACCTACATCCATTAGAGTTAAATGAGATGCACTATAGTCTGTTCGAGATCCTGAAAGCAGTGAATAATAAAGATATTACTCCTAAAAATACGTGTGATACCTCATTAGATTCGTCATGATGTCTAGAAAAATGTATTCGAAGCGTGTATTAGCACACAAAATATATCAAAAGTTTTGCCTAACTTGTTGAAAAAATAACTTTAAGATAAATTTCTACAAGTATTACATGTGTTGACATGTTTTATATACACCATATTTAAAAAAAAAATTTCCATGATTATTTAATACATTTAAAATTATATTTAATGTAACGTAACCGTTTTTTCACGCCGCGCGCGTTTCTCGAAAATGAGGCGCGGAGGGCTGTGTTCAGCGTTGAATAAAAAGTATAAATAATGGAGATACAGTTCTGCAAGTATGGAATGTTTGATTGGAAATATCCTCCTCTTTTATAATATTAATTTTGGTTTCTTAAATATTAATACTTTTTGAGATATTGGGGAAATAAAAAATAACTACTTTTTCCTCCCTTTTTTTGTTTATAACTTTTGATATTTTTTGTGTGCTAGTACACGCTTCGAATACATTTTTCTAGACATCATGACGAATCTAATGAGGTACCACACGTATTTTTAGGAGTAGTATCTTTATTTTTTACCGTTTTCAGGATCTCAAACAGACTACTATACGATAATAGAATTTCCAGCAAAAATGAACTATTTTGAACCAAATGAGCGTACTTACAAATACTTACGTGGTTCAATCAGAAAAGTAATTGGCTTACTTAACAGCTTGGTAACCGATTTCATTACCGATCATAGACTAGGAATCCTCTAGGCCGAGCTTAGAGCAATTTTTTCATGAAACCGATGATGCCAAAAATGCGGGTGTGCGCGGGACAAGGTGAGCGAAGTCCCATGCCGAGATTGGTCCGTTCAAAGACACGGACTATTCGGACGGACGGTCGTAGAGCGAGCGAGCTGACGTAGTGCCAATAATGTAAAATATCGTTGTTTTTTATACAATTACTTTAATTTGAATGTATTTTTTTTCCCAACTTAGGACCCACAATCCCGAAAGATTTATATTGTTTCACGATAATAGCGCCTTTCGATCTGGCAACCCTACGGCCAGCGCGCACAAAAAGAAGAGTGAAGTGTAACTGGCACGGCTTCTGCTAACTGGAGAGTTCCTCGGGGCGTTTCTAGGTGTCCTACTTCCGAGCTAGATTCACTGCCGTATTCGAACTTCAAGATATTCACAAGAGACGGCACGTACTAGATCCATTCTAGATACTATAGTTTAGATATCAACTAGTTCTCTTTTGCAGCGCAATTCGGGCAACCAATGTCACTTTTACGTTAGATAGAGTAAGTTATCTATTAGATGTGAATTGGATCTCTAAGTCATATCCTGAGTAAATCGTTCAAGAGTATCTCCAGAATCGCGCATATGTCAAAGACAGGTTAGATCTTAAACATATCGTTATCGTATCTTGGTATCGTATCTAAAAGATATCTAATACATGTCTATAGTCCGTTTTTTTTAGCATTAGAAAGAACTTCGCAGAAGTAAGCTTGTGGTTCCAAATCCGGCACTTTTAGCGGTAATAACTTGAAGTAAATTATATGTATTGACCATGCTACATTAGATAATTCAATAATTATTAAGAAATAACGAGCCTGATAAAAACTGCACGCTTGCTTCTGTGGAGTTCTTTCTAATGCTAAAAAAAACGAACTATATTTCAAAATCCGAATCGGGCCCCTAGATTCAGACTCGGATAAGAGCTTATACAGGGTGACCTTAGATTGGTGATGAAAGCGGGTCCGGCTTACTTAGTTTAGTAATTGAATGCCTAGTTAATTATTATACAAGCGCGAAAAATAGGAAATTGGGTACTTTAAGGATGAGTAGGATGACTCACGTTAGACCGGGCCGTGTCCGGCGCGGAGCTACCGGTATACCGTTTTCTATGGAAAGCATCACGTGATCGCCTGTCATGTCATACAAAAGTAAGCTCCGGAAGCTCCGGCCCGGACACGGCCCGGTCTAACGTGAGTCATCCTTTACTCTACTTAAATAGTACATTTCGATGCTAGTGCGGAAGGTATGTCATTACTTCACGAGTACCGAGATATCTTGCCACGAGCCGCAGGCGAGTGGCAAGACTCGGGACGAGTGAAGAATGACATTTCCGCACGTGTATCGAACGACGTTTTTTAATACAGTTGCGAAAAAATAAGAAAAACATTGTTAATCGTACACTAAACAAAAGTGGTAACAGTGACAGCTCGGTTAAACGTCGTCTTTAAGTATATTATATCTATGGGCGTTTGGCAGCTATTCCGTTCCATTCAGTCAACTTATTAAGAACGGAATTTTCAATATTGAATATTAAAAACTAAACGTGTTATAATGATGAAGAGCTAAATAATTAAATATGAAATATGTAATATTTTTCGTATTCTTACATTAACGGTAGGTTTTTATGCTGATTACGACGTTTAAAGGAAACTAATATTAACACTCATCAATAAGTAGTCGTGAATTGGAACAAGTATAAATTTAAAAAAATTGGAAAAGTAAAAAGCACTAGTTCGAGATAACCAACTTTCCGCACGCTAAACAGCTACGTAAAGTAGCACTTTTTGAGCAACTGTATTAAAAATAATTTATTTTTAAGTAATGACATACCTTCCGGACTAGCATCGAAATGTACTAATTTCACACTATGCACGAAATGAAACACCAGATAATTATTAGAAAAACATAGATAGCAGTTATTTTTAACCACACTATTTAATATATCGGATAGAAGTACAAAAAGTAGGTGAGTTGACCGTGACGTCACTACACACGTTTTCGTATAAATTCCATATTAGCAAATCGTTTTGACAGTTCTAAAAACCGGGCAAGTGCGAGTCGGACTCGCGCACGAAGGGTTCCGTACCATAATTCAAAAAAAAAAAGCAAAAAGAAAACGGTCACCCATCCAAGTACTGACCCCTCCCGACGTTGCTTAACTTCGGTCAAAAATCACGTTTGTTGTATGGGAGCCCCACTTAAATCTTTATTTTATTCTGTTTTTAGTATTTGTTGTTATAGCGGCAACAGAAATACATCATCTGTGAAAATTTCAACTGTCTAGCTATCACGGTTCGTGAGATACAGCCTGGTAACAGACAGACGGACGGACGGACGGACGGACGGACAGCGAAGTCTTAGTAATAGGGTCCCGTCCCTTTGGGTACGGAACCCTAAAAAGAAGCTGATTTGACTAGTAGGAAAGTAGCCAATTACAACGTTTAACAGTACATTTCGATTATTTCGACCTTTAAACTTTCGACGTAGTTATACATACTAGGTAATGTGATTATTTTAGCACCTGGTGTCGTAATGTACTCGTAGGTAAACAATATTGTGGTTTCGGTGTTGGGCAAGGTAGTAAAAATTGTTCATTATGACACATTGTCCCCTCAAGGTCTGGTCAGACAACAAAACCACACTGTATTTTTTACACATTGTCCCCTCAAGGTCTGGTCAGACATGACAAAACCACTCTGTATTATTTATTAAAAAAAACATATTTTCAAGTTCTTAATTGCGTTATCCCGGCATTTTGCCACGGCTCATGGGAGCCTGGGGTCCGCTTGACAACTAATACCATGATTTGACGTAGGCACTAGGTTTTACGAAAGCGACTGCGATCTGACCTTCCAACCCAGATGGGAAACTAGTCCTTATTGGGATTAGTCCGGTTTCCTCAGGATGTTTTCCTGCACCGGAAAGCGACTGGTAAATATCAAATGATATTTCGTACATAAGTTCCGAAAAACTCATTGGTGCGAGCCGGGGTTTGAACTTGAACCCGCGACCTCCGGATTGAAAGTCGCACGTTCTTACCGCTAGGCCACCAGCGCTTCACAGCAACACATATTCAAGTTATGCACACGTATTTGTTATGGTACAGTCAGCAGCAGAAGTTGTTAAGCAGACGAGGTGTTCAAAATTACCTTGACACGTTCTTATTCTCGTAACAATACAGTCGCGTCGAGATCATTTTGAACACCTGGCCCGCTTAGCAACTTCTGCTGCTGACTGTACGCACAGGATGAATCAAAGCCAGTACAGGAATAGATGCAAATGCCAAATGATGTCATCGCATTGTCCACACAACTACTAAAAGTGACTTAAACGTCATTCTAGTTCCATGATCCTTATTCCAAACGAATAAAGTCCATTATTGTTATGTTGATGTTAGCATACTTAAAGTTAGTTATACGTCATTCTAGTTCTATGGACCTTATTCCAAACGAATAGAGTCGATTATTGTTCAGTTCAGTTGATGTTAGCATACTAAAAATGACTTGTAAGTCATTCTAGTTCCTATGAGCCTTATTCCAAACACATAGAGTCTATTATTGTTCAGTTAAGTTGATGTTAGTAAATATGTATACAAAATACTTAGCGTAAAATGGCGTAGGGTAATGAACTTGAATACAAAATTGTCATTTGGTTTGATAATTGACTCTAATTTTACTGTGATTAAAGTAATATGTCATTAGTTTTTTCGGACGGACCGAGATCATAAACGAAAAATTCTCGACGAATGGAGAATTCTCCTTATATTATACAGGCTGCTTCCTGTAACAGGAGCAATAAATTAAACTAAAGGCTGTACTCCTCAAAGGGTCCAACATTTGTTCAGCAACTTTTAAAAATTACGAATCCTTTAGACTTCCTTTTTTTCATACAAAATAAATATTGCCTTCAATGTACGCTGAAATCAGTGTGTTTGGCGTTACTTGTCACGCTTTTAACTGCTTTTAACATAACAAAATTTGCAATACATTGCGTCTTAAAATAAACTTTAAAGTGTAATAAAAATCAAACCATGGGTTATTTTCAAAAGTTGCTGAACAAATGTTGGTCAGTTTGAGGTGTACAGCCTACAGTTTAATTTATTGCTCCTGTTACAGAAAACACACTGTATATTGCGATTTCGGGGTTGGTCCCATAGTAAAAGTTGCTCAGTATAATCCCAAAACCTCCCTGGCAACGGGAATGCATTTAATTTTTGGCCACCGCGTATAATCAACCGCCAAAGTACGGTCAGACAAAAAAACACTCTGTATGAATCGATTGTTTTATAAAAGGTGTGACGTAACAAATCACATACAATTGCAACGAGTGCAGTTTAAATTAAACGTAATTGCGTTCCTGGAATATATTGCCGCCTATTGGCTATGAGCATGACAGCGGCGCCTGTCTGGCGGGTATAGGGTTGCCATGTGGAAGAATTAAATGTCCTGATAAAAATCCTGACATCACCCCAAAAATCCAGTCATTTCTTGTAACAGAGATTTGGTGTAGCTAGAACGACGCCCCGGCGGCGCGCTGCGCTCTGCGGTGTACTGTATCGTGGATCTACCTTTCCGTTTCCCTCCGCCCGACCCCGTAGCCCCCTCCCCGCGCTTTTTTATGAGATCATTCCTAAAAATCCTGACACTTGCCAAGTCCGGCCGCAATCCGGACAAAGGGTTAAAAATCCTGACATGTTCGGACAAAATAAATCAAGACGCATGACAACCCTAGGCAACTGTGAATACTATTCAAACAAAAACGTCACTTTTGGCACTGACACGTCTAATCCATATCGTTTCTGTTCGAATATCTTTTAAAGTTCGAACCGGGCAGTTAGTTGTGGTAATGAACTGTAGTCTTACCTTGTATACAGGGTGATTCAGGAGACGTGAGCTGGACTAACACTGCGCATTTCGTAAATTATAAGCAACTGTTTCGTATCAGTATTAGTGAGATTAACGTTAATTTTCTAGTCATGTTGAAAAAAAAAGTTATTGATTTATTTACGACATGCATGGTCGCCCTAAAATTAGAATACTAAACTACCGATACTCTGTGTCAAATTTAATGTCATCACTGTCATCACGGTCTGGTTACTTTTGAAAACTCGTATCTCACTCAAGTTTGACAGTTATTTTCTTCGTAATCATAACGCTGTAATTTCGGTTAAAGAGTTTTTATGTTCAGTGATTAGGTCTTGTAGGGTGACCATGATTGTAGAGAATTAAACTAGCCCTCACTAAAAAGTTAAAAAATAGGAAAAACTGTGGTTGTTTCGCCTAAATACGACGGTGATCGATCAATTATCAGTTACTGAGTGTGCAAGATTAGTCCTGCTCACGTCTCATGAATCACCCTGTATAAAGGCACAGAATAAATAATAGTACTAAGTACAGAAGATTCACTCTCTAACAAGACGCGTACTGTTACGATCAGCACAGATATGGCCGCTAGGTGGCGACAGCGCCACGCGCGGCTTATGGCAAACCCCAAAATTGGGGCCGAACGGATGTATTTTTAGCTACCTAGCTAATTATGAGGAAATTGGTATGTTTTAAAATATGTATTATTTGACCAAAAAAAAAATGTATGCAGGAAAAAAAAATCGTGTCCTAGAACAGAAAAGTACAACTTTGATCCCTCCTAGCAGGGAAGAAAAGTGCCACTTTGATCCCTCCTAACGGGGAAGAAAAAGCCCTTTTTAGTGTTTCGTACATACAAAACTTTGTTCACGGAACACTTATTTGAATAGGTGATGTGAAACGGTACATTGTCTGCTTCTAAAATAAGCCGAGGATCGCATTACATAACACGTTGTTAATAATAATCTTACGCTTATAAATAGCAAGTACAAGTGCACAGATTATATGACTCATGTATTATCTTACTGCAAACATCATGCACAAAGGATCCCGCAGCAAACATAGGGAAAAAGAGGTTTCAGTTAAATCTCACGAAATTTTAGTATGATGTTAATTTGGCTCTCCTGATTATTTTTTTGTATGGGCACAACTCTCTCAGAAGTATACTTTCAGATATAATCAATGTAATTGTTTGATACAAAATATGTGTACCATTTTTACGTAATTCCTCCTCCTGACAGTTGTTGGCTGCACTTTATAACGTCAATAACTGTCAGTGCGTGTCATAACAATATATCGATTTTAGAAAACATGTCGTGTAAATAGAAAATTATATTATTGATTATTTCTGAAAGTATACTTTTGAGAGAGTTGTGCCCATATAAAAAAATAATCAGGAGAGCCAAATTAACATCATACTAAAATTTTGTGAGATTTAACTGAAACCACTATTTCCCTATGTTTGCTGCGGGGTCCTTATATCTGTACCAGTCTATAAAACATCTAAATTGCCATGTAATACGCATTTCTAATATTTTTCACATACTTAATTATGTATGTACAGTAAAGCTGTATAGTTAAGTGAAGCCAAAAACAAATTTCTCTATGCAGGAGAGGGGGATGGGGGGGGGGGGGTCACTTAAATCAGCAGCTTACTGTACTTACATGTATACTTATCACAATATTTCCGGTAATCGGGAATATAAACTACTAAACATGTATAGATGAACTTTTATTGACCCACAAAAAAAAACATAATAATAGCAGTACCTTCAGATCCACAGCGCAGGCTTCGTCACTATACAGATAGCTCATCCACCTCAGGTTTCGTCAAAATAAAATGTATACTTTCACATATGTCATCCGCAACACGCATCGTCAAATTTAAAAGAAAATTGGTACACAACACAATAACAAGCCATAAACCTATATCCTAATCCGGTAAGTACCCGGCACAAACGTCCCCAAAATACCAGCGGCGTTCCCGCGCTGAATAGCCAACGAAACATGTTAATGAAGACAACCTCGACTCTTATTTGTAACATGATAACCTTTTATCACATTGTTATAATTACAAGCGTATATTTAAATTGCAATGTTTGTAGGTATACAGGGTGTAATTTGTAACATGATAACCTTTTATCACAGTGTTATAATTACAAGCTTATATTTAAATTGCAATGTTTGTAGGTATACAGGGTGTCCCAGAATTCAACGTCAAGCCGTAAACGGATGATAGACCAAGTCATAACAGTTATCATAAAAATTCACTAAAAAATCCACATCCTGTAATGGTTCTTTAACTCTTGTTACTACAAATTCCATAATTTATTCTAATTTTTTTATCATTGTGTAATCTTGAATAATTACAGGGTGTGGATTTTTTAGTGAATTTTTAAAGTGACCATAATTTTTAAAGAACATGAGTTGGATTTTTTTTTGTATATTTATGATAACTGTTATGACTTGGTCTATCATCCGTTTACGGCTTGACGTCGAATTCTGGTACACCCTGTAGATATATAGCCCTGCTTTGTCTGTCAGCGAGCTCCGTTCGGAGAAGGGCCTGAACCTTAGAGGATATAACCAACGGAGACGCCATGTCTATAATTTTCTGTATAAAATAATCTGCCGTTTTTTGCGGGGGAGCGGCACAGCAAATGTATAAGTAAAGTAAACATAGCCCTGTCAGATAAACGTCAGTCCATACATGTGGTTGACATGCGGTTGACCACAGGCCGCCTATTTTCGACAGAGGGGAACGCCTGTTAATGACCACTCCGTTGGTTATATTCTCTAAGGCCTGAACTCACTGTACTGCTATGTAACATATGTAACATGTATGTCTGTCTGTCTGTTCCAGCATGGCACATGCGCATGACGAGGATTACGAAGACAGGTACTACTCGTCGGGCCGTGACAGCGATGACAGCCCCATCTTGTATAACAGGTAAACATAGGTACACACACACACACACTCACACACGCACATTAGAGAAAGAGGTTTGTAAGTCGGTATTGAACATCTGAGTCCGACAGTACATACATATATACGAAGTATCATTTACATACATACATATAATCACGCATATTTCCCGGAGGGGTAGGTAGAGACCACTGATTTCCACTTGCTATTACGATCCTGACATACCTCTTTCGTTTCCTTCACATTCATAGCATTCCTCATACACGCTCGCCGGTTTAGGGCCCCCCTACATCTGGCGTCTTTCGAGCGTCGGCGTCTACAATTCTATGGCCGACGCAGCGTCGACGCAACTGCGCAGCGACGTCATTTTCCATAGCGCTGGACCGACGCCGACAGACGCCGACGCTCGAAAGACGCCAGATGTGGGGGGGCCCTAAATATCAAATGATACTCTGATCAGATCGGGGAAATCCTGAAGAAAGGCCAGGTCAAGAGCACCCAAGGGCCCCCCACATCTGGCGTCTTTCGAGCGTCGGCTTCTGTCGGCGTCGGTCCAGCGCTATGGAAAATGACGTCGCTGCGCAGTTGCGTCGACGCTGCGTCGACGTTGCGTCGACGTCGGCCATAGAATTGTAGACGCCGACGCTCGAAAGACGCCAGATGTGGGGGGGCCCTTACTAGTCGCTTTTCGGTGAAGGAAAATATCGTGAGGAAACCGGACTAATCCCGATAAGGCCTAGTTTACCATCCGAGTTGAAAGGTCAGATGGTAGTCGCTTTCGTAAAAACTAGTGCCTAATGCCTACGCCAATTCTTAGGAGTAGTTGCCAAGCGGACCCCAAGCTCCCATGAGCCGTGGCAAAATGCCGGGACAAAGCGAGGAAGATGATGAGTACCTAATGAAAATAGGGCATTATTGAAGTAAAAAATCAAAGAGCTGGCGCAAGATAGGGAAAGCTGGAAGATACTCCACAGTATATCTCTCTCCATAAACCTAGTTTTTCATTGTGTCAATAAGATACAAAAAAATCATGGAGAATGAAAAACATTTAGAAGTGGAAAATAGTTATTTGTACAACAAGAGATCAAAGTTTGATATTTATTCGAGTGCTTATCTTGATTCCCGTGCAAGCGAAAGATTCTATAATGAGTGAGACAAAATGACTCAGTGAGCAAAATCGCATTTTGCTCACTGTTTTTAAGAAGCAAAGTACCCTTGTTCGAGCTGCTGAGGTGAAAACGTTTTTTCATTTTGTATGGACGATCACGTGCTATACTTCCTTATTAAGTGGTAATGACCGCGCAGGTACGCAACCCGCGTGGCGCGCTCTCCGTCGCCGGAGCCGCGCACGCGCAGGTCGACGGTCACCACCCTGGCCAAGTTCTTCCTGTTCTGCACGGCCATGATCATGTTCTGTGTGCTTCTTTACATACCCGTCTATAATAAGGCCAACGATCAAATGTTTAAAGGTCAGTATTTAAATAAATCCTCCTCCCTCCTCCTTGCTTCGTTCTCCTCAGTGCTGAGGGTCGTGACCTCCTCGTTCTCCTCAGAGCTGAGGGTCGTGACCTCCTAGTGGAGCACATGATTACGGATCGCAGATTTCCAGCCTATCCGATCCCTTGCGAATTCACTAGATGGCAGCACCGGGACGAGGGGTCTTTTTGACAGCTGCTGTTAAAATCCACCAATAAAAGCATGGTTAAACAAGATTGGTGGATTATGACAGCTAGACCTCTCACCACGGTGCTGTCATCTAGTGAAAAACTCGATCGCAGAAACCCTCATTAGGACAAAGCTAACGCGAAGTCTAGATTAAGCAAAAGTCATAGGATTCAGTAATGTATGGATAAATTACTTACTGCCGTGGCGCAGCGACCCGAAGTGGATCTTGGCCACTGACACTAAGGTACGCCATGCTTCTCTGTCTAGCGCCGTTTCTGTCCAATCGACGGCACCGAACTCGTTCAGATCTTTCACAACCTCATCGCTCCAGCGATACCTAGGACGCCCAACCGGTCGTCGACCATCCGGACGGCCCGAGTACGCTCTCCACACCGCTCGATCTTCACCCATACGGACCACGTGCCCGAGCCATCGGAGTCTTGAGGCTTTTGGTTCTCCTACTCTGTTGGGCTATGGATAAATTAAGTATACTTTATCTTTACAATGCTATAAATACTATTTTGGGCGCTATTTCAGGTGCTGCTGTCGCGGGCTGGTCCATGAATACAAACCGCGACACTAAAATATACGTTCAGCCGAACAACGTGACCACCATACACGAACCCAAACACATCTGCCCCCCATACAACATAGACAAAAAGAACAACTTATTCCTTCTCATCATAGTATGCTCCTCAACCACACACTTCGACAGAAGAGTAGCCATAAGAGAAACGTGGGGGCATTACAAAACATATTTACAATTATCTAAAATTTATAACGAGATTAGGGAAAAGTATAAAGATTATAATTATACTTACGATTTGTATCCAGTAGATAGTCATATTAATAGTAGTCAGAAAACTAAAAGGGATATCAGCAGCTTTAAAAATTTGCTGCCTGAGTTAGCTAAGGCCCTTAAAAATAATCTTAACGATAAAGTTGAAGTGAAAACAGAAGTACCTGAGGAAAAGAGATTCGAAGATGATGTTATGCTACCTGAATTTGATATGAATAAAGAATTAGGTGATGATAACGATTATAAATACGATTACGAGAGCAACGTTATGAAAATACCTCCAAAAGGTTACGAAGATAATACTAATTTAGATAAAGTTCTTAATATGTTATGGGAAGATAAAACAATTCTTAAAGAAGATGATGTTAAAGTTAAAGAAGACTTTAAAATAGAGGGAGAACCAGATTTCAAACTCTTGTTCCTGCTTGGTTTGCCGAGTAATGAGAATGATACAGAAGTACAGAATAAGATAGAAGAAGAAGTGGAGAAGTATGGAGATGTTTTGCAGGAGGGCTTCATTGATTCTTATAACAATCTTACTTTGAAATCTATTATGATGTTGAAGTGGGTTACGAATAAGTGCAACGAAAGTGGTGAGTATATAACCTAATCTCTATTTTATATCTCAGATACTAAATTTATCGATTGGTCAATTTACCAACTAATTATACTGCAAATAGTGAATAGAATCAGGCGTTACTTTGCGGAAATCCATATTAATTAAAACCAAAATATTACTTCGCTAATCCGCGTAAAAGATAACATTATACTTACTTGCGTATTTTTTACATGCAATTAATGTTCCCACCCTCCCACCGTAAAAATAAATACGCAAATAAATATAACAAACCACCACCAAAAGAATAATACTCGACACGTGTTTCGCCTCTCTACGAGGCATCCTCAGGAGTTGTTGACGGTCTGACGCCCGGCAACGGAACGGAATGACCTCTCCAGAATGTGTTCTGATGTTGCGTCATCGCCGTTATTACGATTTTTTCCATCTCACTCACACTTGCACAGTAGGGGGAGTGGTCAAGGTATAAATATGGCCGACCATTCTGGACAGGTCTATCCGTTGCCGGGTGTCAGACCGTCAACAACTCCTTAGGATGCCTCGTAGAGAGGCGAAACACGTGTCGAGTATTATTCTTTTGGTGTTGGTTTGTTATATTTATTTTTGCGGTGGGAACATTAATTGCATGTAAAAAATACGCAAGTAAGTATAACGGGTTAGCACTGATTGACTAGCACGTTATCTTTTACGCGGATTAGCAAAGTATAATATGGTACTGTCGAACTGATCTGATAATGGAGCCGGAAGATATGAACTGGAACTTCATGATGGAACATCATATCATAGCTGTGTTTGGATTTGTTAGAAAAGTCTTGTAATGAACTTTGACCACGATTAGGTTTCAAGGTCTGATAATGAAGCCGGAAGATAGGCACTGGCATTCCATGATGGAATATCGTATCATAGCCTCTAGCCGCCCAGAGACCTATAAAAAGGCCCCCTGTTCCATTCTAATTTGAACTTTGTGTTGACTAAATCAAAGTTTCATTTTGCTTGTCAAGGTTTGACGTATGGGCGGCTAGAGGATAGTCGTGTTTGCACTTGTGAAAAAGGTCACGTAATGGACTTTGAACACGATCAAGCGTGTTTTTCTAGTGCTTATTAAACAATTTTTTTTCGTGGTAATAATTAATTAATATAATTTCCCAGTCCGCTACATCCTAAAGACAGACGACGACATGTACATAAACGTGCCGGCGCTGGTAACAAACCTGCGGAACCGTTCAAAAGACCACGACCTCAAGCACCCGAACAGCAAGGAGTACCTGCTTATCGGGGACCTCATATGTGGCGCTAGGCCGGTCGCTGATAAGCACAATAAGTGGTAAGTTTATATGTTAGGTATCATCATCATTGGCCACAGCATCTTTGCAGATGATAGTTGCAGCGACTAAAGAAGGTATTCTGAGAAGGTAGTCTACAGCCTACATCGACTGCGATGACTGTATAGACCACAGAGAAAACATCCTCCAGACTGAGCATAGTACATAGCGCTACCCCCTCTGCCACGCATACGGTAATTTTACTCCATGTTCGAGTCGAAAGTGTCTTTGTGTGACGTCCGTGTCTTTGAACGGGCCAATCACGGCACGGGACTTCGCTCACCTCGTCCCGCGCACCCCGCATTTTTGGCATCATCGGTTGCATGAAATAATTGCTCTAAACTCGGTCTAGAGGATTCCTAGTCTCAGGTTACTAATCTCAACGCGAGTATTAAACTTTTTAAAAAGAGCATGACAATGACACTAATGACCTGACTCCTCGCACAGCACATTACTTATTTGTAGAGTTTCCCCAAATTATAATACCGTATAAAAGGACAAAAGTAACATAGCCGAGATAGACCATAAATTGATTCATTCGTTTTTCTATTTTTTTAGGGCAAAAAGAATTCGACTTAGATTACTACAAGTACAAACGTTTGTTACTTGCTGTTTCAGTTAAAATCTTTTAATCTTGATATCCAGACAATTAAGCCTATTACAACCATATGAATCCTTTACAGCGAAATAGTCGTTGCATTTTCCTTTAACTGTACCCAAATAGTCTTATTTACTGTAATTATTAATTAATATATTAATATATTATAAATATGATTTAATCAATCCAGTTTCAATTAGCGGAAATTCATATCAGCTAACACAACAATATTGTTTGCGTTAAATATAAATTGCATTAACATTTTTTATCGGAGTTGCAAATTAATGGCGTAGGTATGAATTAAATTATCTGTTTAGACGACAACGGTTTCACTCACTTGAATTTTTAGTCGCTATTTGTTTAATTTCAATTAAATTATCGGCGAAAAGTTGGTTGCCAACTGAAATCGTATATAAAAAAATGTATCTTCGTGCTTAACCTTTTAACCGCCGTAGTCTGATATATAAGATATACAAAATCGGTCTCATATCGCCGCCAGTCTGATAAATAAGACTAATCTTCGTGTATTTCGCACCGCCAGCGCCACGAGCACGCTCGATGAAAAATTCTATGGCGGTTAAAAAGTTAACATCCCTACTAAGACAGCCAGAATTTAATAATGGCAACATTTGCAGGTACAGTCCCCGCTACATGTACTCCGGACGAGTGTACCCTCGCTACCTGTCCGGGACCGGGTACGCGTTGTCCGCGCCCACCGCCTCCGCTCTATACCGCGCCGCCTTACATCAGACCTACTTCCATCTAGAAGACATTTACATCACTGGTGAGTGCTGTGAACAATAAGTTTTTGGCAAAAATTTCATTTTTGGTACAAGCTTTTATCGCTGACTGTACTTTTTTACGACAACTAATACTCATCGAGACAATTCTAAAAACCCCTAACACAATTAGGTTGCGTTCTCATCACAGAGTTCCAATGGCCACCTCCTGTCTCCATCATCAGATCAGCTCGATGGTACCATAATATTGCATTGTTATCCGATTTATAAATGCATGCAAAATTTCAGCTCAATCGGAAACCGGGAAGTGGATCAAATTTAACTTGCAAGATTTGATTACGGAACGACAGACAACGGGACAGGTGAAACTAAATAAAAGCTTGTAAAAATGGGCTAAATATGGATCCCTGGGCCACTCCTAGTTTAATAACAGCGGATTTCGACCGAGTTTTATTGATCATTACAATTTGTGTTTTTTACTAACGTTGCTAGAAATTAGGTTAATAACAGTTTCAGGTAACCCGTTATATTTAAGCATTAATTTTAAAATGAGGTGCTTAAAGCATTCAAACGCTTTTGACCGGTCACCAACGATTCATAGATACATTCTACATTAGATTAGATATATTTATTTCTTAAAGATAAAACAAAGTCAACTTAAGATTAACATTAAAAACAGAAAAGAAACGCGGCTCTATATTTATTAAAGTATTTGCGATTAAGTCCCGTTTGTAGATCAATTTATAATTAATACTGATTGATTTCAGGCTTTATTTGAAATAGTTTATTTAATTTTCGATGCTTGAGTTTATCGATATCGGAACTCCCTATCTCTCGTTTAATTTAGCCTCTAAAAATCTGATATCTATTTAAATTGTTGCAAATATATCGACGGTGGAAATTTCAAATGTCGTAAGGGCCATACGATAACATGTCCCTTACGACATTAGAAATTTTCACCATCGTTATAAAGTTCCTGAGTGTGATCTGTTTGCTGGCAGGTGGAACATAATGCGTGATGAATGCCTGAGGTTTTGTGAGATGATTGATGACCGGCCTTCGACAGTTTGAAATGTAGGTACTTATAATTGTAGAACTATACAGGGTGCTTCCTATAACAAGATCAATAAATTAAACTAAAGACTGTACTCCTCAAACTGACCAACATTTGTTCAGCAACTTTTAAAAATTATGAATCCTTTAGGCTTCCTCTTTTTCAAACAAAATAAATATTGCCTTCAATGTACGCTGACATCAGTGTGTTTGACGCTGCGTATCACGCTTTTAACATAACAAAATTTGCAATACATTGCGTCTTAGAATGAACTTTAAAGTGTAATAAAAATCAAAACATGAGTTATTTTCAAAAGTTGCTGAACAAATGTTGGTCAGTTTGCGGAGTACAGCCTACAATTTAATTTATTGCTCATGTTACAGAAAACACACTGTATATGTATGTTTGTATCGCAATGTTTTTGTTATATTGTTTTTTACACATTTACTTGTAGTTCCGCAGTGACTTGGTGTATACTGTTATACGGTGTAACTTATTTAAATAATAAAATAAAATAATTATACGTGTTGAAGGCATGTGCGCGCTCCGCGCGACCCCGGTGATCCAGCCGCGCGACGACGCCATGTTCTCGTACCAGCTGCTGGGCGGCGGCGCGCGCGCAGCCTGCGCCGCGCATGCGCGCGTCACCGCGCACCACGTGCCGCCGCGCGCGCTGCACGACATACTGCGGCGGCTGCTGCAGCCCGGCAAGGTTGATCAGTGAGTGACGATTTAACATTTTCATTAAAAAAATAAGTACTTGCTATAACGCGTATTGCGTCCTGTTGGTCGTCCTAAATACCGTTGGGCAGATAGAGTGGAGGCAGATCTCCGTGAGCTTGGCGTCGGCGAAAGCTGGCGGGATACCGCTCTGGATCGATCAAAGTGGCGTGCTCTTGTGTTGGAGGCCAAGACTCATTTTGGGTCACCGCGCTAACCAAGTAAGTACTTGCTATAACTGTTCCAAATTTTAGGTACCTACATCAAACGGTCTTTGAGAAAAACGCATTTAACCGTTTTTCAAGACCGAAGTGATCCCATAAGAGCTCCGGTGTCAGTTTTGTGCGGAGCTCTAAAAAATATCATCAAATCATCATCTTCCTCACGTCACCCCGGATTTTTGCCACGGTTCATGGGAGCCTGGGGTCCGCTTGGCGACTAATCCCGAGAATTGGCTTAGGCACTAGTTTTTAGCGATTGTCATATGACCTTCCAACCCAGAGGGGAAACTAGGCCTTGTTGGGATTAGTTCGGTTTCCTCACGCTGTTTTCCTTCACCGAAAAGCGATCGGTAAATATCAAATGATATTTCGTACTTATAAGTTCCAAAAAACTCATTGGTACGAGCCGTGGTTTGAACCCGCGACCTCCGGATTGAAAGTCGCACGCTCTTACCGCTAAGCCACCAGCGCTCCTTATTAAAAAAAAAGATTGATACTTAATTATCATATAATTTTCCCTGAACATAGATTCAAATCGGTAACTCTTTTTATCATCGGTCTTCGTTTGATCCATACTAAATCAAACTGTATAATTAAAACACATAGTCTAAGGCCAGTTAACCCTTACACTTTCTTGTAAGTAGTATACGAAAGTAAGACTCAAAAATAATTGTTTCAGGTGTGAACGCTTAAGACTAACGCAGGTAAGGAGGGACCGGATGCGACCGAAAACGCGCCCTAAGGGCAAGAGACTAACCAAAATACCCCCTAGGTTATAAGGACTAACCATTTTGGGGACGTCACTACGGTGGCGGGGCGTCCGGATATCGACTACTGAGGGTCTAGGAAAATCGAAACGCTATCTGCCTCTCTATCGCTCTTGTATATGAAAACAGAGACAAACGACGGGCGGATCTTTATTTAAACTCGTAAGGCCCACCACAAAAAAAACCTATTTTTAATTTGGACTTTGTTGTATAAGAAAATTGGGACGAATGACGTTTGTTTGAAAAAGCAATGCAACAAAAGACATGTGACTTTATTTGGTTCATGAAAGGTTCTAATTATATTACAAAGAATATGTACATTGTCCCTTACGAGATTAATATTAAGACCGCCTTAAAGATAATACCGTGAAAATGAAATTGTGTTATCAGCATATTCGAGCGATAGAGCGGCATATAATGAAATTTAGATTTTCATTTTGCGCGGATCCTGGGGCCATCGACAATCGACCAATCATTGACAATCGGTCATCGACAAACGCCAAACGAATAGAAAAAAAATGTATCGGGATGACAGTGACTTCACGTGACTTTTCTATACATTATTTAAAATTAGGTGGGCATTTTCTATTAACGATTGTCACCTCGACTATCCCTTCAGATATTTTCTATAGTCGATAGTTAGACGCCCCGCCATAAAAAATACATTTTTCATTTTGTTCTATATAACTATTTCAAAAATGTGATAAAATCAGGAAGAAATAGTTTCATCAAAACGGCGTAAGGGACAAAATCGTAAAAACGGTGTTAAGAAATGAAAATGTTGCCTTAAATAAGTTAGGACTTACGATGTTTGTCCCTTAAAAATTAAAAGTGTTTTGTAGTGACTTCTAGTTTAAGGGAAAGATGGCCTTTTTGTAAAAAGATATGGTAAAGGTTTTCAATTTAATATTAAGTATATGTAATTGTGGTATTAGGATGTCGAGAGGCCAAAATATTGGTTTTGTTATAAATTATTTTCATTGGGCATTTTATGTTTATAAATTATTTTTTAAATAGAGTTGAACTATAAAGTACAATTACCAATAACCACTATTGCATGACATTTTATTAATTTTAATTTTATTTTATTATGATGTTTAAAAATAATGTGTTAAATAAAGTAAGGTTCAACGTTTTTCATATACCTAGGTCTTAGACCTTGGTTCAAACAGCTTTATTTCAATTCGTAGACCCTTAAAAACCTATAGGGTTTTATAGTTTTATTCCAAGCATAAGACTTAAAACATTGACCAAATGATATCAGAATTATATAATGTTGGTTTTCGTATGATAGCATATATTTTTTAAAATTAATAGAGCTTGAACTGACAGCTATGGTAAGATACTTTGGCAGCTATTTGCAACTAGTTGCCATTTCTGTCTACCCTACGAATCAAGTTTTGTCCATAAACTCCACTTTTATATTTGTTAGGTTTTTTTAATACACTGCATGTTACATATTTTCCCGATATTTCGTCTTCCTTTATGTTTTTGCGCAGAAGTGTGATCAGTAGTAATTTCGTTTGTACAGATTTACAGAATGATCTTTTAAGTAAACTGAAGTTATTGTATCCATAAAGAGTTTTTTCTTCAAAAAAAGTTACAAAACTCTAATCAAGTACATAATTACTTACTCAATGCTTCTAGATATTTTTTGTAATGTAAGAATCTCATGAACCCGAGTTTTTTACCCATTTCATTTGATTTATTATAGTAGATAGGTTCTCTAGTGTAGATAGGCAACTAAATGTCATTGACAAAAAACTTTTTTAACGCCTTTAAAGGCAGTCCTGGCCGCCGAGCTGAGATAAAAAGATGCGGATGCGAATATTTATTAATAACAGTTGGTACATGAAAAATAATTAAACTAATTCCTATTTGAATTCATAGTACATATATCATAATATAAGTCGCATTGTATTTTTGTCTGTTTTTAGTGTTGATCCAGTCTTTTTTTAGATAATAATTTCAGTTTAAAAAAAAAGTAAAAGGGTGTTTTTATAATAATAAAGTACACGTCCTTTGTTAAATTTAAAATGTAGATCTACTTAAAATAAGTCTATTCACAAAGTATACAATTTAACAAACATTTTTGTCTGCGTTTTATTATCGTCAAAAAATGCATGAAAAAAATGGTAAAAGGATATTTGGTTATTGATATTCCAATACAAATTTTGGATTTGACGCCTTTTCTACTAACGTTGGCTTGCCAGAGTTTATTTGTAAATTTCTCCCCGTAGGTATAAGATCAAACTCCGTCTTAAAATAATTATAAATCTTTATATAAAAAAGCGTACACGTATAAATGTGGCCAATAGAAATATAGGAGTGGAAGGGCTGTACATAAAAAGAGGAATGCATGTTTTGATATTCACTAGATAGAGTCAGACCAAGACAAGTCTGCAACGATTTTGATAACACACGCAGTTCAACGCAGTTATTTTAAACGTCAAACTTCTATGAAATTATGACGTATAACTAACACTTGCACTGCGTGTGCTATCAAAATCGATGCAGACTTTGGTCTGACTCTAGTAACATATTATTTACTTTTGCAAATATATATGAAAGCGGGCTCCGATAATCACTATACGTTAACTACCTTTTAATTAATAACTAATATTTACCTACTCGATTAGGTATAAAAAAATAAACATATTAACAAATAAAATAAATTAACGAAAAAGTGATAGAGATTTTTATACAGGGTTATTTTCGGACCATTAGCCATATTGTGCGAGGTGATTAGGTAGGTCATACTGAACAACTTTTTCTATGGGACTAACCCCGAAATCCCAAAAAAACTGGCCTTCCCATAGAAAACGTCGAAATCCACTCGACCAAAATGTATGAAACGGCCAAAAAATTTTTTGTGATTTCGGAGTTGGTCCCATAGAAAAAGTTGTTCAGTATAGCCTACCTAATCACCTCGCACAATATGGCTAATGGTCCAAAAATTACCCTGTATATAATGTATTTATTTCCAATAACAAAAATGAGGGATCCATAGATTGTGATCAGTTTAACAAAATGTTGACATAAATGATTTAACCGAGTTAGATTTTATGTAAATAATTAAATATTTCATTACATTTATTTCTGCATCATAAAGTCTCGTCATATCTATTTGCAATAGTGAAATAATATTTACTTATTTTTTTACTCTAATATGATCTGTTGTATAATACTGTTGTTTGATTAATTATGTGCACGCATGCTCATCTACACATTTTTTATTTACTTTTATTAAATATATTTTGTCATATCTTAATTATTTCTCCTCCTTTCAGATGAAAGAGCCCCAACATAAACTATACGTGTTGTACAAGTACATAAAAATGCTGGTTTCTCCCGATTGCTAGTGGCGTAGCTAAGTTACAACACAAAATTAAAAACCACAGTTTTCATCGATGGATTACGGATAAAATGTATCGGCAATTTACTTAAATACCTACCTTAAATAGTAATAAATGTAATAAAATAATTTTACATATCATGTGGCTCAAGTGAAATCGTAATGTTAAAAGTATTATAAAAGAACTGAGTAACGAACAAATATGTGACGTCCCATGGGTAAAGGTACCTTATGGCGGTTGGCCCTTACGCTATTATTATCGCCGCTCCAATATTATTGTGGCGCTATACGACGTAAGCTCCAGCCGCCATAAGGTACCTTTTACCGTGGAACGTCAAATATTATTATTAAATGCATAAACTCTTTGAGAGTTGAAGAGATGAGTCCCGATTTGCTAAATTAAAATGTATAAATTAAATGTAAAGTAAGCTAGCTACGCCATTTCTACAGGTTGGCTTGAAAATTATAATAAAAAATAAATAATATAAATTCAGCTCAATAGCATGTTTATTTATATTTGTTTATTTTATTCTCATTACTGCTATGGCTCAATTATTAGTAAAGAACATAAAAAAAAACCATAGTCATTTTATTGAGCTTTTATTTTTTATTGGCGTTTTTAAGTCACCTGTATAAATACCACTTTTAACCTCAACTCCCTTGCGGCAATCGGGGCTTATGTACAACAATTTAAATATTCGTTAGAAACAATGAAATTGTAAGATTTAAACAATATTTTAATATAAGTACTCAACAATAAACTTATCTACAAAGGTTGTAAGTGCCAAAGTGCCAATTGTCGTAAGAGACGTGATAATCTCGTGTGACTCGAATTTTTGCTCATATTTCATTTTTTTGTACTAAACATAGCATAAAAGTTCATGTAAGTTTACATTTATAGGTCTACCAATTGACATATGCGGTTGGTATAGTGGTAGTGCGATGATTTCTACCTTCTACAGGTACCTAACTTAGGTTTGGGACTAAGGGTAGTTTGAATATGTTAACATAATACAAATCAGTCATATATTCGGACCAAGCTAACTCCGCACGGCATTTGCTATGACAGTGTACTAATGTCATCATTAATGTCAAATTTCTATGACAATATGACGTTTATAATAACACTTCTCACTTTGTTCCGGACTCTACCCAGCCAAGCCTTCTACCGAATCCGAAAATTACTTCGTACCAACCTAGTTAAGCGGTGGACCTATAGATAGATAATTTTCTTTATTTTATTTACACATTAGATTACTATTTTTAGTACACAAAATCTATTAATCATTTATTTTATGTTGAGATTGTTTTTTAATCTAGTTTTTGTTGGAATCAATTTTTTTATACTTAATATTCCACTATCAGTATTCTGTGTTTGGATCCTTTTTACGAGTTTTACTTAAATTTATACATAGAATTGCTAAGTAGTCGTAGATATTAATGAAATTGATGAAATTGTGAACACATTAGAATGTAAGTAGGAATTAATTTGTTGGGACCCGCGCTCACACCCAGTTTTAAAAGAATTTGATCACTTATTTGCATACTATAACTAAACGACGTAAAGGACAATTACCAAACTATACGTTTGCGTTTTAAATTTCGAATCTTATGTTTATTATTTTAGCTCCAAATCCAACCACATCTCAAGCTAAAATAATAAGGTCAAAAGTGTGAAATTGACGATTACTTTCAAATGGAAAAGATTTCAAAAATTTCATATCTGATCATATATTTTTGATGATTATTAACAATGGTTCACATACTTACGCCGTTTGACTTAATATAATTTTATTCATACGTCAAATTATCTCCAAAATATTCGTTAGATATATTTGTACCTATTCTACAATGAGATTGCAAAAGATATTGACTAAACAATACTTCAGCATCGTGTGGCGCGGGTGTTAGATTTTTATCAAAGTGATGTTAGTGCCTTTTGATCCATGTATTTTGTTTACAAATCATTGTTTAATACCATTTATAAATATTAATCATCGTGCTATGTGATTTAACAAGTCTATTTATTTGTTTGCTTCTTACATATATGAGCATGCTATGTGTTTTGTGCAGGGGTCGGAAACCGGTATTTACTCTATACAAAACACCGGTATTATTTAGTTCTTTTTCGTGCTTTGGTTTATTATTTCACTTTTAATGGGACAATTTAATAATACAAACTCGTTACCTAAATACTTGATTCAGTCCTACGTAAAGAGCATAAAATAATTCAAAACATTGTGTTAATTCGGGGTTTTAAAAAAATACCGGTTCAGAGCCCTGGTTTTGTGGCTTTATTTTATTAACATAAATTATCGTAAAACACCCATGTGTAAATGATCTATAACTTGTTGTAGTCTCGAATTTTATTCTAGATTGAAATTTATCCGTACTTCGAATATACAACAAATATTTATTGACATGTCTGAAAAGACGTAAGGGACAATTACCTTTTTTATACGCCCAAATTTAATTGTCCTTTACATCGATTTTTACTGCATATTTTTTTTAAAAGAATACCGGTTCAGAGCCCTGGTTTTGTGGCTTTATTTTATTAACATAAATTATCGTAAAACACCCATGTGTAAATGATCTATAACTTGTTGTAGTCTCGAATTTTATTCTAGATTGAAATTTATCCGTACTTCGAATATACAACAAATATTTATTGACATGTCTGAAAAGACGTAAGGGACAATTACCTTTTTTATACGCCCAAATTTAATTGTCCTTTACATCGATTTTTACTGCATATTTTTTTTTGTTTGAATGTTTTTTGTATGTCGCATAGTATGTTGTTTTGATATTTTCTACTGGCCAAATTATAAGTGTTATCGTATCGTTATGAATATAGTTACTCAGAGCTTTATATCTAGCAGAATCTCTCGAATAAAACTAAGCCCAGTCTTTTCCAATCTAAAATATGCCGGTAACTAAATAGAACTACTTTAAAATTCCTGTCTCTTTCACTACTTAGTAACGTTTAGTGTGAGTGAAAGGGACATGAGGATGTACATCCTTCGGTCGACATTAAATATATCTTGACCTCTTTCACTAACATATTAGTTTAACGATAGTAATATAGCAATAGATATATATAATAACCAGCCAACTCATGTCTGTCCATTCTCTACTCTGAAGTTTTTAGGTCCTCCATTTTACCTACGGTTCAATTCAAAAAGGTTATACAGCCTAAGTAGTCAATAATATGTGACTTTGTGTAATATGTGATTTTCAATTTTCACCTTGGCCGTACTATTTTGTTATTTCCATTTTTCTTTGTATACTTATTCTGGATTTCTTTGTATACTTATACTGTGTTTATATACAATGTTTTTTGAAGTACCTAATCTAATTGAATTTTGTATAAATTTCTTTATCAAAAGATTGTTAATGTAGAAACGTGTGTGGTACCAAAAGAAAACCGATAAAAACAGTTTATGTACTGTAACAATTGTAGTTCAATCGTTTAGAAATTGACTGTCTATAATTCCCAGTTTTCCTAACATTCCTAAACTTAAATTACCTATTTATAATATTTATATTTTATGTATATATATAATATATATTTAAATTGTCAATCTTGATTAACTTTTAATCCGTACTCGAATAATATACATGGTTTTTAAAGTTCCAAATTGGTACAGAGAAACATTGTATTTTAAAAATTACTTCTTTAATAAACCGTTAAGTCCAGAAGTTAAGATGGAAAAAATGAATTCCTATTAAATTTTGTTCTTTTTTGTGGTGCAATATTCTGTAAATCATTATTATAAATAATTATATTTTAGGTGGATATATTATTTAAATAATCTCAATAAAATGTCTTCGATATATTAAAACATCCTCGTAATTAATAACAAAAAATAGTAGAAAAGCAAATATATAAACAAAAATACCTATTCACTATTCAGCTTACATTTGTAACAAATACACATAAAAATATATTGTTTAGTTTTATAGTTAAGTAAGAAGGAATGTTGTTTTTTGTGAAGATACTCTGGTCTAAAATAAAAAAGTAGGTACATAACCTCGTGCCTCAAGATGTACATTCAATTTCTATGAAATGTCAACATTGTCAACCTTCGTTAAAACAAATAAGTGAAGTATCTTTGGGGTCATCCATTAATTACATCACACGTTTAGGGGGAGGGAGGGGGGTCAAGAAAATGTGACATATTGTGACATGGGGGAGGGGGGAGACACAAACTTTGTGACGTCACTTTAACTTCATCAGTAACCGAGAATTTATTTAAATTATTTTATTCGCTGTACATTTAAATAACAAGTTTTTAAAACGATAAGTACCTAATCGTTTTTATTCGTTTGATTTTCTTTCCTAAGCAGTTTTGGGTTATAAAATTACTAATATTTGTATCGTCAAAAATATTTTGATAATATATTAATAATACTTAGGTACTTACTTAATTCGATTTGGCGATTTCGTAGAAAAAATGTGACGTCACCCCTCCCGGTTTGCCAAATGTGACCAAGTGTGACAAGGAGGGGGGGAGGGGTCAAAAAACCGAGAAATTCGTGTGACGTAATTAATGGATGACCCCTTTTCATTTGTCTCGTAAATTTTTCGAACAAACTAATTTCAACCCAATTGCTTATAAAACTAAGTTCGAAATTCCTTAGCTATAATTTTGTATGGTGGGCGGCATGAGGATAAGTCCAGAGAGTTTTGAGAAACGGATCTAAATGTGATTAACACTTAAACTCATTTTTTATAAATATGGAATACTTTATATATACTTACTTATCACCATATAGTTTTCTATTTAGTGATCATAAGTGTCAAATCTAGATTAATCCTTATTTACTATAGATATAAATTTTTATTTTTTTTTCATTTTATATTGTGACATTTTTTTACGATCTTATATGAATAGAGTTAAATCAAGAAAAATTTGCAGCGATTTTGATAGCCCACGCAGTTCAAGTGTCATTTTAAACGTCAAACTTCCATGAAATTATGACGTTTAATAACACTTGCACTGCGTGGGCTGTCAAAATCGCTGCAAACTTTTCTTAGTTTAACTCTAGCTATGCTTACTGATTAATCAGGTATTCGTATTTTAGAATCCCTATAAATTGAATTCTTAGCATTTTTGATTTTATATAGTTGCCACACTATTTTTTCTGATATATTTTATAATAGATATAAGCAAGTTTGTAAATAAATGGGGCATTATCTATGAAAAGGGACCTTATTGTCGATGACGCTTACGCCGCACAGCGTTGCGCAGCATTGTATTTATATCGGGGCATCGTTAATAATGGCGTAAGCGCCATTGACAATAAGGTCCCTTTTCATAGATAACGGCACAAATGAAGTTTGTAAAGAAATACATTTTGACAGTTTTACATATTCTGTTGCTCCAAACGTCGCCATGATTAGTGTATTAAATTGTAAAACTGTAAAAATGTCAAATAGAGTCTATGAGGAGGTTGTATAGATAGTTATCGACGAAAGCCATGTTACATTTAGAGATAAAATAAAAAAAAGGCAATGTCCCAGAGATTTGCTACATTTTGAACCTTAATAAGCCTATCTGAGCGTTTTTTTAATTTTTTGCCATTTTTATATATTGTGACCTTTTTTGCCACTTTTGTGTTATTTCTACTCAAAATCACTAACCCTTTCGATCCTAATGGGATAAAAAATGTCGCAGAGTTTTTTTCCTTTTGTGTTACCATTTCCCCATATACTTTGTATGGCGGTAACAAAAAGGAAAGTTAGAAAAAGGTATGGAATTTATAGGACACTTTTTCTCTCCTATGAGGATGAAAAGGGATCGCGCTCCTGAGTAGAAATAACACAGAAGTGGCAGAAAAGGTCACAATATACTTATAAAAATGGTAAAAAATAATAGAAACGCTCATCTTCGTGATTTTTTTTCGTATTAATTTAAGCAGTTTTAGATTTTTTGTAAACAATTTTTATGATTAATAATAATGATTACTAGAGTTAGACCAAAGAAAAATCAGCAACGATTTTGACAGCACACGTAGTGCAAGTGTTGTTACTACTTACGTCATAATTTCATAGAAGTTTGACGTTTTAAATAACACTTGCACTGCGTGTGTTATCAAAATCGTTGCAGACTTTTCTTGGTGTAACTCTAATATTCATACATATCCCAATTGTTTTTGATTACATATTCGTAATTCCATGTAATCCATGATAACAATATCATAAAAAATGAGTATAGCTAAGCTTTTCATTAAGCCGTCGAACGTCCATCATACAACAAATTGATGCAAAGCAATTTGACCCATATTGATATGTAGTAACACGTCTGATATAGTCAATCCATGAAAAGTCTGCAGCGGATTTGATAGCCCACGCAGGGTAAGTATTATTTTAAACGTCAAACTTCTATGAAATTATGACGTAAATGACACTTGCACTGCGTGGGCTATCAAATCCGCTGCAAACTGTCCTTGGTTCGACTCTGAGTTGCTACGATCCAAATTGATTTAGTATCACACGTGTGATTAGGGCGCTCCACGGGTCAAAACGCTAGGATTTGATATTCATTTGATATGGATTTTTGAAGGTTCAAAATGTGCTACCTCAGCGCCTGATAATAGTTATTTTTCATACTTGTAAAGTGTTGCAAAAAGTCATTTTATGATTAGCTTTGCCTTTAAAGAGTCCCTAACGCATAGTGTTCCGAATGTGATGACTTTTGTAATAAATGAAACGAATCAATTCTGTTTTTTTATTTACCTCTGTAATAAATCCTAACAAAATAAGAAATTGTTTTACAAAATAGCATGCTGTATATATCTCAAAAAAAAGTAATAATTTTTTATTTTTTATTTTAAGTATTCATCTGTACAATAAATCAAAGTAAATATTTAATAAAAGGGAGACAAATATAAACATCGACATTTAATAATTAAACGAAAGAAAATAAATTAATACTGTATACACAAAGATTTAGGCATTTATTTTTTCATAAATTCAGAAAATATTTAAGAATTTAAATGGTCACTTAATTAATTTCCGTTCTAATAATTAATCCACCAGATTTTTTCATTGGCACCAGATGTTTTGTCAGGAAAATGAGATATTCTGGATAATATACGGGTGCCAAATTTTTTTTATACAGGTGCAGAATTTTTGGAAAATAAGTCCGTTCTTGTGTGAGGCATCTAGAACCCGTCTAAGCTAACTTTGCATCGACTTAAACAAATATTTTTTTAATCATTTTAAAATAAATAGGTTAGAAGTTTTAAGTGTTGTATCGGCTTAACCCTTCTTTGCATGGTGATGGAAATTTCCATCATAACATTGTCCTATGAAATAAAGGTGCATTCTGAGGTTATTGATATGTATTTTAAACACTGTCAACTTTCAACACTAATCCATATTCTGATTTTTGACATAAATTTACGCAGTATTTTAATTTATAAAAAATACATTTGTTTAAAGACGAAATTTCGGAAAACTTGGAAAAATCTGGATGTCGATGATTTTTAGTATGTGATTTTGGGCAGATTTTTCAGGGTTTGTAATTATTTTATATTTACAAACTATATCATAGGAATATCACAAATAACTTACCTTTCTGATGGCAGTAATTTTTTTCTGATAACCCTTAGGTACTAATAGTTATATATTTACAAAAATATGATTTAGCCTATGCAACTTTTGACACTGATTTCGCAGTGAAAATCGATGATGTAATTTTTTTTACTATTTTTCCCATAATCAGTAAACAATTACGTGACACATATATTAATTACGGGCAAAAATAAAAATTCATGCAAAGAAGGGTTAAATAATAGAACAACGAGGGAGTGGCATTAAAAACGTGCCACGCAGAGTTAGCTTGAACCGACTCTAGTAGAAAAACATTTTATGTTTGAGAGACAAATGACAGACGCCGTCACGAAAGTCGATATCACCGCAACCATCACCATCTCTGGCCACATCGACACGCGTTGCCCCGCCGAGCACTCTGGAACTGTATATTTAAGAAATCAATGTAACACTTTAAACTCGCGTTTTGTACACATATTTAATTGTGTTGTCCCACGGGTAAAGGGTACCTTATGGCGGTTGGCGCTTACGCTATTATTAACGCCGCTCCAATCTTATTGCGGCGCTATGCGTCGTAACCGCCAGCCGCCATAAGGTACCTTTTGCCGTGGAACGTCACAATTACTCAAACGGGTCTACCGCGATATAATTTCATTTTTTTACTTGGTGCAACACAGCTGAAGGCCATTTCTATTTAAAGTTGTACCCTCAACTTGCATTTTAGATTTTGGAATTTTTATATTAATTTCCACTCAGAATTACTCTTTCGATCCTAATACGAGAAAAAAAATGTCCCCAAAATTTCATACAAATTTTTTGTTGTCCGTTTTGTCACGGTCACGGTCATAGAGTTTGTATTGAAAACCGTAACCAAACGGATCAAAAATTTTGGGACACTTTTTTTCTCAGTAAAAATGGAAAAAGCTCGTGATTTTTGTAAGTACAGCTTTAAATAGAAATGCCCTGAAACGTCAGAAATTAAGGTAAAAACAATGAAATTATATCGCGTTAGATTCGTTTGTGTAATTAAATATGAAATCATTTATGATTAAAGCCACGAGGCCTTCGTTATTGTTAAATCTACGAAGGTTTCACAGTAACGAAATCATTTATTATCTTTTTTTTATTTTTCACCACACCAGCTCTTAATTTGATATTTTTATTTGAAAAAACTAACGATAAGTTATGAATAAACTAAAACCTTTATACGAGCAATTCTTGTTTATTTCCTTTGGTCTGTTTCGGGGATCTCGGAAATGGCTCTAACGATTTTGAGGAATTTGGCATATGGGGGTTTACGGGGGCGATAAATCGATCTAGCTAGGCCTTATCTCTGGGAAAACGCACATTTTCAAGTTTTTATATGTTAACTCACATTCACAGATATTTGTTCCTGAGTCATGGATGTTTTCTATGTATTTAAGTATTTGTATATACCCAAAGCTACAATACGATGTAAAAAATAAGGTAATAAATTGGTTAGAAGATAAAAATTACGATCAGGTGGAAGACTTGCTAGGATATGTAGCCTAGCCAAGCCACACAAGTACACACACACACACACACACATAATAATTAAGTATATAATAGTAGTATAATACTAAATACATTATAAATTAGATATGGAAGAGCGGTGCCTCCCAGCACAGGTTATTTTGTAAATAACTTGCAGGGAGACACCAGCCATTGGTAAAAATATGTAATGATTTTTAATGAAATAAAGAATTTTGTATTTGTATATATCGTTGTCTGAGTACCCAGAACACAAACTTTCTTGAGCTTACCGTGGGACTTAGTCAAATTTATGTAAGACTGTCCCTATAATATTTATTTATTACATATTATTTACACACACACATAATCACGGGCATTTTCATTTAACTTGTACCTACTTACGCGACTTAAGTCGTGTTTCAGTAACGTGTAACTGTTACATTCCTGACAAAATATATAGGATTTCACATTGACCGTCAGTTTTGTAACGATTGCTAACCGGCCGTTAAAGGTGCACAGTTAAGTGAAAATGCCCACACACATATTTATTTTCCGAGCAAAGCTCGGTCTCCTATTGTAAATAAAAGTTCACTGTCAAAGATATTAATAGCTAAAAATATAAAAAAGACTAGAAGAAAAACTTACCGTTTTGGGGTTTACTCGTACTCGGAGGTATCGGTATCGTAACATTTCCCCTCTTCATAACAAGAGTGATGTCTTCTGATCTCACTAGCTCTCCATAATTCTTAATTATCTTAGTACCGTTAAGTTGCATAGAATATTGGTACCCTTGAGCACAGAACAGCTGGTTTTGGTCGTAAGACTCGTCTAGGGTTAGTTCTAAATCGTTGGTGTTGGCGGTCGGGTCGTAATTTTGGTTTTCAAGGCTTATTGGATCACGGTAACTGCGGTCTGGAATGAAAAGTTTAAAAAGTGTAACAGAACCCCAAGTGTAAATTTCATTCGATAGCGTGACGGCCGTTCGCATTTGCGTTATGTCTACAATACAATACAATACAATACTCTTTATAGCACACCTCACATACACGTAGTTTACAGTAAATGGACAATAACATAAACAAAGACAATAGAGGTAACAACAGGCGGTCTTATCGCTTAAGAGCGATCTCTTCCAGACAACCTTTGGGTATCGGAGACATAAGTATTAGAATATACGGTAGGTGGCGCAAAGAATAAATATGAAGAATCGAATTGAATAACACTGAACAACACAAAACATTAATTGATAAACATACTTAAATACTTATAACCATAAACATACATAGACATACATAAAAAGTATATATTAAAACCAGCGCCGGGCATCTAGGCCTGGCACACGCTGAGACTGGAACCCTTTGCCTAATACAAAAATCTTCTCACCTTTTGCTCTGTATAATTTGATAATTTAACGGTTGTATTTTATTATGTAAGTAATTCTAACTCTATGTTATTTTCATGTATGTGGCAATAAACCATTCTTATTCTTATTCTTAAATAAAGAAACAACAGTGTCAATATTATAAAAATAAAAACTAAGGTAGGGCTAGGGAGAGATAGTATTCCTTAAGGTTTGATTTGAAGGAGGTAATAGATTGAGAGCGTCTTAACTCAACAGGGAGGGAGTTCCATAGTCGAAAGGCCCGAAAAATAAATGAGCAATTATCTATTTCTAGTTTATTTCTAGTCTATTTTTAGTTTTTATGGGATTTTGAATAGCGTGCCAAGAGGGACGTTTTGGTAATTAAAATACCCTATTATGCACTACATCTGTAAAATTCATACCTTTTCTGAACCATGTTAGAATCCTGCCGTCGACTGGGACGCTGCCGCTGCAGGTGAACTTCACCTGGCTGTTCTCATCGAATTCTATCCGAGTCTCCGGCCCCACCTTGACGGACAGCTCTCCTGTAACACCAAAGTAGGGTATAGAGGCCCACACTTGCCTCTCCCAAGCGTCGGCGTTTAGCATAGAAGGTAGCATCCTATAGAAGTGGTATACGCGTGCCTGCGTGAAGGACAAAACATACGCAATGCGACGCTATGATTGGTCGAATTTATTTGTTGCATAATACATAGTGAATTTACGGTGGGGAATAAAAAAAAAGTGAGACTGACAAGAAAAAACAATTATAGCGCTTTCGCTGCTACTCGTCCTACTGAAAGATGCATACATAAGATTTATCCCCTTCGGTAATTTCCCCCACCCCTCATGCCTAATCCAGTTATATACTACATACCTATAGATTCAAGGCGTCTAGTCAGCTCTATCTCTCTTGTGGTATATCTTGGACCGAACACCGGACCAACGCCTCTGAAAAAGTGTCCCCACAATTTTTGGTCCGTTTGGTTACGATTTTCAATACAACCTTCTATGACCGTGACAAAACGGACAAACGAGATTTTATGAAATTTTGGGGACACTTTTTTTCTCGTATTAGGATCGAAAGAGTTCGTGATTCTGAGTGGAAAAAGTATCAAAAATCTAAAATACACTTTTAAATAGAAATGCCCATTTAGGAGTGTTGCTGTTTGTATCCTTATCTTATCTCTAAATTATCTTATCCTATATTTATCTTATATCACATCAGTACTGACCCGACGGTATATCCTCAGTCTGAGTTGCCAAAATTGTATATCTGGACTCCACTCCGCCAGTCCATGTTCCATCACCAAATAACCTATGCCTGGCGCAGAATACTTTTGATCGGCTGTCGATGTTACTTCGGGTCTTGTTCAGGACCAACTCCGTTGATTTCAAGAGTTCTTCACCGGTATGTTGAACCATATTTAGCAATTCATCATGATCCATCCAAGAATGTCCTGAAAATCAAATAGTAGATCAGGACCCCTATTCGACAAACGACGTTTGACGTATCGTGTTGATCTCCCGTTGATGTGGGAAAAATCACAAGTTCTCGAATACGTACAATGTCAAAATTTTCATTAACAATCCACAGTTAAGGTGACAAGCAAACCAAACCGAACCACCCTTAGTTTAGAGTTAAGTTTTGGTTGTACCAAATGATATTATCCACTGTTGATGGAATCAACACTCAGTATGCAATAAAATCAACTGTTGATTTGACGTGGATGCGAAATCTGACAGTTGTACATGTCGAATTTGGCCCCAGGACAAGGCCTGTTCACTTCCTAAGAAAGTTATGTCCCCAAATAATTGCGCATGTGTGCGCCTGAAGATTCTATGTGTGCGTTGGCCTCCGAGAAAAAGTTGCGAGTAATAAAAATAAAAACATTTTTCTACAGCAACATTGCTCCCAACTCTGATTTAAATTATCACGAATTTTATACATAATTAATCATAAAACGGGACTTAAAACGCTTAAAACTTAATTACACGCGATTAAGTTTTATAATGAATATTTGCTTCCAACTGTCTTTATCAATATTCATAAAATATATGGAGGGTAGATACGTCTACCCACCATAATAAAAAAATATATTTGTCAATGACTCTGTCCAACTGCTGTGGTTAAAGTTCATAACGAAAATTTTATTTATTAAATCTTTAAATAATAAATACAACGTAGCGGTACAACCACTTGGGACTGTAAGTCTGTACCTACATAGATTACAGCAATGCACATAGAAAATGTGCTAAATGCGGAGCAACGGCTGTTGAAGCAGCCAGAGTGAAATTTATACAGCTTTAGTGGGTTCAGAAGGAACCGAGTCATAACGCATCTGGAAAGCGTATTAATTAACCGTGAAGAAATGTATGAATGAATACAAGTTAGAAATCTGTGTAAAATGCCGTGTGTAAAGTGTAGTGTATCTGTGTGTAAAGTGTAATAGGTAGGCATGCCTAATGTTATTTGTGTAATACTGAAAACTTTGTGAATGCGCTTTATTAATGTCTATTTTTATTAAGTTGTAAGGGTTTAATTTTCAGTGTATATTTCTATATGTAAAACATAATACAATGTTATAAACATAAATATGCCTTTTATTTAAATCAATAGATAATACCATACCACAAACAAGGGGTAATATTTGCATCTTTCATATATTTCGTGATATGAAGATAACAAATATGTTTATCAACATAATTACTATATCCCTATAATACCAATACCCGCCAGGCTAAACCGGTTGTCAACTTTAGTTCCATTGGTACACATCGAGGGCGTCAGTAGTATAAACGTATAAACGGTTGGGGACATTTTTTTGTATGGAGTTACCGTTCTTCTCCTAGTGAGTATTATATTCTTTGCCCCAGGATCACCAAAATGGCGGACCGCGGTCCGCATCCGGACCGCCGATCTATTTTATTTCTTTGCTTATTTAATAAACCAATGAGAAACGGACCGCTATGGTCATTTTATTTTAAGAACCGGACCCCTGAGGAAACGAATTGGTGACCCCTGTAGTGCCTAGATTGTTAACCAAGGGATGAAATGGTTCTAACCGTAAGCGATATCTTGTATGCTTGATACATTGTTTAAAACTTGATTTGTTTTAGATTTATGAAATGAAAATGTTATTTTTTTATGAAAATGAAGATTTACGAGGGCTGATTGAAAAGTTCGCGGCCTGACCATTAAAAAAAAACGTTTTAATTTTTTTCTGCCGCCATTTTGAACTGTCATTATTCAGTTGTCATCCCGCGAAATTTCAATTGTAAGACATTGTAAAAATAAATTATACGTCTGATTTAAAAATAAGAGTCAACAGATTTTTCATAATGGACAATTTGGAGCAACGTGCTGTAATTAAATATCTTCATAAAAAAGGATTGACTCCAAAACAAATTTTTGAAGATATGCAGTGTACATTGGGGCAATCCTGTCCATCATATACGACAGTAAAAAAGTGGGCAGGTGAATTCAAGCGGGGACGAGTCAATATCGCAGATGACCCTCGCCCCGGGAGACCAACCACTGCGACCAATCCACATAATGTGGCAATTATATGCGAGATGATAATGCAAGACCGACGATTAAAAGTAAGGGAAATAGCTGACATCGTAGGCATCTCCTATGAAAGAACCCAAAACATTATAGTCAACGAATTAGGTTTTTCAAAGGTGTCGGCGAGATGGGTTCCGAAGCTCCTTTCAGTGGAATAAAAAATCACTCGTCTAACAATTTCACGCGACTGTCTCGACTTGTTCGAAGCTGACCCTCAAGACTTTTTGGACAGATATGTTACCTACTATGGATGAGACATGGGTCCATCACTACACGCCCGAGACTAAACAGCAATCAAAGCAGTGGGTTCGTGCTGGATCTCCGCCATCCAAAAAGGCAAAGGCCATTTTGTCGGCGAATAAAGTCATGGCATCAGTCTTCTGGGACTCAAAGGGAGTAATAATGGTTGACTATCTCCAGAAAGGTACCACTATAAACTCGAACTACTATTGCGACCTTTTACGCCGATTACGAGAAGATCTAAAAGTAAAAAGACCTGGATTGTTGACAAAAAAAGTTCTCTTTCACCAGGACAATGCACGTGTGCACACGTCAATAAAATCGATAGCAGAAATTCACAACTGTGGGTTTAAATTATTGCCCCACCCGCCCTATTCGCCTGATTTGGCACCATCGGACTTCCATCTATTTCCAAATTTAAAAAAACACATGGTCGGTAAGAAATTTTTTACCAACGACGAGGTCCAAGTAGAAGTGGACACCTATTTTGAAGGCCTGGAGGAAAGTTTCTTCAAAAGTGGTATAATGGCTTTGGAATCCAGATAGAACAAGTGCAAAGAGCTCGACGGGGACTACGTAGAGAAATAAAAATATTAAATAAAATCTTTGGATTTGATTTCATACTTAGGCCGTGAACTTTCCAATCACCCCTCGTATGTAAGTAAATTTGAATAATGTACCAATAGGTAACATAATAAAAAAGTTAATTCACTAAAATTACTGACATTTTTGTATTCCGGCCGCATTTCTGAGATCGGCAAAAATTCCTGCCATCTAAGGGCCCCCCCACATCTGGCGTCTTTCGAGCGTCGGCGTCTGTCGGCGTCGGTCCAGCGCTAAGGAAAATGACGTCGCGCTGCGCAGATGCGTCGACGCCGCGTCGACGTTGCGTCGACGTCGGCCATAGAATTGTAGACGCCGACGCTCGAAAGACGCCAGATGTGGGGGGGCCCTATAATAACCGTACTTATACAGTATTATGTGTCTGAGCCTGGGGCTTTACTTCCAGGGCTTGATTTTACTCGTTAAACTGAGCTACTTTTTCTATGGGACCAACCCTAAAAATCGGGGAATTTTTTTTGGCTTTTCCATAGAAAACGTCGACATCTGATCAGACAAAATGTATGAAAACGTAAAAAATATTTTTCGGGATTTCGGGGTTGGTGCCATAATAAAAGTAATACCTACATATAATCACGCCTATTTCCCGGAGGGGTAACGGATTTCCACTTGCTACGACCCTGACATACCTCTTACGCTTTTCACTTTCGTAACATTCCTCATGTACACGCTCGGTTTAGGGTGCTCTTGACCTGGCCTTTCTTCAGGATCTCCCCAGGAGGAGGAGGGATATACGAGTATGTAATAGGCGCTTCATACCTTCTACTTTCCAGTTGCCAGTCGACCCCCATCCAGTGGCGATGCTGAAGTGGGTCGCGTTAAACTCTGTGGTGCTGTTCCACGTTATGAAGGGGCTGGTCTGACCCTCAAACCCCGCGGACACACAATCGCCGTCCTATTATTAGAAAGGCTCTTTAACATTGACATATATGTAGATTAAAAAAAATAAACCGGGCAAGTGCGAGTCGGACTCGCGCACGAAGGGTTCCGTAACATAAAGCAAAAAAATGCAAAAAGAAAACGGTCACCCATCCAAGTACTGACCACGCCCGACGTTGCTTAACTTTGGTCAAAAATCACGTTTGCTGTATGGGAGCCCCACTTAAATCTTTATTTTATTCTGTTTTTAGTATTTGTTGTTATAGCGGCAACAGAAATACATCATCTGTGAAAATTTCAACTGTCTAGCTATCACGGTTCGTGAGATACAGCCTGGTGACAGACAGACGGACGGACGGACGGACAGCGAAGTCTTAGTAATAGGGTCCCGTTTTACCTTTTGGGTACGGAACCCTAAAAAGATATTATAGGACATTCTTACACAGATTGACTAAGTCCCACAGTAAGCTCAAGAAGGCTTGTGTTGTGGGTACTCAGACAACGATATATATAATATATAAAAACTTAAATACATAGAAAAAAACCACTACTCAGGAACAAATATCTGTGTCATCACACAAATAAATGCCCTTACTGGGATTCGAACCCAGGACCATCGGCTTCACAGGCAGGGTCACTACCCACTAGGCCAGGACGGTCGTCAGGTATATCTAAGGACTGGCCTTATATTATATTACGGCGCAGTGGCGTAGCTAGCATGGGTGGCACCCGGTGCGGAAATTGTGGGTGTCACCCCAAAATTCAATCAAAATTGTAAAATATATTTAAAAAGAGTAGTTGTAATTTATGTTAAATAGCTCAGGAATTTACTCCATCGCTTTCATATTACGAATTTTTATAGGTGGCACTACTGGTGTTCACGGTCGGGTGTCACCCCTAAATAGGTGACACCTGGGGAAATATATCTATGTCAATGCTCTTTAATAGGAATCCGAAGCCGAGGGCCTATCGCGAACCGCGTTCAACATGTTGCCTCCCTGTCACTTACGTACGAATTTACAAGGGCGATAGAGAGATAACACGTCAAATGTGGATTGCCCCGACTCCGAGCAATTATTAGGGTTGGCACAATTTGACGTCCCTTTGCGTGCACGACCACAGATAAGATAACTACTTGGTAGGTACCAAAAATGGAATTTTTCCCAAAAACTTATTTGTAGTTTACCTTGCGTGCCCAGAACCCGCGAAATTCCCAATTGTTGACCATATAGTCGATATTAGCGAAAACTTTGTGAACTCTGTTCAACGTTATGGAATTCCTTGTTTTGTCCCATCCTCCCAAAACTATCTGAAAATTTAAATCAAGTCAAACCCACACTCGTATTTTATGCCTTTAATTATTTGTAGCAGTCACAAAAACGTCTATTAATTTTCATTTCTCATGCTCTGAAAGAGGGTTATTGTTGTTCTATAAGGTGTGCAGAAGATGATACGTTTCTTCACTAGAGCATTTTTGGTTCCAAGTACGATATTTTTTTAAGATAATCAATTGAAATTTGGGTATAAATGGATTTGTTATACAATTTCCATTTTGATATTTGACTCCCCATTCCATAGCTCACGATACTCTTGCCTTACGGATTCAATGTACGGCCTCGCCGTAAATATGTAATATTGCTCCCTTGTGACACAATCTGCAAATTTCTACGTACATCTATCCATGGTGGCACGTTTTTCGGTTGAGACAAGAACCCGAAGTAAGCGTCGTTAGTCGCGCGTACTTTGAAGTGCACCGTGTCTTTCTCTAGCGGGAAAAATTCCTTGTATACAAGGGTGCTGTCCGTCCAAAAATCTGAAAACAGGCATCTATAGTTCGTTTTTTTTAGCATTAGAAATAAGGTAAACAATCTTGATGTGTCTTTTAATTGAAAAACACATTTTAAAAATAAGTTACGGCAAATATGTAACAGTTATGAATCTAATACGATCATTTATATTCTTCTGCTTTCATACGTAATAGTTTTTGATTTTTAAAAAGCGTTTTTCAATTAAAAGACCTGTCAAGATCGCTTACCTTCTTGCAAGTTTTTCCTAATGCTAAAAAAACGAACTATATAGACCGACCGGCGAGGATTCATTTAAGCGCTCCGTGCAACTGCGCCAGCTAGCGAACGCCCTAAGTTTATTATGACATACCTAACGCTACGTCTTACGTAGGCGAACAACGCGCGAACGCGGCGCGGCGCGGCGCGGCGAAATCAATCCTTTGATGCCCATAGAAGTGTCCTACGTAAGCGATCTTGTTGCGAACGCGGTGCGGCGCGATTTGCACGCGAATGTCAGGCGGTGCGGCGCGGCGTGGCGCGGCGGCGGCCGCTTTCGCCGCGCCGCGCCGCGCCGCGTTCGCGCGTTGTTCGCCTACGTAAGACGTAGCGTTATACGGCTAATACCCAGTGGCGGATTTGCCCTAAGACACAGTAGGCCCGGGCCTAGGGTGGCAAGATATTTAGGGGCGGCAAATTGTGACAAAAAATTCGCTGATGGTAACAGGAAATAACAATAACTCAAAAGGTAATCAATATTATGGGTGCCTTGAAAGGGGCGGCTACAGGACCTGGGGCCTAGGGCGGCAAAGACTGCAAATCCGCCACTGCTAATACCAGAGACATATAGAGACATAATGACAAAGGCCGACCACGTGGCAGATGGTCAGACGAGCTAGTAGAAACGGCGGGTCCAAACTGGCTAGAGACAGCCCAAAATAGAAAGGAGTGGAATTCCTTGGGGAGGCTTTTACCCGAAAGGGGCCCACATATTTTTAGGTTAATTTTTAAGCTATCTTTTACTTTAATGTTATATATTTATTTTGTTTGAAGTATGTGTGGAAGGAATAAACCTTTTTTATTATTTTTTTATTTATTAATACCATATATAACTCCGTATAAGATAAATAAAGTCTAAGAAAAAAACGTGCCTCGGAAATCAAGAAAAACCGGGCAAGTGCGAGTCGGACTCGCGCACGAAGGGTTCCGTACCATAATGCAAAAAAAAAAAACAAAAAAAAAGCAATAAGAAAACGGTCACCCATCCAAGTACTGACCCCTCCCGACGTTGCTTAACTTTGGTCAAAAATCACGTTTGTTGTATGGGAGCCCCATTTAAATCTTTATTTTATTCTGTTTTTAGTATTTGTTGTTATAGCGGCAACAGAAATACATCATCTGTGAAAATTTCAACTGTCTAGCTATCACGGTTCGTGAGATACAGCCTGGTGACAGACAGAATTGAAAATGTATAAATTAATCAAAATATGTTTACGGATAAATGATTTTTAATTTTTATTGTTCCATACTGACCCATGTTCTTTCACTGATATGTGTTAAAGTTGTTAAATATCAAACGGTGTCAACGCCATCTAGCCGAGAATACGCCAAAGGTGTGTGCGCCATCTATTCGAGAATGACTTTTTAGGGTTCCGTACCCAAAGGGTAAAACGGGACCCTATTACTAAGACTTCGCTGTCCGTCCGTCCGTCTGTCACCAGGCTGTATCTCACGAACCGTGATAGCTAGACAGTTGAAATTTTCACAGATGATGTATTTCTGTTGCCGCTATAACAACAAATACTAAAAACAGAATAAAATAAAGATTTAAATGGGGCTCCCATACAACAAACGTGATTTTTAACCAAAGTTAAGCAACGTCGGGAGTGGTCAGTACTTGGATGGGTGACCGTTTTTTTTTTTGCTTTTTTTTGTTTTTTTTTTGCATTATGGTACGGAACCCTTCGTGCGCGAGTCCGACTCGCACTTGCCCGGTTTTTTCTCCCATTAGGATAGAAAGAGCTCGTGATTCTGAGTAGAAATAATATAAAAAATCCCAATTTTGAAAAAAAGTGTATGGGACATAAAATATAACCCATATATGACTGTATTGTTTTATACATATACCTTTCGTTTGCCACCAAGCCAGTATCTCTCCCGGCGCCAAATCCTCGGTACAAGTAAATTTAATGGTCGGGCCTCCGCTATCAGTCGCTGGCACCACTTGTGGAGTGGCTGGAATGTCACCAGTAATTAATAGTCTGGCTACTGAAATTTTACTTAAATGCTTGGCGGGAAATTAAAAATATCTTGGGCTGGTCACACTTTGTGTTTGTGTAGTAGGAATTATAGTTTTGATACTAGAAAATATTTTTGATTTTCTATGCACACGCAAGGTACAGTCAGCAGCAGAAGTTGCTAAGCGGGCGAGGTGTTCAAAATTACCTTGACACGCTCTTATTCTCTTAACAATAAAGTCGCGTCAAGATCATTTTGTACACCTGTGGCTTATTTTATAAAGATACAAGTTACAATTTACAAGCGGAAGTCTCATTCTAACACATAGGGTTAGAAAGAGACTTCCGCTTGTAAATTGTAACTTGTAGCTTTATAAAATAGGCCACTGGCCCGCTTAGCAACTTTTGCTGCTGACTGTACCTAAGGATATAAGTTAAATATGCGTTGACGTGCACTCAAAGTCTATGAGAAAAGTGACCATCCAATCGTAGTTCCAATTTTCCTCTCTGGGTAATGAAATTATTGAAAATATTTTTTCACCACACCAGCTCGGAAAGGCTTACTTTGCCCTTCAAAAAGTCATAGCAAAGTTGCATTTTATGTACGGAACCCTCGGTGGGCGAGTCGGACTCGCACTTGTCCGGTTTCTTTCTTTATTAACTAAAATAAATTCTATTTTAAATTAGAAATGATACTTACAGTAAACCTCAGTGGAGTATAAAAGTAGAGTTAAAATGTTGAAAGTAATCTTAATCATGATGTTCCAAATGTTGTTTGAATGTGTTTGTTAGTTGAAAATGGCCATTAGTTTGGCTCGGCACGTTTGTAAGTGTAAAAATGGCACCTAACCGCCTCGACAGTGCTTATAAATACGGGTTTTATAAGGCTCCTTCACACTTGCGGATAAATAAATAAATTATCAATTTTTTCGACCATCTGGCGGTCTAATACATAAAATGCGCTCTCGCCCGAGTCCATGGGTACTTGAAGTCGCGCTAGATGTATGAAGTCGCGCGCGAGAACGCAACCCATGCTAGCAGGGCTGGGATCATACAAACACGCACAACAAAATAATATATTACACCAATTAAATTAAGATAAGGCACGAAATATTTAGAGTTAGACCAAGCTGAATTGGTAGACTGTGCAAGTGTTATTTAATCTTCGTAATTTCATAGAAGTTTGACGTTTAAAATAACACTTGCAGTCTGGGCTATCAAAATCGCTGCCAACTTAGCTTGGTCTAACTCTAGGTTGCTTCAAGTTGGTACATAGGTAGTTACAGATGTTACAGATATAGTGCATACAGTCGGCTCTCGTTAATTCAAACCCGCGATAATTCGAACCTCTATAATTCGAAGTTATCACGAGTTCCCTAGAAAATCTCTTTATATTTCGAAAAAAATCCATACATTATTGAGCACTTGGTAATTCGAACAAAAAATCAACGCCAAGTAACAAAACGACGCGTTAATTCGAACCCATAGGCGTCAAACACTCGACAATTCGAAGTTATCAGATTGCAGAGGTACGTACTTGCCCAAAATTCTGAGACAAGTTCAAGTGCATCTTTGCACGAGTTTTTGTTATTGTAAAAGTATTTCAGGCACTAGGTACTTATTTCTGATTTAAAAAAAGTTATTGATCAGTCTCAGCAATGTGCTTTAAAATAAAACACACACTTCCAGACACTTCTTCTGAAAGACTAATAATTAATTCACATTCTGTATGTGCATGTAAATATGTAGGTATCTCTAAACTTTTGATATACATAGTTAAAAAATTAGCAATTAATAAATCATAATTGATTATTACTCAGTAATTCGAACTTTCATAATTTTTCTCTCAAAAATTTCGAACCATTTGATATTTCAAACTCTCGATAATTCGTAATATTTTAAAAGTCCCTTGAGTTTCGAATTAACGAGAGTCGACTGTAATTGTTTTCCATCGTATTTTCTCGGAAACGTTCGTATTTGTTATGCTACTTCAGTCAACCTCAGTACTTTTTGTACCGAGACTGACTGAAATAGAAGACACGTTCGTGCGTTTCCGTGAAAATACGATGGAAAACAATTATGCACTGTGTAATGAATACATCCTAACTTTAAGTAGGTACCTACATATTCCATTACAGTTCAATGAGAGATGCACTACGATAATCAAATTTGCAGTAAATGAACTATTTTGAACCAAATTAGCGTACAAAAACTTATGTGGTTCAATCAAAAAAGTAATTGGCGTACCTACTTCACAGATTGGAAACCGATTTGATTACCGATTAACATAGAGTATATTGATGCTATACAATGAGTACATTTGACTGTACAATATACCTAACAATTAACAATCCCCCGAATACGAAAAAAAAAAAGCGGCCGGAGTCGGACTCGCCCATGAAGGGTTCCGTAGCAGCAAGTACATAATAAAATTGCGGTTTACGATTTGTGACGTATTAAAAAAAAACTCACGCATCTCTAGGCGGAGAGGAGGCCTGTGCTCAGCAGTGGGACGTATATAGGCTGAAATGATGATGATGATTATGAAAAAAAACTACCAAACTACTACAATCGACATACTCGATCTCGTTCAAACCAATTTTCGGTGGAAGTTTGCATGGTAATGTACATCATATATTGTTTTTAGTTTTATCATTCTCTTATTTTAGAAGTTACGGGGGGGGGGGGGGACACATTTTACCACTTTGGAAGTGTCTCTCAGTTTATAAAAAAAAAAATTTTAGAAACCTCAATATCATTTTTGAAGACCTATCCAATAGATACCCACACGTATCGGTTTGATGAAAAAAAAAATTGAGTTTCTGTTTTAATTATGGGGAACCCCCAAAATTTATTGTTTTTTTTTCTATTTTTGTGTGAAAATCTTAATGCGGTTCACATAATACATCTACTTACTAAGTTTCAACAGTATAGTTCTTAATGTTCTTATAGTTTCGGAAAAAAGTGGCTGTGACATACGGACGGACAGACAGATATGACATGACGAATCCATAAGGGTTACGTTTTTTCCATTTGGCTACGGAACCCTAAAAACGATATTAAAGAGAGAGAAAAAATTCTAAGGTCCCCTTTTTAAATATTGATCCTAGCGAAAAAGTTTGAATAACCTTTTTTGTAGGAAATGTTATGTAAATTATTCATGTAATAAAACATTTGTTGCTATTGGCCATCGTTTACGAGTTATTTACGATTGACTAAAAAAGGAGACATTAGAATTTATTTTCTCCCTTCAATATTTTTTTTAATATTGATCCTAGCGAAAAAAAAAGTAGCACTTATTTTATAAGAAATCTGAAACAGATTATTTAAGTAAAATATATTCTTTGCTGTGGGCTACCGTTTACGAGTTATTTACTAAAAACTAAAAAAAAACTGTTGTAGAACAAATTATAAGTAACTTTCCCACCTTAATATGATGAGATCACTCTGACCCACGCTTAATATTATTTTTTATCTCCCATTTATCAACAGATTTGTATAACAAACTATATTTTTTTAACGTAATAAGTGTAGCTTTACGACTATATTTCTTGATTTCAGATTCCTGCTACACTTTAAAAAAAATTGGTGATTATAAAAAAAACAAAAATACGTTTTTATTTTATTCTTTTCTATTTTATTCTTTTTTTTGTTAGAAAGTTCATTATGTTTGTTCTAAAAATAGATTCCTCATCCTCAATTTATCCGAAAATGATATATTACATGCCCTAATCGTTATAGTTTTAGAGAAATGTTGCTCCAAGTGAAGCGCCGCAGCGTCGAACTTCCCCCCTCCCCACTAAATGAGAGGTGGCTCTCGACGGCTCCCGGTCTGTATCTGCTGAAGACCAGCTAAGAATCAACTGTGCCAAGTTTCAGCGCATAGTCACAAAGTGCAAGTTCCCCATACAACGGTGTGCACTAACAAACCCGCTATGTCGCACCAATAAAAGTCTGCAGCAGATTTGATAGCCCACGCAGTGTTATCTATACGTCATCATTTCATACAAGTTTGACGTTTAAAATGACACTTGCACTGCGTGGGCTATCAAAATCACTGCAGACTGACTATATTATGGATACCTACATATTCCAGCTTTGCCTAGTGTTATAATAGAATAGAGCGAAATGAAGTAGCTGTAAATAATAAAACGAAATCAGTTCTGTCAGTTTTTGACTGATTTGTTTGTATAAATATGTAACTCAATTTATATTTAATAAGAAAATATTTAATAAATTTATATATTAATAAGATAAATTTAATCCGGATAATAAGTTAATTTCGATTTAACTAGAATGAGACTCTTCTATTTTAAGTAGTTTTTACACTTATACCGGTAAAAGTGTTTTAATATTTTTGATCATTTTTAAAGCAGTTTACTGAATCACCACCACCACCAAGCCGAGTTGGTGGTAACTAGCAGGGATGTAACGGATGTGGTTTTATCGGAACCGAAAACGGAAACAGATGTTTTCAATTTAGTTTAACGGAACTAGGGAATGCAATACCGGGATACCAGGATCCCGAAATACCGGGATCCCGCATGCAATTTGCGGGATTAATCCCGCTCGTAAATTAAGCGGGATCCCGCGGGATTTGCGGGATCGAAGAGCGACGTGGTTCTTACGTGTTACTACAAGGAACACAGGCTCGGGCACGTGCCTACTGGCGAAAATTCTTCACGAAGCCTAAATGCATCTATGGAGGAAAGGGGTAATGACACGGAAGAGCATTTTGCCCGTATTTGTCTATTTATTTCATCACACTTTCTCGTAAAAGGTGTTATTTTACGTAGACGACGCGGTCCGTAAATCTTTAATTTGTACCCAGGGAATTTTGTTATGTAGGTACGTCCGAAATTAGGCAGATTTTTTATTGTTTTCCCTCTTTTTTCCTCACAGGTGTGATGAAAAACATTGTGTATGCCACGAGTGGTACAGGACTTACGAAATCGCGTTAATTAAGCCTTTACACACGTTCTTAAATTCTTGATTACTGTCATTATACCGTATTCTTTTAATACAAAATGTACTATTTCTAAATTTAGTTTACCCTTTGAAAACAAACCTTCAAATTTAGTACTAATTCGTAAAATTGTATACTAACTTGCGGGATCCCGCAAATACCGGGATCCCGCGGGACTTAAAATGGCAATCCCGCGGAATACCGGGATTGAGTTCCTCATGCGGGATTGCATTCCCTAAACGGAACCGAAAACGGAAACGGAACCGAAAACGGAACTGGAACCAGAATCGGAGCCTAAGTGATGGGTGGACGAGATGTTAAGGGTAGGTCTATTAAAAACAAACATTCCAAATATTAATCAGCCTTTATTATGCAGTAAAAAAACTTTGACCTTCTAAGATGTTATAACCTACTAACTTCATCAAAATAGTTCCAAATCCAACTTGATTTCGGCTTCATTGTGCGTTTTTTTACACACTAACACATTCAGTAGTCAGTACACAACAGAACACATACGATTTTAATTTTTATAACACGAATAAAACAACGTACCTATACAAACAAACCACAAATTAGCGTAGCACGTGGCAAGCGGGGCGATGAGCGAATGACTGGTATGAACCTTGTTTTTGATGTACGCTGCCGCCGCGCGAAGCATTGACATCCGTTATAACTTCCGTTTCAAACATAACGGAACCGGAACAGAAACGGATGTGTAATACCAAACGGAAGTTCCGCCTTAACGGAAACGGAACCGGAGCTCCGTAACATCCCTGGTAACTAGTAGGATTTTTTTCCCAGTAGTTACCAGTGGTAAAAGATGGACAAAAATTCCCAGTAGTTAGTTACCACTGGGAAGAACTTGGTGGTAACTAGTGGGAATAGCCCGCCAAAAGTCATTTTATGATTAGCTTTGCCTTTAAAGAGTCCCTAACGCAAAGTGTTCCGAATGTGCTGACTTTTGCAATAAATAAACAACGAATCAATTTTATGTTTTTTATTTACCTTTGTAATAAATCTTAGCAAAAAAAGAAACTATTTTACAAACTAGCATCCTCTACAACTTTATTTTATTTTATTTATCTGTACAATAAATAAAAGTAAATATTTAATAAATTTAGGGGGAATAATATAAACATCAACATTTAATAATTAAACGAAAGGAAATAAATTTTTCATCTCTCCTGTTCGGAAAGTTCACTTTTCAGAGGCTGATAGGCGGGTGGAAAATTTCATTTCCCACCCTAGGGTAGAAAGTAATTTTTCATCTCTCCTGTTCGGAAAGTTTACCTTTCATAAGCTGATAACCGGGTGGAAAATTGCATTTCCCACCCTAGGGTGGAAAGAAATTCTTTTTTAAATTTTATTTCGAGCAACGGCTAACAGCAATATATGCCATATTATAAGCTCTCATATCAGCTTCCGCATGACTGTCCACCAGATTTATTGTCAGGAAAATCGGATATTCGGCTAATTTAATACGAGTGCCGATTTTTCCGTAAATTATTACTGAATCGCAATTAAAAAGGGATTGAGATAGCTGTCAATCCATATTGATTTAGACGTAAGTGTATGGAAATCTGTCATTTCTAATCCCTTTCTGATCGCGGCATGATAAATTGATAATATGTATATAAACTGAAAATCGTAATTCAAGACCAAAAAAATAAGACAATGTTGCCACTTTTTACTAGTGCGTCTTGTATTTATATAAAAATAAGTAAATAAAAGTACTTTTTTAAATCGTAAGTGTAAAATTTCCATTCAATAAATTATCTTAGCGTGTTTATATATAAAAAGGAATCTACTATTTTACAACAAATTATTGCAGTGGCAACATTGTCTTACTTTTTTTGGTCTTGAATTACAATTTTCAGTATAGGTGCTGAATTTTTGTAAAAAAAAGTCATGTCTTGTGTGAGGCGTATAAAGTCCGTCCAAGCGGTCTAAGCTAACATTGCATTTACTTAAATCACAGCTTAAATAAAACAAATAGAGGGAAATGTCATTTAAAACGTCATATAAATTTGACACTGCCACACTTTGTCATTGCAAATGCCACGCAGATTTAGCTCGGCCCGAGTAGAAATACATTTATGTTTGGGAGACAGATGTTGCCAGTGTCGCCATCTATTGCGAACTGTTTGTCATCACGCCGTCACGTAGGTCGATACCACCGCAACCATCGCCATCCCTGGCCACATCGACACGCGTTGCCCCGCCGAGCACTCTGGAACAATAACTCGAAGAAATCAACTTATGATTAAAGCCACGACGTCTACGTTATTGGCAAACCTACGAAGGTTCCACAATAACACAGAATAAATAACAGTACTAGGTGCAGAAGACTCACTCTCTAACAAAACGCGTCTGTTACGAACAGCACAGATATGGCCGCTAGGTGGCGACAGCGCCACGCGCGTCTTATGGCTTTCCCCAAAATTGGGGTGGAACGGATGTACTTTTAGCTACCTGTAGCAAAGCGACGAAATCGCGGAGTGCCCACTCCTGACATTACCTACCTCTCTTCATAACAAGAACGATGTCTTCTGATCTCACTGAATCTCCATAATTCTTAATTATCGTTGTACCGTTATGTTGGATAGAATATTGATACCCTTGAGCACAGAACAGCAGGTTTTTGTCGTAAGACTCGTCCAGAGTTAGTTCTAAATCGTTGGTGTTGGTGGTCGGATCGTAATTTTGGTTTTCAAGGCTTATAGGATCACGGTAACTGCGGTCTGGAATGAAAATTGTAAAAAGTGTAGGTACAGATCCAACCCCGGTATAGTCGCGGACGGTCTAGAATGCAAAATGGCTAGTATAATATATATTGTCTATATCGCTTTTAGTCTACATCGCGAACGGTCTAGGTTTTTATATCACCAGGTAAGTTAGGTTCGTTAGTTATTTTCAAATGGCCGAAGGCCAAACCGTACAGAATAGGAGCCCCGCGGGAGCGACCTAAAGATAAAACGACGGAAAATGAGGTAGGCATTTTGCGTTCTGGACCGTTCGCGATGTAGAGCGATATAGGCAAAATGTTATAGTGCGTAGTTTTGTAACAGAGTCCGGCGGCTAATCCTATTGTTTATTGGTAAGAAAAACCGCACGTGCTACTTACCTGCAAAAAAGGGTCATACTCATTCTATTTGGCACCTGAGCGCGGGCTAGTCCAACGCTCAAAAAACCAGTGTAGGTGCGCTCTCCGATAACGCGCCTTCGTTACGCATCTCGATGACACATTTTAGACTGGTTCTGTAGTGTTCGACTCGCCGGCACTCAGTAACCGAATTACGCACGTTTTTATGCAGGTGGTTGTGGCACGTGGCGGTTTTACTTAATAATAGACAATAGGATTAGCTCGGGCTCAGTTACAAAACTACGCACTATACACTAGTCATTTTGCGTGCTAGACCGTCCGCGAATAACCCAGAACACCTAGTGTAAATTTCATTCGATAGCGTCACGCGCCATCGTGTTCTCGGAAACGTTCGTATTGGTCATGCTACTTCAGTCAACCTCGGCATCGGCACCTCGGTACTTTTTGTACCGAGACTGAATGAAATAGCAAGACACGTTCGCTCGTTTCCATGAAAATACGATGAAAAACGACCTTATTAACCTTAAATACGGTAGGATTAGTATTTAAGATTAATTTATTTATTTATTTAAAAAGTCGTTTGCTTATTTTAGAGACCATGAACTCTAAGTACTAGGAATAAAGTAGAATTTTACTAATGCTGTAACGCTGTAATGCGACATGCTAAAGACAACCCAAAAAATTTGGAGCGAGTGAATAAAAACTACATCTGTGAAATGATTACCTTTTCTGAACCATCTCAAAATCCTGCCGTCGACAGGGGCGCTGCCGCTGCAAGTGAACTTCAGCTGGCTGTTCTCATCGAATACCATCCGAGTTTCTGGCCCCACCTTGACGGACAGCTCCCCTGTTGTTACAAAGTAGTCCAAAGTAGGGGAGACGCTAGTGGGGGGTCTCTCTATACCACACACTAGCGTCTCCCGAGCGTCTGATTCGGTCAAATTGTGTTTTTTGAAAATATTAATAGCCAGCATTCAATTAATGTAGTATGATACCTTTGGGTATGGTGCTTAATCACACTAGCGTCTCACCCCCTCCCCCTGACGCAACCCCCCCCCCTTTTAGCATAAATATGTCCCGGTTGACAGATTTTTTGTGTTTTGGGGAAAGTATAAATAATATAGGAAAAAAGTGTCAATGAAATAAATTATCCCTATTAAATTCTTAACAAAAAAGGTTATATACATTTTTTTTATATATATATGACGCACCATATCATTCATCATTTCAGCCTATATACGTCCCACTGCTGAGCACAGGCCTCCTCTCATGCGCGAGAGGGCTTGGGCTATAGTCCCCACGCTAGCCCAATGCGGATTGGGGACTTCACATACACCTTTGAATTTCTTCGCAGATGTGTGCAGGTTTCCTCACGATGTTTTCCTTCACCGAAAAGCTAGTGGTAAATATCAAATGATATTTCGTACATAAGTTCCGAAAAAACTCATTGGTACGAGCCGGGATTTGAACCCGCGACCTCCGGATTGAAAGTCGGGCGTCATATCCACTCGGCCACCACTGCTTCTCATATCCACTCGGCCACCACTGCTTCATATACATATCAAAAATAAGATTGCAAGCTTATTCTCCGTATCAGATTTATTTCAGTACTATCATCACGTACTAACTTATATTTGAACTTCAACAAGTTAAATACATGAATATGGTGAGTCTGACCAAAAAGTTGTACCCATAATTTTTGGTCCGTTTGGTTACGATTGTCAATACAACCTTCTATGACCGTAACAAAACAGACAAAAAAATTATGAAATTTTGGGAATACTTTTTTCTCGTATTAGGATCATAAGAGCTCGTGATTCTGAGTCGAAAAAGTATAAAAATTCCGTAATCTAAAATGCCCATTAGGAGTGTTGCTGTTTGTATCTTTATCTTATCTTTTTCTTATCTTATCCTACATTTATCTTTTCTTTCTACATAAAAATCAAATCAGTACTTACCCGACGGTATATCCTCAGTCTGAGTAGCCAAGCTTATAAATTTGGACTCGACTCCCTGTGTCCATTTTCCATCATCAGATATCCTATGCTTGGCGCAATATACTGTTGATCGGTTGTCGATGCTGCTTCGGGTCTTCTTCAGGACCAACCCCGTTGGGTTCAAGAGTTCTTTACCAGTATTTTGAACCATATTTAGCAATACATCATCATCCATCCAAGAATATCCTGAAAATCAAATATGTACCTAGCAATGCACGCACGAGAACTTTCCAAAGTTGCGAAACTTTCCACATGAGAATTTCTCGGTAACTTCTGAGAATGTTCTCGAGAACGAGAATTTATTTATTTATTGTAGTTTATACCATAAATATTCACAATAGTTTAGGTGTAGTCCTTACCCCCAGAAATAATGTACCTAGTAGATCAGGGGTCATCAAATGGCGGAGCGCCGACCTATTTTTTTTTCATTTCTCATGCTCTGAAAGAGGGTCATTGTAGTTCTAAAAGGTGTGCAGAAAATTATACGTTTCTGCACTAAAGCATTTTAGGTTCCAATCCAAGTACGATTTTATTAAGATTTTTTACGATAAGCAATTGAAATTTGGGTATAAATGGATTTGTTATACAATTTTCTATGCTAACTCAATTTGGGTCGTAGCAACTCAGTAATAGGTATCAGACGTGAGTTACTACTAATTATAAATCAATATGGGTCAAATTGCTTTGCATCAATTTGTTGTATGGCGGGTGTTCAACGGGTTAAATATCTTCGTAAGGTATCGCTTATGAGGGATATATTTAAGAGTAAGGTACTTGCGCCTAATAAGGCCCACTTTTAACTTAATTTTTTATTTTTTTCATTTTTGATATGAACTTGCAATTTTGTCTATGGTACTAACCAAACATGGGCGAGAAATTTAAACTAATTTACACTTATAAAAGTATGAAATTTTGAAATTGAGCAAACTTTAAAACTGGGCCTTATTAGGTGCAAGTACCTTATGTAATAAGCGCTTATTGGTCATACCTTCTACCTTCCATTTGCCAGTGGATTTAGAGGCGATGCTGAAGTGGGTCGCATTAAACTCTTTGGTGCTGTTCCACGTTATGAACGGGCTGGTCTGACCCTCGAACCCAGCCGACACACAATCACCGTCCTTTAATTAGAAAGGCAGTTTCGTAAAAACTAGTGACTACGTCAATTCTTGGGATTAGTTGTCAAGCGGACACCATCAGGCTCCCATGAACCGTGGCAAAATGCCGGGATAACGCGAGTAAGAAGACTAGGTACCTATTATTTGCCTTTGGTAAGAAAAGTACAGTCAGCGATAAAAGCTTGTACCTACCAAAAATTGAATTCTGCCCATAAAATTATTTTCACACCACCTAATCGGAAAAGAGCTTTTTCTTCCCTGCTAGGAGGGATCAAAGTGGCACTTTTCCTCCCTGCTAGGAGGGATCAAAGTAACACTTTTCTGTTCTAGCACACTATTTTTACATTTTTCGCACATTATTTTTTTAGCTTAAATAATCTGTTTAAGCATCAGATTGTGTCAACACTAAGATTTTTTTTATTTTCCTCATAGTTGATGTGAAAAGCAGTATATGTGTCACACGGTATCAAAATTATTTCGTCTTGGGCGTTAACACTTGAATCCCTCATTACGCTCAGGATTCAATGTACGCCCTTGACGGAAATATATCATTTTGATCCCTTGTAACATTTACCTTGCGCGCCCAGAACCCGCGAAATTCCCATTCGTTGATAATATTGTCGATATTAGCGTAAACTTCGAAATTTCTGTTCAATGCTATGGATTGCCATTCATTGCTCCAACCTCCCAAATCTATCTGAAAATGTAATAAGTCAAACTCACATTCGTATTCATATTCGTATGCGTTATTTGAAGAACCCGATATAGTAGGTTAAGTAAGGTTTTTTTTTTAGCATGCACTTTAGTCTTAGGCGATGCCGCTTGGCACGACTGTTCCTTAGGTCAAATAAAGTTGATCTGGCCCGGTAGCCAGGAGAACGTACCATGCAGACCCCCCCAAAAAGGGGGGGGGGGGTGAAAGGGTCGGCTCCCCAGGTCCAATCTATGCTATATTCCTTCTCAGTCTTAGCAACTAGGGCAAGTTATATATCATTTTCGTATTAGGGACGAGGAATTAATTTTTGAAATAATTATGCCTTTCATTACAAAAAAAATGATTTCTGTACAAAACATGAAATGTTATGTAATTTTTTGTGACAATTTTGGATGTTACAATCACAGTGTGGTGATTTTCACTAAATAAAAAATTGGACGATGTAGCTCAATGTATTCTTTATTATGGAAAATATCACTTTAAAGTAGGCATTGATACATTTTTTTTGTAATAAAAAAATAATTTATAGCGCGTGGCGGTAACGATTTCCATACAAATGGAACTATGCCCAAAGTCAAAGATTAAAAATGTTTACTAAAACACTAAATTTGGCATGATGACCTGCGAGCGGTGCGGTGATAGAAAGTAATTACATTTTGAAAAACGTTTATTTTCACCTCACCTATTCGGAAAATGGCTTTTTCGCATCACCTATTCGGAAAAGGGCTTTTTCTTCCCTGCTAGGAGGGATCAAAGTGGCACTTCTCTTCCCTGCTAGAAGGGATCAAAGTAACACTTTTCTGTTCTAGCACAGTATTTTAACATTTTTTTGTACATTATTTTTTAGCTTATACACCGTGTTTTTTTTGATTTCCGTTAATTTCAAGGGTGCATTCCTGAGCTTAAATTAAGTAACTTTCTCAAAGACACCGATGTTCTAATTAACTCCATTTCGGAGATAATCAATAATTTATTTTTTTCCTATAAGGCCTCTACAAGCGTGTACAATTGCCTTAGGGCTGGTTTACATATTGGTTAGTGTTAAGAATGAGTTCATACATTTGCTACTGAACTTAAGTACATCTTGGTCGATCGATGTTCGAAATGACATTGATATGTCACAGATTTCAATTGTTTGGTGGAGAGGCGGATGAAAGATATATAATATACGCATACTTACAATAGAGAGCACCAATATCTGCTTGCCCTTTGCATCGGATGCCTTATCAAAATGGGCCACATTGTGCCCATCTAATGAGCATCCAGAAAACCCGGCCGTTCAGAGGGGCTGGGATGACATCCTTTGTAGGCTTCGCCACGCGAATTTACAGGCTGGTGCCTCGATAACCGATCTGGCGTGTCTCAAAGCCGCCTCCAAGTCTGAGTCGGGTGCATGGTTGCACGCCTTGCCATCCCCTCAATTAGGCACACTGCTAGACAACGATTCCCTAAGGATCGCAGTGGCCTTAAGGTTGGGGTGCAAGGTGTGCAACGCGCACCGCTGCATCTGTGGAGTGATGGTAGAAGAGAACGGCCACCATGGGCTCAGCTGTCAGAGATGCGCCGGTCGTTTCCCCAGGCACCATTCTTTGAATGAAATAGTCCGTCGAGCGATGCTGTCGGTGGGCGTCCCGTGCCTCCTCGAACCACCGGGGCTGTCTCGAACAGACGGCAAACGACCCGACGGGCTGACGCTGGTTCCCTGGCAGAGAGGGCGGTGTCTTATATGGGATGCAACTTGTGTGAGTACATTTGCTGCATCCCATGTAGGACACACCGCCAAGTCGGCAGGTTCGGCGGCAGAGACTGCCGCCAAAAATAAGCGACAGAAATACTCTGCCCTGGGAGCCACGTACGACTTCGTGCCCGTCGCTGTCGAGACAGCTGGGCCCTGGGGACGGGAGGCACGAGAGCTTTTCAGGGAACTTGGAAAGCGCCTCAGAGAAAAGGGGAATGACCCCCGTTCTGAGTCATGGCTTGTCCAACAGGTCTCCATCGCCATACAGCGGGGTAACGCTGCTAGTGTGATGGGGACCTTTGGACCCGGCATGGCTCAGAACGGGTTTTAGTTTGTTAAGTATTATTTATTCAATTTTACATAATATGTAAAATTGAATAAATAAATTATCTTTATATTGTTTGGTTGAGTTAAATGTAATGCCCGTGTTACAACAACGCTATATGCTACATTTAATTACTTTTTAAACTTAATTTATTCTTTAAAAAAAAGCAAAAAAAATTTTTTTTTTAATTAACTATGCCAATTAGTTCACTTAAACGTTCTTAACCATACCCCGAAGTTAACGGAATTCAATAAAAACACGGTATAATCTGTTTAAGTATTAGATTGTGTCAACACTAAGATTTTTTTATTTTCCTCATAGTTGATGTGAAAAGCAGTATGTGTCACACGGTATCAAAATTATTTCGTCTTGGGCGTTAACACTTGAATCCCTCATTACGCTCAGGATTCAATGTACGCCCTTGACGGAAATATATCAATTTGATCCCTTGTAACACAAACGTTACCACTTTCTTCCCCGCTAGGAGGAATCAAAAGTAAACTTTACGTTCTAGGACACGAATTTTTGTCTTTTTGGCATACTATTGTTTTTAGCTTGAATAATGTTTTGGAACATATTTATTTGTGTTTATCACAAATATTTGTTCCTGAGTTATGGATGATTTCTATGTATACAGTGTGTTTTGTGTAACAGGAACAATAAATTAAACTGTAGGCTGTACTCCTCAAACTGACCAACGTTTGTTCAGCAAGTTTTGAAAATAACTCATGTTTTGATTTTTATTACACTTTAAAGTTTATTCTAAGATGTATTGCAAATTTTGTTATGTTAAAAGCGTGACAAGTAACGTCAAACACACTGATGTCAGCGTTCATTGAAGGCAATATTTATTTTGTATGAAAAAGAGGAAGTCTAAAGAATTCATAATTTTTAGAAGTTGCTGAACAAATGTTGGTCAGTTTGAGGAGTACAGCCTTTAGTTTATAGAATCCTTCGCTTTAATCAGGATTCAATGTACGCTCTCGCCGTCAATATGTAATTTTGCTCCCTTGTGAGTCTTGTGACACAATCTACAAATTTCTACGTACATCTATCCATGGTTTCGCGTTTTTCGGTTGAGACATGAAGCCGAAGTAAACTACGCTAGCCGCGCGCACTTTGAAGTGCACAGTGTCTTTTTCCATCGGGAAGAACTCCCTGTATACGATGTCCGTCAAATAATCTGAAAACAGGCATCTATAGACCGACCGCTTAAATGAGTGCTCGCCTGCGCGGTACGGGGGCGACGGGGTAATAGGACGACTAAGGGTCGGTTGCACCTAACTGTTCGTATCGTTAAAGAGTTCGCAAAATTTTGATGTATGGAAAGTTTCATAGTAACGCTACGTCTTACGTAGGCGAACAACGCGCGAACGCGGCGCGGCGCGGCGCGGCGAAATCAATCCTTTGATGCCCATAGAAGTGTCCTACGTAAGCGATCTCGTTGCGAACGCGGTGCGGCGCGATTTGCACGCGAATGTCAGGCGGCGCGGCGCGGCGCGGCGCGGCGGCGGCCGCTTTCGCCGCGCCGCGCCGCGCCGCGTTCGCGCGTTGTTCGCCTACGTAAGACGTAGCGTAAGGCGCCGGGGCGCGCCGACTGACGTTGATCAGTCTGTCTAATGTGGTTGGTGCAACTGGCCCTAAGGGTGGCGGGGAAGGTGCGGGCGGCAGGCGTACGGCGCCCGCCGCCTATAGTTCGTTTTTTTAGCATTAGAAAGAACTTGCAAGAAGGTAAGCGATCTTGACATGTCTTTTAATTGAAATACGCTTTTTAAAAATCAGTTACTATTACTTATGAAAGCAGAAGAATATAAATGATCGTATTAGATTCATAATTTTTACATATTTGCCGTGACTTATTTTTTAAACGTGTTTTTCAATAAAAAGACACATCAAGATTGTTTACCTTATTTCTAATGCTAAAAAAAAACGAAGTATAGGGCAATAACCGGCCAAACTTCATAACCGATTTCGGTTACGGTTATGCCCGAAAAATAACCGAATATCGGTTATAATCGGTTACGGTTATTTTAGACAAAAAATGATAAATTTGCTATGACGTAATTAAAAAATTACGAAAATAAACGTACAGTAGGTAAAATGTGAGTATAAGTCTTCGTTTTTTTATAAAGCACACCAAATACAGTAAAAGTAAAATATGATATTGGACGTGATACAATATTCAATAAAAATATTTTATTAAAATAAGGGCAGTAAATTACATATATTTTAGTTATTTCACGAATGACAAAAATTATAGTCACAGGCGTCACAGGCAAAAAAGGCAGGATTTTGTAGTCATTAGATGATAAAAACATACAATTTAAGTCATAAATAAGTAACCGAAAATAACCGTAACCGAGTTTCCAATATTCGGTTATAAAACTTTGTCAAAATATTCGGTTATAACCGAATATTTCGGTTACGGTTATAACCGATTTGCATTCCCTACCGCCGCCCTTAGTCGTCCTACCCCGTCGCCCCCGTACCGCGCAGGCGAGGACTCGTTTGTGACGTCCCACGGTAAAGGTACCTTATGACGGTTGGCGCTTACGCTATTATTAACGCCGCTCCAATATTATTGCGGCGCTATGCGACGTAAGCGCCAGCCGCCATAAGGTACCTTTTACCGTGGAACGTCACATTTAAGCGGTCCGTCTATAATGAAGAAGTGCTGGTGGCCTAGCGGTAAGAGCGACTTTCCGGAAGGTCGACCCCAGCTCGTACCAATAAGTTTTTCGGAACTTAGGGGTCATCCATTAATTACATCACACGTTTAGGGGGAGGGAGGGGGTCAAGAAAATGTGACATATTGTGACATGGGGGAGGGGGGAGACACAAACTTTGTGACGTCACTTTAACTTCATCAGTAACCGAAAATTTATTTAAATTATTTTATTCGCTGTACATTTAAATAACAAGTTTTTAAAACGATAATCGTTTTTATTCGTTTAATTTTCTTTCCTAAGCAGTTTTGGGTTATAAAATTACTAATATTTATATCGTCAAAAATATTTTGATAAAATATTAATAATACTTAGGTACTTACTTAATTCGATTTGGCGATTTCGTAGAAAAAATGTGACGTCACACTAGGGGGGAGGGGTTTGCCAAATGTGACCAAGTGTGACAAGGAGGGGGGGAGGGGTCAAAAAACCTAGAAATTCGTGTGACGTAATTAATGGATGACCCCTTATGTACAAAATCATCATCATCATTAAGTAATAATTTTTTTGCAAAAATGTAATTTTTGGTACAATGCTTTTATCGCTGACTATAGGTGTAAGTACTTTTCTTTCTTCAACTAATACTCATCGAGACAATTCTAACACCCCAAAAACAATTACTTGCATTGTTTTATCACAGAGTTCCCAATGGCCACCTCCTGTCTCCATCAGATCAGCTCCATGTCGTCATAATATTGCATTATTATCCCATTTACACGTGTGTATGCAAGATATTACTAGTTTAAATATTTAGCTAAAATATTACCCCCCCCCCCCTTTATCTCCGAAACTACTGGGTCTAGAGTGTTGAAAAAAAAATACACCAAATAGTTCTTTACCTATAAGTAGATGACAAGATGACAGGAAAACCTATTAGAAATGTGCAGTCAAACGTGAGTCGGACATAATGTCTTCTCTTCCTAGTCGCATGCTCATGTCTGAGGGTCGTGACCACCATAAGTCGCTCTGTGCTGTAGTGCTCTCCATCCTGGCCGATTTTTTGCCTTCCTTAACTTGGGTACGAAACCCTTGGAACGCGAGTCCGACTCGCACTTGGCCGGTCTTTATTATGCCATACCTTTCGTTTGCCACCAAGCCAGCATTTCCCCCGGCGCCAAATCCGCGGTACAATTAAATTCAATGGTCGGCCCTCCGCTATCAGTCGCTGGCACCACTTGTGGCACAGCTGGAATGTGACAGGCCCCAATTTCACCCATATTTCACCACGGTGACAGGTGCGACAATTGTAAAACATCACTGTTGCTGATTGACATCATGACAGGCTACGGTTACCGCTTACCATCGGGCGGGCCGTATTCCTGGTTGCCACCATCATTGTATTATTAAAAAAAACTTTATATCGGAAAAAAACTGATATTTCTCTTGCTAAGTTTATGACAATTGTCACAAGAAACACGACAATTGTCACGAAATTCCGACATATAACTCATTTCCATGCAGTCAAGTAACACGGACAATTCTACAAATATGTCGACTAGAAAAAATAATTCTTGTTTCACAACATAATTGTAATATATTAATACAAAATGCCTGTCATGTTTGTAAGTATTTCTATAGAAAATATTTTGTAAAATTGTAATATGTCACCTGTCGCTCGACATATGTCACTGACAATTGTAGCCGAAGTGAAATTGGGGCGCCTCCTAAGACCCAGCCATACAAATGAAAAATCCAGAATTTGCCACTGAAATTTGAACCTTTAGTGCAGGGAATAGAGTTGATATTGGTTTTGTTTGAAAATTGAACGAAACAAAACAAATGCGACTCTATTCCAATTGAATATGATTTAAATTTCATCGAACCGAATAAGTGCTATAGGTAGGACTTTGGGCCTTAGGAATAATAAGTGTACGATGACTAACTCATAAAGGTAAAATAAGAACTGAGACGCCAATTTGCAATACAATTATACATACATTATAACACTATAAGCACGCGTACATGTTACTTCGGTCAAGAATATTCCAAAAAATGAAAAGCTAGACAATGGCCGCCGCTTATATAGGTTGCCGAGACGTCAAAACCATAGCGTTTAGGGGTTGTGCACAAATAACGCGAGGTGTTTTCAGCTACTTTTTGATCAAGCGTGGTGATATTTGGTGAGGTTTTTGGCTACCCCTCACACAACCTCACGTGTATTTTTTTGAAATTCTTTACATTCGACCTAATTTTAAGAAAAATTGTATTGTATATAGAAAATCTTGTTTATTTTTCTATTTTCGTTAAATAGACTCGCTATTTTGAAGTGTAGAGTGAAGATTTATGTTTAACGAAACCGAGAAAAAGTATCTACTCATGTGGTAGGTGAGTTTTTGCATAGTTTTGTTCACTGTAGAAAAATACACGTCAGGTTTCCTTATACCTTATACCTCATCTGTGAAAATTTCAACTGTCTAGCTATCACGGTTCGTGAGATACAGCCTGGTGACAGACGGACGGACGGACGGACGGACAGCGAAGTCTTAGTAATAGGGACAATAGGGTCCCGTTTTACCCTTTGGGTACGGAACCCTAAAAATAGACATAACGCGAACATACGTCACGCTATCGAATGAACTGTCTAGGGGTTACGTACGGTTACCATCAGTTTGTCACTGACATAAACGCCGTCGAGAACGTAATTTACTTTCTATACATCCCGTTTGCACTAATATGCGAGTGCGAGCGAGATGTATAGAAAGTAAATTACGTTCTCGACGGCGTTTATGTCAGTAACAAACTGATGGTAACCGTACTGTTCGTAGGGGGGCTATTCAAAAATTACGTCATTTCAAATTAGGGGGGTCTGGACATCGGATGACGGTAGCACGACGTAGGGGGAAACGGGGTCATTCGAAGCATGATTTTAGGGGGGGGGGGATCAAAAATCGTCAAAAATAGATGACGTAATTTATGTACAGCCCCTAGGCGCTTTTCGCTACGAACGATTTTTGCCGTACAGTCACAAATGCATTGTGCTAAAATACCCATCAATATACAGGGTGAAATTTAATTCACTGGCCAAATTGAAACAACCGAAAGAACTCGAAAAAATATTAAACACGTGTTTTTTCTTTTAATACCGCTCAGTACATTTTTTTCGAAATAACTCATCATCAAGTTGTCCTAAAAACCTCGTACGTTATGGTGAACCGACAACTACCCACTACACCCGCTTCTCTCTTATCAGTTAAGGTCATTGACACCCCGCCCCTCCCGCTGTTTGCAATCGCGTCACCAATTATGAACCCTATTGCAGCGAGATTACCTACATAAGTTGCTAATTTTTCCTTTCATATTAACGGGCTTAGAACCGTCAAAATGCAAAGGCAATATAAAAATGCCTTTGCATTTTGAATTAAAAAATTAAAAATGGGTTGCCTGTGAATTAAATTTCACCCTGTATATTGATGGGTATTTTAGCACAATGCATTTGTGACTGTACGGCAAAAATCGTTCGTAGCGAAAAGCGCCTAGGGGCTGTACATAAATTACGTCATCTATTTTTGACGATTTTTGATCCCCCCCCCCCCCTAAAATCATGCTTTGAATGACCCCGTTTCCCCCTACGTCGTGCTACCGTCATCCGATGTCCAGACCCCTCTAATTTGAAATGACGTAATTTTTGAATAGCCCCCCTACGAACAGTACGGTTACCATCAGTTTGTTACTGACATAAACGCCGTCGAGAACGTAATTTACTTTCTATACATCTCGCTCGCACTCGCATATTAGTGCAAACGGGATGTATAGAAAGTAAATTACGTTCTCGACGGCGTTTATGTCAGTGACAAACTGATGGTAACCGTACGTTCATTCGATAGCGTGACGTATGTTCGCGTTATATCTATTTTTAGGGTTCCGTACCCAAAGGGTAAAACGGGACCCTATTGTCCCTATTACTTAGACTTCGCTGTCCGTCCGTCCGTCCGTCCGTCTGTCACCAGGCTGTATCTCACGAACCGTGATAGCTAGACAGTTGAAATTTTCACAGATGAGGTTTAAGGTATAAGGAAACCTGACGTGTATTTTTCTACAGTGAACAAAACTATGCAAAAAATCACCTACCACATGAAGTAGATACTTTTTCTCGGTTTCGTTAAACATAAATCTTCACTCTACACTTCAAAATAGCGAGTCTATTTAACGAAAATAGAAAAATAAACAAGATTTTCTATATACAATACAATTTTTCTTAAAATTAGGTCGAATGTAAAAATTTCAAAAAAATCACGTGAGGTTGTGTGAGGGGTAGCCAAAAACCTCACCAAATATCACCACGCTTGATCAAAAAGTAGCTGAAAACACCTCGCGTGATTTGTGCACAACCCCTAAACGCTATGGCTCTTCGTTTGACTATTTTCGATTTTTTATCGGTAGTTACCTAATATTTATCACTACACCTTATAAAATAAACTCCTCCGCCGCGTCTGTCTGTTTGTTTGTTCGCGATAAACTCAAAAAATACTGAACGGATTTTCATGCGGTTTTCACCTATCAATAGTTTAGTTAGTAGTCAATTAAATTTCACCCTGTATATTGATGGGTATTTTAGCACAATGCATTTGTGACTGTACGGCAAAAATCGTTCGTAGCGAAAAGCGCCTAGGGGCTGTACATAAATTACGTCATCTATTTTTGACGATTTTTGATCCCCCCCCCCCCCTAAAATCATGCTTTGAATGACCCCGTTTCCCCCTACGTCGTGCTACCGTCATCCGATGTCCAGACCCCCCTAATTTGAAATGACGTAATTTTTGAATAGCCCCCCTACGAACAGTACGGTTACCATCAGTTTGTTACTGACATAAACGCCGTCGAGAACGTAATTTACTTTCTATACATCTCGCTCGCACTCGCATATTAGTGCAAACGGGATGTATAGAAAGTAAATTACGTTCTCGACGGCGTTTATGTCAGTGACAAACTGATGGTAACCGTACGTTCATTCGATAGCGTGACGTATGTTCGCGTTATATCTATTTTTAGGGTTCCGTACCCAAAGGGTAAAACGGGACCCTATTGTCCCTATTACTAAGACTTCGCTGTTCGTCCGTCCGTCCGTCCGTCCGTCCGTCTGTCACCAGGCTGTATCTCACGAACCGTGATAGCTAGACAGTTGAAATTTTCACAGATGAGGTATAAGGTATAAGGAAACCTGACGTGTATTTTTCTACAGTGAACAAAACTATGCAAAAAATCACCTACCACATGAAGTAGATACTTTTTCTCGGTTTCGTTAAACATAAATCTTCACTCTACACTTCAAAATAGCGAGTCTATTTAACGAAAATAGAAAAATAAACAAGATTTTCTATATACAATACAATTTTTCTTAAAATTAGGTCGAATGTAAAAATTTCAAAAAAATACACGTGAGGTTGTGTGAGGGGTAGCCAAAAACCTCACCAAATATCACCACGCTTGATCAAAAAGTAGCTGAAAACACCTCGCGTGATTTGTGCACAACCCCTAAACGCTATGGCTCTTCGTTTGACTATTTTCGATTTTTTATCGGTAGTTTATATTTATCACTACACCTTATAAAATAAACTCCTCCGCCGCGTCTGTCTGTTTGTTTGTTCGCGATAAACTCAAAAAATACTGAACGGATTTTCATGCGGTTTTCACCTATCAATAGTGAATAGGCTATTACTGAACCGGTGACCTCCATCTTAGGCTCTGGCTTCCTTTCCATTAGGTGGGGTGTGACTAAGAGCCAATCGCCGATCAGTTTATTATAAAAAAAATACTCTGTTTAACTCTTAAATGCATGGTGTACGATGCAGCGTACATTACAAAAATATCTAATTTTATACGTAATTAGATTAAATCTATTTATTCCTATATATTATTTCAATAGTAAAACCAATCCGTTTTCCGATATTTACTTAAATTAATGCAATATTTTAATTTACAAAAATTACATTCGTTTTAAGACGAAATGTTGGAAATTATTAAAATATCCAGAGTTTGATAATTTTTAGTATGTGATTTTGGACGTTTTTTTTGGGATTTGTAATTATTTTATATTTAAAAACTTTATCATGGGTGTATCTAAAATAGTGTATCTTTCTGATGGTAGAAAGATTTTTTATATATCTCTTCCTGATAATTATATATTTACAAAAATATGATTTAGCCTATGCAACTTCTAACACTGATTTCGCAGTGAAAAACGATGTTATAATTTTTATACCATTTTTCCCATAATCAGCAAACAATTACGGAACACATATATCAATTTCGGGCAAAAAGAAAAATCCATGCATTTAAGGGTTAAGTTAGAAATAATACTCACAGTAAACCTCAGTGGAGTATAAAAGTAGAGTTAAAATGTTGAAAATAATCTTAATCATGATGTTCCAAATATTGTTTGAATGTGTTTAATTGTGTTTGTATGTTGAAAATGGCCATTAGCTTGGCTCGGCACGTTTGTAAGTGAAAAAAATGGCAGCTTGCCGTCTCGGCAATGCTTATATTATACATACGGGTGGGTAATTATAAGGCTCCTTTACACTTGTGTTCAATACACGAAATATTTAGAGTAACGCTGCGTCTTACGTAAGCGAACAACTCGCGAACGCGACGCGAGTCGGCGCGGCGGGCCCAAGGCGTTCGCGTTCGCAAGATCTACCACGTAGGACACTTGTATAGGTATCAAAGGATTGATTCACCCCGCGCCGCATCGATTCGCTTCGCGTTCGCGTGTTGTTCGCCTACGTAGTACGCTGCGTTAGATCAAGCTGAACGTAGCGATTTTGATCCCGGACTGTGCAAGTGTTGTTTTAAGCTTCAATATTTCATAGAAGTTTGACGTTTAAAATAACACTTGCAGTCTGGGCTATCAAAATCTATGCCATCTTAGCTTGTTCTAACTCTAGATTGCTTCAAGTTGGTACATAATATATAGTCAGTTTTTTAAGCATTAGAAAGAACTCCGCAGAAGTAAGCTTGTGGTTCCAAATCCGGCACTTTTAGCGGTAATAACGTGAAGTAAATTATATGTATTGACCATGCTACATTAGATAATTCAATAATTATTAACAATTAAATAGCCTAATAAAAACTGCACGCTTGCTTCTGTGGAGTTCTTTGTAATGCTACAAAAACGAGCTATAGTTAATGTAACACATCCTAACTTCAAGTACCTACCTACATTTTCCATCAGAGGTTACCGATTAGCGTACGCTAATCGAATTTTAAGTAAATGAACTGTTGTGAACGAAGTGTTAATTTAAATGGCTCAATCAAAAAAGTAATTGCTGTACTTAACAGCTTATTAACCGATTTCATTACCGATTAACCTTAGAGACTATTATAAGTACATCTGACAAAAAAACTGGGCCGTTTCATACATTTTGGCTGGTCCATTTTCTAACCTCCCTGGCAACGGGAAATCGGGAATGCACTTATTTTAGGACGCCCTGTATAATACTGTCTAGCCGCCCAATTAACACTTGCCAAGACAAATGCAATTTTGATTAGTCAAGTCAAAGATTCAAAATACAATAAGAAAAAAAAATTGTGTTAAGTATGATTTTTGGATGATTTTAGGGAGGGGGGGTTCAAAAATCGATGACGTAATTTATGGACAGCCCCCATACAAAAAATACCGGTATCCGATTCCTGCTATAATGGAATAAAAGGCTCCAAATTCGAAACTGCATTAAATGACTGGGACCCAGGAGGTTATCTAGTTATACAGTATGTATCAGAACGAAAGGCCAACAAAGAGACCCAATTAATGTTTAGGCGATACTGAGCGACTTTTACTATGGGACCAACCCTGAAAACGCGGAAAAAAAAATTGACTCTCCCATACAAAATTTTCAACATCAGACTAGCAAAATGTATGAAACATCCAATTTTCCGGGTTTTCGGGGTTGGTCCCATAGTAAAAGTTGATCAGTATGACCTAAACATTAATGGGTCTCTTTTTTTGCCTTTCGTTCTGATACATACTATAGATTAATAGAATAAATAAAATATAGTGTTATGTTGCAAAGACAATTTTAATTAACTTAGATATATTTACAAATAGCGATATCCACACATGTATCAGTCCATACTACATCTCTCTAACATTTCAGACGACAATATCTATATAAAAATATAATTTTCGATTAGACTTCACATAACTTATGAAAAAGTAACAAATCTCTTTTTTTAAGGCTAGTGCACATCGGCTGGGAGTGCGAAGATGTGCACGTGCACTAAAATTTTGGAGCCGTGCACGCATACGTCACGCAAGCGGTGTGCCGTCTCTCATAAGGATTTGTATATTACAACACGCTCGAGCACGTCTACGCGCACGCATCCGGTGTGCACAGGCCTTTAAAATATCCGATGACTTCTGTAATGTCGAAGCTTATATATAATTATATAAATATTGTCATTCAACACTTCACTCACTTTCTCTATAATAAATAAAAAATGATAATTAAATATTTCTCTATAAAACTAAAATATTATTGCTGTTTCTCACATAACAATAAAGAAAAACAATTTTTGAATTTATCATTATAATTACTTACAAAATAATTACATCTCAGTCAAATTTAAAAGGATATGTAATTAAAGGTACTAAGTGATATCGAAATGAAATATTTTTTAATACTACGTGCAATTTCGTTGACAATTAATAATATGTGGCGTTATCTATGAAAAGAGACCTTATTGTCGATGGTGCTTATATAGATAATGCCCCATATAACGACCAAAAGCTGCACAGCTGCTAATGTAACTTAAATTACTCAAAATTCATATTAACTAAAGATATGTTAAAAAAATCACAATATAATACAAAATAGAAGTTACATTTCTCAAAAACTAAACACGTTTCTCCAAAATCAGATAGCATTTTAGGTTTTTAAAAGGTCGTCAACCCGCATGTGACACCTTGAAGGTTGACAATGTTAAGGCAATTAATTAATTGTTTGAAAATTTTACGAAACAATATACATATAACTCTATTCCAATTAAATATGGTTTAAATTTCATCGAACTGAAGAAATACTACAGGTAGGACCTTGGGCCTTAGAAGGCTATGAAAAAGTGTGACAAGGGGGAGTAGGGGTCTAAAAAAATTGTGTGATGTAGTCAATGGATGTCCCCTAATATTAATTTATCAAATGTAACCTCTGAATTATATTATATAATTTTAAATATTTAACCATTAAGAGGGAAATGGCTCTTGACTAGGCATATGGCTACATATTTACCAAATCAGTCACAAATGAGGAATGCTTTATGTACAAATAAAGGCCGGAGCACACCGGCTGCGTGTGCGCAGACGTGCACGTGCGCTAAAATGTTAGAACTAGAGATTCAACGGATAGTTGTTTGGCCGGATACCGAATATTCGGCCTGAAAAGGCCGAAGTTCAGGCCGAATATTCGGTATCCGGCCGCCGAATTATCGGCCAGCGGAACTATACCTACATTTCGGTTCTTCAGGTGCGCATTCTGCAGTTTTTTACCTGTTTCGTAGTTTATGAAGATTATGGCGCCATCGCTCGAAAACATTGCACCATACCTTTGGCCTATAGTCGAGTAGATGGCGTTAATATTAATATTTAACAAGTTAACACATATCAGTGAAATAATAAAGGATCAAAGTCAAATGGCGTTCTAACAGTGTTAATATTCTGTCGAAAAATGGTAGTAAAACATTGTCTACATAATTTACTTTGACAATCCGCCTCTATACACTCTATTCTCTTAGCTGACATATTAGCAAGCGGTGTCAGGCGTGGCTCACTCCGCGATTTCGGCGCTTTGCTACAGGTAGCTAAAAGTCCATCCGTTCGACCCCAATTTTGGGGTTTGCCATAAGCCGCGCGTGGCGCTGTCGCCACCTAGCGGCCATATCTGTGCTGATCGTGACAGACGCGTTTTGTTAGAGAGTCTTCTGTACCTAGTACTATTATTTATTCTGTGGCGGTGTGTGATTTGTAGTGTTTAGTTTTAAAATATATTTTTATAATATGTATGCTAGTTTTAAGGTATTTATGTATGGGCCACTAGTTGCCTGAAATAAAGATTTTCATTCATTCATTCATTCATAAGGGTCTGTATATTACAATGCGCACGTGCACGTCTGCGCACACGCGTCCAGTGTGCACAGGCCTTTAATGGTAAATGTACATAGACATATTAAAGTATAAATGTCTTTTCTAAAACTATGAAATAAACAGTCTACGTGATGTTTAAGGATATGGCAATAATAAAGCGATTTATTTTAAGAATAACTAAGGGTTCAGAATAACTTTAGCTAACATGTTGTGACAACTATAGTTCTTTTTTTTTAGCATTAGAAATAAGGTAAACAATCTTGATGTGTCTTTTAATTGAAAAACACATTTTAAAAATAAGTTACGGCAAATACGTAACAATTATGAAGCTAATACGATCATTTATATTCTTCTGCTTTCATAAGTAATAGTTATTGATTTTTATAAAGCGTTATTAAATTAAAAGACATGTCAAGATCGCTTACCTTCTTGCAAGTTCTTTCTAATGCAAAAAAAATGAACTATAGTGTTTGTAGGAACTCGAGTTTCTCGAGTCGAGTCTCAATTTAAAGAGCTTAAAAAACATCTGAGTTTCGACTGAATTACCTATATGAGTCTGAAAAACTCGAGTCAAAAACAGAGGACTCACTGGACTTGAGTCCTAACCTACACTATAGTCTGTGTCTTTAGGTATTTAAATAAAAGTAAACAAACAATTTGTAAATTTTCGGGTAATTATAACATTGGTTAACCAACCAAATACAAAACCGCCTGGATCTGTCACTGAACGACCTGACTTTAATCTACATTATTTGATCGTGTAATGTTTTCATCTACCCTCAACTGGCTTAAGGAGCCATTTGAGGGTAGATTTTGTTTACTTTTATTCAAATTCCTAAAGATACAGAGTATAGCTAACATCTGCGGGTAACAACCAAAATTCACCACTTTCCTTATTAAAATACATATATATATATGTATAAATTATTTCCGCATAGGTTCATGAGGCGGTGACAAAAAGGAATTCTCTCACACTTCAAATGGTGTTTTCCCATTTGTCCCCGCCCCACGTGACCGCCGCCATACATGAGGCGGGGACAGATGGGAATGCTTCAATATATGCACCTGTTCCCATCTGTGCCCAGCGGGGATAAATGGGAACACACTTTTAATAACTAGCGTAAGTAATTTGATTTCAGACAAAAATATTACACTCACGTTCCCAACTTGATCGAATATTACAATTTAATTCACTTGGGGATCTTTTATATCTCTAAACTTAATGTATTAACCCATGGAGATTATTGGCATTAATATGCCTCTCATAATAAAGGAGTTAGACCAAGCTAAGTCGGCAACGATTTTTATAGCACAGACTGCGTGTTATTTAAACGTCATAATTTCATAGAAGTTTGAAATAACACTTGCACTGTCTGGGCTATCAAAAACGCTGCCAACTTAACTTGGTAACTCTATCATTTTGAAATTTATGTTTGTTAGAAAGAGACAACATTTAACACGGTTTTGCTAAGTGTTATGAACAATATAAGGCTGCCTTACCACTGAAGCAGGAATGAGCGGAGATGGGAGAATTGGTTGATTGCCGCACGTCTAGTCCACTCCGGCTCAGTGGAAAGGCAACCTATGTATATGATTATACACCTCTGCTATATTATAAAATATTGACATATTGGATACATATTAGTTACCTATGTATTCTATAGCACTAGATACAGTCTGCATCTATAGATATTTAAATAAAAGTAAACAAACAATTTGTAAATTTTCGGGTAGTTATAACATTTATTGGTTAACCAACCAAATACAAAGCGCCTGGATGTGTCACTGAACGACCTGACTTTAACCTACATTATTTGATCATATAATGTTTTCATCTACCCTCAACTGGCTTAAGGAGCCATTTGCGGGTAGATTTTGTTTATTTAAATACCTAAAAATACAAAGTATAGTTTATTAGAATGTTTACATAACAATCTCCTGTCGAGAAACATTTCATATGAATTCATATTGACGCTTGGAGATCTTTTACACCTCCAAATCTTAGTAGAGTTAAACCAAGACAAGTCTGCAGCGATTTTGATAGCCCACGCAGTGCAAGTGTTATTTATACCTCATAATTTCATAGAAGTTTGACGTTTTAAATAACACTTGCACTGCGTGGTCTATCAAAATCATTGCAGACTTTTGGTCTAACTCTATTTATCTCTGCCACTTAAAATATTTCACATCTTTTTATAATTATCTCCATAGCATTCTTACCTGTGTGTGTTGTGTTCCCACTTGTCCCCGCCGGGCACAGGAATAGGCGCTTCATAAACCGTTCCCATCAGTCCCCGCCTCATGTATGGCGGCGGTCACGTGGAGCGGGGACAAATGGGAATACTGTGTCTTGTTCACTCAAATTTCTATTTAGTTCCCCGCTAAATTTAAAAATCTAGAACTATAATATAACAATATATACACGTCTCTCTCCAAGATTGCCAATTCAATGATATTTAGATTATTGCTACATTTAAGAATATTAAAAGACGTCTAATATAAATTTTACATTTTCATTGACAAATACATACTTAGTTACATAGGTCAACAGATAAGTTTTGCAATATACTTCCATACAAACAAGTGGCCTATGACATATACTTATTTCCATGGACAATATTGTGCGGAATAACATTTACTTATTTTTTAATCTACTTATTGAAAAAGTTGGATCATATACGATTATTTACATTATTTTGCTTTCATATGTAATTGTTACTGATTTTAAAAACGTTTTTGAATTAAAAGATACGTCAAAATCGCGTTTCTAATGCTAAAAAAACGAACTGTAGCCGACGCCGGTATTTTAAAAGCCTCAATCTATTTTTTTTATAAGTAAATGTTTTCCCGCCAAACGATGTTTATGGAAATATAGTTCTATAAAGTATATGTCGTCGGGTGACAAGCAAAAGTCACTAACTAACATCATTGAAATTATTGGACAATAAACCGTGTTACAAGTGTAATAACGTGCATTGTTACTTTAATTTTTTGACAGTACTTAGTGACTTTTGCTTGTCACCCGACAATTTGTCCATTGCAAAACTTATCTAGTGACCTATATTGTATAAACATGTAGGTTTTCACGTCGGACCACAAGCTTTGAGTATCATAGAATCAGTCGTACAACTTTGGTTACAGTTAGAAATGGCAAGTACGGACTATTTCGGTTAGAGATGCCACGGATACTCGGCAACTATTCGGTATTCGGCCACTTTGCCGAATATTCGGCATTCGGCCGAATGTACCTACTATTCGGCCAAATACCGAGTATCTGTTGAATAACGCCATGTATCTTTAACACATTCACTGCCGGACGCACATGTGCGTCCACCGTCATACAAGTTTGTTCCTAGGCCACGCCCCCTGGCAGTGAATGCGTTAAAAAGTTCATATTTCTGGTAAAATTACGTGTTTTATATTTGTCTACCCACTCAACCGTCCGGCCCGCGAGACTGTTTTCCTGTCAACCGTCCGGGTTTTTTAGCGACGCACGCCCCGCGCAGCGCATTCACAACTTTCTACAAAAATTATAAGTACACTGCCATCTAAATTTTTTTGGAGCTAACTATTTAGTTAGGCTACGTTGTCGCATCGAGAGAATTAGTAAATAATGCCGAAATATTCCGTTAGATGGCTCTGAAATCAATTCTTTCTTCCACCCCTTTGGATAGTAAGGTTCCCGCGGACGGTTAAGAGCATATTTTTTTCGGATACTATGCTATCGTCGGACGGTCAAGTGGCTACATAATTACAGGATATTATAGTAACAAATATCGGTATATATACATACAAATCTGTAGAATGTCAGTCCGTGTTACGATGCGTCCTGGCTTAAAGTCGAGTGTAATCTGCAAAAAAAAAATAGATAGATTTTGTTTACTTTTATTTGAATACCTAAAGATAGACTCATAGACTAGGAGTCCTCTAGACGGAGTTTAGAGCAATTATTTCATGAAACCGATGCTGTCAAAACACAGGGGTGCGGGGGACGAGGTGAGCGAGTCCCGTGCCGTGATTGGTCCGTTCAAAGACACTTGGGCGTCACACCAAGACATTTGATGGAAAATTGAGTAAAACTACCGTATATTTGTGGCAGAGGGGGTAGCGCTACTATGCTCAAAGCTTATCCAGATTAGTAAATTTTTCCCTAAACTGATTAAATTGCCCGATCGAATCAGGACGTGCGGATACAAACGCCAATTTGGCTCGCCGAATTGAACCGCCGATAATGACTGATATTTATTTATTTATTTATGTTATGGAGATCCAACAGCTATCTATACAGAGTATCCCAAATTAATAAGAGATAGAAAACCAATTACCGATAAAATGAGGTGCGGACGCAAAAATACCAATTTGTGAGGCCAGTATTTACGTACTGGGGCATTATTTTAATTTAGAGGGCTCTAATATCACCATAAATCTAAAATTGGGGATCGACGCCAATTTCATTTCTGATCAAATCGACCGATGTTATCAGTCCCGTCTGGATACCACTTCGGTCTGGAGGATGTCGTGTCTGTGTATAGAGTCACAGAATAAATGATAGTACTAGGCACAGAAGACTCGCTCTCTAACAATACGCGTCTGTTACGATCAACACAGATATAGCCACTAGGTGGCGACAGCGCCACGCGCGGCTTATGGGCTAGCCACCAAAATTGGTGTGGAGCGGATGTACTTCTAGCTACCTGTAGCAAAGCGACGCAATCGTCGCCACGCCTGACAGAGTATAGTTAGTTAGAGTAGAGAGAGAGAGTAGAGTTTAGTTAGTTAGTTATACTGGGCATTTTTCCGCAAATCGACAACCATTGTGCCTATTATGCGTGAAAACGAGGTTGCACTAAGAGTAGTGCAACCTCGACAGCTGGGGTGGCTAGAGAGCCACCCCAGCTCGTCCATGAAACCTAGCAGTGTCTTCAGGTTGCTAACTGCCTCCTTCAGTGTGCACGGAGTCCCTAGGTATTGGTTCCTGTATGCTTCTACCTGTTTACAGTGTAGGAGGATATGTTTTGCTGTTTCTTCTTCCATGCACGCTCTGCACATGGGGGTATCTGTTTTTCCAGACAGAGTATAGTAGGAGAATACCTGATTACCTCTATCTGACTCGGGTCGCGCAAGCGGTGGCGGCGACGGCGAGCGCGGCGGACAAGGCGGCGGCGGCGGCGGGCGGCAGCGCCCACAGCCCGCGCACCACGGCGCCGCCCATGTACGCCACCGACATTATCAACCCAAGCGCTGTGCATCTGAAACAACGGGTTTAAACTGAGATCATTCCGTAAAACAAAACACGGTCAAGTTCCTAACTAACTAACTATTTTGGCTCAGCGATCCAAAGAGAATCTTGGCCTCCGAAACGAGAGCGCGCCACCTGTCCCGATCCTGCGCAACTTCCTGCCAGTTACTGACGCGAAGCCGAAGCAGAGGGGCTACCGCGAAAACCGAAATTCGCAAATCGCGGGGATCTTTCTCGTTTACTCCAATGAAGGCGTAATTAGAGTGACAGAGAAAAATGCGCGCAATTTGCGAACTTTTTTCGCGGTTATAGCCCTGATCCGCCGTCACACTGTCTTCCCAGCGATACCTGGGCCGACCCACCGGACGGCTACCAGTCGGTCGTCCCAAGAACGCCCTCTTGACAGCCCGATCCTTAAGGTATTTTCCTACTAGTCAAATCAGTTACTTTTTTAGAACTGTCAAATCGATTTGCTAATATGGAATTTATATGAAACATTACATCGTGACGTCACGGTCAACTCACCTACTTTTTACCCGACTACGGCAACGCAAAAGGAGGGTTATGATTTTGACCGGTATGTATGTGGGTATGTATGTATGTATGTATGTTCATCTGTTCCCTCATAACTTCTTAAGTACTTATTATAATTTAACAAACGATGTGTCATTCGAATCGTCTTAATCGTCCGCTGGTTATAGGTTATATGGCGTCACAAAAAAATGAACACTGCGCCCTCTAGAAGTCAAAAAGTCACGAACCAAAAAACTAAAATTAAGTAATGATGATGTGTTATACATCATTGGAAAGAGCTCAAATAGCACATTTCAAATATATAAATATTGTTAGCTTTTGCACCCGGCTTTGCTTGCATGTGCCAGATAAAACATTAATTTATCGGTTAGGTGATTCGAACTATGAATCTACAAGCGCTCTGGATTCTATCCGCGTGTTACGCGACTACGGCGATACAAGAAGGTGTGGTATAGTATAGGGAGACAGATTGTTGATATAATTAGTCAGTAGTAAACGGACCATTAGATAGAGCGCATGTGTTTAATTTAATAACCTCTCTACCCCTCTCGTCACCTCATGGCGACCGTGACACGTTTTGATTACTAAGACTTTTTACTACTCGCGGACAATGGCTAGTCGCCTTCGGAAACCGCTCGTGCGCAGTCACATTACGGACCGCAAAATTAATTATCGCAATCATGGGGAAACAATGTTCCAAGTGTGTTTGTGAGCAGAAGAACGAGGAGGCCGTAATAAATCAACACGGCGACGGCGGCCGCACGGATCTGGACGCCGAGACCCACCATTACAACATAAATATTATGGTGGCCACGCTACTGGCCATCTGCGTCGCGACCACCGTCATCCTCGGAATTCGACAATACTTCAAGTACCACCGTGGGATGGTACAGCGGGAGCTGGCCAGGTTCAATCGCATGCGAGAACGAGCGTCGTTGGTCCGACGTCTCCGGGGCCAGCAGCCAGCTGATGAGCAGCAGGAGCAGCCGGCAGAGCCAGCACCCATCTGAAGACCATGTCGTAAGAGGACAGCGATTTTAATTTAGATTTACACTACAAGGTCCGTATATTTTAAGTTTTATTATGCCAGATAATTAAGCAATTTTCTTTTGTACGAATGAATTTTATAAATGTCAACTGACCTTCAGTCCATATATGAACAATTGGAAAATATAAGAATTTCACTAAGAAAATTAGGTAAGCGAAGAGAAAAGTACCATGAAAATGTTCACGTAAAGTTTCAACGCGCTACTGAATTATATGAATGTTACAAATCGATTATTTTAAATGAAAGTGAATGTTCAGAAGAATATTGTTTAGGTTATATATTAGATATTTTAGTAAATAGGATCGAAGAATCCTATGAGAAAATTAAGAATTATTGTAAGTTAGATACGAACATATCGGGTAAAAAGCCCACTATTTCTGAAACTTCTTGTAAACAAATTAGAACAATGGAGAAATTTGACTTAAAAACGGCGGCAAATTTGGTTCCTGTTATGGACGGAAAAGAAGAGACAGTAGAAAAAATTATAGATAGTGTCGAATTATATAAGGATTGTCTCAAGGACTCGGCATGTCAAAAATTATTGGTTAGTTTTGTTCTTAAGACTAGGTTGACTAAATCAGCGAAACTTAAGTTAAAGCAGGAGTACAGCTCGTGTGATGATTTAATTAAGGACATGAAAGTGTTTTTGCTAACAAAAAAGTCGCCAAATGCGTTACTCACGCAAATAAACAACATTTCCCAAAGTGATATGTCCATTGCGCAATATGGCGCTAAGCTAGAGTCACTCTTTGTTGACCTTACAATTTCGCAGGCCGACGCAAACGAGAAAGCTTACGAAATTTTAAGGCCACTTAATGAAAATATGGCTATCAAAAAATTTGCAGACGGGCTAAGGAATAGGCGTTTGAGCACTATCATATCGGCACGTAATTACACAGAACTTAAGGACGCTATTCGAGCAGCAGAGGACGAAGAGACGTCCCAACCCCAACCATCGACTTCTAACTCGTCGGTGATGCACATGCGAGGTAAGTCGTATCGACAACCGGCTCGTGGGCGTGCAAGTTACTCGAATAGAGGTTTCAGGGGTAACCAACATTATAATTATAAGCCTTTTGCGCATTATAATAAGACGTACAATAATTATCGCGGCAACCAAAATCATCGCGGTACCCAATTTCGAGGCACTTACACACAATCGAGTCGCGGGCGAGCTGCCCGTGGTAGGGGATATTATCATAGCAATAATATTCACATGGCTCAACAGGGAGAGGCACCCGTAGTGCCAACCACAGACAACAATACATTCAGCCGAAATAAGTTTTTTCGAGACTAAAGGATACATCTTAACGGTTGATTTAAATAAAGCTAATTATACCTTCTTATATGTAGGCAATAACAAGTGTTCCCATCTCTTAGATACCGGTGCATCGTTGTCAGCAATTTGTACACGTGCACTTCCGAGAAATACACCCGTGTTTACGGATCGGATTGTTATAAATGGAATAGGTGGTAAAGTATATTCCGAGGGATATGTTTACATTACATTAGAGGCTCCAAATGGGTTTCAACTCAATCATAAATTTTATATTTTCGATTCTTTACCTTGTAAATCGGACGGAATTCTGGCACAAGATTTGTTTTATAAATTCAAAACTGTGACTTTTGACTTAGAAAATTCGATTTTGGTTTTGAAAAATGACTTAATTTCATACCAACTCGGTATGATACATACACCTTCTGTAAGTGAGGATTTCTTGAAAATACCAGCACGTAGCGAATCTATACATTATATTAAATACGAAAATTTAATCGAAGATAGTGTTATTTTCCCGCAGGAAATTCAGAAAAATATATTTTTAGGCAGTACGATAGTATCGCCAAGGGAAAACATCATACCAATAAGAATACTTAATACTAGTGAAAACGATGTGAGCATTCCAATTTTTAAACCTAAATTAGAATCATTAAATAATTATACAGCTTGTACATTTAATAAATGCGACTCAACTTCAAGTCGAGCTGATGTGTTGTTATCGCAACTGAAATTGGATCACTTGCATTCTGAGGAACGCCGGACGATAGAGTCTATATGCACTAAATATGCTGACATTTTTCATTTGCCTGGGGACATGTTGACAACAACAAAGATATATGAACAGTCTATTAATTTAAAACAGAATGCTAAGCCTGTATACACTAAGCCGTATCGTATTCCACATTGTCATAAAACAGAGGTAGAAAAACAAATTAAGGATATGTTAAAAAATGATATCATAGAAGAGGCTCAAAGTGAGTGGTCGAGCCCTATTTTGCTAGTACCAAAAAAATCTGATGAGTCTGGAAATAAATCGTGGAGATTAGTTATCGATTATAGAAAAGTCAACGACACAATACAGGATGATAAATTTCCTTTGCCTAATATAAATGAAATTTTAGACTCGTTATCGGGAGCTATTTATTATACACATTTAGATCTTAGCCAATCATACTATCAAGTAAAATTAGCTCCGGAAAGCCGAAAACTAACTGCTTTTACGACTAGCACTGGGCAATGGCAAATGAAACGCCTCCCTCAAGGGATGAAAATTTCACCTAGTGCGTTTTCACGTGTTATGACTGTAGCAATGTCAGGACTCAATTATGAGAAATGTTTCATTTATTTAGATGACCTCGTTATATTTGGAAGAAATTTAGATACTCACAACAAAAATGTACTATCCGTATTTGATAGATTGCGAAAAGTTAACTTAAAATTAAACCCGAGTAAATGCCAATTCTTGAAAAAAGAACTTTTGTATTTAGGTCATATTGTTACCAAAGACGGCATAGCCCCCGACCCAAATAAAATAAAAGCTATTCAAAATTACCCGACCCCCACTGATGCCGATGCCGTTCGCAGATTTGTAGCGTTTTGCAACTATTATAGAAAATTTATTAAGAATTTTGCTAGCATAACATGTCCATTAAATAAACTTTGTAGAAAAAATGAACCTTTTGAATGGACTACGGAGTGTGATCAATCATTTAATTTATTAAAATCAAAATTAATGTCGCCCCCAATTTTACAATATCCAGATTTTTCAGATAACAATAAATTCGTTCTACAAACTGATGCTTCCGGTTTAGCCGTTGGCGCGGTTTTGTGTAATGCAGATTTAAGACCCGTTGCTTACGCCAGCAGACCTTTAAATAAGGCAGAAAAACAATATCCGACTATTCAGAAAGAATTGACAGCTATAGTATGGAGTGTAAAATACTTTAGACCGTATTTATTCGGAAAGAAATTCACTATAATGACTGATCACAAACCACTGATTTATTTGTTTGGTATGAAAGATCCAAGTAGTAGATTGTTAAAATTTCGGTTGACTCTTGAAGAATACAATTTTGATATAACATATGTAAAGGGTTCAGAAAATGTCATCGCGGATGCATTATCTAGAGTAACTATAACATCAGAGGAATTGAAAGAGATGAATGAAAAGCTTTTCACGGTAATGACAAGAGCGAAAAGTAGGAAGGAAGAGGAGAGTAAGGGAAAGACTGACAGTATCCCTAATAGTGCCAAAGATAAGCGGCTTGATCAACCGCGAATCGTGGAAATATTAAGGATACCGAATGATTCCGTGGAGATGGTTTTGTCAGATGAGTATAAAATTAACCAGAGCTCGTAGCTCTACGAAATAAAAGAGAGATAGATGCAGAATGGGAGTGTTTTGCATTTACGAATAATAAAAAAATATTATATGTAAATCTCAGTTATTCAACACAATTCACGCGAGCCGTATTTGTGGAAAAATTGAGTAAATTTAGTAAAACAATTAATGTCGACAAAATATGTATGATAATTAAAAGAAGTGAAAATGAAGAATTTATGAAACAATTGTTAAATGAAATACAATGTACAAATAAATATGAAGGGCCCAAGATTTTAGTGTTGAGAGGAGTTACGAGAGTTGAGAGTGAAAGAGATATTAAACATATACTAAATGACTATCATCTTCTGCCTACCAGCGGCCATGCTGGGGTGCGAAGAATGACAAATAATATTAAACGGAAATTTTACTGGCCAGGAATCGATAAAGACGTGACAGAGTTTGTTCGAACATGTGAAAAATGTCAAAAAATGAAACATTCAAGGCACACAAAAGAGCCTATGGTGGTGACGACCACCGCAACTTATGCCTTAGAAAAAATATTTTTAGATATAGTTGGTCCTGTCGATAGGGACGATAGCGGTAATAATTATATACTTACATTACAATGTGAGTTAAGTAAATTCGTGGAAGCGTATCCATTAGCTAATAAGGAGACTAAAACAGTAGCTAGAAAATTAGTTAATAATTTTATTTTTAAAATCATCGCGGTACCCAATTTCGAGGCACTTACACACAATCGAGTCGCGGGCGAGCTGCCCGTGGTAGGGGATATTATCATAGCAATAATATTCACATGGCTCAACAGGGAGAGGCACCCGTAGTGCCAACCACAGACAACAATACAGTTCACACAGCAACCAAATATGCCCCATACGAACTAGTGTTCGGAAAACCATGTGAAATTCCAAGTAGATTAAGTAATTTTGTAGAACCATTGTATAATGTTGATAATTATAGTTTAGAATTAAAGTACCGTTTACAAGTGGCGCACAAAGATGCGCGCGAAAACCTGTTAAAAGTGAAAATGGACCGTAAAAGCGCATACGACAAAAAACTTAATCCAGTGACATACAAGTGTGGTGATAAAGTGTTAGTGCGTAACGAAACCGGTGGAAAACTTGACTGTTTGTACGACGGCCCTTACGTTGTTTTAGAAGATAAGGAACCTAATGTCATTATACAAAAATGTAACAAACATGAAACGGTTCACAAAAATAGAACTAAACTTTTTGTACCTAGCATTTAAGGTCTTAATTGTACTTAATTGTAAATGTACGTAACGTCAAAGAAAAATGTTATTGTCAAACATTTTTCTTTGCCAACTACCCCTGTAATGTGGTATAGTATAGGGAGACAGATTGTTGATATAATTAGTCAGTAGTAAACGGACCATTAGATAGAGCGCATGTGTTTAATTTAATAACCTCTCTACCCCTCTCGTCACCTCAAAGGTTTTTGCAAAAGAAATTTGTTTGGCCGCTATACGTGGTGTTTTTTTAATGTCCTGCAACATTTTATAACGTGAATAGGTATAGAAGTCTTGATCAGCCAAAATGTATGAAACAGTCAATTTTTTTACAAGATACGTACGCGTTCCGAAGCCGGGCGCCTTCGGCGCCATCGTACTAAAATTGTCGGGCGTAGCCCGACGTACGCGTTCCAGAGCCGGGCGCCTTCGGCGCCCTCATACTAAAAGAGTCGGACGGAGCCCGACGTACGCGTTCCAAAGCCGGGCGCCTCCGGCGCCCTCATACTAAAAAAGTCGGGCGTAGCCCGACATACGCGTTCCAAAGCCGGGCGCCTTCGGCGCCCTCACACTAAAAGTGTCGGGCGTAACCCGACGTACGCGTTCCAAAGCCGGGCGCCTTCGGCGCCCCCATACTAAAAGAGTCGGGCGTAGCCCGACATACGCGTTCCAAAGACGGGCGCCTTCGGCGCCCTCATACTAAAAGTGTCGGGCGTAGCCCGACGTACGCGTTCCAAAGCCGGGCGCCGAAGGCGCCCTCATACTATAAGAGTCGGGCGTAGCCCGACATACGCGTTCCAAAGCCGGGCGCCGAAGGCGCCCTCATACTAAAAGTGTCGGGCGTAGCCCGACATACGCGTTCCAAAGCCGGGCGCCTTCGGCGCCCCCATACTAAAAGAGTCGGGCGTAGCCCGACATACGCGTTCCAAAGCCGGGCGCCTTCGGCGCCCTCATACTAAAAGTGTCGGGCGTAGCCCGACGTACGCGTTCCAAAGCCGGGCGCCGAAGGCGCCCTCATACTATAAGAGTCGGGCGTAGCCCGACATACGCGTTCCAAAGCCGGGCGCCTTCGGCGCCCTCATACTAAAAGTGTCGGGCGTAGCCCGACGTACGCGTTCCAAAGCCGGGCGCCTTCGGCGCCCCCATACTAAAAGAGTCGGGCGTAGCCCGACATACGCGCTCCAAAACCGGGCGCCTTCGGCGCCCTCATACTAAAAGAGTCGGGCGTAGCCTGACGTACGCGTTCCAAAGCCGCAGCCGAAGGCGCCCTCATACCAAAAGTGTCGAGCGTAACCCGACGTACGCGTTCCAAATCCGGGCGCCTTCGGCGCCGTCATACTAAAAGAGTCGGGCGTAGCCCGACGTACGCGTTCCAAAGCCGGGCGCCGAAGGCGCCCTCATACCAAAAGTGTCGAGCGTAACCCGACGTACGCGTTCCAAAACCGGGCGCCTTCGGCGCCCTCATAGGCACTAAAGGGCGTAGCCCGGTATAGGCGGCGCTCTGCGTGCATTTCTGTACTGAGGACGCCCTCGCAAAAGTAATATAAAGTGACTTCAAAAAGTTAGTAACGAAATCATGACCCCAAAATTAATTAAATAAAAAATAAGTTCAAAAACTAAAACCCGACTACTGCAAATCGCGCTCTAAAAAGTATGAAACAAGATAGAATTCTTATCTAAAATTATCAAGCAGGAAATATTATAAATGTTACCATTTTTTTTATATAAAAATACAACGTAATATAATTTACTGATTTTTTTTATATATTTACAGAGATTCAGAGGATAGCCGTGGTCGTATGCCACATTACTTTTAAGTTTATAATCGTGGCATACGACCACGGCGATCCTCTGAATCTCCTGTATTAATATTTCCTGCTTGATAATTTTAGATAAGAATTCTATCTTGTTTCATACTTTTTAGAGCGCGATTTGCAGTAGTCGGGTTTTAGTTTTTGAACTTATTATATTTCTATCCGATTTATTAAATAGAACTTCTGTTTAAAAATAACTCCTATCTGTGTTTTTCTGATAATTATCTGATGCTTAATTTCATGCATGGTGTAAAATAATTTATTTTAAATATAGGATAATACCTGTAGTTGACGGCCTCCTTTGATATCGATATACTTTTATACTTTTTCTATATTTTACTGTTTTTACTGTCACTAATGTCTTACGGAAAAATTACACCTATATTTTGCAAGATTTCCTCGTTTTTATTGCGAATCAAGCTACGACCTTTTCATTGGTCTTCGAGCTGGTCCTAGTGTTATGTTTGAACCGCGCACTAAGTAAGTTTCGAGCTACATAATGTTTCGCACTCCTATAAGAACAAGAAGTCTAACACGCGCAGAGCGCGATGCAAAACCCGAGGTAATAAGAATGTCCAAGTCTTCGCCCTCGCACTCAACGACTATTCGACCAGCAGACACGACGTTCGTTGCTGGCAGCAGCCACATGGAAACCTCGGCGCACACCGACGTGCCGCACCCGCTGCCAGCGCACAGCATGGTATCCAAATCCTCGTCTGCCATACGGAAAAGGTTAGAATATGAGCGCGCTATAATGGTACTATCAAGCTACTCGCAGCCGCAGTAAAGAATTTGACGATCGCCTCCACTAAAGATAAGTCGCACGCCAACATTTTGAGCCGCATATGTACGCCGCGAGATTTACCGAAATATTCCGGCGATCCGCTCGAATGGCTGCAATTTAAACAAGCGTTTGAGGAGTCAACTGACGTTTGTAAATTTACCCCGAAGGAAAACTTATGGAGATTACGTAAGTGTCTGCAAGGACAAGCCAAAGAAACCGTGTCAGCCCTGCTTATGACCGCCGCCTCTCCTGATCGTATAATGGCGACACTTGAACTTCGTCACGGCGACCCCGAGTGTATTATAAGCAGACTCATTCATGACATTAAGAAGCTTCAGACTATGTCCCAAGAGTACCAGAAAGATATTGTCAATTTTTCTGTCAAAGTCCAAAACTTCGTCGAGTCTGTGAAGGCAGTGGGGCGCGAGGAGTACGTGCAAGGGCTTAGCATTGTCCCATTGTTGATATCGAAACTACCTCCAGTACTCGTTTCAAAGTGGTCGGATTATAGCTATCCACTAATCAAGGACGGAGCAAAGTCACGTTTGAATATTATGTCCGACTTTCTCAACATGGAGGCTCTCAAGATTACCACGACCGCCAACGTTCATCTACAAAGTTATCGCCCTGAGCAGAATAAACAAAAGCAACACGATACTACTACTAAAGTTGCACCGAAAGCGCAAGCAATTTTTTTGCAAACTGACCAACGCGACGACGAAGAGAAGAGCGATAAGTGCCTCTTTTGCCGCACTCAATGTCACAAGTTGCCTGACTGTAAGAAGTTTAAACGCGCTTTTCGTAAAGACAGATGGCGCCACGTTAAGAAGTACGGACTCTGCTACAAATGCATATCGCAACGCCACGATCGTGAGACTTGTTCTGCGCCTGTGTGCGACAAGGATGGATGCGGAGGTGCACACCACAGTCTATTGCACTACGTAGACATCAGCAAAGATGGCAAAGCTTCAACTTTGCGCCCGGTTGACGTTAACGTCAGCGCCTTGCCGCAGCCCGAGTCAACCTCAGTCACGGAGTCACCATCGAGTTCCACAATACAGTCATCGTCTGTAACAGAAGCTGCGACGTGCTCTATAAATACCGAAAAGCGCGTTCTATTGAAAGTAGTTCCTGTCAACATTCACGGACCGAACGGCGTGTTTAGTACGACTGCATTTTTGGACGACGGGTCTTCAGTTTCGTTATTCAGCTCCGAGTTAGCAGCGCGCGCCGGCCTCACCGGCCGCAACGAGTCCATGCGCGTGTGCGGCGCCTGGAAAGACGACGAGCTTGTGCACGAAGCAACTGTACTGACTTTACGTATTTCTAGTGCTAGTGGTAGTACACATGATTTAAATGTACGTAACGTTCAACAATTAAGTATACCTGTACAAAATGTTAACTTAGTAGACTGCGACAAGTATGAGCATTTGAAAAAACTTAAAACTCAACTTCCTTTTGCTAAGATTTCTAAGCCAGAGTTGTTAATAGGTCAGGACAATTATAATTTACTTGTGCCTTTAGAAGTATGCTTAGGGCCTGATAACGAACCGTCAGCTACACGCACCCCCTTAGGTTGGTGTGTCCATGGGCCGGTACATGTGCCGCGCGCGTCGCAAGCGGCACGATCAGCGCACGCCACGCTCAACCTCTGCGTGGTGCCTGAGGAAGACGCCGTCGCGCACGCACTGCGTGAGCTACACGACGAGGTACGCCGCTCGTTTGCGATCGACTCTTTGGGAGTTGCAGGTAAGCCTAGAGAGAATGCTGACGATGTGAAAGCGCAGGAAATGTTAGAGAAGTCTGCAGTGCTCACCAATGGCAGGTGGTCAGTGGGTCTTCCGTGGAAAGATCCGCACGTCAGCTTGCCCATAGTTACCCTAGCGCATTTAAGCGGCTACAGGGTGTAGAAAAGAAAATGCTAGCTGATAAAGCTTATGGATTCAGGTACGAGGAACGTGTCAACCATTTGTTTGAAAACGATTTCGCACGGGAAATGGCCGACACGTCACTCACGCCTAACACATGGTACTTGCCACATTTCGGAGTTGACAATCCGAACAAGAAGAAGCTGCGTTTGGTTTATGACGCAGCAGCTAAAAGTCAAGGCAAGTCTCTAAATGACTTTCTTCTCACGGGTCCAGATTTACTCGTTTCCTTGTTCGGCATTATGGTTCGTTTTCGAGAGGATAGGGTAGCCGTAACCGGTGACATAAAAGATATGTTTTTGAGAATTAAAATTAATCCCGTAGATCAGAACGCCCTCAGATTCCTGTGGAGAGGTAGGAACCCCACAGGCCCAGTGAAGACGTACGCGATGACGTCGCTGATTTTCGGTGCGAACTGCTCGCCCTTTATTGCCCAGTACATTAAGAACAAGAACGCTAGCAGGTTCGAATCTACGCTTCCAGCTGCCGTCTCTGCTATACACCGCCAGCACTATATGGACGACTATATCGATAGTCTGCCGGATGAAGCTACCGCCATCAGTATGGTAAAGAATATTCGCGATATTCACAGTGCGGGAGGTTTCGAAATCCGCAACTGGACGTGTAATAGCGCAAATGTGCTCGACACTATACCTAAGGATATTTTAGGTAATACAGCTGTGAGGTTTGGACTGGACGATCATGATGAAGGTGAGCGCACTCTTGGACTGATTTGGTACCCTGCCAAGGATGAACTGGGGTTCGATGTGTCATTCAAGCGCATTCCCGACAGCGTCATCAAAGGCGAACTGAGACCTACGAAGAGGGTTATGTTGCGTGTTATTATGTCAATTTTTGACATTTTTGGGTTCTTGTCACCATTTACTACACAAGGCAAAGTTATGCTGCAAGACACCTGGCGTCTCCATATCGACTGGGACGATATTATTCCAGATGAATTGTATAAAAAGTGGTGCAGTTGGTTGGAATTACTGAAGGTTATTGGAGAAATTCGCCTACCAAGATGGTACCAGTCATGTGCTGCCAGGTGTAAGATGGGAGATGAGTTGACCACAACTTTACCAAGCTCTTCCTTTCATGCCGTGACCGAGCAATGCTATAGTGACTTAGAACTGCATTTATTCAGTGACGCCTCACTTAAGGCAATGTCAGCGGTTGCGTATTGGCGTTGGAAGAGTAACGATCAGATATGTGTCGCATTTGTTGCCAGCAAAAGCCGAGTATCTTCGGTGAAACCTCAAACTGTGCCGCGATTGGAACTGCAAGCTGCGTTGCTAGCAGCTCGACTCGCTGACTCAATAGCGAAGGCACATCGTTTGCCCGTCACACGACGATGCTTTTGGTGCGATTCGAGTACGGTGCTACACTGGATTGGCAACAACACTCGTCGATACAAGACTTTCGAAGCTAATAGATTAGGCGAGATCGACGACCTGTCACAAGCCTCTGAATGGAGATATGTGCCAACAGGACTGAACGTGGCGGACATTGCTACAAGAGAAACGTTCAACTGTTACGTTTCAAACGTAACTGAGGCAATTTCTTTTTTTTTTAGTTCCATACTCACAGCGACATTGTAATAAGACAGGTACAGGATTGTTTTCAGCGCCATCTATCCGCACAGCGAGACATTTCAACACTTAGTGGCGAGCTGTTGCTCTAGGAAGCTTTATGGTTCTTATTTAGTATTAAATATTTTCTTTAATGGTTGAAATATTTAGGTTTAATTCTTCAAAAATATTAGTACTCGGTATCGTTGGTCTTTTAATATTATAATTTTCAAATATTGTTTGGGACATCGTTTGCAATGCCTGGCAAAATTCCTTGGCTCTGAGCGTGGGTTTTGTTTGAAAAAAGTGACAGGAGAGGAAATTGATTGTCGAACGCGATCAAGTCACTGAGATTTCCGCAGCCATGTGAGGAAGCTGGTGCAGATCTTCTCTGGTCGCTTTCTACGGGAGCCATCCCGGTAAAATATGGAAATACATCTCCACTTTTTGTAGCAAGGTGAGCCACAGCGCAAATCTTTATAGAAATATAGCCCGGTTTTTTATAACGTTCGTTTTTACTGATTTTACATTTCTTTGTTACAGCAAACAGAACAATATGGCGTCCTACATTAAATTCCCGTAGGGAATTCTTAAGAAATATTTTTTATAAATGTCAGCAGTGTAGCATCAATCGCTTCACTTGAAATCCGGGTAAGCATTTGCGATTTTATTGTAGGAAATGTAACCTTTTTTCTTCGTCCTTGCCCATGTGTGTCGGATGACCGCATGGCCAATTTGTAGGTTTTCCTGTAAATGCCAGATCGGTGTGTCAGATTAGTAACTGTCCAGTTAATTTCAGTGGAGAATCAATCTTTTTTTTTTGATATTGGGTTTCAATATGTGTTTTTTTTTTTCCATTTAGCTTTAATGCCGGTCCCTACCCTGGGCTTTTTCTTCGGGCACGTGTCGGCGCTGGGCGTTGTTGTGGACCTTGGGCTGGAGCTTCGTGCTGCTCAGCGCGACGTTGGCGAAGCGGGCAGGCAGCCACCTGGACACGTGGCTAACGGTATCACCGCGTGTCACCGCGACTCTTGGCTGTTCCCTTGCGCGCCTCTGGGGCAGTGCGTGGCCACGGCTTCACCGGCTTCTGCTACGGACACGTGACTCAGGTGTGGTCAGATCTAATTTGTTATTGGCTCTTTCGAGCTCGTGATTCCTGTTGCGCATCGCGACGTTGGCGTGGTAGATAGGCGGTCACTTGGACACGTGGCTGACGGTTTCAGCACGTTGTCACCGCGGCTTTTGGCTGCCACCTATGCGCCTCTGGCGTAATACGTGGTCACAGCTAGACTGCCTCTTCCTATAGACACGTGATTTAGGTGTGCTAGTATCAATAGACTTTAATTAGCTTCACGCAATAGTGGCCTCTTAATAAACTTCAAGTGCTCAGTGCATAATTAGTGTATAGACATAATAAACTTTAACTGAGACTGCGTAACCAGTCCGATAGCATAGTGTTCTTAGTATAATAATAGCATAAGGTTATTTTCTGTACTGCCTTACTGTACTACTGTTTTTGTGTGAAACATTGATATTATATTTAATTGTCTCGAGCTTAAACAATAGTTTTCTTTTCCTCATCTTATTTTTACCTATTTTGTACGCTCTACAGCGTGCTGGCGCCCATTACTTCTCATTCTCCCTGTCTAAAATGAATTTTAGTTATTAAATAGATTTTTAGGAATATCACAGACGTGTAGTGTGACAATAGAGCGTCAGACCCACGAACCCTGAGTACCACTGATAGTCCATAGCTCTTAAAAACCATAACACCAATATAGCCTGTTACACAACTACCAGTCTTTTCTCAATGTGTGGTTCAAGGGACCCGAGTTTTTGTACAGCGATGAGACTTGCTGGCCAGTGAACGTCCTGGAACCCGAAAATGAAGTCGGCGCTGAAGCTTGCATGACCGTAGTAGAAAACTCACGTACTTGTTTCCCGGTTCCTGACCCTGAGCGCTTCTCCTCGTGGCTACGATTCATGCGATCTACCGCTTGTGTTCTCAAGTTTGTAAATAAATGCAGAGGTATCGCACTTGACGACTACGCCCTGATGGAGCAAGCAAAGCAGTTAATCCTGCGGCAAGCTCAAGAAGATTCCTTTGCCAGTGATATACAAGCAGTAAAGGCAGGAAAAGACTTGCCACGCAATAGTCGGCTGAGAAATCTATCTCCATACTTGGACGAGAACAATGTTTTGCGCGTGAGCGGCCGCATTGATGCTGTTTCTGACGTACCTCAGGAAGCGAAAAGGCCCATTATTCTTGACGGACGGCATCCTACTGCCAAGCTTTTGGTCAAGCATTATCATGTGAAGGCTGCCCACGGACACCAAGAAGCGGTAGTACGTGATTTAAAACAAGAATTTTGGATAATTCACTTGCGACCTACCGTCAAAAATGTTGCGTCTCGTTGCATGCTCTGCAGGTTAAGAAAGGCTACCCCACAGGTGCCTCGGATGGGTGACTTACCTCAAGCGCGCATGGCGCATCATCAACGTGCCTTCACCTTTTGCGGGATCGATCTGTTTGGGCCCATGGAAGTCACAGTAGGCAGACGTCGAGAAAAACGTTACGGCGTTTTGTTTACTTGCCTAACAGTTCGTGCAGTCCACGTAGAAGTTGTTCACACACTTACTACCGACTCATTGATTATGGCGCTTCGACGAATGGCGTCCCGACGCGGGTGGCCGTCGCATATTTATTCCGACAACGGCACGAACCTACGCGGAGCAGACGTCGAATTGCGAAGATCCATACAGGAGCTCGACGAAGAATCACTTAGAGCCGAAGCTCTTAACAATCAAGTTCGCTGGACTTTTATTCCGCCTGCCAGCCCCCATTGGGGTGGGGCGTGGGAGCGCTTGATTCGGACCGTGAAGCGATCTCTTCGTGTCATCTTAAAAGAACGAGCGCCTCGAGACGAAACTCTAAGCACTCTACTAGCGGAAGTAGAAGGTATTGTCAACGGTCGACCACTAACACACGTGTCGGTAGAGCCGGGCTCCTCTGACGCGCTTACGCCCAACCACTTTCTTATAGGCTCTTCATCCAGGTTACCAATACATGGCGTATTTGACGATTCGGACTTAGCCTTAAGGAAGCAATGGCGAATAGCGCAGCGATTGGCCGACATGTACTGGAAGCGATGGATGAAGGAGTTCCTCCCGCTTCTGTTACCGAGAAAGAAGTGGCAACAGGAGCAGAAGCCACTGAGTGTCGGGGACCTTGTGCTTGTGGTGGACCCTGACTCGCCTCGAAACGTGTGGCCACGAGGCGTAATAAAAAATGTCCTACCGGGAAAAGACGGTCGCATCAGGGTGGTCGACGTCAGCACCGCTACCGGCGTGCTGCGTCTGTGGCGCGCGTGGCTCCTGTACCTACCCTAGCTGATTAGTGCTAGTTTGCGCACTAGGGTGGGGAGTGTAGTTGACGGCCTCCTTTGATATCGATATACTTTTATACTTTTTCTATATTTTACTGTTTTTACTGTCACTAATGTCTTACGGAAAAATTACACCTATATTTTGCAAGATTTCCTCGTTTTTATTGCGAATCAAGCTACGACCTTTTCAATACCCTATTCTGAGTAGGTGACCGAACCAGCGAAGTCTGTGCGCTTTCGTTTCGCCGACGATATTGGGTTCGGCCACTAACTCCTCGATCTCGGCATTTTTCCGGATCCTCCAGGTGCCGTCATCTCTCTAAATAGGTCCCAGGATCTTGAAAAAAACTTTTTCACCTCAGCAGCTCGAACAAGGGTACTTTGCTTCTTAAAAACAGTGAGCAAAATGCGATTTTGCTCACTGAGTCATTTTGTCTCACTCAGGGCTCGGAAACCGGTATTTGCTCCATACAAAAATACCGGTATTATTACGTTCTTTGGTTTATTATTTCTTTTTTCATACAAAAATACCGGTATTATTACGTTCTTTGGTTTATTATTTCTTTTTTAATTGGACAATCTGATATCACAAATTCGTTACCTAAATACATGACCCAGTCTTACGTAAAGAGCATAAAATAATTCTAAATATTGGTCTATTTCGGGGTTTTCTAAAAATACCGGTCCCGAGCCCTGGTCTCACTCAGTGAGCTCTCAGAGAGTCTCACTGAGTGAGACAAAATGTCATTCAAGTGACCTTTATAGTCAAATGTCATTTCAACATACGGGGTCTAATACAAGTTCGATATAATTGGGTTCTATTATCTCTGTCCCTCTAGGTATGTTCTCACTGCTTAGGGTGAAAAATTTTGTGTACTACACGAGATCAAAGTTATTTACATCTCGTGCGCTTTTGAATCCCTTACTACGCTCAAGATTCTAAATTAGATTTATATTATAGAATCTTTCGCTTGCACGGGACTCAAAATAAGCACTGGAAGAAATATCAAACTTTGATCTCTTGTTGTACAAATAACTATTCTCTCTGTTACCAGAAGCTGACTTTCTTCTTTTAGTATTCACATGCTTACTTCAATTTTGTATTATTGTGTAATTATGTATTAATGTACCTCAAGTTAGCAGGATACGAGTCGACGATCCCCACGCACGCCACGTAGAACACCAGCGTGAGGAACACCCTGTATACCGCCTCCACCACGTACAGCGCCGTCTCGCTCTGCACCACGCAGATAGAGGGGGACAGGAACACGCATATCGCCGTTTAAGAAGTAACTCTTAAGGTAGATGTCGCTAGGGTGACCAATAATATGGCGGAAAGATTTGCTTGGTATGGATGAGGTCTGATGGCTCAGGTATCTAGTTGCTGCTGTTAGGGCCCCTGGAGCTTGGCTCCCGCGGTCGGGCCGGATTTGGGCCGCGGGCCGGGGCTTGGAGAGCCCTGCTTTAAGGCAAAACTTTGCTTTTAAAGAACGAGCGGAGCGAGTTTAAGGGGCTATTCATAAATTACGTCATTTCAAATTAGGGGGGGGGGTCTGGACATCGGATGACGGTAGTATGAAGTAGGAGGAAATGGGGTCATTTGAAGCATGATTTTTGGATGATTATAGGGGGGGGGGGTCAAAAATTTTTTTTCTTTTTTTTACGAGCCTATAAGGTCCCACTGCTGGGCAAAGGGTCCCATTATTTTATTATTTTTGTATTATTTATTTATTAATTTACCTCAAGTTAGCAGGATACGAGTCGACGATCCCCACGCACGCCACGTAGAACACCAGCGTGAGGAACACCCTGTATACCGCCTCCACCACGTACAGCGCCGTCTCGCTCTGCACCACGCAGATAGAGGGGGACAGGAACACGCATATCACGCACAGGATCACTGTGAACAATAAAATGTAACTTTTTTTTTTGCTAATGTTAGACCAAGGAAAGTCTGCAGCGATTTTGATAGCTCACGCAGTGTAAGTGTTATTTATACGTCATAATTTCATAGAAGTTTGTGACACATGCTCTGCCACATAATAAATAATAGTACTAGGTACAGAAGAAGACTCACTCTCTAACAAAACGCGTCTGTCACGATCAGCACAGATATGGCCGCTAGGTGGCGACAGCGCCACGCGCGGCTTATGGCAAACCCCAAAATTGGGGTCGAACGGATGTACTTTTAGCTACCTGTAGCAAAGCGACGAAATCGCGGAGTGAGCCACGCCTGGCACTGCGTGGGTTATCAAAATCGCTGCAGACTTTTCTTGGTCTAACTCTAAATGTAGACTTTATCGGCCTTTTGGGTGGAACGAGATTGAAGAATTCAGCGAGGTATATTAGAATTCCGAGCGAAGAGAAGGTTGTATAAAATTACCTTTTGGTGAAAATTTCAGACCACTTTGTAGTAAGTAGATTTTATAGGAATTTAGAAGAGTGAGGGACGCTGAAGAATCTAGAGCGTAGCTAGGGTTTTATAGTAATTTTGGACAGAGAGAGGGACGTTGAAGAGTTCAGAGCGTAGCTAGTGTTTCAGGACAATTTTGCGCGAGGGACGTTGAAGAATTCAGAGTGTAGGTACTTAGCCGGGGTTTTTTGTAAATTTCAAGCAGAGCTGGGGACGTTGAAGAATTCAGAGCGTAGCTAGGGTTTCATGGCGTAGCGAGGGTTAAGAATGAAAAGAGAGCGCAGTGAAGGCTTCAAAAATACCTTTTGGTGAAAATTTCCCGCTTAATGCCAGCGTCGGGGCAAATATGGCGGCAAATAAGCCAGCTAGTATAGTAGCCAGCGCCGCATGTGCCTGCTCCCTCAACGCCCCGGCCAGCCGCCACGTGAGAGGTGCCTCGCGGAGGCAGGCGAGCCGCATGCCTCGTATGATCGTGTTGCGCAGTTCCGACCACGCGTCTATCTCGCGGCCCACTGTTATGTCCGTGTCGATTATGCTGGAATGAAAATACAATATTAATACATTTATATATACAGGGTGTTTGGTTCATCGTTTGCCAAATTAAAACGGCAGATAGGTTGAGTCATTTGCTATCTTCTCATGCCTAGAAAACCAAAATTGGCCATGGTTTTTAGGGTTTCGTACCCAAAGGGTAAAAACGGGACCCTATTACTAAGACTCCACTGTCCGTCTGTCTGTCTGTCTGTCTGTCTGTCCATCTGTCTGTCTGTCACCAGGCTGTATCTCCTGAACTGTGATAGCTAGACGGTCGAAATTATCACTTTTTCGTGTCGGTCGAAAATTTCAGTTTTTTTGTATAATAAAGTGATTCTTGTGGAAGGTTTGTGTGTATAATTTGTTAACCTATGCGAAGCCGGGGCAGTCAGTAATGATAATAACTGAAATACTTACGTAGTATTAACAAACAGCGACCCAGTGAAGTACGCATAAGAAGTCTTGATATTAGAAAACGCCACAGCGTAGAAAGAACAATTCCTAAACGCCGCATGAGATAACATCATAACTCTAAAAGTGCATTTATTGAACGTCACGTTTCTATACTCGATATTTAACCGCATGAAAATCCGTTCAGTAGTTTTTGAGTTTATCACGAACATACAGACAGACGCCGCGCGGGACTTTGTTTATTAAGATATATAGCTAAATGTGTAGTATGAATTTTTCGAAATATTACTGAATTAAAGTAAAAAAAATACTTACGTAGTATTGACAAACAGCGACCCAGTGAAGTACGCATAAGAAGTCTTGATATTAGAAAACGCCACATCGTAGAATGAGCAATTCCTAAACGCCGCGTGAGATAACATCATATCTCTAAAAGTGCATTTATTGAACGTCACGTTTCTATATTCGACATTTTCGAGAGTTTCGTTGAAGTGCCGGTTCTCGTATGTCGTGTTTTCGATTATCACTTTCGACGCTTCAAATTCTTGGTTTTCTATGGATAGTACGGCTGACGGTATGTGGGAGGCTAGGAAGAACTGAAAAAAAAAACATTAGGTTTAGTTTCGTTTGCTGAGTTGAAAAACGTCACATGACTCATATGAAACACGGTCTCACAGCTCAACTTTATAAGTGTGTCAGATATTAAGCAAAATTGATGTCGGCTATGACCTACTGTGGCTGTCACAGGGTCAAAAACACAGTTATTTTAAGAAGCCGCGAATATTCGGCAACTATTATTTAGAGATCCCATTCAGGGATAAGTTCGCCTTTGTTGTATTTAATTGACTCTGTAATTGTGTTTCTCGTGTTTATATTTCTATGTACAATGAAGTAAATACACACATACATACATACATACATACTATTCGGTATTCTTCAGATGTTGCCTACTATTCGGCCGAATACAGAATATCTGTTGCATCTACCTAAAGAGAAAAAATACACAACAAAAGTAACCAAAAACCAGGTATATTTAATATTGTTTTCTTGGAAAGTTGTTAAATATGAAGACCCTTTTTTGAGCTTTTGTTGATTTATAAAATATATTCTTTTTTCCTGGGTCTGATTTGATTGACTGTAATACATTTATAAATTCTGTTTAGCAAAAAGTACTTATATCTTAGCAAACGTTGTGCTTTGTTGGCGAACAGTTTTCATTATAATTCTGACTTAAAATGTTCGCATGTCATGCCAAATATTCGGTCGCCGAATATTCGGGGCTTCGACAGAGAGAGGCTGAATATCCGTAGACGAAAAGTCACCGACATAGCCCACCGGATTAGCAAGCTGAAGTGGCAATGGGCAGGCCACATTGCGCGCAGAGAAGATGGCCGATGGGGTCGAAAAGTGCTCGAGTGGAGACCACGGACTAGCAAACGCAGCGTAGGACGTCCACCCACAAGATGGACGGACGACCTTGTTAAGGCCGCCGGAAGACGCTGGATGCGGATCGCTTCCAACCGGTACGTGTGGAGGTCCAAGGGGGAGGCCTATGTTCAGCAGTGGACGTCTTATGGTTGAGATGATGATGATGATGAGTGTGGCCAATGCCGATGTATACCTGTATAGCCATGGAGAACAGCATCACCCCGCCGAGCGAAAACGTGGTGTTCCTGTACGCGCAAGAAAACAGCTGGAAGAAGGCGAGCCAGAACTGCGGACAAAACACATCAATAATATAAATATTAAATATTAGGGGGACATCTTACACAGGTCAACCCAGCCCCAAACTAAGCAAAGCTTGTACTATGGGTGCTAGGCGACGACATACATACTTATATAGGTAAATACATACTTATACCGGGTGTGGCCTGTAACATGAACAAATAATAAAAACATAGATTGTACTCCTCACACGGTGACACTTTTGCTCTACAACTTTTAAAAATTATGAAGTATTTTGACTCTCTATTTTTCATACAAAATAAATATTATCTTCAATGGACACCATCGCCACGCCATATCATTGTGATTGACGTTGCTTGTCACGCCTTAAACATAACAAAATTCGCAATACATTGCGTCTTAGAATAAACTTTAGAGTGTATTAAAAATCAAACCACAAGTTATTATTAAAAGTCGCTGAACAAATGTTGGTCAGTATGAGGAGTAAAGCCTACAGTTTAATTTTTTGCTCATATTACAGGCCACACCCGGTATACATAGAAAACACCTATGACGCAGGAACAAATATTTGTGATCATCACACAAATAAATGCCCTTACCGGGATTCGAACCCAGGACCATCGGCTTCGTAGGCAGGGTCACTTGTCAATACCCACTAGGCCAGAACGGTCGTCACGTTATATGTGTGTAAAGTAAAAATAAAATCAGTTTTAAGCCAATCAAATTAGATTTTTTCAGGAATTGATTTCCAGCAAGCTGGAAATTGTCTTAATACCTTCATTTGGTTCTAAATTAGCGTAATCCGAGTTTGCTCCATTCCAGGAGATATGGATTTTTTTTTGTTTTTAGGGTTCCGTACCCAAAGGGTAAAACGGGACCCTATTACTAAGACTTCGCTGTCCGTCCGTCCGTCTGTCTGTCACCAGGCTGTATCTCACGAACCGTGATAACTAGACAGTTGAAATTTTCACAGATGATGTATTTCTGTTGCCGCTATAACAACAAATACTAAAAACAGAATAAAATAAAGATTTAAGTGGGGCTCCCATACAGCAAACGTGATTTTTGACCAAAGTTAAGCAAAGTCGGGCGTGGTCAGTACTTGGATGGGTGACCGTTTTCTTTTTGCATTTTATTCCGTTTTTTTTTGCTTTATGGTACGGAACCCTTCGTGCGCGAGTCCGACTCGCACTTGCCCGGTTTTTTTTTCAGTTTTTTATTTTTTTTAATTAATAACAAACCTAGAATAAAAAGTAACCTAAAATTAAAACTACCTACAAAACTAAAACTAATACCTAAAATATATATATATAACATAATGTGGGTGGGTGATCTAGCCGAATATGTATATATTAGGCTAGATCACCCAGGTCCGAGCTCTGTCGAAGGGTTCCCATAAGGCTGGCTGCGTTTCCCCTTTGGATGGCTATACTTGCAGTTCAATAACGGTATGTACGACGGACATCTGAGGATCCGAGAGATACCTTGTAGATAAGAGTTTGTGGTCAAAGATTGTAAAAAATGGCCGCCACTTTGAACTATTTTTTTTTTGTAAGATCGTGTCAACATCCGATTTTTTGGCTTCGACACGTCTGGGTTTCCGCTAATCGTAATTTTTACACACCGACCCCGTATATAACTTATTTTTTCTATCACAATTGCTAGAAAAAGATCTTATTTCATGGAGGTGTACTGAAGTGTAAAAGCCTATATTGTTCCAGCGGGAGTTATGTTTTTTTTTTCTTTACAGAGATGACAATGAAATGATAATGATTTCTTTGTTTATTTATTTTTTCTTTTTTTTATTTAAAATACGTGAGTGACCCGTTTCTAATGTATTTAATAAATATGATGTACCATTTTGACAGTGTGGCTGACGTGGTGTAGCGCCGTGGGTAGATTCGGAGGCAGATGTAACGACCCCCGGTCTTCTATAAGGGTTTATTCTTGACTACGGAGTTTTAAACATTGGAGAGTTAATGTGTTACCATTTTGACAGTGTGCCTGACGTGGTGTATGGCGGCGGGGCGCTTGGGCGGCAGCTGCAGCGCGCCCGCGCGGTACTCGGCGGCGCCCGACAAGCACCAGCCCGCCTGGTTGCTGCTGTGGATGCTCTGCAACATACAACACGGTACGGGTTACCCGCAGATGGTCTAGAACGCAAAATGACTAGTGTGTTGTTTTGCCTATATCGCAATTAGTCTACATCGCAAACGGTCTAGAACGCAAAATGCCCGAATTATTTTTTCCGTTTTATCTTAATTTTATAGCGATGTCGACGGAGCCCCGCTTCCGCGGGGCTCCTATTCTGCGCCGTTTGGCCTTCGGCCATTTGAAGATACCTAACGAACCTAACCTACCTATGTAAAATGTGGTGATATAAAAAGTTTTGCATTTTGCGTTTTAGACCATTTGCGATGTAGACTAATTGCGATTTAAGCAAAGCGACACACTAATCATTTTGCGTTCTAGAAATCTAGACAATCTGCGAATAACCCTACGGTATTACCCCCTTATTCATAAACGTTTACTAAAGTTGACAAGCCGATAATAACCTTTTGTCCCTTTCCATCATACCAATACGTCGGAAAGGGACAAACAATTATTATCGGCTTGTCAACTTTAGTAAATGTTTATGAATAAGGGGGTTAGACTATAATTAATAGTATTTTTCTCAAATATGGACGGCAAAGTCGACTTTGCCGTCTAAAAAATAGGTCCTGAAGTGCGGAGTTTATGGTCAGTCAAAAAATTAAAAGTTAAAAACATTGCAGTCTCGATTTTGGAACTGCAATGTTGCATACAAATTTCATTATTTGTCGAGTTCCAAACTTTTAAAAAGTTTAAACAGCCATATCAAATGAAGGCACAGGCCCATTAAACAGCCAAACAGATGATTTAGTACTTATTATTATAATGTTGGTACCTACCGCGACTATTTAGCTGTCTCAAATAGGTTGGCGTATTTTCGGCAGAAAAATACATTCTTTTTTAAAATTTAAAAAATAAAAAGGCGGCAAAGCAATAATTTTCAATTGTTTCTATTTCTATCTGCGAAAATATATACGTAAGAACGTTTGTTCTGTATAATATTTTTATTATATTTATATTTCTTGCACCATTTTTGAGAAAAGCACTATATATGACTCGGCTGGAAGGCTACTTGCTGGCTTCGGATTCAATTAAACGGACTCCCAAGGTCGTCCGTTTAAAACGAATCCTCAGCCTGCAAGTAGCTACTTCCGAGCCTCGACAATAATGTAAGACCCACCATAGAAAGATTAGAAAGTATTTTTAATTTGAACCTTGTTCTATAAGCAAATTGGATCGAATTTCATTTGTTTTAAAACGCAATGAAACAAAGGAAATACCACTTTATTCGCTTCATGAAAGGTTCAAATTAGTGTGCAACTAAGGGGCTATTCATAAATTACGTCATTTCAAATGGGGGGGGGAGGTCTGGACATCAGATAATGGTAACAAAACGTCAGATAATGGTGGAAACGGGGTCATTTGAAGCATGATTTTTGGACGATTTTAGGAGGGGGGGGGGGGGGTCAAAAGTAATAACATACCTGATAAACAAGCATGGCGTCGACTTCCCTGCGAACATCTAGTAAGTACCGCGGCGATTCCTGCGTCCATATCAGAGACACGAGCGAAGCGAGGATTGGCAGCGTACATAACAGCAAATACCTAAAGGAAAAAAATGTAATTTTAAATCGAGGAAAATAGTCGTAGGGCTTAGGGTAAATCGTCAATGCAGCCCACCGGCTATAAAATGGCCACCCTAAACTAAAAATGAATTTTATTCATTTGACGACCGAATCGAATCTGACGAACATGATTTGACGACCGGTCTGGCCTAGTGGGTAGTGACCCTGCCTATGAAGCTGATGGTCCCGGGGTCGAATCCTGGTAAGGGCATTTATTTGTATGATGATACAGACATTTTTTCCTGAGTCATGGTTGTTTTCTATGTATTTAAGTATTTATATATTATATATATATCGTTGTCTGAGTACCCACAACACAAGCCTTCTTGAGCTTACCGTGGGGCTTAGTTAATTTGTGTAATAAATGTCCTATAATATTTATTTATTCATCTATAAAGATCGGTTTTCCTAGGATAGCGGTACCGTCATATAGCGGCCGTCTCCATACTAAATAATACGGCTAAATATGGATGTCGTAGTATTTGTCACCTATCCTAGGAAACCAGAGCATAAGCGGTGGTGGCCGGGTGGATATGACGTCAGACAGTCGCGGGTTCAAATCATGGCTCGTACCAATGATAATATTGATAATACTGCAAAAATAATACAATGATGGTGGTAAACAGGAATACGGCCCGCCCAATGGTAAGCGGTAACTGTAGCCCATAGATGGCTGCGACGTCACAGCCAACTATGGGGATTTGTCGAATAGGGATGTTTCCTGTACTTTAAATAAATTATTTCAAACCGTGCACGAAATAAATCACCAGATAATTATTAGAAAAACATAGATAGCAGCTATTTTTAAACACAATTTGTATTTAATAAATCGGATAGAAGTTTAAAAAGTAGGTGAGTGTGACGTCACTATATTTGTTTTCATATAAATTCCATATTAGCAAAACGTTTTGACAGTTCTAAAAAAGAAGCTGATTTGACTAGTAGGAATGTAGCCTATTGTCGCACCTGTTACCGTGGTGAAATAGGGGCCTGGAGGTTGGACATCTGGGGGCGGCGGTGAGACAGCTGGAAACGCTTTGTAGCAATATACATAGCGCGGGGGGAGACTGTTGTACATAGCATGTCTGTAACCCTGGTAGTTCACCTGTGCCACGCAGAGAAATGCTCCTTATCATCTAACAAAGCGTCAGCGCCAGTAGGCGTCAGCACTGCATGTGCGAGGGCGGCCGCTAGTAGCGCTCCCACGCCGTGAGCGATGACTAATATGGCGGGGAGACTTCTAACAGTATACATAGCATGTCTGTATTTGGTAGTTTACCTATTACACGCAGAGAAATGCTCCTTATCATCTAACAAAGCGTCAGCCCCAGTAGGCGGCAGCACTGCGAGTGCGAGGGCGGCCGCTAATAGAGCTACATTGCTATGTAGCTCTATTAGCGGATGTCTGTACCTATACAAACTCAATACGGAAGTAAAGATTACCTGTGCCACGCAGAGAAATGCTCCTTATCGTCTAACAAAGCGTCAGCCCCAGTAGGCGGCAGCACTGCGTGTGCGAGGGCGGCCGCTAGTAGCGCTCCCACGCCGTGAGCGATGACCAATATGGCGGGGAGACTTCTAGCAGTATAAGTATAACCCTGGTAGTTCACCTGTGCCACGCAGAGAAATGCTCCTTATCATCTAACAAAGCGTCAGCGCCAGTAGGCGGTAGCGCTGCGTGTGCGAGAGCGGCCGCTAGCAGAGCTACGTAGTATGTCTGTACCTATACAAACTCAATACGGAAATAAAGTTTACCTGTGCCACGCAGAGAAATGCTCCTTATCGTCTAACAAAGCGTCAGCGCCAGTAGGCGGCAGCACTGCATGTGCGAGAGCGGCCGCTAGTAGCGCTCCCACGCCGTGAGCGATGACCAATATGGACAGCAGGCGGCGGCGGTGCGGCCGCGGGGAGACTTCGTAGCAGTATGAGTAGCATGTCGGTACTAGACCGCCTGAGCCGATGGCGGAACAGAATCTGAAAAGTAATTAATAAGGATAATTGTCATAAGGGTGTCAGAAATTATGTAAAATTGAACCCTATCATATTGTAGCAAAGTTCAAAGTCACGAGGGAAATATATTCCTCCTGTCTTAGTCTTATTGTATTGTATTCTAATATATCGTATTGTACGTTTTGTGCAACGTTCGGTTAAGACGAGGCAAACGCAAAATTATAGTTTTTAAATTTAACTTTTACGTTATACTTATAACCAAAGTAAATGCCGTGCAATAAATTATTGTCATTTATGGGGCCCGGGCCGGTATCGGCCTGTCAGTTGTTCGGAACTGTCAAAATTTTGTTCTAACTGACAGGCCGATACCGTCCGGCGTACTATTAATCAGCGGGCCCCTTTAATGTCAGGATCGTAGCAAGCGGAAATCCGTGGTCTCCGCCTACCCCTCCGGGAAATAGGTATGTTTGTTCCATATTCGGAACATGTTTGTTCCACATTCGGAACACGTCGGTTCCACTCACCGGGCCATCATGAAGGTGCCGTAGGTGGGCATGAAGGCGGCGACGGCGGCGAACACGGCGTTGACCGCCAGCGCCGACACCAGCGCGCGCCGCCGCCCCAGCCGCCCGCCCAGCGCGCCCCAGCCCAGGCCGCCCAGCGACCCGCCCACCAGGCTGATCAGCACTACAGACAATTCCCAGTAACAGTAACAATTCCCAATTACAGTAACATCCTGTATAATTATACAGGGTGTTACTGGCCATCGGGCTTTAAATCCAGGGCTCGATTCTACTCGCTAAACTGAGCTACTTTTATTATGGCACCGACCACGAAATCCAAAAAAAAATTTTCACGTTTTCATACATTTTGTCTGATCAGATGTCGACGTTTTCTATGGATAAGCCAAAAAAGTTTTCCCCGATTTTAGGGTTGGTCTCATAGTAAAAGTTTAGCGAGTGAAATCAAGCCCTGGAATTAAAGCCCCATGGTCAGACACATACTGTACATTTACATTAGAGATGCACCGGATGTTCGGTTACTATCCGGCATCCGGCCTATCCCGCCCTTATTTCAATATCCTACGGCGGCGGTCTCCAAACCCCGGCCCGCGGACCGAATCCGGCCCGCGATGCGTTCCGATCCGGTCCGCAGGGTTCAGCATTCATTAAGAGTAGAACTGTTCCTCACGGCTACAACCGGACACCGGAGGGTGCACAAACCCACGGTGGCCCGCGCGATAGTTTCTGAGGCGCAATATGGCCCTCGGGTAAAAAAGTCTGGAGACCCCTGTCCTACGGGATACCAGATCGTGACTAAATATCTGGGCGGATACCGGATAGAAACTTTGCTTGACTTCGGAGTAAACAAATTGTATTTAAGAAACAGTCACTCGTGATTAATTTTGAAAATATATCGACGCTTAAATCCACATGCTAAGGTTGAAATTCTATTGATGTGCTGCCGATAAATCTTACAGCGCCTGGTACAGAGCTAATAACCAAGCCAGTTTTTCTCGTGCGGCAATATGCATAGTTCGATCTCACACGAGGGTAACACGAAGGACACTGCTGAAAGTTCTAGGGTCGCTAGGGCATACTAGGTTCCATATACGGAAAATCAATTATCATAACGTCCCAAATATGGAACATAAGTTAATAAGACTTACCAAGCCAGTTCTTCTCGTGTGGCAGTATGCATAGCTCGATCTCACACGAGGGTAACACAAAGGGTACTGCTGAAAGTTCTAGGGTCGCGCCGGCGAGCGCTAGGCTGCATGCTAGGTACACCTTCAGTTGGGCTATACCGCAGCCGGCCTGAAAAGAAAATACAGTAAAAACCCATTAACTCAACACGGGTTTAAGGTAGAAATAAGAGAATCCATCAAAATAATAACATGTAAAAAGATGCAAGTCTCGCAAACGCAGTTCTTCTACTACAAAAAAGTTTTGAGATGTAATGTTAAACCAAGTCGGTTATTTTAGTCAGTACCGGGGGCGTCCACAGAACTCGATTTCCACTGACTTGCCTATTTTAAAACCATGTAAATATTAGGTATTTTAAATTTTTGTAATACATAAAATGACTTGGCCAACTTGACTGAAATGACTTGGCTCAGTATATGGTTATACTGAGGCTAACCTGTTAGGTCTAGATGTGTTCGAGGTAATGTTCCATATATGGAACACTGGGCCTCGCCTGGTCTATATGCATGGCCTCACCTGTCGTAACGCGTCTTCGTGGAACTGGTCTAAAGCACTGGTGTCGCTATAGTCTATGAGCTCGCCACTCTCATTGTCCATGGGTTCAGGGGGGTTCACTGTCATGCTGACTGTACCTGGCTCGCCGGTGCCATCTGTAAAAAAATAAATAAGTAAAGCACAATCTGTCCAAAAATATGACCATATGTAGAGGAGAAACCCTGAACAGCCAGACATACAAAAGCATCATATGTGCTGCATATCCCGATCCTCAGCAATGAGGGACCGATTGAAGAGAGTGCTGCATATAGGACGTACCAGTCAGTCTGTCCTCTGTGTAGGCCATGGTGCGAGCTATGGACCCGAAGCTCTTGGGCGAGTCGGAGTCAGAGCGAGCGCGCACGAGGCACGCCTGTTCCTCCGCCATGCTTCTCGCTCGCTGTTATGTGACACATCTAGAGGAAATCAGTACATTTGTTTAGTCTTTAAGCACCTAAGAGTGTATAAGGTGCCATTAGATATATCGGTGTGGCCGAGGTGCTCACAAATATCTGAACATGCCTATAATGTCAAGTGAATAAGAGATAAGATAAGATAAGATAATATTTATTCATTAAAACTTATGCTAATTTGATTTATACAATGGTAATTATACAATTTATACTTAAATACTAGTAATTCATGGATTCAGGTTAAGATAGGTACAGATCAATTTAACAATATTAATACCGATACAAATATGTATTTTCTAAACTCTAATGGAAATTTGAACAATACCTAAACTAAGTAAACATTTACTTGTATCTTAGGTATGCACGTTTTGTAGGTCAGTGTATAAGTGGGGAAGTGCTTACCAAACAAGATGATTATTTATTTATAATAACAATAAACTATATGACTATGACTATATTCTACTCTTTAGAACGTTAAGTGGTGACATACTTAGCAATTAGTTTGTACAACACACATATAAATCTTTCTTAACTTCTATGTGACTATTTCTAGTAGTCTTTCTGTGTCCTCGTACGCCTTGCCAATGAGCAACGTTTGTACCGCTTTTATGCAGACTTTACTGGGCATTGGGTAAATATTCAATAGGAGATTGAATTTATTGTAAAGGAAAGAGCCGAGGAAACAAAAAAACTTACGTGTGTTTGCGGTGCGGAATGAATCTTTGGTGCAAATTATGTCAGCACGTCGCTTGCCAGATAAGATCTGGGGGTTATAGGGTATGAGTGAATGTTGTTTTACTACAGTGTTCAAGACGAATAACTGTCGAACGCTCAGAACTTTACACTCGGTCAACAATTGAGTCGTGGGATAACGTAAGGGACGGAATGTGCTAACTTTGAGAACTGCCCTCTGAGCTCTTTCTAAATCGATGATCGTTGTCTTGTTTGCTCCTCCCCAGGACGTGATACAATATACTAACAGTGATTGACAAAGTGCAAGATAGACTGATTTAATAAGTGTTTGATCTGCCGCATGTCTTAGGTTCTTAAAGACATAAATTAATTTTCTAACTCTAGATGTCAGAGATTCGATGTGTGCTTTAAAGTTAAGATGCTGATCGATAATAACACCCAGGTACTTGATATTGTTAGTGGTACTGAGTTTTGGGCAGTTATAAGGACAAAGGTTTACACGCGACGTGTCGGGATCTGGACAATTATGTGCTATTAAAGTGTGGATGTTATCGGACGGTTGGGTAGATATATTTGAGGAGAACGTGATATATTTTGTTTTTTCCGTATTTAATGTTAGTGCGTTTGTTTTTAGCCAGCGGGTAACTAGGTTTAAACCTACTTGCGCGTTTTTGAAAACGTCAGTCCATGTATCGCCGTTAAAGAGTAGGGCTGTATCGTCTGCGTAGGATATAACTCTACCATTTGGAATAGGGAGGGTACATAGGTCATTTATGTACGTCAGAAAAAGGGATGGGGCCAGAATACTTCCCTGTGGGACACCATAATCAATGGGGAGTTCGTCACTTATATGGTTTTCAATCGAAACTCGTTGTTTTCGATCAGAAAGATAATCTTTAAAAATTCTTAGAGGATGACCTCTTATTCCTATGTACTCTAGCTTGTCAATAAGTGTTGGAATTGTCACAGTATCGAAAGCTTTAGCCAGGTCCAGGAATATAGCTAAACACTTTTTTTGGGAGTCAAGCTGTCTAACAACATAATCTGTAAGATCGTGAACTGCGTCGTTCGTTGAAAGCCCTGCTCTAAAGCCATATTGTGATGATGCCAGGAGTTTATACTTGTCTAAGAATTTAACAAATCGTTTAGATATTACACGTTCTAATATTTTTGATAAAGATGGCAAGATAGCGATTGGGCGATAGTTATTAATACAACTCTTATCACCACCTTTGTGGATTGGTTTGATGAGAGCTATTTTTAGAATTTTGGGAAAAACGCCTGTATAAATGCACAAGTTGAAGAGGTGGGTCAGTGGAGGGGTCAACATTTTTTTATGTTGTTTTATAAAAGAACAAGGGATTTTGTCAATACCAGTAGCGCAGTCATTTCTGAGAGTCATTATAATGCTATCAATTTCGGCTTCGTCCGTATCAGTTAATACAAAGGAGTTAGAGTTTATCACACGGTAAGGGGTCGTATTCTGAGAGGTAGGCAATTGAGAATAACAATTTGTGTTTTCTGCGAGCGTTTTACCTATATTCGCAAAAAAATTGTTTGCTGTATTGACTGTCTGCCGAGCGTCTATAGCGTCAGCTATAAGCGCTTGAGACGTCGACCTCATATTACTCATACTTGTTACGTTTTTGATGACTTTCCATAATTTCTTTTTATCGTGTCCTGCTTTTATTATTTCTGTTTTGTCATGTTGTCGTTTTAGGTTTTTTAACAAATTATTACAAAAATTTCGATAACGTTGGTATGTTGTTTTAAGTATTGTGTCATTTGGAGTTTTTGCCAGTTTTTTATGCATTCTGTCACGGTTTCTAATGCATCGTAACAATCCGGGGGTTATCCATGGTTTAATAGTTTTCATTTTGCGTGACATACTTTTACTATGTCACGGGTAGCTGATTTATTGTCCAGTTTAGATAAAATGACTTGACTAGGGGCTCTTTGGTAATACTGAGGGATACACAGTAACAATGAACTGTGGTCAGTTAAACTACTATGGAGCACTAAAGTGAGGTATTTAGTAAAACAACCGTTCGGACCAATGACTGGTTTATTACTGAAGCATGCAGGTACAGCGTCAATACATATCACTCCTCCCACATTATTCTGGGAACCTGACAACAAAACAGAAAATATTTTAGGTGTATGTACCTTCAAGAAATACATTAAATATTAACTATACTTATCATTATTTATAATTAACCCTTTTAGTTCTAGGCCTTAAATTACATCGGCGCGGAACCGGATCCGACTGGTTGTCAGTCTGCTCGTTCTGAGGCAGCTGCTGCTGCTGCGCTCGCGGGCGCAGCACTTGCGAGTCCGCGGGGGCCGCGGGGGACGCGGGCGCTGCAGGGCTCGCGGGAGCCGAGGCGGACGCGGGGCTCGCGGGTCCGGAGCTTAGAGTTTCTAATTCTGGCACCGGTCGATCCGTTTCCTCTCCCTCCACATTATTATCATCACACTCATAAAAGTCGTTGTCGGATGCAATATCTAGTGATTCGTTAATCTCTTGATCAATATTTTCAATTGCGTCCGGCCTCGACAATGACATAGTTGAGCGCGGGGGTGAGGGTTGCAACGCCTGTGCCGTCGGCGCCTGAGCCGGAGCGGGCGAAAAGGTCAAAGGGCGCGGGGAAGGCGCGGGCGCGGGCGGCGGCGGCGAGTCGTTTGCTTGCGCAGCATTATCAATCTTATCAGCAAGCGACCCACCTGAATATCGCAACAGCTGATCGACGTGACGTATACATTTACCGATACCTCTAACGTCTATAGTAAACATCCTATTTCCAACTTTATTTATTATTGTTCCCACTCGCCATACAGGCTTTTGAGCAACAAAACATCGAACTAAAACAACTTGGCCCACATCAAACTTACGCGCACCTGCCAAACCAACGTGCTCTTTATTACTATCGGTTTCTTTGCTAGGTAACATTAAATCGAGTTTACTACGTAAATCCCTACCGAACATGAGTTTTGCAGGTGTTTCGTTAGTGCTACAATGGACACTGTTGCGATATTCAAATAGAAAACTTAACAATCGCTCATTAATAGCCTCCGTTGACATTTTATCATCGCAACTTTGAATACATCTTATCATTTTTTTTGAAATCTTAGCACATATTTCGGCCTGACCATTACTGCAGGGATGGTAAATTGGTGAGTTTAAATATTTTATTCCATTAACTGCACAAAAATGTCTAAATAATTCACTATTTATTTTTGGATCATTATCTGATACTATAGTTTTGGGTAAGCCGAATGTAGAAAATAGATATTTTAATTTTACAATTAGGGATTTTGACGAAACATCTTTACTCATGTGTAAACACTCCAACCATTTGCTGAATGCATCTACCACGACCAAGTACATCCTTTGCCCAACCTGCACGTAGTCAATGTGAAGACGTTCCCAGCATGCGCGCGCGCTAGGCCACGGGAGGGGCGAGCGGGGTGGGGCGGTCCGCACTTTACTGCATACGGTGCAATTTTGCACAATGCGTTCTATATCGGAGTCCAAACCTGGCCACCAAAGTTTACCGCGCGCAATACTCTTAGTTTTTACGATTCCTAAGTGTCCCCTATGCAATTCCTCTAACACGCGTGCTCTGTGAGCCGGAGGGACAACTATTCGATGACCGCGTAAAATACAACCCTTTTCGACTTCTAAATCAGTTTTACATCTAAAATATGGTTGAATATTCTTACATTTAATTTTACGCGGCCACCCGTTTTTAATGTACTTCATAACAATTTTCATTGTCTTGTCTAAGGCCGTCGCCGCCCTAATATCTTCAAATGATATTGGCAAGGTTTGCTCGTCTAAAAAGTTTAAATACGAACTACCTTCGTCAATGTTTAACTCAGACGGATTTACTACTTTCGGCGGTGCCCTAGAGAAATAGTCAGCCACAACATTTTTTTCACTAGTAATGTAACTAATGACGTAGTTGTAGGCTGATAAGTAAATAGCGTACCGTTGCAAACGGGAGGCAGCCATAACGGATATGCCATTTTTCTTGCCAAATATGGCAAGTAGGGGTCGATGGTCAGTTTTGAGTACAAATGGTTCACTTCGCCCGTAAAGGTACTGGTGGAAATGTTTCACGCCGTACACTATGGCTGCGGCTTCCTTGTGCACTTGGCTGTAGTTTTTCTCGCTGGGCGTAAGTGCCCGGGAGGCGAAAGCCAGGGGTCGCTCGTGACCTTCCGGCCCAAGCGATATTACGGCACCCAGACCGGCGGGTCCCGCGTCAACACTCAAAACCAGTCGCGCTTCCGGATCAAAATGAGTTAGAACCCGGCCTGAAGCCATTTCACGTTTAATGGCGATGAATGCCCCCTCTTGCTCGGGGCCCCATCTCCACATAGCATCGACCTTAAGTAACTCGTGCAACGGATTAAGTACACTCGAGGCGCGCGGTATAAACTTCCGATAATAATTAATAAACCCTAAAAACCGCTTAACATCCAGAACATTATTTGGGCGAGGGGCATTAACTATTGCCTCAATCTTTTTTGGACATGTTCGAAGGCCGTTTTTGTCAATGACGTAACCTAAATATGTGACGCTCGATTTAAAAAACTCGCACTTATCTTTTTGTAATTTTAAACCGGCGTCTTTAATTCGAAACATAACTTCACGCAACCTTTCCAAATGAGTCGCCTTATCCGGCCCTGTGATACACACGTCATCTAGCCAGATGCTCACTCCGTCTATTCCTACCAGCAAGGTCTCCATTGTTCTCTGAAATATAGCCGGCGCATTGGCCAGACCATATACGAGCCTGGTGTATTGGAACAACCCTCGCGTGGTGCTGATGGTAGTGAGCTCCCGGGACTCGTCACTCAATACGAATTGATTATACGCATTGCTCAAATCCAGCTTTGTATAACGTTCGCCGCCTCCTAATTTCGCGAACACTTCTTCTATACGCGGCATAGGATATTTGTCAATAACCAAGTCTTTGTTTAGCGTTACCGAATAATCGCCTGCAATTTTAATTTTCCCGTTCTCCTTCAAAACCGGAACAATTGGAGTCGCGTACTTTGAAAAGTTCACCGGTACTAGTATACCTAAACCAACAAGGCGTTCGAGTTCCTCATCAACTCTGTGCTTAAGGGCAAAGGGAACTGGTCGGGGTTTAAAAAAAACTGGTACAACATTTTCTTTAAGGCGCAGTGAGATTTTAAATTTATTAAATTTTCCCAATCCCTCGCTGAACAAATCGGCATAAGAATGTAATAATTGTTGAATCTCCCCGGCGTAATGGTCAGTGGCTATACTATTATTATTATAATATTCCTCAGTAGTAACTTTAATGCCGAATTTAGTCATAAAATCACGACCAATTAAGGGTGGACCTCCTTTAGGTATCACATATATCTTAAGGACGTCTTTAATTGAATTGTACTCAGCATTTACTAACAATACACCCATTGGCGTCATTTTATGCCCGTTATAAACACATAATTTAATGTTACACTCATGTAACTGAATATGAGAAAAATATTGTTTATAACATTTATCGGAAATCACACTTATACCTGAACCCGAGTCTAGTTCCATATAAAATTTGTCACCGTTGATTAATACAGTTAAAATAATGGGATCGTAATGTTCATACCTTAACCTTTTGGCCGCCGGACCTAGTCCGCAAAGACGCTCACTCACACGCCAGAGCAAATTTTAAGTAAACAACTAATAAAAAGTTTAGGGATTGCAAATAGTGATATCGATATTTACAATATTATGGTAAAAATCTTTTTAATTTAGCTTTGTTCTTATCCTGTTTTAATTTCATTCCAAATTGCCAAAATTAAACATATGTTTTACACCCGAAAATGTTTAAAATATAGGGATTTAACATAAAAAACAACCACTAAACAATGTCGATTCAAGACGTGATATCGCCGCACTAGGCTGTACGAGAAGTCTTTTATACAAGACAACGGCGCCCATGGACTGCCCGCAATGCAGACCGACAAGGACTGTTTCCGCGCGGATCAAGTAATAATAGTCTCTAGGTCAACGGCGTAAGCGCTTGTCGGTACGTAAATTTTATTGGCGTAACGTTAAAGCTGCGCATCATGTGTCGATAAAGTCAATATACCGGAACTGTTTTAGTGAAAATTACACGTGGGTTGAATTTTTAATGAGTGAAGATATTATTCCGGAATTAGAATCTATCATTATAATTTCAGTTTGGTTTACATTAATCTATAGGTAAACTCTTATCAAAAAAACGTTCAACGACTTGTTACAAAAAAATTACACATTAACTTCAATGTTATAACAATAAAAGTAAAGTCTGATAAACAGGTATGTCCCTGTACCACACTTGTGCGAAGCGGTCGCTGCGGTGTATCCCTTCCCACTAAGCTATAAAATAACATAATTTTTTTTTTATCTCTTCTGCAATTAAATAGTCCACAATCTACAATGGCAAATTTACTTGTCTGACTGTACTTTATAGAGCTAAAGAAGCTACCAGAACTTTAAATATAGTTATGCCTATCTGACTCTCGTTCTACGTATTCTAGTAAGTAGTTACCTACTATTCGTTGAAAAAAATTGGCGATTAACAAGTGTTCAAATACTTAGATAAAAACATATTTCTGACTTTAAAAATTCCCATATCGAGTTAACATTCCCATCCCTAGCTGTCTTTTATACAAGACAACGGCGACGAGGAACATGAAAAATGTTGAAAATTGGAGCAATTTTTTTAAATGCCTTATTATAAAAGAAGGGATTTATATAGCGGCTTAAAAAGCAAATAAATGAAAAAACAAAGACCTTAAATATGAACACGAGTGTAAATGAAATAGTAATTGTTATTATTTTCACATTAACTCAGTGGTTGAATTTGTGTCTTGTATACAAGACGACGGCGCCAGCGTATCGTTCTATCGTTGTCTTCTATACCGGACAACGGCGGTCAAAGGGTTAAATTGTATAGCGCACACTCCTCACAGTCCTCGCAAGAAGTTTCCGATTCTCCTTCCTGTGCTTGGATATTGTGAAATCTTTGTTTGCATACTTTCTTTAGGTGTCCCTTAACACCGCACTTGCCGCACTTATAACCTTTATAACGACACGTTTCCGCACTGTGGTTCTTCATACCGCAAATATTACACCTACTGACGTCATCACGTTCATGCCATTTGGAACCCGATGCGATATCCGTAACACGACCGGCACCAGCTCCGCCACCGCGGCTGGCGCGACCACGGGCGCCGCCGCGCCCACGGCTCGCCGCGCTCGCCGCACGGAAAACCGGCTCCTCCTTTATCGGCACGTTGCCGATATTGCCGTTCTCGCCTACCACCGCCTGGGCTTGCCTAGCACTAGCCGCTTGCTCTGCGACCTCCAGCGCCTTGGCGAACGTAAGGGTCGCCGCGTCTTGTTCAAACAACTTATCGCGCTCGGGGCCAGAACCCAGACCGAGGACGAAACGGTCCGTCAGCACCGTCTCCAGGGCGGTGCCCAGGTCGCAATGACTTGCCAACCCGCGTAGCCGCGCCGCCCAGTCTCCTAAAGACTCGTCTGGTTTCTTCGTCGCACTGTAGAACTTCGCCTTATTAGCAAACGAACACTTTTTAATTTTAAAATGTTTATCTAAAACAGCAATAAGTTCGTCATACGTATGCGCTTCTAAATCACGAGGGTACACGAGATTACGTGCCAAGCGATACGAATCGTCCGAAAGATGCGTTATTAACACTGCACATTTGTTATCGGCTGTAATACTATTAACATTTACTTTGAAAAACTGAGTTAATTTGCCTTTGAAAATAGACCATTCTCCGGATTTGTAGTCGAAATTAGGCAAAGAACCGAGATAAGAATTCGCCATATTTATTTTTTAAATGCGTGGGTACTCTCGCGTCGTCGCCAGTGAGGTATTTAGTAAAACAACCGTTCGGACCAATGACTGGTTTATTACTGAAGCATGCAGGTACAGCGTCAATACATATCAATCCTTTTAAGGCAAGTTTAGACTTTGCAAAGACATGGTCAAGACAATTTTTTTCTCTAGTTGGTCGGAGGTGAGAAGGAAGATATCCAAGAAAAGCTAATTGAGTTAAGTATTCAAAAGAGTTTCGATCTTGGTTGCCGTTTTTGATATCAATGTTAAAATCTCCCATAAGAAATACATTTTTAAATATCGATAGCTGCGATAAAATTTTATTAAGGGACAATAGAAAGTTGTTTATGTTTTTATTCGAGGGGGAGCGATAAATGCCTACTAAAGCCGTATCAGTTCCTATTTTTAATATTAAGCAGTTTGCATCTAGAAATATATCGGGCTCTTCCACAGTTACATTATTTATATTTCCTTTAATGTAGAACACGACACCGTCATTTTGCAACACGTTGGTTTTTAAACTTACGTAAGAATTATAGCCGTTTATTTGAGGGATCGTTTGGTTGGAGGTAATCCAGCACTCTGTCAATACAATTATATCAACGTCAGAATTTATTAAGCTTAGTAAAGTTAAGAGTCCATTGAAATTACTGTTTAGGCTTCTAATATTTTGTAAAAGTATTTTTAAATTTGAACCATAAGTATTGACAAGCGTCGAGCATCTATCTGGGTCGCACACTAGTGATTCATACTCACACGAGGCCTCAATATCGTCAAGCAAGACGTTGGTTGCGTTATCCATTTTTGTTGATATGTGCAGCAGATGACGTTGAAACGCGGCGCTCTAGGCGCCCTCATAATCTATAGAATTTATATACCTAAGTTGCGCATTTTTCTTCGCTGGGCACTGGTCGTCTCCGGTTTTATGATTGGCCGGCTTTTTAAAGCGCAGACACGTAGCGCATTTGGCGGGTTCAGCTTGCTTTGGACACTCCTTAAAACCATGGCCTGATGACCCGCAATGTCCACAAGTAGGTTCTGTATCTTTGCAATATTTAGCCGAATGGCCGTATAAATGGCATAAATAACAACGGGTCAGGAGAGTGAAATCTCGTACTGGGCAAGATGTCCAATTGATAAAAACGCGTTGTTGTTGTATGAGCATACGTCGGACTTCAGCTGTGCATTCTAGGATGTAGTTGCAGGTGGATAAGTCCTTTTTTCCAGATTTATGACTAAGTTTAACTGAGCACATAAATGTATCCCTAGTGAGATTTGGTTGTAAGTCTGCAATGTTTTGTTTAAAAATACAATCGAACACTTCTCCTTCGGACATATTTGTCGGGACTCCTAGGATGATTATCTTCGGTCTCCTTTTGGTGGTATCTTCCACTTTAAGTCCTGATTGCTGCAGCTGCTGAGATGCTTTAAGCTTTTCAAGGTCATCCTTTCTCTCGGTGCTGATTATGACTCCACCGTTCTTTGTTTTTCTCATACCACTTAATTAAGTTTTGGATCAGGTTTTTGGTGTCCTCACTGGATTTTTCTTTGTCGGCAGGGTAAATTGCGATGCTACTACTTGACTTGGTAGGCACAACAGTCGAACTTTTCCCGGTCCTAACCATGTTGGCGAACGATTGTTTTTCTTCGGTTGTTGCTTTTTCTTGTATGCACTGTTTGAGTTCATATAGCTGGGTGCTGATGTTTGTTTGCATGGACAAGGTATTCACTTTGGCTTGGCTAAGTAATAAATTCTGCTTGACCGCCTGGTATTGTACAGCCAATTGCGAGATTCCTCCTAATACGCTCTTACTTAGCGTGTTTATTCTCAGTTTTTGGTCTGAGTTTAATTTACCATCATTTGCAATGGTGCAAATTTCACTAAGGCGCTTTTCAATTTCGGAAATCCATTTCTGGATTTCAGTGGTTGAAACTACATCAGGTGCCTCGGCTCGTGCTACTGCTACTGGGGTTCCTGGGGTGGTTTCCATAGCTGGTCTTCCTTCTGGAGGGGGACTTCGCGGAGTCCGTGAACTTCTGTTAAAAGCGTCATTACCACTCATCGCTGCGTTTTTAAATTGTACCCATTACACAGCCGATATGACTCACGCGGAGATTCACAGTTTAATGAAAAAGTGCTGACACTGATTTGACACAGTTACTATTTTATTGTTATGATTAAATAAATACACAATTTGCAGTGGACACGACCGCCAATGACGGCAGTCAACTCTCGAACCCATGTCTCGAATGCTTGTCAATGTCAATTTGAAATCAACCTTATTGACAACAACAAGATACCTTTAGGTTGGAACATCGTATCCGAACCTAAATTAACTTTTGTGTGAAAAGTATGATGTTTTTGTTTCAGCTTGTCCCAAAAAACCTAATTTAAATTATTAATTTTAATTGATTTGAACTTTTGACTATTCAAATAAGTCTTGCTTCCAATTAGTTTGGAGTGGTTTGGATAATTGAGGTTCTATTGTATGTGTTTTTGTCAACTGTACAGTGACGAAATTGCATGGGGAAATTATGATTGAAATGACGGCTGATGGTGATAGTTATGGTTGCCATAATTAGTCGGAACTGATAAGGTACATGATTCGGGAGCAGGCCCAGACAGGTCAACAAAATACCGGAAATTAATATACGGGACTAAAACGGGACCGGTAAAAATACGGGACGTGATACTTAAATATGGTGACAGTCCCGTATATACGGGACGTATGGCAACCCTAGTGATAGTACATGCAAAAGGGGCTTAGTTAAGATTTTTACTGACTGTAACCATAGCATGAAAGCTAACACTTCTCAGTGAATAAACTAAAGTAAGCATTTATTATCATTATCAAACCCAAATACATACATATAGGTGAGTACCTACTAGTAATCTTATCAATATGAAATAAGTACAAACAAGCAACACATTGTTATCAATAAAATATATATACTTTAGTGATTATGAGTATATTATTAAAATAATACGCAATACTTGGTCGAATTTACTTAAGTGTGAAATGTTTTTAGTACAAACTTATTAGAACATTACTTTCTGTTTAGAGTAGATAAATAAATGCACTTACTTTGGCAGTAAACTTCCACTATTTTTGTTTTATTCACAATAATACTTTGCAAAAGATTTGACTAACTCAAGTGATACACTGTTGGAGACAAATTCAGGCAGGTCCGGTGGGCGTTAGAACCGCATTTAACCAATTTAGAACGCGCAGGGGAGCACAAAACTACGCCATGTACGACACTGTATGCATTTTATACAAGAATAAATCGCAATACGCGAACATAGTGCACTTTAATTGAATATAAATTGATTACGACCGCTGCTAAAACCTAAAACGTCATATTTGAGAAATTGAATGAGTGTTTAAAAAAAAGATTTTTTTTTTTAATATACACTAGACTACAGCACATTAACACACACGCAAAACAACTTTTGTAATAACTCGTAATAATTTATTTTTATATTAATAAAGCAATTAAATTAATATGTATTTAAGTCTCTCTTAGAAAATATAAACAATCACTCCTTCGTATACACACGTTCTAACCCGACTGATAATATGATAATAACTATATTACCCGTATTATTTTAGAAGGAGGTCTTATAACTTAGTGTACTTGTCACGATGAAAAGAAATAGTGCATGTTTAGGTGACATTTAATTCAGCTGCATTATTTTTGAGTGAATGATTTATTTTTAAACAAATAGTGCTGCGCTAAGTATCGATTAAAGTCTAATAAAAGCAAAGCCTTTTTATTTAACAACTCAAAGTTGCAATGTTGCAATAAAGACTTTTTTATTTTATTTATGTATACTTTTACAATCGGAAAATATTACCCACTGTTTATATTTGTTATTTACTAGCCTCCACCTTGCAATTTTGTCGGCCTTAAAATCTTAAGTAACTTTTAAACCAATTTCAAGACCTTACAATGTTTCAACTCGTAACACATATTTGCAGTTATTTACAAATGAAATAGTTTATAGATAACATTTAAAAAATCAGTGCCGTATTTACATCAAAGAATGCAACGTCGTGAATTATTATACTGTAGAGGTAAGTACTGCTTATACTTTAGTATGAAGGTCAAGTTAAACGTAATACTAATAATCTATTTTAAGTACTTAAATTATGTAAGTTGTACTGACTTAATAAAACCAAAAGCATACATGGCCAATAATAATTATGGATAAAAGCAAATATTTGTTTAAATATAATACAATTTCTGGGTTTTTCTAAACGATGTTATGGTTACAGTTATGGTACATAATTGTGCGAACGAATAATAAAGTCAAAATAGGCATTGGATATAGCAGACAAAAAAAAAACATAGCTTTCTACAGGTACTAAAAATCGAAGAAGAATTAACTTAAAAGGATTTTCTAAGGGTTCTAGGACATAAAATTTCATAAATTTCTATCAATAACTTACAATTTGAAGCATTTACTAAGCAATATTAGTTTCTTTCGTTATTTAACACTGAAAGCGGTGCTACACTGTTTTATATGTATATACATTTATTACATTGTGATTTAGAATCGCTGGTGTCGTGTGCAGAATTGCAGATTTGCAATAATTTAATTGAACTTAGGACCTGATGCGCTTTTTACGAAAACACATTTTTCACTCGTTCACAATCACAAAATATAGTTAAAATCGCTTCATAGGTACAATCACTACAATTCACATTTTTCACTGAAACAGTTTTAATGTATTCACCAATTTTTGCAACACTGTTAGAACAAGGAACTGCGAAAGTGTGCCACTACCTAGACACGGCATGAATGAAGTATAAAATATTATTTTTCAAAGCAGGCTATTGAATTAATATCATCACAACCTTCAACTTTATATAAAATATTCAAATACAGTTTGTTTTATCCAAAGAACATTGAATTAAGCGAAATAAAACAATTGACTGAGAAATTTATACTGAGGTTTGTATGTCAATCTAGTCTGTCGACGAATCTATCTCATGTGTAGCAGTGAAAAACCTGGAGTTTAAGGTCAAGAAAGGGACAAAATATGTAGGTTAGTGAAATGCATGAAAGAGAAGGGATGAAGATCAAGGCAACGTGAGTTGATATTTCGATCCCTGGATGGCATAACAGTATATGTACAGACCTAGATAACTCCATGTTATAATTATGTGAATATCCCAAATCTTACTTCTAGGTTTTTTGTGTATGGTTGCATCACATCACTTTCGCTGACATGTTTTGTGAAAAAGTATGGAACTAGCGCCCCTCAGTAACATAATATCAATAAATTCAAGCGTTCACAATATTTATTTAAAGCGAATCTATTATTAATTTACTTACTTTTGATTTTACATAATACTTATAAAGGTATGTTCGAGTGGGTGCGGTTATGAAGTAATTAGTCCCTTCATTTTATTAGGTGCTTGATTTCTACTTAAAAAAAATGCAACCTCATTGCTCTTGCTTTAAGCCCTTTAAGCAAGAGCAAAAGCAAGAGCTGACCTTTATCTTCTCTTTTTCTAGATGAGAAACATACAAACAATCACATCTACAATATTATTAGGATAGATATGAACTAAAAGAACTTGTTGTTTTTTTTGTTTATATTATTACATGCACATATTTCTTTCGTAAAAAATAGCTTAGGTGAAATATAAAATATGTTTCCTATTAAGCTTTGAACCGTTATTTGAAGCCTAACATAAATAAATAATTTGAGAGTAGCGAACTTGATTTCCTGTAACAGATCGGTCAAACCACGAATACTCCCCACTCCATCCCTACCTTGTGACGTCAGGTCCTGTGCACCAGGTGGGGCAACGAGGCAGGTAGCGCTCGGAGCCCTCGTCATTGGCGTCTTGTTTGCCGTAGCAATCGGTCGTTTATTAAAAACTTTAACTTTGTAAAACGGTGTTACCGTTCGGTTTTTAAATTAAATTATTTTAAAAAATGGACCACGATACAGGTGAGTCCTCTGATTCAGATTCAACCAGTAGTTCTTCCACGGATACTGCCCCTATGGAAAATACCCCGAGGCCACCTGCGGAGGCACAGGAACCCGGACCTTCGCAAGTGGGAAGCAAAAGGAAGGCTGCGAAGCACACAAAGCTACGCAAGAATAAACGCCGTCGCATGGAATCTACAATAAGGTATTTAAGTGAACAAGTAAGTGGAATATCACATTTCATCGCGAATAACGCTGCCTTTCAGCCTACCTTCCAACCTGTTTTTCACTCCACACCTGGTGTACAGGAAGCCTATGATTCTGACGGCGGCGTTAGTGCAAATGTTAGCGGAGACCTTTTTAATAATGATACGACGGGCACAGCGCCCGCGCCCCCGCCCCCGGCTCGTGCCGAGCAGCCTGCACCCGGGTGCTCATTTCAATTACCGCTTGGTACGGTTTTGAAAGAACCGACTATACCCAAATCGAGGCCAGACTTAGTCAGCTTGATTAATAACATCCAACGATTCAATTCAGAGGACTGGGATAGTGTGCGCTATGCAGACGTACAAAAACAATACTGTTCTTCGCCAGGTTTCACGTATCTAGAGACGAACGATGAGCTCAAGCCATTTGATAAGTTTAACTCTCTAGCACTTATTGAACGTGGATTTGCTACTATCACTCAGGCCCTTATTAAACAAAATGAGGCGGCTCAGACCGGTTTTAAAGATTTGGTTGCTTGGTCAAATTCAGTGGCCCAAATCACCACGAAATTACTGGAGGAAAAATTAAATGAAATTTTTGTGCAGGGTAGCTTTCAAAAAATTAGTAATGACGCTTTGCAAATAGCTTGTGGCCATAGGGCCGAATTAATACAGCAAAGGCGCGATAATATGTTACGATCAGTCAAGGACAATTTTCTGAAAGCTAGCTTGAAGAAAATTCCACCCACTTGTGAGAATTTATTTAATAAAGAACTGTTTGCCAATGCAATTGAAAAGGCCGGTGGATCCTCTAAAACATTTTGGCCGCCCAGGGCGCCCTCTAGTCACAAAGCTGCTGCGCAAGCTCAGCCACAACAGCAAACTCAGGCCATGCCTAGTTATGCTAACACCTATCCAAACAAAGCACCTCCTTTGTTTAATACTAATTACACATACCCTGATTACACCAATCGGATGCCATTGCCCAACCCGTTTGTGAATTATCAGTCGCAACCTCGCGACTACCCTCGCTTTAACCAAAAATATAATCAACAGACAAAGCCGCCTCGACAAAGGGCTAATAAAGGTTTTCAAAGCAACGACACTTTTGCGAATAGCTACCGCGGAGGTAGGTTCTCGGGCCCATCCTCAACACGAGGGCAAGGTAGGCGGAAGTTGTGACTTGAGCGATTTTCGGGCTGGCCGTTTAATAGATTTTGTGCAACATTGGAAGGATTTACAGGCTCCAACATCCTTAATTCAGATTATTCAAAACTTTCGAATCCCTTTTATAGCCAAACCCCCTTTGATGGTACCAAATGTAGTAAATCATCCATTGATGACTCCCAAAAGTTGCGAAATGGATCGCATTATAAATCAAATGTTGCAAATGAGCGTGTTGGAACCTGTAGATCCCAGCCCCAGCTTCGTATCCCCAATGTTCATAATACCGAAAAGCGACGGGTCGGCCCGCCCGATCTTCAATTTAAAAAGTGTAAACGAGTACGTTTTAGTGAAACCTTTTCGCTTAATGAACATGCACAGAATACCCACATTCTTGCAACCAAACGACTGGCTAATAAAAATCGATTTATCAAATGCATATTTCCATCTTCCAATTGCCAAAGCACATCGATGTTTCCTCCGATTAGTTTACGACAATCAATTAATGCAAATGACCTGTTTACCTTTCGGCATAGCCTGTGCCCCAAAAGTCTTTGCATCCCTGACAAATTGGGTGGCTCAGTTACTCAGAGAAAAGGGATTTCGAATAGTTGTTTACTTGGACGACTTCTTAATGGCCAATCAGGACCCCCAAATTTTAGCCAAGCAGGCTTTAGAAGCTACCCGCCTATTAGAATACCTAGGCTGGCAAGTCAACTATGCCAAATCGGTATTGACCCCCCAAAAGAGCCTCCAGTACTTGGGCGTGATTTGGGACCCACACAGAAACGAAAAGTCTCTGCCGCTTCAAAAAATGCAAAGCTTTCGACAAAAAGCACAAAACTTGCTAAATCGAAGAACGGGCAATGCAAACGAAATTCAGAGTCTAGTAGGGATGGTAAATTTTGCCAGCTTTATGGTACCCAGGGGTCGTCTGAATCACAGAGCGCTATTAAGTCATTGCCAAAATCTGTTGCTCAAAAATCCACGCCACCTTTATTCGATACCAACACATGCGTTAAACGAGTTAAAGTGGTGGTGCACAAATCTAGCGATGACTTCCCCAATTCATTACCCACCTACAACCAACTATCTAGTGACGGACGCATCGGGGCAAGCGTGGGGGGCCCAGCTAGACAATCTCAAGCTGTGGGGCCTCTGGACTCCAGAGGAAGCAAAACTTCACTCCAATCAGCGCGAGATGTTGGCAATCTACCACGCCCTAAAAGGTCACTGTCGGCACCTAGTCGGTGCCTCTCTGTTAATTCAATCGGACAACAGAACGGTAGTTGCCTATTTAAGAAACGAAGGGGGCACAAGGTCACCCCGCCTGATGGAGATCTCCCATCAAATATTCAGAGTCCTAGACCGGTTCAAGATTCACATAGAAATACATTATTTGCCAGGCCGGTACAACGGCGAAGCCGATCACCTGTCTCGCCTTACGAGGCCTCCCGAGTGGCACCTGTCCCCCAAAATAATGAATCAAATTTTTTCCAAGTTCGGCCGTCCATCAATAGACCTATTTGCGTCGTCAGTAGCCCATGTTCTCCCAATATACGGCACGCTGGACCTGACGGACAGACAGGCCAGCCTTTACGATGCCTTCAGCCAAACGTGGGATTACCCCCTAGCGTGGGTATTTCCACCCCCCTTTCTGATACCCCGCGTGCTGCAACACCTCAACACTGCGAGAGGGATATATTTGATCGTAGCCCCACGTTGGTTGAAAGTGTTCTGGAGACCGGACCTCAAGAACAGGGCTCTGGGTCCCCCGTTCACAATTTACAACCTAGACCAAGTTTTGGTGGACGCGACCACCGGCCTTCCTCCTCCCATGACACAGGACACTGGAGGTCTGGAGATGTGGGGGTGGTCAGCCAGCTTAAATGGATGGTCACAAGATCATATAAATTTTTTACAAAAAAGTTGGCGGGATTCTTCCATTAAAACTTACAAAAATGCGTGGCAAAAATGGTGCGTTTGGGCTAATCAAAATTCCGTTAGTATGTCGAAACCACAGGGGGCTGATTTGGCTAAATTCTTAATTGACCTTCACCTTAAGCAAGGTCTGGCTTATAATACTATATTAGTATACAAATCTGCAGTTTCAACTCTATGTGATCCAAGCTTAAATATCCCCCTTAGCTCACATATATTGGTACGTCAAGCATTAAAATCTATACGAAATTCGAGTATAAAAAATAAAAAAGCTCCTATATGGGATACAGACATCCTTGTAAATTGGTTAAAGAGTAATAATTGCAATGAGAATAGTTTATACGAATGTTCTGCTCGCGCTGCTATTTTATTATTATTATGCTCTGGTCGTCGTGTGCATGACTTGACATTATTGGCTGTAGGTGATAATAGCTGTATTGAGGCCGATAGTTCTATAATTTTCTGGCCCAAATATGGATCTAAAACTGACACAGTACTAAATCGTCAATCTGGATGGCAAATCTTTCAAAATAAAGATAGCAAAGTCTTAGATCCATTATTTTGGGTGAAAAGAGTCATTTTGCTATCGCAACCTAGACGTATAGCTTGCGGTGTTGATAATTTATTTTTGACAACATGTGGACAGCCAAAGGCTGCCTCACGTACAAATATATCTGGATGGATACGAAAGATTCTACTGCAGGCCGGCATTAAAGCTAGTGCTGGCAGCGTCCGGCCTGCGGTAGCATCTAAAAGCTGGGTTGAGAATATCCCACTAGATGAGATTCTGGCCAGAGGAAATTGGAGGTCAGAAAATACATTTCTAAAATACTATTGTCGTCCAGTTCAACCTGCTAATTTGCCGTCACAATCATGTGCTAATTTGTTTATACCAATAGGTGAATAATGAATATATTTAATGACTATACGATCAATAGCTTTATTTACAAAATATACACCTGAATGTAAGTAGATATTAAACTGTGTATCTTGATGATAAATGTACTTAAATTTAACTTGCTCATTGGTGAACTGTTGTGTACTTATAATCGAATTTCTAAAAGTAGGTAATTATTATGATATTTACACGTTACCTAATTTAATGTGATTCTCTTATGTATCTTCTCTTAAATATCTAGATTATACTAGGCATAAGCAATGATTCTTATGTAAAGTGTGGTGCAATTTCATATAATTAGCCATAATTTTGATTCATATACTTATGTGAAATTGTATGTAATTATTGCAAACGAATATGATTTGAATATAAAGATTGATATACATAATGTATTTTAGATTTCTATTCCCTATTTTCCTAATCACATTGGCGTCATACTGTGCACCAGGCGATACCAAACAGATCTCAAATTATTTATTTATGTTAGGCTTCAAATAACGGTTCAAAGCTTAATAGCAGCGTTTTACCTACCATTAAAACGCTTATTAAGCGATAACCTTATTTGAAGCCTAACATTTAAATTCTGCCTGGTACATTCTTATTTGAGAGCCAATGACGAGGGCTCCGAGCGCTACCTGCCTCGTTGCCCCACCTGGTGCACAGGACCTGACGTCACAAGGTAGGGATGGAGTGGGGAGTATTCGTGGTTTGACCGATCTGTTACAGGAAATCAAGTTCGCTACTCTCAAATTATTTATTTATGTTAGGCTTCAAATAAGGTTATCGCTTAATAAGCGTTTTAATGGTAGGTAAAACGCTGCTATTATGAAAGTTTCTCCTGAAAAGTAAGAAAAATTTAATATAAAATTAGCATTTTTTAAATAACGTGTAATTTAATAATGTGTAAAAATATTAAATTTGTATAATTAATGTATATATCTAACATCAACCAATAATTACAATTAAAATTTAAGCCTTCAATTCGAATGCGATATCTTACGATCCTTTCGTCATGTGTAGCGGTTTACATATTGACCAGTTATGTGTACGCATTGCGCAGGTAGGAGTGTTAGCACATGCGCAGAAGGGTTACTTGAGGGTTACGCTTTATTAGCAAGAGTTTCATCAACCATCAATCAAACTTCAAAAATCCAGTAATTTTGTGAACAATCAGAAAAGCGCGTGGGAATTTTTTAAATGAAATCCTATTACCCCGAAAAATAAATGTGTTCCTCTGCAATCGATAGTTTTTTGCAAAGTTATCGATTTTATTAATCCATTCAATTTTTCGCTCTAGCTACATCCTTACAAATGTCAAACGCAATGTCAAAAAAAACCGGCGGGAATAGCTGTAACGTCAATAGGTTATGTATTTGTTTGCATTTTGCATCTGTGTTTATTTCAATAATTAACTAAAAATGTGTGAGCTCAATTCAGCAAACTTTACTTCTAAGCAAATAAAACTAATAAGAAAGTATTTGAAGTTTAGAATAATGGAGGATAACGTTACATTTCGCGGACACGAACAAGAATGGAATCATGTTTACGATTTAATGAAGCGAACAGTTTTGCAGGGCGAGTCGCACTCTGCTTTATTAATAGGGCCTAGAGGCAGTGGAAAGACTACCGTAAGTATCCCGTTTTGTAATTTTAAAGCATGTATCAACCTTATTTTCGTTATAAATGGTTATTTAAAAACCGGCCTCGCTACTAAGGGCAAAGGGCTCCGTACCATTAGGCAAAAAACGTCAAAATAATCACGTTTGTTGTATGGGAAGGTACAACAAACGTGAAGTGATGGGGTAAGGGGGGCTTAAATATTTATTTTATTTTGTTTTTAGTCTATCATCTGTGAAAATTTTAACTGTCTAGCTATTACGGTTCATGAGATACAGCCCGGTGAAATATAGGGTTCCATACTCAAACGGTAAAAATGGGCCCCTATTACTAAAACTACTGTCCATCTGTTTGTCACCAGGCTGTATCTCATGAACCGAGATGTATTGCTGTTGCCACTATATCAACAAATACTAAAAACAGAACAAAATAAATATTTAAGTGGGGCTCCCATACAACAAACGTGATGGTACTAACCCTTCATGCGCAAGTCTGACTCGCACTTGTCCGGTTTTTTATGGCTAGCTTTCAGTCTCTCCGTATGATTAATGTCTATAGTTCGTTTTTTTTAGCATTAGAAATAAGGTAAACAATCTTGATGTGTCTTTTAATTGAAAAACACATTTTAAAAATAAGTTACGGCAAATATGTAACAATTATGAATCTAATACGATCATTTATATTCTTCTGTTTTCATAAGTAATAGTTTTTGATTTTTAGAAAGCGTGTTTCAATTAAAAGACATGTCAAGATCGCTTACCTTCTTGCAAGTTCTTTCTAATGCTAAAAAAAACGAACTATAGAGGAGGCCTTTGCCAGAAGGTAAACTGAGTATAATTCAGTAAAACAAATTTATATAATTTTTACAGTGAAAGTATATGTACTTTCAGTGTAAAAATTGCACATTCACTCAATAGTAACAAAGGCTATATTTTTATTTTATGAATAATGTCATGTTCCAGTTAGTGACCTCAGTTCTACACCGGCTGGGGAAGGAGGCGGACCTCGCCAGCGATGCCATAATTGTGAGGCTGAATGGTCACTTGCACCATGATGACAAGGTGGCGCTCAAGTCTATTACAGCTCAGGTAACAAGTTGAATAATGTCTCGTTCCAGTTAGTAAACTCATTTCTACACCGGCTGGGGAAGGAGGCGGACCTCGCCAGCGACGCCATCATTGTGAGGCTGAACAGCCACCTGCACCATGATGACAAGGTGCCGCTTAAGTCTATTACAGCTCAGGTAACAAGTTGAATAATGTCTCGTTCTAGTTAGTAAACTCAGTCCTACACCGGCTGGGGAAGGAGGCGGACCTCGCCAGCGATGCCATAATTGTGAGGCTGAATGGTCACTTGCACCATGATGACAAGGTGGCGCTCAAGTCTATTACAGCTCAGGTATCAAGTTGAATAATGTCATGTTCCAGTTAGTGAACTCAGTTCTACACCGGCTGGGGAAGGAGGCGGAGCTCGCCAGCGACGCCATCATTGTGAGGCTGAACGGCCACCTGCACCATGATGATAAGGTGGCGCTCAAGTCTATTACAGCTCAGGTAACAAGTTGAATAATGTCTCGTTCTAGTTAGTAAACTCAGTCCTACACCGGCTGGGGAAGGAGGCGGAGCTCGCCAGCGACGCCATCATTGTGAGGCTGAACGGCCACTTGCACCATGATGACAAGGTGGCGCTCAAGTCTATTACAGCTTAGGTAACAAGTTGAATAATGTCATGTTCCAGTTAGTCAACTCAGTCCTACACCGGCTGGGGAAGGAGGCGAAAGGCGAGAAATTTTTGTCCCAGTAGTTTCGGAGATAAACGGGGGTAATGGCCATTTTTTGGCTATTTTCTTAAATAACTTCTAATCTATATATTTTAAAATTAAATATATTTGAAATTCTTAAAATGACCTCTTTCATTTGACATATAACACAATATAGTTTGAAAAACTTTATTTCAAAATTTTCTCATTTACCCCCCAAAAGTGGCCTCCATGTTTAAAATTAATTTATTCCGTCTTTGGGTCACTAATTTACATATGTGTACCAAATTTCAACTTAATTGGTCCATTAGTTTCCTAGAAAATAGGCTGTGACAGACGGATAGACAGACAGACAGAAACACGAGTGATTTTATGAAATAGGAGGCAAACGAGCAGATGGATCACCTGGGGGTAAGCAATTACCACCAGGATTGGATCCTATAAAGGTTCCGTTTTCTCCTTTTGAGGTACGTAACCCTAAAAAGAGTAAATGGGCCTGGGCTGGCAATATTAAATATATCATCGGGTGAGAATACCTTCGTACCATATGCCATTTACATTGATTTGCAGGAGAGGGAAAAGAAACAAAAGTTTTACATTTAGGAAATATTTAATTTATATTGATCGCTTTTGGTCTGAAATAAATAATAATAATAATTCAGCCTATATACGTCCCACTGCTGGGCACAGGCCTCTCACTCGCAAGAGGGCTTGGGCTATAGATTCCATGCTGGCCCAATGCGGATTGGGGACTTCACATACACCTTTGAATTATTTTCAGATGCAACTAGAAAACGCAGTAGGCGACCGAGTCTTCGGCACGTTTGCCGAGAACCTCTCCTTTCTCCTCTCCTGCCTGAAGAGCGCGGATAGCCACAGCAAGAGCATGATATTCCTTCTTGAGGAGTTCCACGCGTTCTGCCATTCTGCGCGCACGCAGACCCTGTTGTATAACTTGTTTGATATTACGCACGCGAGGCAGGCGCCCATGTGTGTTTTAGGTAAGTAATTACACTAATATCCTCCTAAATCCCAAGGTACCTAATAATACCTCATCAGTTCGATGAAATTTAAATCCTATTCAATTGGAACAGAGTTGCTTTTGACCGAGTCTTCGGCACGTTTGCCGAGAACCTCTCCTTTCTCCTCTCCTGCCTGAAGAGCGCGGATAGCCACAGCAAGAGCATGATATTCCTCCTTGAGGAGTTCCATGCGTTCTGCCATTCTGCGCGCACGCAGACCCTGTTGTATAACTTGTTTGATATCACGCACGCGAGGCAGGCGCCCATGTGTGTCTTAGGTAAGTAATTACACTAATATCCTCCTAAATCCCAAGGTACCTAATAATACCTCATCAGTTCGATGAAATTTAAATCCTATTCGATTGGAACAGAGTTGCTTTTGACCGAGTCTTCGGCACGTTTGCCGAGAACCTCTCCTTCCTCCTCTCGTGCCTGAATAGCGCGGATAGCCACAGCAAGAGCATGATATTCCTTCTTGAGGAGTTCCATGCGTTCTGCCATTCTGCGCGCACGCAGACCCTGTTGTATAACTTGTCTTGTTGTTGTTGTTGTTGTGTGTTGACGCAAGGCAGGCCCGTCCTGAGATATACGTCAATGGATTTGTCATTTTACTACAAAATAGAACTATTAGTTGTTTGTTGTTCAGTGTTTTCCAATGTTCTAATAAATGCCTCTGTTCTCCTTGCACCATTTTTACATGTCTCTGTTTGGCCCGATGGTTGACTGGTAGAGAATGCCATTAGGCATTTAGTTCGCCATTTGTGCATTATTTTTATGTTTTGTGCAATGAAGTTTAAATAAATAAATAAATAAAATAGGTACAAAAGCATCATCCAATCCCATTAAGTTGTAAATTGAACAATCCGACTGAAATTTTGCCAAAGATGGGGTATATTTTGTTGTTATTTCTTTTTTGCTAAAAACAATATTAAATTTTCAGGCATAACCAACCGGCTGGACGTGATGGAAACTCTAGAGAAACGCGTCAAATCCCGTTTCTCCCACCGTCACATATTCATATTCCCCGGCGAAGGCTCCAACCCGCACAGCAGGCTCTTGGACGAGCTGGTGGAACTGCTGTCGGTGCCCGTGGAGAAGGTGGAGAAAGTGAGGAAACGAGCGAGGAAGAAGAGTGTGGGTAAGAAATTTCATTTCTTCGCCAGTTCGAATCTTGCCCGACACGGTGAACTTTTAAATTTTTCATCTTCATCTCTACTTTATACTACAAATTTTGATGATTAGATTTCAAACTAAAAAAAAACCGGCCAAGTGCGAGTCGGACTCGCGTTCCAAGGGTTCCGTACATTACACAATTTTTAACAATGTATTTTTTTTATGTGAAACGGGAGTGAAATCTCTTTAAAAAATCCGTAGGGGTCGGATCAAAAACTCGGAAAGTAATTAAGTCGGACTAACGCTTGACTATACATTTCTAATAGGTTTTCCTGTCATCTATAGGTATAGACCTATTTTATGTATTTTTTTCAAAATTTTAGACCCAGTAGTTTCGGAGATAAAGGGGGGGGGGGGGTTAAATGGTCTTTTTTTGGCTATTTTCTTGAATAACTTCGAACCTATGTATTTTAAGATGATAAAAAAACATGTCCTTTGGGTCACATATGTAAATGTGTACCAAATTTCAACTTAATTGGTCCAGTAGTTTCCGAGAAAATAGGCTGTGACAGACGGACAGACAGACAGACGCACGAGTGATCCTATAAGGGTTCCGTTATTTCCTTTTGAGGTACGGAACCCTAAAATTATGTCCCATAGTTCTTAATTCACTGACATAAGAGTTATGGGACATATTTTTGAGATGATTTGTACAGTTCAAAGCTTACCCAACGCGGTAAACTTTTAAATTTTACCTTTCGTCTCTACTTATTACATATTTTGATTTGAAACAAAAAATAATTTGGCCAAGCCCGAGATAGCTCGAGGCATTTAGTGTTCCGTACGGCTACCATCAGTTTGGCATTGACATAAACGCTACCGTGAACGTAATTTACTTTCTATGCATCTCGCGTGTACTGACATATTAGTGCGACAGAGATATATATATTATTACCCGCTTTTTTAAATTACGTTCACGATATCGTACCGCTCGCATCGTTACATTTTACAGGGGTTGTTTGCCTGTTTTTAAGATACCGTAGTCAATTAGGTACCCTATAGGAACCCATATAGTTTCGCAACCCTTGTAGTTTTTACTACATATTTAATATATCATTAATTCTGAGACAAAATTTGTTTGTGGTGGCTGAAAAAACTTTCAACAACATATGTAAATATGGAATTCGGAATATTACTTAAAAAAATGGAGACAGGCGGTATCAGGGACACAGGCGCTATGGTTGACGTGAAACGTGGTGTAGACAGCTAATGCGAAAGCCGAAGGCCGAGCTCCGCGTAGGGCCGAAGGCCCGAAGCGTCCAGAATGTCAGTGCTTAAACAAAGAACAACAGTACAAGTGTCTAAGTGCGAAGGCCGAAGGCAGAGCTTTAGCAAAATGTCAGTGCCTTAGCATAGAGCAATAGTACAAGTGTCTAAATGCGAAGGCCAAAGGCCGAGCTCCGCGTGCACAGAGCAATAGTACAAGTGTCGAAATGGGTAGGCCAAAGGCCGAGCTCCGTGTAGGGCCGAAGGCCCGAAGCGTCCAGGATGTCAGTGCTTTAACACAGAACAATAGTACCTACAAGTGTCTAAATGCGAAAGCCGAAGGCCGAGCTCCGCATAGGGCCAAAGGCCCGAAGGGTCCAAGATGTTAGTAAACACAGAACAATAGTATAAGATAAGTGACTAAGTGCGAAGGCCGAAGGCCGAGCTCCGCGTAGGGCAGAAGGCCCGAAGTGACCAGGATGTCAGTGCTTTAACACAATAATATTACAAGTGTCTAAATGCGAAGGCCGAAGGCCGAGCTCCGCGTAGAGCCGAAGGCCCGAAGCGTACAGCCTGTCAGTTCTGTGTTTAACCACTGAAATCTTGCAGGCTTCGGCCCTACGCGGAGCTCAGCCTTCGGCCTTCGCATTTAGACACTTGTACTAATGACCCGTGTTTAGAACTGACCTGGATGCTTCGGGCTTTCGGCCCAACGCGACTTCAGCCTTTGGATCTTGCGATTTAGACACTTGTACTTTAAAATCAAGGCCCCAACGTTGCCTGTTCTCTTTGACGGCGCAGCAACCAGTATCATTTCTCTCTCCTCGCTCTTTTAAAAATGCCGTTTGTCAAAAAAGGACAACCATGCTGTTGACAAGATGGACTTCAAATCAAGGTGTTATCGTTTTAGGTGAAACCAGGTTGTGTATGTGTGCGTAAAAACGTATATGTGTGCTCTGGTAGGGATGTGAAAACTCGATTTTAATAATGTTATATATCGATAAACGCTACACAGTGGAACCACAGAATAAATAATAGTACTAGGTACAGAAGACTCACTCTCTAACAAAACGCGTCTGTCATGATCAGCACAGATATGGCCGCTGGATGGCGACAGCGCCACGCGCAGCTTATGACAAACCCCAAAATTGGGGTCGAACGGATGTACTTTTAGCTACCTGTAGCAAAGCGGAGTGAGCCACGCCCACGCCTGGCGGAACGAAATAGCGATTAATTGAAGCTTCAATATCTTCGTTAAACCTAAACATAATTGAAATGCTAATGGATAATGAATATATTATGATATAATAAAATAATTCAATTATTGCGGAACACATATTTTAGTAGGTATTTATGTATTTTAATTAAATAATAACTGAACTTTCCCTTGGTTCCCTGCTGGGGCGTGACGCGTGACGATTAAATTGTGATCTGATAACCACAATAAACGATAAAAGTATAAGATAGATAGATAGATTGGTAGATATTCCACCAATTCGCACGAAGCGCTTTGCTTCTACTTTCCTTATGCGCACTGCCAAGGAATGGAATTCCTTGCCGGCGTCTATATTTCCGTGTTCTTATAACCCGGCAACCTTCAAATCAAGAGTGAACAGGCACCTTCTGGGCGAGCTCGCTCCATCGTAGGCCACGTCTACGCCTCGGCTAGTCTGTGGCCATGAGTAAGCCCATTCATAATAATAAAAAAAAAAAGTGTTTTTGTTCATTTTAGGTATCGTTAAACCTTTGAAGTAAAATTAAAATTGCAAGAAATGTCGATAGTTTATCGACATGATTACAGCAAGGTGGGCCACATTGTTAATCGTACACTAAACAAAAGTGGTAACAGTAACAGCTCGCTTAGACGGAATCTTTGTATATTATATATCTATGTTTAAAATACTTGGAAAAGTTACGGGAGGCAAGCGTCTGTCGGACGCTTCGGACCTTCGAATCGGTCCTACGCAGAGCTCAGCCTTCCGAATATTGTGTATATTGTTTCGACGAATCAGATACTCTCAATAAAATCTATAGATGAGGCCATAGCTGTAAATAAATATTAAATGACTTTATTATCTCTATACGCTTTACAAACTCTATGTGTCATATTGTGAATAAAAAAAACAACGACAGTGAAGAACGGAATTCTTAATTTGAATTTTTCATATTTTTGAGATACCTAGTCCATTGGTTGGAAAGCCCGTTCGAAATTTAAACTTTATTTGCAATACAATAAGGTTGTATTTTGTAGATCTCTCTCATACTTATAGTAGGCTATTCAGACAAAATTAAATATCCCACAAAAATAAGCAAGCAGAATTAAACTTTGTGTCAAAGACATAAGTCATAAATTTCAATGCCAATGTTTTAACTAAGGATCTTTCTCGCCTAAAAATTACTGCCTAATATAAATTGACCAGAGTAAGCATCAGTTAGCTAGCCCTAAGCAACCAAAGATCAAGCTGCAGTTGAAAAACTAATAAAGATAAAGCTAAGCTGATAATTTTCCCGCCGTCTCCATGCTTCTTTAAGTTGGGTATTGACTGGTCAGCTGCCTGTTAGCTATAGTTTTCGCGAAAATCGCCAGGACAGAGGTGAAAATTTTTGTATGAAAACTTGCAACTTTAAATGCATTTTTTGACGAAACTATTGCAGTCTAAAATGAAGTCAAAATCAGTCCATCGAGTCAATTTTTTGCAAGCTTTCTAATGGTACCCCACACGATTCTTACAAATGAAAAAAGTTTCAGCCTACCCCTCTCAACCCCCTAAATTTCCCCCTTTAATAAGAAATAAGCAGTTTTGATTTATTTACAATGTGAGTGGTGGTAATTGCTATAACTGTTCCAAATTTTAGGTATCTATGTCAAACGGTCTCTGAGAAAAACGTATTTAACTGATTTGCAAGACCGAAGTGATCCCATAAGTGTTCCGTAAACAAAGTTTTGTACGGAACACTAATAAATAAGTATTTTTTTTGTTAAAAATCTTCTTTCCTCGCGCTATCCCGGCATTTTGCCACGGCTCATGGGATCCTGGGGTCCGCTTGACAACTACTCTCAAGAATTAACGTATTTTACGAAATGTTTTTACCAGAGGGTCTTCTTCTTCGTCGTAACCTCATGACTGAGGGTCGTGACCGCCATAAGTTGCGTTTTCTTGGATTGCTCTCCAACCTGGCCGATCTTCTGCCTTCCGCATAGAGCCCTGGAACTTGACGCGTGTGACTGCCTCAATGGCATCAAACCAGCGTGTAGGTATTCTGCCTCTGCCTCTTCTGCCCTCAACCTGGCCACCGATCATCAACTTCTCTAGACTGTCGGGTTCCCGCCGGGCCAAGTGTCCAAAGAAGCCGAGGATTCTCCTGAGACAGATAGTAGATAGACGGGTTTTTATGTTGAGCTCGTTCAGAATAGACACGTTGGTGCGATGCGCTGTCCATGAGATGCCCAACATTTTGCGCCAGCACCACATTTCGAACGCGTCTATTCTTGCCCTTGTGCGAGCTTTTAGGGTCCAAGTTTCCGCTGCATAGAGAAATATGGAGAAAACGAGAGTGCGCATGAGGGTAAACTAGGCCTTATTGAGATTAGTCCGGTTTCCTCACGATGTTTCCTTTCACCGAAAAGCGACTGGTAAATATCAAGTGATATTTCGTACATAAGTTCCGAAAAATTCGTTGGTACGAGCCGGGGTTTGAACCCGCGACCTCCGGATTGAAAGTCGCACGCTCTTACCGCTTTTTGTTTGAAATGTCCTTTAGCCTTTTGAACGCCATACGGCAATTGACGTCAACGCAAAATCGTGACAACGACGCCAAAGACGGCATTTGACGTCGATCGTGATGAAAATTTACTGAAAAGCACACCTTTTAGGTTGGCATTATTTATTCACAAAACTAATTTCTACCCCCGTGGCGTCAGTGGCACGGCAAATGGATGCGCCGTTTGGCGTTCAAAAGGTAAAAAAAATCAATTGGAATTAAATTTCTCACTGGTGGTTGATCATACCGTGAGTCTGTGCGCGCACTGCTATTAGGTTCCGGCAGGCGTGGCTCACTCCGCGATTTCGTCGCTTTGCTACAGGTAGCTAAAAGTACATCCGTTCGACCCCAATTTTGGGGTTTGCCATAAGCGTGGCGCTGTCGCCACCTAGCGGCCATGTCTGTGCTGATCGTGATAGACGCGTTTTGTTAGAGAGTGAGTCTTCTGTACCTAGTACTATTATTTATTGTGTGGTTCCGGCAGAATACCAGCGCTGTGGCAGCAATGCTGCAGCACATGCTGAGTCGGCGCCTTTTCGCGACTACACAGTCGTGACAAAAAAAATCCTAGTATGTAGTTAGTAATTAGTTTAGTATTGTACTTAGACATAAGTTTTAGTTTTATTCTTATCATAAGTTCAATTTTTTTGTCACGATAATGTTTTGCAATAAAGTTTTTATCTATCTATCTATCTAAATATTATAAAAATGTATTCTTTCAGCCGCCGAACCAATGGAAACAGACAGCCAAAACAACTCTATTCCTATAGAAGTACTGAACCGTTGCAAAGTAGACCTAAAAGAGTTCTCGGACCTAGACCCAGGTTTCGTGGAGGACTGGAACGCACATATACTAGCTTTAAGGGGGGATGAGAGGGTGGTAGACGCGTTTGAGAAGCTGTGCTATTATACTAACAATGAGCAGATTTTTAAGGACATTTTGGTAAGTACATTACTATGAGTGGGATGAAGAAAAGTCTGCAGCAATTTTGATTGCCCACTCAGTGTACAATGTTACTAGAGTTAGACCAAGAAAAGTCTGCCAGCCCACGCTGTGCAAGTGTTATGTATACGTCATAATTTCTAGGAAGTTTGACGTTGCGTGGTAACACTTGCGCTGCGTGGGCTATCAAAATCGCTGCAGGCTTTTCTTGGCCTAACTCTAAAGTATATCTGGAAATTTTGAATACTTCAGAGTGTTAGGTTATTCCGATAAACACCTAAAATCAAAGCAAATTAGTCTTTTTAGAATTACAATGACAAACTAAAGTATTCGAAATCACCCAAATACACCTCATCTTCTTTTTCCTTTTTTTATCTCTTTATCTTACAAAATGCAAATATTTAGTTCCTATGGCCACTGACGGCCTCTATCATTTTCAGCTCAATGTCATAATGTTGCAATTGAGATCGAAATTAAAGACAGTTTATGAACTTACATATTTTAATGTCATAGATATCTATATAAAGTTGACATAAGTAATTCTAAATAGTTTATTTAAATAAAGACCAATTAATCTTCTACTGGATAAGAAAGTTACTAATCCATAGAAATTGAGCCGTCCAGCGCCATCTACATTAGCGGTCTAAACGAATCTGCTACAAACTTTGTCTAATGTTCGCTCATAAGAATAATGTTAGCGTGTGCGTGACTTCTTAAAAACATGATGGCGGTCAGAAGGTTAATTTCTAACTCTTCTTCCTCGCGTTATCCCGGCATTTATAAACTAAGGCATCAATAAACTAGGCCTTATTGGGATTAGTCCGGGTTCCTCACGATGTTTTCCTTCACCGAAAAGCGACTGGTAAATATCAAATGATATTTCGTACATAAGTTCCGAAAAACTCATTGGTACGAGCCGGGGTTTGAACCCGCGACCTCCAGATTGCAAGTCGCACGCTCTCACCGCTAGGCCATCAGCGCGAGGTTAGTTTCTAACTATCTACACATTATGAGCACATTTCTTCTCAATATTCACTAGTCTTATAGCACTTAACACTTTCACTGCCGGCTCTAAAAAGTCCCCAACCATCTCTGCCAAAGGTTTTAAAGCATCCCTTACACTTCTCCCAACATTACCAGCTAAAACTAAAGGTGGCTGTATAATTGAGTTAAAAAGTAACGCCAAAATTGGCTTTACGAAATTATCCGACCATATCTGAACGCTGCCTACGATTATATTTCTAAGCGTCGTAAAAACGGCTCGTTCTAAATTTAATAATATAGCTACAGGTATATTAACAATGATTTGAGGTATAGAAAATATCTCTGCAACAATTCTATTAGGTATCCTAGACATTTGCACGGCAAATCTTTCCGTATAAGTATAATTTCCCGACGTAGCTAAATAATCACCTGTACTTTTTTCAAAATAGTATAAATCTACTTTATCTGGTGATGTGTCTTTAGTATTTTCTATAAATTTCGACCAAAATGAACGCCTAGGCTCTTTAATAGTTGGTAATTTCTTTTTCTCGGGTTTTTCATGGTTCAGGGTATTATAAACTAACATATGATGGGGCAGGACGTATAAAGGATGGTCTCCTGAGCCATTCCTGATGGTTTTTATTGGGCTGGAAGCGATGGGTAGTCTAGGGGACGTCTGTGTTGCGGCGACCGTTGGTTCTTTTTTCTTGTGCTTTTGGACGACGACTTGTAGGTATGAACCGGTGTCCGCTGAAAAATAAAACAACGTAAAAGTCGTGAAACTGATGTACTTGTTACAGACCTATACATGGTATAATAATATACTCCGCCTGGTACTCTCTTCCCGTCTTTTCTAGGTCACCTTACTGACACAAGCCTACGTCATCATGCGACAGCGCTATATAGGCCACCAAACGAAGACCAAAAACAGCCACACAGGGGAAATAATTCGTGTATGAGCGAATTTTGGCATAGTTGTAGGTCAAGGTGCCTTACACAACATACTGAAAGTACTGGTGGATGGGGGGTGTGCTAACGGGTGGAGGGGGGTTTAAAGGTCCCTTTTTTTAGTTTTTCGTAAATAACTCGTAAACGGTGGCTCATACCAAAAAATGTTCTTATACATAAGTGATCTACATAAAATTGCCTACAAGAAAGATTCCGTACACTTTTTCGCTAGGATCAATAGTAAAAAAGATATTAAAGCCGGTAAGTTAGTTATAATCAATTTTATGCTCCCACTCGTAAACGGTGGCCCATAACAAAAAAATATTAATGAACATAAATAATCTACATAAAATTTCATACAAAAAAGATTATATACACTCTGTAACCAACCCATTATTCTGCCAAGCCAACTGAGCTACCGAGACTTACCCGAAGACAGCGAAAATTTCTACTACTACATCTTTCATATCAGCCTAATACCATTTGGATTCAGACTACGCCAGCATTACTGCTACAGTATTCCACCGGGACATTACTGCCAACCGCATTACTGTCGCAAATGACGAAAATCGCGCAGCAACATTGATTTTGACATTTGCGCTGTAATAGTGTTACAGTCGACTGCACTAGTTCAGGAAAAGTCGAAAAGGTAATTTTTCGGGCAGTAATGCAGTATTATTGCAGTGCGACATTACTGTCGACTGCATTACTGTCGCAAATAGCAAATATCTACTAAGCAACATTGATTTTGACAATTGCGGCAGTAATGCAGTCGGCATTAATGTCGCGTTGCAATAATGCTACTGTCGACTTCGCTACTGCAGGAAACGTCAAAAGGGTGACAACCAACGACCCAGTGGCACCTGACTCCATTCTCAACACCATATTTTGCCGATGCACGACCGGGTGTGGGGCGCGATGCAGCTGCCGGAAAGCAGGTATTTCGTGCTCCAGTGTCTGCGGTGTATGCTCTGGCTCATGCACTAACGGAGCCCCCATCGAAATCACCGTCAGCAATGATGATGATGATGATTTTGTAGTTTTAGAAGATAATTAGACATTTTATTTATAGAACTATACGTCCCAATCTTAAAAATAAAGTTACTATTATGTGTAGATTGATTATAATTAAAAGTCTCTCTTTAGTATCTTTTTAAATATTGATCCTAGCGAAAAAGTGTACTAGATCTTTCTTGTAGGCAATTTTATGTTAATTATTTATGTTAACAGAACAATTTTTGCTATGCGCCGCCGTTTACAAGTTATTTATGAAAAACTAAAAAAAAAACCGGCAAATTGATTAAAATAAAATTTCCCCCTTTAATATCTCATGAAATATTGAATCTAGCGAAAAAGTATAAATAATATTTTTTGTAGAGAATTTTATCACGATTATTTAAGTATAACGTTTTTTTTGCAATGGGCAACCGTTTACTAGTTATTTATGAAAAAGCAAAAAAAGGGACCTGCGAAGTGATTGTAATTAACATTCCCCCTTTTATATTTTTTAAAATATTAATCCCAGAGAAAAATATTTCGTATATTTTTTATAGGAAATTTTATGTAGATTATTTATGTAAAAGAACATTTTTTGATATGGGCTACCGTTTACCAGTTGTTTATGAAAAACTAAAAAGATACTTTAAAATTGATTATAATTAACTTTTTCGCTTAGTAACTTTTTGAATATTGAGCCTAGTGAAAAGTATTCAGTATATTTTTTGTAGCAAATTGTATGTAGATTATTTGTGTTGTAGAACATTTTCTGCTATGAGCTACCGTTTACGAGTTATTTACGAACAACTAAAAATAAATGAACCTTAGAACTGATTATAAATAACATTCCTTCTTTAGTAACTTTTTAAATATTGATCTTTGCGAAATATGTACTATATTTTATTTGTAGGAAATTTTGTGTAGATTATTTACGTTTCAGAACATTTTTTGCTATTGGCAACTCTTTACGAGTTCTATACGAAAATATAAAAAAACAGACCACAAAATTGATTTTAATTAACGTTCCCGTGTTGATATCTTCTTCAATATTGATCCTAGCAAAAAAGTGTGGAATCTTTCTTGTAGGAAATTTTATATAGAATACTTATGTATAAGAACATTTTTTGCTATGAGCCACGGTTTACTAGTTATTTACAAAAACCTAAAAAAAGGGACCTTTAAACCCCCCTCCACCCTTTAGCACACCCCCCCTCAACCAGTACTTTCAGTATGTTGTGTAAGGCACCTTGACCTACAACTATGCCAAAATTCGCTCATACACGAATTATTTCCCCTGTTTTTCCTTCGTTTGGTGGCCTAATATGATAAGAGGCGATAGCGCTATATATAGCGGCCATGTTGTTGTGACGTAGGCTTGTGTCACTCTGGGAAGAGAAGACCATGTTTTATTAGACTATGAGACCTATACTCTGTATCTTTAGGTATTTAAATAAAAGTAAACAAAATCTACCCTCAAATGGCTCCTTAAGCCAGTTGAGGGTAGATGAAAACATTACACGATCAAATGATGTAGGTTAAAGTCATTCAGTGACTGATCCAGACGGTTTTTTAATTGGTCGGTTAACCAATAAATTTTATAACTACCCGAAAATGTACAAATTGTTAGGGTTCCGTACCCAAAGGGTAAAACGGGACCCTATTACTAAGACTTCGCTGTCCGTCCGTCCGTCCGTCCGTCTGTCACCAGGCTGTATCTCACGAACAGTTGAAAATTTCTGTTGCCGCTATAGGTAACAACAACCCAAGTAGCACAGATAGCTCTATAACTACTCACTTTTAGTTCTATCTAACGCTCTGTGCGTATTAAGACACTTATAACAGCACACTCGTGGTCCTACAGCTGTATAATAGATTTCAGTGATATTTATATAGCTTAGGGCTGATTAAAAGCTGCATTACGGCTCTGAAAACTACCATTAATACGCAAAGAGTGATATAAAGGTATATTTGCTACGAACCTATACAGCTTTAAGGGTTATCAAATGCTTTAACCGTTATAAGGTCTGTTTAGTGGATAAAATTACGCCATGTGCTGTATAAGGAGGTAATTGTGGACTTTTATTACGTTGACTTATTAAGGGAGCACAAGTGAACTATTATGAAGCCAATAGACGCATAATGGAACACCTGTGGCGCATAATACAGCTTATCGCTGAATGTGTTTACCGCTAAGCAGCTTTTATTACGCTGACTTTTTAAGGAAGCACGAATGAACTATTATGAAGCCAATAGACGTACAATGGAACATACGTGGCGCATAATACAGCTTATCGCTGAACATGTTTACCGCTAAGCAGCTTTTATTACGCTGACTTTTAAGGGAGCACGAGTGAACTAATATGAAGCCAATAGACCTATAAATGAAACACATGTGGCGCATAATACTGCTTATCACTGAAGATGTTTACCGCTAAAGCAGCTTTTATTTTGCTGACTTATTATAAGGGAGAACGAGTGAACTGTTATGAAACCAATAGACGTATAATCGAACACATGTGGCGCATAATACGGCTTAGCGCTGAACATTTTTACCGCTAAGCAGCCTATTTTACTACCATTGAGACTGTGTGTATAGCGGCTATTTAAACGTTCACAAGATGCCTTGTAACTGTTTAGAGGTTCACTAGTGTATCGAAAGAACGACTTGGACTTTATAGTGGTTCACTTAAGTATCTTAATCAGATATATAACAATCGTATGCTGCATATTAGAATTTTAACGGTTCACGTTGCTTTTTAACATTGACCGCCATTTTATTGTATATAACCTACAAAATTTAAATTACTTTTCCAACTTTTAAGGGCAACAATAACGTTTTGTGCATGAGTTCTTAACCTTAATCACTAGTTTAGCACTTCCTATAACGTATTATTAACTTTTTATCTCATAATTCCGTCCAAACCACTAAAGTAGTTTTTACACAATAGCTTATTTATATCATTAATTTAAATAAATCCTGATTATTCTCGTGGCGCATTGAAATTTTCTTAGATAATGTATATATATAATGTCAATAAACTTGCATTCCCAAACATCTTTCTCACATTAATATATAAAAGATCATGTACTAACATTTAACTAAACACTTTAACAAAATGACTTATGGTGTTGTTGCGCTAAAGGTTTTTGCTTCAATATAAATATGTTTTTTAAGGCAGAGGTGTAAAAGTATGTTAATAATTATCTTTTATGCAGCCCAACGTCAATGTTTCCCGGTATTAGGGCGCACATGTGACATATTAACTGAATAAAGGGTAACTGGTGGTCTCTTACCCAGTCAATATACACCTCTTATAACTCCTGTTACCCCTTATAATCCCATTAAATTGCTGCTACAATGCTCTTAAACAGCTATGTGAACTTAAGGCTGCATAATTTGTGCCCATTTAAGAGTTATAAAAGCTGAAAAGAGGCTTATACAGCTCTTATGCAGCTTTTTTATTCCAGCTTCAAGCGTATTCGTACTTCATTATGCGGCTGCTATACAGCTAATCTGTGCTACTTGGGAAATACTAAAAACAGAATAAAATAAAGATTAAAATGGGGCTCCCATACAACAAACGTGATTTTTGACCAAAGTTAAGCAACGTCGGGAGTGGTCAGTACTTGGATGGGTGACCGTTTTGTTTTTTGCTTTTTTTTGTTTTTTTTTTTTTGCATTATGGTACGGAACCCTTCGTGCGCGAGTCCGACTCGCACTTGCCCGGTTTTTTTGTTTACTTTTATTTAAATACCTAAAGATACAGACTATAGAGACCTTCAGACCAGATCAGACTAACGTCAGACAAAGAATGAAGGACCTTGGAGCAGGATATCTGGTACCAAAGGACTTTAAAACGCTACCCATGAGCTCCATCATCCGACACATGGGTACGGTGGGAAAAGCTCTTGAGTAGTTGACGGATCTTCTCTAGGGGGTAGTTGCACAAAAGATCCCTATGGGTCGAAGTGTATCCGCAAGGGCCCCCGAAAACAATAAGATAAGACCAACTCTCTCTCTCTACTCTCTCTCTCTGGACTCTGTTTAACCCTATGGTTGACTGGTAGAGAATGCCTTTAGGCATTAAGTCCGCCATTTGTACATTTTATTTGTTTTTGTGCAATAAAGTTTAAATAAATAAATAAACTACAGAGGTGAGTGGAGGGAGAAGACAAGGGGAGGTCTTTGCTAGCTAAGTTAGTCATAAAAACAGGTCAAGTGCGAGTCGGACTCGCGCACGAAGGGTTCCGTACCATTACGCAAAAAACGGCAAAAAAATCACGGTTTTTGTACGGGAGCCCCACTTAAATATTTATTTTATTCTGTTTTTAGTATTTTTGATGTTATAGCAGCAACAGACATACATACATCTGTGAAAATTTCAACTGCCTAGCTATCACGGTTCATGAGACAGACAGTCGAACAGCGGAGTCCTAGTAAAAGTGTCCCGTTTTTACCCTTCGGGTCATCATCATCAATATTTAAGAGCTATGCTCTTGTCGGTGGAGTAATCGCCACTCTTCTTTTTGCTGGGCCAGCCTTTTAACTCCCTCGTACGACACGACAGAAACTCTATCTTTTATTTGGCTGAGATATGTGAGCCTGGGCCTTCCTCTGCGTCTTTTCCCCTCAGCCTTTACTAGGAATGTACCGACTAGTCGGGAAAGCCGACTATCCGGCCACATTTGTAGTCGGCGATTAGTCGGCGACTAGTCGGCAAAAATGGCCGATTAGTTGGCACTTTATAAGTGACAGAAAAACAGGGCAAAAAGAACTAAACAGCAAATACTTTCACCTATTTTACTCAACTTCCTATTTAGGATGTTACGATAACTTTTGTTCAAAAAATTTACCGTGTGGTCGCTTTCTTATGTCCGATTGTCGGGTTGTCGTATGAAATATAGCTTTAGTGTTTTTTTTTATTTGATTACTTATATATTATGATAAATAGCGCGACGAAAGGGGTAGAACGATTGTATTTTAAGTGCATCTGAACCAAACTTAGACGAAATTAATGATCTGGCCGACTAGCCGAATAGTCGGCCGACTAATCGGCCATCCGAGCGCTGATTAGTCGGCTAGTCGGCCAAATCAATAGTCGGTACATCACTAGTCTTTACTAGTGATGTACCGACTATTGATTTGGCCGACTAGTCGACTAGCCGACTAATCGGCGCTCGAATGGCCGATTAGTCGGCCGACTAGTCGGCTAGTCGGCCAGATCATTACTTTCGTATAATTTCAGGTGAAAAACAATAGTTTTGCTCCTTTGGTTGCGCTATTCATCATATATTATTAGCTTAGCTAAAAGGTGTTTTCTACAGGTTCAAAGACCTATCACAAGAATCCTCGTTCGATTTCTGTATTTCTTTTATTTTGCGATCCTGAGCAGCGTCAGTATAACTTGTAGGAGGTATTTCCAAGGCTCTATTTCCCGTACGTAGTCGCCAGTTAAGAACCTATCACCTATGGTCAGCGTCTTTACGAGATTACGAGCAAAGTGCCCTGTTTATAAGTCTCTAAATTTTGCAATAACATTAACAGTTCCCCATGGCTCCACCATTAAAAAAAAACAAACACGGAATAATAATAAAATCATTTAACTTTAGAACATGGCCATGAATTTACACGAGAATCAGTTGAGATCGACAACACGAGAGGAAAACACTAGGGTTTCTGCTCGAGAATTCTCGAGGCGAGAAATCTCGAGAAATTTGTCCTAAGTCGAGACGGGAAAAAAACACTCAATGCCTCGAGAACTCGAGAAATAAATCTCATGTGATAAGTAAAAAGAAAACACGCGTATAAAACGTGATATGTCTAAAGTGTTATTCTTTAGGTAGTGAAATAAATGATAAAAAAATTTTTTTTACATTTTCAGGTACTTAAAACATTTATTTAACCAACCAAATAAAAAAATAACTACTACTTATGAAAGCAAAATACTTAATGTAAACTATCGTATATGATTTGTAATTGTTACATAATTTATTTGCGGTGATTTAATTTTCAAGTGTTTTTCGATAGAAAGACTCGTCCAAATCGCTTATCTTCTTTCTAATGCTAAAAACGAATTATAGGGCCATGTAATAACAAATATAATAAATTACTATTGATAAATCAAATCGGATGATATATTCCTATTAGCAAAATATCACAATTTTAGCAGCTTCATTGTTACGTTGACTCTTTCGTAGTAAAATGTCTGTAAGTTTGTCACATCTAGTTAAATTTATTGACTTGAATATTCCTGCTTAATAAAATACCATAGGTATTGTGGTTTGATTTCATTTTGTTAAATACCTAAATAAATACATTATACCATATCACATCGCCGGCGCGCATGCCTGCACCTATAGTTTTTTTTTGTTTGTTGTTGAATTTTTGATTATTAAGTACAATTTATGTTAACTAAAAATTTACCATGTTTGATTATTGACCTCACCTACGATTCCTATGAGATGGTGTTTTTTTAAAACATTCAAAATTTCTCGAGATACTCGAGAAACTCGAGAAATCTTGGTCGAGAATTCCCGTGCCTCGAGAAATTAAAAAGGTCGAGAAACCAGAAACCCTAGAAAACACCAGCCCACCAACATACGATGACGATCAAACGGCCAAATTATATGAACAAAAGTTTTCATCTGCATCCTGAAAAGGTATTTTGGTAAAATAGACACAAAACATATGGCAAATATTGACTGTTGATTTCTTTTTTTTTTCTGTTTTCTTTCACTAATAAAGTGCCGACTAATCGGCCATTTTTGCCGACTAGTCGCCGACTAGTCGCCGACTACAAATGTGGCCGGATAGTCGGCTTTCCCGACTAGTCGGCGACTAGTCGGTACATCCCTAGTCTTTACCCTTTTCCCTTTTACGTACGAAACCCTAATAAAGCTAGATGTAAACAACAAGCGGCCTTATCGCCCAAAAGCCGCCTACCTGACGCCTGTGAGCGTATCTCCACATCCGTACTCTCCTGGTACTGAGACGAAGTATCCAGTTGTATGTTGCCTATCTCTACCTCTTTAGCTTCCACACCTCTATTAGTTGTAGAACTTGTGTATGTAGACACGTATTTCTTTGGCGATTGTGTCATTTCACTATTCAATAAATATTGATAGTTTTAAGGTATGTTAAAATGATGTCAATATTTTATTTTAAATGACGTTTGAAATAAACAATTGTGACAGTTGTTGAATGACGTTGATTGTTTTTATTGTGTTAAATGACAAATCTGAAAAGTTTGAATATTAAAACCTGCAACGGCGATAAAAAGTTACGTTTCTGCCAAAATACTTTTTAGTTTCATACCACAATTTGTTATTTTTAATAGTGCCGTGCGCGTGGTAACGCGGCAAGTGTAATGGGCACCTTTGCACACGGTACAGCTCGCGGAGGTCTTTTTGAGTAGAATATTTTATTTTGTAGTTTAATTTATTTTTTATTTTAATCAAATAAACATTTTTAAATTTAATTTAATTTTAATAACAAAACTTGCGTAAGACACAGACAATAGACATATTAAATATATTAAAAACGGGTCACTCACGTATTTTAAGTAAAAACGCTCGACTTAAAATACGTGAGTGACCCGTTCTTAATATATTTAATTCAATCTTAATGATTAATTTAGATACTTTTAAGTTTTTTTTTAGAATTGTATACAATTAATAATACCATTAATTACGTTATTTACTAATAAAGTTTGCGTTTTTTCATTTTCTTTTATTTATTTAATCTTTATTGCACATAAGAAAATACACTGTACAAAAGGCGAACTTAAGGCGTTCTCTATTAGTCAACCTTTAGGCAAAGCAGATAAGTTGTAGGCGGTGCAAAAACATGTGGCATAGATAATACAATTAGGTACCTCTTTCCAGTTTCAAACAGTCTGCACGCTATCTCCAAGCAAGCCCTACATCGAAGCCTCCGACCTAACATCAACCATAGACAAAACTGTAGCTCCGGAGCATAAAGTGAAGCTTCTCCAGTCTCTGTCCATATTGGAGTTGTCTCTGGTCATCGCTATGAAGCACGGAATGGATATATTCGACGGGCAGCCTATGAACTTTGAAATGGTTTTACATAGGTAAGGGGCTGTCCATAAATTACGTCATTGATTTTTGACGATTTGTGCCCCCATCATAAAAAGTCATCCAAAAATCATGCCCCTTCCCCCTAAAATCATCCAAAAATCATGCTTCGAATGACCCCGTTTCCTGCTATGCTACCGTCATCCGATGTCCAGACCCCCCCCCCCCTAATTTGAAATGACGTAATTTATGAATAGCCCCTAAGTCCCTATACACCGTATCTTTACATACATCAAACTAGTTTTTACGTTGCTGGATTCGTCGATCTATGAACTCAAAACGAAAACTGCCGTTTTAACTTTGGACACATAGATTGACGCATCCAGCAACATAAAAACTAGTTTGATGTATTCAAAAGGTACTTAAATACAAAATACAGTACGTAGCGGCCCTCTTTTTCAAAAAACTATAGTTAAATTTAAATAATCACGATTATTTAGCAGTGGCGCTAGTATGCACGTTGATAGGCTCTTAATATTGTTTCACTCTTTCAGGTACACAAAATTCGCTGCATCCAACTCGTCAACCCAGACCGTGCCCAGACCCGTCATTTTAAAGGCGTTCGAGCATCTCCAGGCCTTAGAACTCCTCGTACCAGTTCGTGGTTCCGATTCCTCGAACGAAACTACAGCCAGTAGAGTACAGAAGGAGTACCAGCTGTTCACGTTGGCAGCCGAAGGGTTAAACGAGGCGGTTGCAGGGTTTAAGGCGTTGCCGACTGAGATTAGCCATTGGCTTAATAGTGGGGACCTTTAGTGTTGCTCGCTACGCTCGAGATTCTATTTCGTTCGTAGCACTGTTCAAGATATGGGAATCAGAAATAGCGTCACTCTCTACGATCGGGATTCTTATTTAGTCCTCGCTGTGTTCAAAATAATATAATAGTGGCAATCTGTAATAGCGTTACTCGCTACGCTCGAGATTCTATTACGTTCCGCGCTCCGTTCAAGTTACATAATAGTGGCAATATGTAATAGCGTTACCCGCTACGCTCGAGATTCTATTTAAGTGTTTTTTTTACTATGATTATTTGATTATTGTATTTTTCTCAAAAATGGACGGCAAAGTCGACTTTGTCGTCTAAAAAATAGGTCGCGAAGCGCGTAGTTTATGGTCAGTCAAAAATTAAAAAGTTACAAACATTGCAGTCTCGATTTTGGGACTGCAATGTTGCATACAAATTCCATTATTTGTCGAGTTCCAAACTTTTTAAAAGTTGAAATAGCCATATCAAATGAAGGCACAGGCCCATTAAACAGCCAAACAGATGATTAGTACCGCGACTATTTAGCTGTCTCAAATAGGTTGGCGTATTTTCGGCAGAAAAATACACTTCTATTTTTTTTATTAAAAAAATAAAAAGGCGGCAAGGGCTTTTTTCTGTGATAATATATACGTAAGAACGTTGCTTTTGTAAAATATTTCTATGATATTTATATTTATTGCACCATTTTTGAGAAAAGCACTATATATGACTCGGCGGGAAGGCTACTTGCTGGCTTCGGATTCAATTAAACGGACTCCCAAGGTCGTCCGTTTAAAACGAATCCTCAGCCTGCAAGTAGCTACTTCCGAGCCTCGACAATAATGTACTATTTTTATTTATTTTAATTTTTAACTATTTATGCTGGCTATTATCATGTTTTGTGCTATTTTAAATAAAGTACGATCAAACATACAAACATCATTTTACTGAATAAAACTAAATTAAATCTAAAATTAAAAACGCAATATAAAAACTATTGAAAGAGGCCTCCCCGCGCAACCCCTGCGAGCCCTGCGCAAAGATGCCCACCACACTCGCTGCGTTACCGCATTGAATTGTGATACAGCCTTATTGAATATATCATTTATTTCTTGATAAGAGTCCGTCCAAGATAACTTTGCACCGACTTCAACAAGAAAGAGTCACATTTTCAATAGTAATTTGGCATTAATAATGGCATTACCACATTTTGTCGATGCAAATGCCATGCAAAGTTAACTTGGTCAATTGTTCATCTGTGATTTGTTATTTTTAAAACTAAAATTAAATAAGAAATAAACGGATTATTTGAAGATTAGAATAGTTATGTTTTTAATAAGCCTCCATCTAGCGGAAATACGAGGTATCACAAACAAAACTAATATTTTAAATACTTACGCTACCCGCCGTTAGATGGCGTTTCATTCCACGTTGCTACTTAACAACAGATGTCGCATGAATGAATGAAGCTTTTTTAAAAGAAAAGACATGTTATATTTGACTAGCGGCCTACCCCGGCTTGGCACGGGTTAGCAAATTATACACCTAAACCTTCCTCAAGAATCACTCTATTGATAGGTGAAAACCGCATGAAAATCCGTTCAGTAGTTTTTGAGTTTATCACGAACAAACACACAAACAGACAAACGCGGCGGGGGACTTTGTTTTATAAGTTGTTTTATAAAAGAGTGGTATTAAAACACTTCCTTGCATAAAACAAGTGTATAACCACAGAATAAATAATAGTACGAGGTACAGAAGACTCACTCTCTAACAAAACGCGTCTGTTACGATCAGCACAGATATGGCTGCTAGGTGGCGACAGCGCCACGCGCGGCTTATGGCAAACCCCAAAATTGGGGCCGAACGGATGTACTTTTAGCTACCTGTAGCAAACCGACGAAATCGCGGAGTGAGACACGCCTGGTATAACAAAGAAAAAGATAATACAGAATATGTGCACAACAGCTTTTACGTCACCCTAGGCCCGTAAGTGGGATTTTCTTCCCGCTGAGCGGGAACTTACCTAAAGGCCCCTGTACACAATGGACCAGCGTGGCCCAGTCTTGGGGATGCATTTATGCGTTAGAGGGAGCAAGTAATATTACTATCTCGTTCTACCGCATGGCTGCGTCCCTTGGACTGGCCTGCGTTGGCCCAATATGTACAGGGTACAATATGCCTTTCAAAAAGAATAGATAGTATAGAGGGGTCCTGTCGTAGTAAATGTTGTAGTCACTGTAAATTTACTGCCATCTATCGACACACGACTATAACTCAAAATAATCACGTATAAAATTATCAAAAAAAATAATATATATATATGGATAAATGATTTTATTATTTTTATATCATTTTGACCCATGCTCATTCACTCATATCTATGTGTTAAAATTGTTAAATATGAAACGGTGTCGTCACGCCATCTAGCCGAGTATAGGCTAAAGGTGTGTGCGCCATCTATCCGAGAATGACTTTTTCTTGATTTCCGAGGCACGTTTTTTTCTTAGACTTTATTCATCTTATACGAAGTTACATATGTCTTTGGTATGGGGCTATTTAGGGGGGGGGGGGGGTCTGGACATCGGATGACGGTAGCATGAAGTTGGAGGAAATGGGGTCATTTGAAGCATGATTTTTGGATGATTATAGGGGGGGGGGGTCAAAAATCGTCAAAAATCGATGACGTAAGTTATGGACAGCCCCTATGCACAAACACGCGCGAAAATTAAATAAATATTATAGCCATTATAGGACAGTTTTACAAATTGTTTATAAAAGGGCTCATTTAGACGACTATTTACATTTCTATATATCGTTGTCTGAGTGAGTAGGTACCCACAATACAAGCCTTCTTGAGCTTACTGTGGAACTTAGTCAATCTGTGTAAGAATGTCCTATAATATTTATTTAATATTTTATTTTATTTTTTATTTTTTAGACGATGCGAGACTCGCACGCGAGTTTCATGATACATTGCGGGTTTTGATCGGTCGGTTAAATTGGCCGTAACGTAATCAATGTAACTAAATTCGCATGCGAGTTCGCGCTCCGTCTAAATCAGCCCTATAAGTACCTCGTTTTTTTTAGCATTAGAAAAAAGGTAAACAATCTTGATGTGTTTTTTAATTGAAAAACACATTTTAAAAATAAGTTACGGCAAATATGTAACAATTATGAATCTAATACGATCATTTATGTTCTTTTGCTTTCATAAGTAATAGTTTTTGATTTTTAAAAAGCGTTTTTCAATTAACAGACATGTCAAGATCGCTTACCTTCTTGCAAGTTCTTTCTAATGCTAAAAAAACGAACTTTAAGGTTTCGAATCGATGAAGTTACTAAATTGGTACCTATTCATACTTTTCGGCAATCGTAGGTATATGATCACAAAAACTCACCTTACAACGAGATTCCGTTCACGTCACATAGAAACCCACTGTCCTGGTGGGAGCTAATGGAGCTATACTACTGCAAAACGTAATTCAAGACCAAAAAAAGTAAGACAATGTTGCCACTGTAAAATTGTAAATTCGTTTTGATAAATAGTCACGCTAAAATAATTTATTTATTAGTAATTTTGCTCCTACGATTTAAAAAAGTACTTTTATTTACTTATTTTTACATAAATACAAGACGCACTAATAAAAAAGTGGCAACATTTCTTACTTGTTTGGTCTTGAATTACGTTTTGCAGTTTAGATTATATTTTCGGAACTTACCTATGTACGAAATATTATTTGATATTTACCAGTTGCCTTTCGGTGGAGGAAAACAAAACATCGCACACAGGCGAAAAATCAATAAAAGTCGGACAAAACCAAAAAACTTCTAAGTAGCCCCAACAGGCAAAAACCAATCTTAGCGGGTAGTCCAATAAACAGTGCACGCTACTCGCATAATCATTTTCATGTTAGAGTCATCTACGCGACACGTTCTCATTCCAAAGTTCGACTTGTTCAAAGGCGAATATTTTAGTGCTCTGCGAAGTGTTACTTATGTGCTTACTTATTTATCATTTGCTTTCAGAAAGTTGTGATTTAATGATGGATACCCTTCCAGGAGGTAATAACCTAATTACTAATAGTTACTTTTGATAGCTATGCTTGCTTGTTTATTATAAAAAAAAAATAAGTGTAATGTCTTGTATTTTTTGCACATTGTTCAACTTCACCAAGGAGAAAAGTACAACTTCCTGATAGATCCGGTTTTGATATTATCAATTTTAGAAACTACAGAACTTGGGTTTTAACATACAACCATTATTTTATGCGACCTTACGCGACATTTTAACAAAATTTTCATTTTAATCGATGACTAGTTTAATCAAAAATGTGACTAAGCGACATTTTTTTTTAGGCAAATGGCTATGGAAGACACTTTCAAGAGACTTTCAGTGTCTTCCGATCCTTATATAACAGGACTAAGAAAATTGGGTGGTAAAAAGTCGCTTCCCAAGAAGCTTCGCTTTTAGAAGAAGATATTATGATCAAAATTTAATAAAATGTCATAATATAATTGTAATTTTGTTTTTATTAGTTGGCAAACCTGCATTAATACGATTTCTATAATAATCCTGAATGTTTAGGTTTTGTCCGACTTTTATTGATTTTTCGCCTGTGTGCATCGTGAGGAAACCGGACTAATCCCAATAAGGCCTAGTTTCCCCTCTGGGCTTGAAGGTCAGATGGCAGTCGCTTTCGTAGAAACTAGTGTCTACGTCAATTCTTGGGATTAGTTGTCAAGCGGACCCCAGGCTCCCATGAGCCGTAGCAAATTGCCGGGATAACGCGAGGAAGAAGAAGGCTTGTAGAGGTAGGAATAAGGCGGCCAAAAATACCGTTTTGCGAACACAGAACGATATTAAGGAAAGTATAGGCGGTATCTGCCATAACCGCCTGGCCCCTATTTCACCTACGAAAAGTCCTAAGCCTAACTATGAAGTACGGAACTCTAGGATGGCGAGTCCGATTCGCACTTATCCGGTTTTTAGGGTTCCGTACCCAAAGGGTAAAACGGGACCCTATTACTAAGACTTCGCTGTCCGTCCGTCCGTCCGTCTGTCACCAGGCTGTATCTCACGAACCGTAATAGCTAGACAGTTGAAATTTTCACAGATGATGTATTTCTGTTGCCGCTATAACAACAAATACTAAAAACAGAATAAAATAAAGATTTGAATGGGCTCCCATACAACAAACGTGATTTTTGACCAAAGTTAAGCAACGTCGGGAGTGGTCAGTACTTGGATGGGTGACCGTTTTTTTTTTCCTTTTTTTTGTTTTTTTTTTGCATTATGGCACGGAACCCTTCGTGCGCGAGTCCGACTCGCACTTGCCCGATTTTTATTTATTTTAAGTCAACTTAAGCAAGGTTAATTAGGTAATCCCGTTAACTAATAAATTCATAAACGACTTCACCCTAAAGTCCAAAAATTTCATCTAAACCTACCTGCAAACCCATTACCCGTTCTATTCCAAATTACTAGCAATAAAGTACTTACTCTGTAATAAAATACTTAGTCCGTGCTCACAGCTTGGCCGCAGGCTCCAGTATTGAACGAGTCATTATTGGATGAAATGAGTTTAAACTTCTACGCTACTAAACACACCAAAATACCCCTTATTTATAACATGACAAAGCTTAAAATCCTTCCTCTTAAATTCATCTACAGTAAGTTTAAGCTATCGCTATTTAAAACTATGCTTTATCTCTTTAAACATAAAGCTCAAAACGCCTCAGTTGTAGGTTATAACAGTCAACTCCCTACGGAATAGGCGTGGCCTCAGATACCACTAAGCGGTCGCTCCAAGCTCCGTCAGTCGAGATCCGACGCTCTATCGCGAAGTGAGTGCAGTGTTGTGTAAAATGGAGTCCGAAATTAGCAAAATGCCCACAAAAATACCGCCGAAAAACTTCTCCATCGAGTCCATAGTGGGTATAAACGAGCGAAGATCGCCGGAGATCGATATCGAGAATTCCATATCGCAGGATTACGCGAATTCGGAGGACGATGAAGCTAAGATCCGGGACGCGAAGATGGGATACTATTTCCAGCAGAATCGGGTGCCTAATTTCCCGTTTTTCATGTCATATGATAAGAGGGTTATGGGGTTTGAGGGGCAGGGTGAGGAGCTGAAGAGAGCGAGCCCGAGCAGCGCGAGAAGTGAAGTTGATAGCGACGGCGTCGATGAGAGACCACATGGTGAGTCAAGACATACAGTTTAAAGACATTTTCACCACACTAGCTCGGAAAGGCTTACTTTGCACTTCAAAAACTGATAGCAAAGTTGCGTTTTATTCACATGTGAGGCAAAGTAATCAAATGCAAATTTTGAGTTGATTTCTTCTGTTTGCTGGTAGAATTTATTTTTAAATGATAATTTTGGATGATAAATATTTAATAACATTCATTTGGATTTGATTTTGTTTGATATTTTACATTTAATATTTGATACGGGTTGGTGTGGTGGAAAGATATTTAACTAAAAATCAGACGGGTATAACCCTCACTTAACACTTGATAATGCCCGAAGCATTTGAAATTGAAATCATTTATTTGAAACATGTAAGGTGATGGACTGATGGTACTGGTGCTCGACGCAGTCCCAGTACATGTCATCTTGAAACTTTTAAGTCATTGTCAATAGAGGTGACGGCAGTGTCATCTATTGGGAATTAGCATATCGAGCAGTAGTACCACCACCTTAGCGCTAAATGCGGCTTCAATACTGAATAATATGTTAGATTTTTATTTGAATGTCTGTATGGCACTTATAGCAGTGTTTTCTGAATGTGAATATGTTTGTGATCCCTAGCTTCTATAAGGGCATTTTCATGTAACTTGTACAAGTTAAGCGCGACTTAAGTCGTGTTTCAGTAACGTCTAACCGTTACATTCTTGACAAAATGTATGGGATTTGATTTGACATTGACCGTCAGTTTTGTAACGATTGCTAACCGGCCGTTAAAGGTGTTCAATTAAATGAAAATGTCCATAAGGAGATCGGGAAAATCTCAAGGCAGTCAATGCGGAGGATAACGGATAAGCTACCTCAAGAGTCGCGAAAGATTTTTCTAAAGTGGTCGTGACATAATTCATGTTAAAACACCTCTGACTTTTATGGAAATATTTAAGCTTTTGGTAAATTTCGCATTCTTAGTTTCTAACTGAATATAAATTGTCAGCCTTTTGATAAAGGTGTGTTCCTTAGGTTTTACCATTTAAGAAACATCAATATAATGTTCATATGAGATGAGTTACAGACTAATGTATAATATCGCTAAAGGCGTGTCGATAAGTACATACGATAAGCAGGCAAGTCGAGACTTGGTCGAGACAATAAAACGCATCTCTTATACCGACGGCAAAAAAAACTCAAGTAGGTAGGTATAGGTATCCACCGTCGGAAGCGTCACAAATACAAACATATTAATTATATTAATGATTCTGTAATAAAGTTCTACATTTATGCGAATAATTATATCAAACCGATTAATGAATTTAACTAACAGTGTTTATAAATTACGTCAAACCTTACTTTAAAAATTCGCGCCAATGGTCTGTCAGATTCAATATACACCATAGGTAAGATACCTACCTCTACACTTTTTCTTTTTATAGACATTTCCATAAAAATGAAATAGGTAGGTAAGTACCTAAACACTATGATATTTCACAGTACATAAATATTCATATTCATATTCATTTAATCCATTGTTCTCATGCTCATCAGTAAGTACAATAGGTCTTACATTTTAGTCTTCGTAGGTGCACGACACCCTGCTAGGGTATACAATACAGGACATGTTACTTAATAACTAAATAAAATTTACAATTACAGTAATTATAATAGCAAAGTAAATGATTTAAACTTTAAAGTAATTATCATGCAATATTAGGTTTAAACTAAATTCAAACACTAGAGTATTACCTACTTGATGTCAATTAATTTTATACAAGGAAAAAAAATGTAAATGTATATGTTATTAATAAATTGATTGATTGAATATGGTCCTATTTTCCCGCACTAGTGCGTAAAATAGCACTTTTCGTGTCATGTCAAAAGTTTAAAGGGCCATATGTACTGTAAAACGTTGTAGTACGATACACAACGTCCCATCGGTCGTGTTTTAATTTATCGCCACTCGTTTCGAATTTCCTCTTTTCCGCACTTGTATCGTAAATAACTATTTCCTCTACCTTTTTTTCTAAATCTTTAAAAAGTACCTCTATTTGTGTTTTTTATGAAGTCGGCAAATGTCGGCGTATTTAAATACTCCCGACATTATTACGGTATTGTTTAAGTTATCTTGTATAGCGGTAAATTGTTAAGGCCACACCGCCAAAGGTTGTATTGTACCGCTAAAGGTTTATTAGGCTTTAAAGACATTTAGAATATTGTCATTTAGATTAGGTATCTATTATTAAAACAAAAAGATATTGAATACAATAGAAATGTTTATTTGCCAGAATACGTTACAATTAGGTCTAAATACAGTTTTAGAATCAGTATATGCGTTAAATAATTCAGTAATTGCATAGAATAAGATTGCAGATGTTGTTATATCTTTTTGAAATATTCATTGTACTTAATACCTATGTTTTTGCCAGAAATAATAAACTAAAAGAATAAAATAAAAGTTAAAGTAGGTATAAAATTAAAAATAATACATAACAAACAGAATAGGCACTAAAATATTTAGAAAATTTGAATATCGCACCTTTTCTACTGACAAAGTTGTTTGACCGTCTATACATTTATACACAAAGTAAAATAAAACTATCATCCCAACAAAGTCAAATAGATAAAGAAAGGATTACAATTAGCTTATACTAAAATAACAGTTTATCCTAACAAAGCACCCTAAGCGATCCCCCTAATCCTATTTATTCTCAAATTGAGCATAACACTGTTTGCAAAACACATAAAAACATTACTCTCCCTTCGTCAGTCGGCTAAAAAGGGGCACAGAGCCCCGCGGGACGCTCTTATTCAATCAAGTGATGAAAGGGGCTCAAATCTAAATTATTTCTGTGTATCAGGTGTTTTGTCAGCGAACGATTAAGTATGTAATTTGATAGGCAATTTGAAAGGGGTTTGATAGTTTTTTAATGACTTGTTGATAGAGTTAGACCGTAAAAAGTCTGCAGTGATTTTGATAGCCCGCGCAGTGCAAGTGTCATTTCAAAACGTCAAACTTCTATGAAATTATGACGTATAAATAACACTTACACTGCGTGGGCTATCAAATCCGCTGCAGACTTTTATTGGTGCCAATATATCTACCGTGTCTTGTGTTTTGTAGTTAAATTTAATACCTAACAACGATAGGTAATTTAAGTTTGTTTTTCAAGTTGAACTTTATGGGTCGTTTTTTTAATAATCTACAAAATAAACTGCGGTTAGCCGCCGCCAACAAACTTAATGATCAATTGCCAAACACATTTCGTCAAAAGATATCAATTAATTTATATAAACCTTAGAGGCGTAAAATAAAACACCTATAGCCGGTTAAACAAGTTTGTCATTACAAAAAGGCGCGAAATTCTAATTTTCTATCTGTGGATTACCCTTCGGAACGTTTTTTTTTTAATTTGCCGCTTTTTCTACTGACGGAAAAGTCTTGACAGAGTTTATGTTGGCGTCTTCTGTTCTAAATATAAAATGTGAACTGTTTTCAAGGACTGTCTTAAATATAAGACAGTAAAAACTGTCACTAATCGTAGGTAACCTCGAAAATTAACCAAGTTGTAAATTTCAACAGTAAACCAATAAACAAATATAGCAATAAATAAAATCCAACGAGTTACCACGTCACGCTTTAATCCATACACAAATTGAACACAGTAGCACATATTGTTCCTCATAGCTTCTGTTCACCATTGTCAGCCATCTTGCCAGCGTGACGTCTGTCAACTTTGCCGCCAAAACGAAAACTATAGACAATACCTTTTCTTTTGTTAGTTGTTGGGCCACAACTTTTGTTTTGCTCAATTATGGAGTATTTATTTTGACCGCGTCTTTTGAAATTTCTCTTTTATGGTGCCCTTCGGTTATTTATCTGTTGTTTGGTTTCTATTTGGTTTTATTGCTTCCACATTTTTGGTCAATGCGGTGTTTTCTGCGAAAAAGCTTGTTCCAAATGGGAAGTTTTAGTTGCCGAATCGAATTTTTATGAAAGTAGGTAGTGTCAGACCAAGACAAGTCTGCAACGATTTTTATAGCACACGCAGTGCAAGTGTTATTTTAAATGTCAAACTTCTCTGAAATTATGACGTATAATAACATTTGCACTGCATGTGCTATCAAAATAGTTGCAGACTTGTATTGATCTAACTCTACTTATTAGTTCGTTTTTTTTAGCATTAGAAAGAACTCCACAGAAGCAAGCGTGCAGTTTTTATCAGGCTCTTTAATTGTTAATAATTATTGAATTATCTAATGTAGCATGGTCAATACTTACATATAATTTACTTCAAATTATTACCGCTAAAAGTGCCGGATTTGGAACCACAAGCTTACTTCTGCGAAGTTCTTTCTAATGCTAAAAAAAACGAACTATAGGTAATGGATTTCGTTGTTTTTTATTTGCTTGTATTGCTGTTCGGTCCATAATATGTTAATTTTGTCGGGATAATCTCGTCTATTTTTGGCCAAAAATTTGCACGATTAACTTTACATTATTTTGTAAAGCATGATGCTATATGGAAAAGAAATATTTTAAGAATCGAGTTGGGCATAGTAAGCTATGCCCCCAGGCTCCAACCCCCCAAGATATATTATTATTTCTTTTAGAATCACTCGGCTGATTATCATTAAATTCATTCATGTTATCATTCAATTATTTACTAAAACAAAAAATATCAGGTTCATTTAATAATTTTATTATAATTAGTTGAGCTCAATAAAGTTTATACGTTAATTAACATTTTAATTAAATTTAACTAGAGATTATTACATTTACACATCATTAAATTTAATACTGTTTGACACTTTTACTATAAAGCATGTAAACTAAATTAAAGCCCCAATTAAAAAAACTAAAAAACAAATGCAACCATAAAAGCCCCGTTATCTTAATCCGAGTGTTACCCCACCTCGCGAGCGAAAGAGACGGCGAACGCCCCGCCCTGATTGGTGGGAATGGTGGGGATAACTGGACACGTTATTGGTTAGACGCGTTATAGATTTTTAGTACACCCACTTGCTACAGTCGCCTTAACTGTTGTCATAGACAATCTTCCTTTTAAGCGCGCTTGAAATTTGACAGTTTGTGTTCGGCCAGTATTTTGTTTTTTTTTTAAACGAGTATGGAAGCGTTCAGGAGTTATTCGATGGATCATAAGATATTGACAGTTGATTTAATGACGAAGCATTATGATGTCACGCCTCCGCCGTCGCCGAAAAGCAAAGGTATTTAAAGTCGCACCAAACAAAGTCTGCAGCGGATTTCATAGCCCACGCAGTGTGTTATGTATACGTCATACGTTCAGTTTGACGTTTAAAATGACACTTGCACTGCGTGGGCTATCAAAATCGCTGCAGATTTTTTACGGTCAGACTATAATTATTTTATAATGGTTTGTCAAAGTACACACACAGTTAACAGTTAGTATTTTCCTTGTGTTGGTGTGGTGTACATTTTTTTGTTACACTCGGTGGAAAAATTTGTTTAACCCTCGCTATCGCTATCGCATCTATCGCTTGCTCGGTTATCAATATTAGCACGAGAGGTTAAACAACAACTTTGCCCCCTTGTAAGGCCCACTTGCACCATTCCACTAACCCGGGGTTAACCGGTTAAACCAGGAGTCGCCATGGTAAGCCATACAATTTGACACTAGGTTAATAATTTAGCCGCTTAACCCCGGGTTAGTAAAAAGGTGCAAGTGGGTCTAAAACAAATAACAATTGTTTTTTTTAATACGGTTTATGCACTTTTCCGTTTAAGACAAGTTTTTAACATAGTCTCTTAAGGCCCACTTGCACCATTCCACTAACCCGGGGTTAACCTGTTAAACCTGGAGTTGCCAATGGATACAAGTACAATTTGACATTAAGTTAACTCTTTAACCGCTTAACCCCGGTTTAGTAGGATGGTGCAAGTGGGTCTAAGCGCTACTTGCACCAATTCACTAACCCGGGGTTAACCGGTTAAACCTGGAGTGACCATGGTTACCAGTACAATTTGACACTTGGTTGACGGTTAAACCGCTTAACCCCGGGTTAATGGGATGGTGCAAGTGGCCCTTTGGGCTACTTGTACCATCCCACTAACCCGGGGTTAACCGGTTAAACCTGGAGTTACGATGATTACCAGTACAATTTGGCACTGGGTTAACGGTTTAACCAGTTAACCTTGGGTTAGTGAGATGGTGCAAGTAGCCCTAAGAGGGTTCTACTATATTTGGTAAATTGATATTAAATAATCGTACGCCGCGATCATTATGATCAACTCTCATGTCCCCACTTGCCATCTGGCACTAGATATCTAGACTTTCTCAAGCTAATGAAGGGTCCATTATTCTTAGTGCTTCATCAATACAGATGTCGTCAATTTGATAACTACATTTACAACTCGGGATCGGTTAAATCGGTTCTTAAGTAACTTAAGTACCTACTAAACTACTAGTGAAGTTAAACCACAATATTTATAACTAGTTTTAACTTTTTTAGATAATTTATGTAACGTTGTTTCTAAAAAAGTTGTACCTATAGGCTTACAGATTATGAATTTGATCTAGATTGGTTATGATATGGATATGAATGATCTGACTGGTGATCACAAATCTAGATTATTACTTATATTATATTACTATCAAAATGGTCTTCATTGTGTCTTTAATTTTAGGCGGTTTTATATTGTTTTTAAAAGACTTTTAGTTCTCTGTTTTCGTGTCATATTCAACGATATTTTACACTTGCTATAAATAAATATGTATCTATTTTATAAATATGTACCATATTTTTGCGATAGCTAACGGTCTAATATAAATTTACACTTTGAAAAGTACCGTTTGTTAGGCAATTAGGCCCAGATTTAAACCTAAACAAATCGCCATAAACACCTTAAGATAACACCCAGGTAGATCACCCAACAACAATACGGCAACTAAACCTTTTGACACGCTAATTTCAACCTTAATTCAAGCAACTGCGGCTTTTTAAAATGAGATACGTGTATTTCGAACTGCAAAGATAACCTTGTCAAAAATATGAAGTAATTATGAGCTTTTTACAACACCTTTGAAAACGCCGACTCTTTTGTTGTTGTTTATAACATACAAAATCTTTGGTGCCGTATTCTTCCCGATAATTTCCAGTTTAATATTTTTATTGACGTTTTATTGTGCACCGTTAGGTTAGGTTATCAGAATATGGTCGCATTTTATGGCCTTTAGTGTTGCCGACAATTTAACGATAAACCAAATAAAATAAGTGATTATCGTGAAAACTATAATGTCCCATGACTATTATTCTATCACCGGTTGGTCATTTACTTATTTTCATTCTGAACGTCATTTATTTTTTGGTACGATGCACTAAATACTTTAAAAGTTTTAAAACTTTAAATAAAAGTACCTATACCTACCACTGAATCCGGCTCCAGTAGGGATATGATGGTCCTTCTTGTCTACGTGACAGCATGATAAAACGGTATCCGTCACTTTCCATCGCGCTCGGTTAAAATGTGACTAATATTTTGTCACGTGGTTAAAGCCATCCATAATAGGCCTGCAGAAATATATTACTTATCATAATAATTATGGGTGCATACGTCAAATAATCTAGTTATCATAATATTGATTTCAAGTAAGAATCAATATAAATGTTGTATAAAAACTTATAAACTAAAATTATACTAAATTAATAAAAATAAAACCTAAACTACAATAAAAAATCGCCCCTCGGCAAGGTACTGTAGACGCTGGCAGCATTACCTCGCTGAATTGCAATATTAATCATAATATTATGCTCCTAATTTAGTTGAAATCTGTCACTATACCACAGACTTTTTTTTTATAATAATGTTAATATGTTCCGGAAACGCGGCGCTATACTAACCACAGTAGATTTCGGGCCACACAATTAAGGAAATAGTTTATTTAGTCGCATCATTTAACGTCAATATTTAGGGCTAAAATATAAAAGTGTGAGCATACGTCACGTTGGCAGTTTAGTGAAGCCAAATGGTTCAATTAACATCAAATAAAGCCGTATTACTGGCCACAGCTGCCAAATTAAATCAAAGGCATCAATGTATTGTCTATGGTAGAAAAAGTTAACAGCGCGGGTGGATTCCCGCCACAATTTGACAAGTGGCCATTTTTAATTGTGCACACGCTTACCAACTTAACAATGCTGTTAACAAAAGCGCCACTGTACACCGCGAGCTCTAATATTTGTATGCGGGGAGTTACTTTCACATTTTGCCACCGGTAAATATATATTTGTACAGAAGCGAGGGTCGAGAATGTAATATGTCTTGTCAATTGGGGCTTAAACTGATTTTGTTTTTATTGCGCCGTGCTCCCTACTGTGATATTTATCTTCATTATATCGTTGCCGACTAGTAGATACGAATTTTATTATGAAAATTGTGTAGGGGAGAGCGGGGACATGGGTAATTGGGTCCGTAGGATAATTGTTCAAATGGATGCTGCAGATTGTTTCTGGTCCGTTGGGAGCGTAATCCTTGCACTATTTGCAGCATATTGTTTTAATCTTTTTATACTTATTTATTATTGATGAAGAGGAAAGTTAATTGAATTATGCTGATTACATTTTATACAGCCAGGTTTTTTATTAGAGATTTTTATTTTAAATTTAACTTTAATTCTATTACGGATGGGGAAAACTAAATTATCTAATATATTTTAGCAGGAAAAAATTACAGGAAAAAGTAGTTTTTTTACTATAGGTATTACGAAAAAAATATGAAAAGTCTTTATTCAACGTTCATTAGTTTGTTAATCTAAAGCTCAATTTGGTGCAGAGCAAAGCTCGGTCCTCCGAATATTTTTTTGTCTTGAAACACACAATCGCAGTCCTATTTCAGCAACAATCCAATTAACATTAGTGCTGGATAATGGATTCACCGTAACGATCTGGCCAGTTACATCCATAGACAACCGGTCTATTAAGCGGGAACACACGACACAATCGCCGGCGCGTGGCGAGGGTGCCAATAATGCCAATAGCAAATTTAGCTAACCAACTTATCTGGTTGTAAATCAAGCGGAATTAAATCTTAGCCCATTGTATTAAGGACTTGATAGATGTTGTTTTATATTGGTCGAATTTGCCGCTTAAATTGATCGTCACTATTATTAATGAAGCGTTCGATTGGGCGTTCTTTGGCATTTATGGCGTTTTATGGCCAATTAGCTACCTCCGTTAGTTTTGGGTTTTAGCATTTTAGTGCTTTATAATGAATTCTTAGGCAATGAAAGGTATAAAGTAAATTTATTAGTTAAGGTTAGACATTCCGAAAATTGCCGCGCGAGTGATTAAAAATATGTGAGTTTAGGTAAGTAAATTAATTTTCACCACACCAGCTCGGAAAGGCTTACTTTGCACTTCAAAAACTGATAGCAAAGTTGCATTTTATTCCCATGTGAGGCAAATTAAACAAATGCAAATTTTGAGTTGTTTTCATATATTTGCTGGTAGAATTGACTTTTAAATGATGATTTTGGATGATAAATATTTAATAACATTAATTTGGTTTGATTTTGTTTGATATTTTACGTTTAATATTTGCTTGCGGTTGGTGTGGTGAAAAATTTTGTGTTTCACTCGGGGGCAAATTTTGTTTAATCCTCGTGCTTTGAAACCCTCGCACCGCTCAAGATTCCATTTCTCGAACCACTCGCTACGCTCGTGGTTCAAATTTGGAATCTTTCGCTTGCTCGGGTATCAATATTAGCACGAGCGGTTAAACAACAACTTTGCCCCCGAGTGAAACAAATAACTATTATTATAAATTCCTGTATGTTACTAGAAGATACCGTTATTTTCTGTCATTAGATAATTTCTTAGGTAGATGTTTGAATAAGACAAAAAAGTTAACGTGGTTAGATACATATGGACAGATTTTTATAACATTAACCCCGATAAATGATCACGCTCTAAGGGGTTGATATGGTACTTTTGAATTATTACTACTATGCGGACGTGATGGCGGGCAGAGCCTAGTATTCAATAATTAGTGCTCACATAACCAAAAAAACAACTAGCCTTTAAAAGCCCCGTTTAAAATCAAACATTGCTCCATCATATTATTGGCAACGCGCAGGCGCTAACCGGACCATAGACAAGTGGTCGTTAGACGAATGATGGCCGCGTGTGAAAAGGTTGTTTCGTCACTCGTGCTCTATGAACTGTTGGTTTCATGTTAAGGTGTATATACATGATAAATATAAATAAAGAAATACATATATATATTATAACGACATTCTTACACAAATTGACTAAGTCCTGTGTTCAAGACTTCAAGAGCTAGAATGACATGTATGAATTTCAGGGCCCGTGGCCGAAAAGACAATCATACTTACTGCCGTATTCGAACTTCAAGATATTCACAAGAGACGACACGTACTAGATCCATTCTAGATACGTTATAGTTTAGATATCAACTAGTTCTCTTTTGCAGCGCAATACGAGCAATCAATGTCACTTTTACGTTAGATAGAGTAAGATCTATAAGATGTGAATTGGATCTCTAAGTCATATCCTGTGGAAATCGTTCAAGAGTATCTCCAGAATCCCGCAAATGTCAAATTTTACAGGTTAGATCTTAAACATATCGTTATCGTATCTAAAGATGTCTAATAGATGTCTTAAGCTTCTACAGATATATTCCGACAATGGTATGTGGTATTAGATAATTGCTAAAGAGGAGCAACGAATTCAATCTATCGACCAGATGCCGCAATGTATTGCAAATCACATGCGATTATCGGCGACGTTTAGACAGGCCATTATACAGTATGTGTCCGACCATGGGGCTTTAATTCCAGGGCCTGATTTTACTCGCTAAACTGAGCTACTTTTACTATAGGACCAACCCTAAAATCAGTCAAAAAATTTCGGCTTTTCCATAGAAAACGTCGACATCTGATCAGACAAAATGTATAAAAACGTAAAAAAAAATTCGGGATTTCGGGGTTGGTGCCATAATAAAAGTAGCTCAGTTTAGCGAGTAGAATCGAGCCCTGGATTTAAAGCCCGATGGTCAGTAACACCCTGTATTGGAAAATCGACAAGTAAAATGCAAATAAAATGACTGATTGATTGACAAGTAAAAATGTATCGGAATAACTGCGGTAGGTTGCTCAATCAAATTGTCATTTTAGTATATGAGATAAAAACAAAAGTTAACTCATAGTCTAGTAAAACATGGTCTTCTCTTCCCAGAGTGACACAGGCCTACGTCACAATAACATGGCCGCTATATATAGCGCTATCGCATATTATCATATAGCGCTGTCGCATGATGACGTAGGCTTGTGTCAGTCAGGTGACCTAGAAAAGACGAGAAGAGAGTACCAGGCGGAGTATATTATTATACCATGAGTTAACTTAAAATTTCCTCGATCATCAAATTCATCAATAACGTTCAACATGGCGGCTAAGGCGGCTTACATGACCGTACTCACGGCTTTTTCCTCAGAGCTCGTTGTTTCTTCCAATTAGCGCGGACAAAGACGGAGAAACGTTTCGACATTATTCTTGTAAATGACACACGTCATTACTGCACTTAAGAAAGACTAAGTGAAGGGAAGTGGGTGTCCTGTTAGGACATTTAGAGTTGGACCAAGAAAAGTCTACAGCGATTTTGATAGCCCACGCAATGCAAGTGTTATTCATACGTCATAATTTCATAGAAGTTTGATGTTTAAAATGACACTTGCACTGCGTGTGCTATCAAAATCGCTGCAGACTTCTCGGTCTGACTCTAGTATTTGTGAGGCTGTTGCTTAATATACGAGTCAAACTATAAAAAACCAACTGAAAACTTTTCCGTTATGCTACTTCCAAAAACAATTACGAATTTAATTGAGGCGGTTATAAAACGTTTTAAAATACGGACGGAAGCCCTCAAACGGAAGCTTTTTAAATCTTGTTTCGTTTCCTCGTTCTTTTTTCAAAAACAGACACACGCCATAATAGCGCAGCTGGTGACCATAGAGTCAGAAAAGGTTACGATTTAAAAAAAAGTTTGTTTGACAACAACGTTTTGAATGGGAGGAAGCGAGGCTAGACGTTGCAAATTGGTTTAAGTACGCTGTCGCCACCCAGCATGGGAACGGCTCAAGTGGTCCAGACGCCGGCCCGATTAAAAAAAAACATCATGTGTTTGAAATATTCAAAGTGGTGATAAATTCTCAATAACGATGTCTTAATACGGTTGCAGTTTTTTTACAAGTTTGTGGCGACGTCTATTCGAAAGAGTTTTAAATTTAGAAGCGTCTTAATTTCCCGTTTAGCATAGACAATGGAGTTGTGTTTTAACGGCCAGTGTCAATAGCGGCGGCCGTTTAAATTTAGAACCACTTCACCATAATCAGATCTGTAAAGGCGGCGTTTCGGTGGCACTTTTTCTTAAATTGAGCGGCAATGGCTGCCGGTTTCTTTGTGGCCAGCATATAATGGCGGGAACACACATGGGAAAACATTTAATTAGACAACAGCTTATTTGTGTTTGTATTGTGTTAATGTATTCCCTTTGAAACGTAGGCTGCGTGCAATTAGCACCTTCGCCGCGGCTTCTGAACCTTTTTTTTGATAACTCAATTCCATAGACTAATTAGTTTTTTTAATCGCGGCTCGCTTTGTGTTTCTGGTGTCTGGTATAATTAAGATTACGGGACTGAAGAGTGTACTTGTACAACCCTTTATGAAATGCGGTAGCTTTTTAGAATAGATAATCGGTCCTCTGAAAACCAGAAGTTTAAGAGGTTATTTTTAAAACGCATCTTAATTTGAAACTCTCTTTGTCTACAGAATCGCTCAGTCCGCAGTCTGAACAGATGACCAACTCAAATTCGGTGCCAGACCCAAATATAAGGTAAGAAATCAATTTTATCTGAGCTGTTGTTTTGGAACAATAGCTTGATAGACTTTTCTCGATATAAATATAATGATCATCTGCTTAAAATGTTCTACTGGACCGCCCGATTCGACCACTCAGGAATAATATGTCGCTTTCCATAACAGACGGGTCTTTAATCCACTTATGATGCACTTGTGTTAAATTGTATATTTAACAGCGCCATCTATCTCACCTCTTACGTACTTTATCGAAGTCTAGAATCACTAGATGGCTTAATGATCTATATAACGTACCTACTTAGTTCCCTACAAAGTGCATAGGTGGCGCTGTAATTAGATTTAATTATTTTAGGCTAGTTAATTTGCGATGTACTCATATCACTTTCCGAATATACACCATAAGAAGCACACGCTGGTTTGTCTCCGACTCCCTCAATATCCTCCGACCTACGCCCACGTGCCATCAACTTGAATCATAAAAGTGCAAAAAGTATTGTCAATATCCATATTTGAAAATGGGGACTACGTACGGAAGAGGCCATCCCCTTTCCTCTTATATCTCACCAGTCGAGTCTTCTCTTCTTAAATTTAAGAGGTATCCTCTTGTCGGTGGAGTATTTTCCATTTCTCCCTCTCATAAGCGACCTCCTTGACCTCTGGATACGACACGACACCAGCTTTTTCTTTTACTTGGTCTACATAGCTACGTCTTGGTCTGCCCCTGCCTCTCTTTCCTTCTATCTTGCCTAGTTGACTACCGGTTCTAATCCAACATATGTCCGCAGACGATACCGCACGGCGTTCACAAGGGAACAGCTGGCTCGGCTTGAGAAGGAGTTCTTCAAGGAGAACTACGTCTCCAGACCGCGACGTTGCGAGCTCGCTGCGCAACTCAACCTCCCTGAGTCCACCATCAAGGTAGGTTCTTCTTACAATTTACTCTATTCATCCTTACACCCTAAAAGAAACTACACACCGCAGACAAGACAGCATATTATATAGCATAGTAGCGCTACCCCCTCTGCCACAAATATACGGTAGTTTTACTCCATTTTCGGGTCAAAGTGTCTTTGTGTGACGTCCGTGACTTTGAACGGACCAATCACGGCACGGGACTCGCTCACCTCGTCCGCCGCACCCCTGTATTTTTGGCAGCATTGCTCTAAACTCCGTCTACAGGATTCCTAGTCTATGCCACACAGTATAGTATAAGCTTCTACCAGCCGCGTCTAGATAACTATGACTGCTGCTTGACACCATTTTCTATAGCACTGAGTAGACGTCGATGCTCAAAAGACGCTAGTGTGGGGTCTATCTAACCTAATTGTCGCTCAATCTCTCAGAGGACGATTATATCAGTCAATAAGATGTCTTGAATGTTAGTTATATTTTCCTCTCAGTATTGTAGCGCTCAAGAGCTAGACATCAAGTTTTAAGCCATCATTATTTCCAAATCAGCTTTTCAATTGGAATTGATAATTTACAAGTGTATTTGTAAAATGCCTTGTCAACAGATCTTGGTATTTTAAAGTGATTGTTAACTACTTTAATTTCGTTTAAAATAACTAAGTGTCAACCGGCAAAACTTTTCGTAACCTGAAGTACTTGAACCACCTACGCGTAGTTTTAATATTTCAAAGAGTTGCAAAGTCCTACAGCCCACGCGATGGCCTACATATTCTTTGGCCTACATGAAAATGGCCTTTTGTCAATTATTATGTCAGTGACGATTTCGTTACTTCGTCATTTCGAGCACAATTATGTAGTCACGTTTAAATAACTACTACAAAACGGTACAAATTAAACCTACTTATACTTAGATTAATTCGAAAAAAATACGCAATTATGTTTTTTATCCATCATTACTTTGACAATAGTAATAAAGTTTAACTCTTAATTTGTTCTGACAAATAATTTAAGTCATCATCATCATTAAACTATCTATATTTAAATACTAAAAATTCGGTAGGTACTTAAAGCACCATTATCATCATTAGCGTCAAAATCCTATGAATTACAACGATAATAGTGACGTTACCACACTTTGTGGCTGCCAAGTCATTGCAAAGTTATTTTAAACTGAGTCTATTGTAAGTTAACCATAGACAAATTTCACTTGTATTTAAATACCTACGTATAGCTGATCAAGCAAATCTTGTCAGTAAAAAAAGGCGCGAAATTCAAATTTTCTATGGGACGATATCTCTTCGCGCCTACATTTTTCAAATTTGCCGCCTTTTTCTACTGACAAGATCTGCTTGACCAAGTATATAAGTCTCCTTAAGGCCAAATCGAACGTATACACTGATATCATGACATCCAAACTGATGTCATTCAGTTATCATGCATTTCGTTTGTACTTGTCCGTACATGTATTGGTGCTATAAGATGCACTTTAAATAAAATGATTCAAATATCATTCTAATATCAGTGATGTTCGAATTGTCCCGTTTTATTTGTGACGCGGAAGGTTGTATAAGGCGCTGTATGATGCTTCAATTAGATACACAATAATTTCCATCACGAACGTTTTATGGCTTCTCGATAATTCGCAGAGTCACGATATGAACGTGTGAACGTACTGTGTCGTCGACGTCAAAGATATCTTTACATTTTTCGCCTTATTGCAAAGGAGTAAGGCACAAAAGTGTAAACATATTTTTGAAGTCGACTGTACACGCTAAACGCGTTCCATTTTTGAAACAAAAGCGATAATTGATGTACAATGATTTGTGAAATCTAGTTTGACGGTTGAAACAACTCTTTGTTTGAAACTGACACTTTGTTTTTTTTTTTTATTTCATTGTTATTTTTTCGTTTATGAACGAATATCAAAAATAGTGATCCAGAGACAAGAAGTAGAAAAGTCTACAACGATTTTGATAGCACACGCAGCGCAAGTGTTAATTATACGTCATATTTTCTTAGAAGTTTGACGTTTAAAATAACACTTGCACTGCGTGTGTTATCGAAATCGTTGCACTTTTCTTGCTCTAACTCTTTTATTTCCGTATGAATTTTTGGAACACATAACGGTTATATCCACAACGTTCCAAATTCAAACATGACAAGTATTTTTTTAACGATCATATCTAAATTCCTCGCGGCCAGTCATAATCTCAATTATCACTTCCAAGTAAAAAGAAAGCAGCGGCCGAATAAAAACATGTGTTTTTATTGCTTCATTCGAATTTTACATGCACGCTAATTTGTCGATGTATCAAAAACCGCCGGAATTATTCAGTAGCAACCTCTAATGAACATTAAAAAAAAAACTAACCATAAACTAGCTATTAGTGTGTATATGAAGACTTCATCGGTTGTCTATGCGCGCATCTGTTTTATGGCGGCAATACCAATTAAAAACTATTAAACCATAGCTACCACATGATGTGTCGTAAACATCGAGATTTCTATTTGTTTATTGTGATGGACCTTTATAATATCTATAAACACGACACGACAGGTTTAATTGCGTTCGCACTTCATTTCCATTTTATTATTATAGCTGGCCAAGCAATATTGTCAGTAAAAAAGGGCGCGAAATTCAAATTTTCTATGGGACTATAATCAATCGCGCCTAGATTTTTTAAATTTGCCGCGTTTTTCTACTGACAAGATTTGCTTGACCAAATATACAATAATACAAGTAATTATACTTGGTCAAGCAAATATTTTCAGTACAGTCAACGGTAAAAATATGGGTGTAGACAACTTACTCATAAATATGTCCCATAGTTCTTAATTCACTGACATAAGAGTTATGGGACATATTTTTTAAATGATTTGTAAACCCATATTTTTACCGTTGACTGTAGAAAAAGGCGCGAAATTCAAATTTTCTATGGGACGATATCCTTCGCGCCTACAGTTTTTAAATTTGCCGCGTTTTTCTACTGACACGATTTGCTTGACCAAGTGTACAATATCCTCCCGAGTCCCTGAGGCCTTTATAAAGTATTTAATCCTAATGGAATTTTGAATTAAAATGGAGTATAATATGGTTCCAAATTCAAAACTGCAATAATGACAAGGGGCCCATTCGCACGACAGCTTTTTCAACGCGCGTTAAAAATGCGCTTGAATCTCTCCGCACTCCAAAATTGATTTAATGACCAAGGCTTAAAGTAGAAAATCCAACAACGCTTGATAAAAAGCGCCACCGCTGTCGTGTGAATACATACATGGTTATCCATTTGTGTCATTCAAACGCTTTTTTAACGCGCGTTGATAAAGCTGTCGTGCGAATGGGGCCTTAGGAATGAAAAGCGATAATCTTGTCTATGGTATCGGAATTTCGCAAGCATTCCCGCCAATTAGCAGAGCGGCGGCCATTTTGAGGACAAAGGAGGTTTCAACTTTTAAGTTTGACTTCGCTTTGTGTGCGTACTTTGTAATGACAGCTTTTAACTGAGCATCAGTGACTCTTATTTCTATACAAATAAGGTTTAAAATTGTTCATTTAGCAGTGTGAATGGTACGACGGAGGGCCATTATTTCGCGTTGATGATTTTAGATGGGTTTCGTTTCTCGCTGTGTAAATATGTTTTATTGGTGTTTTAGTGTTCAAAAGCAAATATCTGCTGGATTTCTCTCAGTTTGCGGTTTAATTATGAAGTTAGCCTTTATTATTTTTTATTTAATATGAGATAGTAAAGATATGTGACGTTCCACGGCCAAAGGTACCTTATGGCGACTGGCGCTTACCCTATTATTAACGCCGCTCAATATTCAGTCGGGGCAATGGTACCTTTTGCCGTGGAACGTCACATATCTTTACTATTTCATATCTAGTGAATCTCTAATTCATTTTCCGAACCGCGCCGATGTTCATCTCAGAGCATGATCACACAACAAAATGACCCTTGGTATATGTGTGTGTGTGTGGGTGTGTGTGTAAATGCTGTGCTACTTATTTAAATTGCGTGAAGCTTCTAAATGATTCACACCTCATTGTTCTGTATCACTTAAATTCGTTTATCGCGGCCATCTTTCCAAAACTAAGACAAAGAGTAATTAAAATGGGTACTTTCTCACTTGCGTACATTGCTTTAATTAGCCTCGTAGAACTGCTACGGCGTAGCACCGTAGACGCACTACGTGTTCTACGACACCAAATATCAGCTAGTTATAATTATACCTAGTAAATGTAATAAAAAAATGTAAAGTTGGACCAAGCGAACTATGCATGGCATTAGCAATGACATACTGTGGCGATGCCGTCATTAATATCAATTTTGTATAAAAATATGTATGACGTTTATAATGATTGTTCTGCTCCAATCGGTGTAAAGTTATCTTAGACGGACTCTAAAAAATAATCAACGACCAATATAATTAACTTATTAATTATGTGTATAAAACGATAATTAACGACCAAAAACATCGGGAGAAATACCTACACAAAATCTAGCGAATTGAGAAGCGATTTTCTATAAAATTAGACCTCTATTCTAATATGCAATATTATTATTTTATCACTATTGACAATATTTGACTACTAGTCAAATCAGTTCCTTTTTTCGAACTGTCAAAACGATTTAGCTACTATGGAATTTATATGAAACACTAGCATGTGACGTCACAGTCAAATTACCTACTCTTTATAGTTTTATACGGGTTTTAAAATAGAAATTGTGTTTAAAAATAACTGCTGTCTACGTTTCTTTATTGATCTTCTGGTGCTTTATTCCTTGCGTGGTGTAAAATAATTTATTTTAAATACAGTCAAATGGGGGTTTTCAGAAATAAATATCGAAAACCCGATTCTCAGAGTTCCCGGTGTTTTTGGGTTCTTTCAACTCAGAATCACTAGCATAATACAATTCTGATGATAAAATAAAATGTCCCAAAAATTGTACATTCCACTACGTCACGCACATACAAGTGAAAATTTTTTTTGTACTAAAACGTGACTTAATGGAATGGACATTTTGGGACATCTTTTTTTAACGGTGGGATGGAGAATGCTGTCGATTCTGAGTAGAATGAGCCCAAGAACGTCCAGATGTGAAAGAATCAGGTTTTCAATATTTATTTCTGAAAACGCACAAATATAGGGTATTTACTAAACCACCTATCTCTTTTTCCCAGGTATGGTTCCAAAACCGAAGAATGAAGGACAAACGCCAACGCATCGCGGTCGCTTGGCCGTACGCGGCCGTATACAGCGACCCGGCCTTCGCGGCCTCAATCCTCCAAGCCGCCGCGTCCTCCGTCGGCCTGCCCTACCCCTACCCCTCCCCCATCATCCCCCCCTTCCACAACCCCCAGCTCATACCCGGCAACTACCCGTACTACCCCCGCTACCCCTACATACCCCCCACGCCCCCCTCGCCTGTCAACCCCGAGATACGACCACAGTATTCCAACTTCAATTTGAATGTGGACAAGTAGGTTTTTAGGTTATTTATTGAGGCATTTAATTGTTGTGTTATGTACTTGTAAAATATTGATATGATATTGATGCGCTGGTGGCCTAGCGGTAAGCGCATGCGACTTTCAATCCGGAGGTCGCGGGTTCAAACCCCGGCTCGTACCAATGAAATTTCGGAACTTATGTACGAAATATTAGTTGATATTTACCAGTCGCTTTTCGGTGAAGGAAAACATCGTGAGGAAACCGACCTAATCCCAATAAGGCCTAGTTTCCCCTCTGGGTTGGTCAGATGGACAGTCGCTTCCGTAAAAACTAGTGCCTACGTCCATTCTTGGGATTAGTTGTCAAGCGGACCACAAGCTCCTATGAGCCGTGGCAAAAATGCTGGGATACCGCGAGGAAGAAGAGACTTATAAAATATTGATATGCAAAGGTGATTTTCAATAGTTTTAATGAAACTATTTAAGTTACATTAGCTTTAATATTTACCGATTTCTAAAGTCAGATCACATAAAGGTTTTATTCGGATTGCGACTGTAATAGTGTCACTGTTGCAGCATTGCAGCAACACAAAACAATAAAATTGACAGGCACAATTTCCTTGATACATTTTGATATTGTACGATTGACGTTTAACTTCGTCATTTAATTTATCAAGATTGAAATCGTTTGTTTCCTATTGCTGCAGTGTCGTGCAACAATACTTTCACAACCGGGATGTTACCTTAAATAAGCGCTCCTTTTTGACTCGCCTTTTAATAGTTTTTGTAACAAAGAAGACGGAGAACAATAAAGACACGTTTACTTTATTATTTAAGAATTTAAATTTAAAGATATTCTACCATTCCGTATTATAGTCTGACCACAATTTTGTAACATTCGCTTGATGATTTCACCGTCGTATTTTTTATAATAATATAATTTATAAATTTTGTTTTGGAATCAAAACTTATAAATGATAAGACAAGCGAATGATAAATATTACTGTTAAAATGTATTATACATAATACTCCTTTCGATTGCATAAATAGGAAATGTCTTATGTGAAAATATATAAATATAGGCTAGACTAAATTGTAAAAACCAAAGTAAAACGCCTCATAGTGCAATACAAAATACGGAGGCGTTTTTTTAAATGTAAATAAATTTATTATCTGACAGCTTTCAATGGCTGACTTATTTCCATTGCCTATTTGCAATTAGACATTTTTTTTAAAACTTTTTTTTAATTGCAATCAGGCACTGGATTCTTGTAAAAAGCATGTATAGACATAATTAGTGTTCATAATAGATTAGTGAAATGTTTTATTGTAGTAAATAAGATTGTAAATAGTAACATTTTAAATTAAAAAGAAGTTATTTATAAATTTATTTCGTTGTTTCAATGATTTACTTACCTTACATATGAGCGTTTCTTCTATTTTTTGCCATTTCTATATATTGTGACCTTTTTTGCCATTTTTGTGTTATTTCTAGTCAGGATACATGGCCGCTATATATAGCACTATCGCATATTATCATATAGCGCTGTCGCATGATGACGTAGGCTTGTGTCAGTCAGGTGACCTAGAAAAGACGGGAAGAGAGTACCAGCTAGGCGGAGTATAATATTATACCATGCATGATACCTATCAACAGTTACAAATATCACGGGTAAAAACTTAGCTGTTTAGCTTCAAACCAGTAGTAGTACTAGTAATCACTTTATTGTACACAACACAGGTTTACAAAAATATATTACAGTAATGGAAGTACAAAGGCGAACTTATCCCTATGAGGGATCTCTTCCAGCTAACCTTCGATTAGATGAGAGGAAAACTCCAGTCAGGTCAGATATCTAGACACGCGGCAGCGTGTCAAGCCAAGTTCAAGCAAAGGAACTGGCTAGCCAGCGCCAAGTGTAATATTACACGAACCACTTGGTGCCACTTTTGACCCTTCTATAACTCAAAACATCTTTAACGTAAACACATACAACTACGTGTGTTTAATTATATCCATAAGGACATCTAGAAGCCCAAATTTCATGAAGCTAGCTCAAACGGTTATAAAGATATGAAGGTCAAAAAGTCGTAAATTTTAAGACTGACTGACAGACTTATAGTACCTAAACCTAACCTACTTCCAGATGACCTAGAAGGATGAAATTTGGAATCCAGCTCAGTTATTGTGTGAAAGCGTAGGAAAAAATCTAAAAATAAAAAAAAGTTATAAAATAGGGGGGGTCCCCATACAAAAAAAACATTTTTTATTGTGACTGACATATAAGTACCTAAACCTAACCTACTTCCAGATGACCTAGAAGGATGAAATTTGGAATCCAGCTCGGTTATTGTGTGTAAGCGTAGGAAAAAATCTAAAAACAAAAAAAAGTTAATAAATAGGGGGGGTCCCCATACAAATTTCTTTTTTATTGTGACTGACATATAGTACCTAAACCTAACCTACTTCCAGATGACCTAGATCTATCAGATGATCTAGATGGCCTGCGAAGCCGATGGTCCTGGGTTCGAATCCCAGTAAGGGCATTTATTTGTATGATGATATAGATATTTGTTCCTGAGTCATGGGTGTTTTCTATGTATTTAAGTATTTGTATATTATATATATATCGTTGTCTGAGTACCCACAACACAAGCCTTCTTGAGTTTACTGTGGGACTTAGTCAATCTGTGTAAGAATGTCCTATAATATTTATTTATTTATTTATTTATTTCTTTATTTATTTATCGTCTTAGGTTAGGTATTTTTATAATATGAATATAAAAGTAAAATATAAAAACACTTACAAAACAATAAAAATACATATAAACACATTATAAAAAACCTAACCTAGGGTGCCGCCAGCAGCGGGGCAAGGCCCAAGCTACCGGTGGTCAGGGCTGCAGAGAGAGGAACCGACGTACTATCCGCGCCGTGTCCAAGATCACCGCCTTCTGCATCTGTCCCTTGATCCAACCACCTAGCGAGAGTCTCTCGAGATGTTGGTCGAGACTCTTCGCTATTAAACCGTTCACTGAAACGACTATCGGGACAATGATCGTCGAATCAACATCCCACATGGCGGTTATCTCGTGAGCCAAGTCTAGGTACTTACTGGACTTGTCCTTCTCGGCCTTCACGAGATTCTCATCATGGGGGATGGTGATGTCAACGAGCATGGCCCGACGTTGCGATCGATCTATTATCACAATATCAGGCTTATTGGCTACAATAGTCCTGTCAGTGATGATAGATCGATCCCAATAGAGCGTGGCACGACCATTCTCGAGAACAGGCGCAGGTGAGTACTTGTAGTACGGTACTTCGCAGTCCACAAGGCCATATAGAAGAGCAAGTTGCTGGTGAATAATCCTGGCTACGAGATTATGTCTGTGCAAGTACTCGCCGTTAGCAAGATGAGAACAACCGGAAATGATATGCCTGAGTGACTCTCCGGGACGGCGGCATGCCCGACAAATGTCGACCGTACCGTCCTTCAGGATATATTTCCGATAGTTGTTCGTCATCATCACTTCGTCTGCAATTGCACAGGCAAAACCCTCGGTTTCTCCGAAGAGGTCCCCGAATCGTAACCAGTATTTATTTATTTATTATTAGAAGGATGAAATTTGGAATCCAGCTCGGTAATTGTGTGTAAGCGTAGGAAAAAATCTAAAAATAAAAAAGTTAAAAAATAGGGGGGGACCCCATACAAAAAACCTGTAATACGCGCTAAACAACCGGCCAACGGTGTGTCGTTGGCAGCGCGCGGCACCACATAATTAATACAAAGAACAGAAGTAAAAAACATGCAGCGGAAACACAAGAAAAAACATTAAATCTCAATACCTGCCTAGTTTTCTTTACAAAAAGTATTGATATCCCATCAAAAACATAAATGTAAAAAAGGAGAGCCAAGTTCAATACAAAAATTATTCTTGGCTGTGGGGTTCGCCGCAAAAAGAATGGAGATCTAAATGAGTGCCAAGTTCTATGCAAAATCCAAATATGTATTTATAGGAACAAAATAACATTATAAACAAGTATTAAACTCTATTTCTTTGCTTTATTGGATACCTATAACAATTGCTGTTATTTAAAAAAAATGTGAGATCTTAAAGTAGGTTAGATTTGGCTTGGCCAGTTTTTATCAGAATTACAAAATATATATGTTGAATAAATTTATAAAATGACTGATGTAATGAAAACTGGCCAAGTCAAATCTAACCTGCTTTAAGATCTCGCATTTTTTTTAAATAACAGCAATTGTTATAGGTATCCAATAAAGCAAAGAAATAGAGTTTAATACTTGTTTATAATGTTATTTTGTTCCTATAAATACATATTTGGATTTTGCATAGAACTTGGCACTCATTTAGATCTCCATTCTTTTTGCGGCGAACCCCACAGCCAAGAATAATTTTTGTATTGAACTTGGCTCTCCTTTTTTACATTTATGTTTTTGATGGGATACAAACTTACGGGATACAGTAATATTTAGAAAAAGTAAACTAACGTATTGTCAACTCATAAAATACATACTAGCATACATACAATACAATACAATATATATATATATATATATATACAAGTACCAGTTTTTGTATGTGTGTGTAAAGTGTTTAAATAATCCATATTTAAAATGTAATTTCTTGCAGACTCATTTAGAGTTAGACCAAGTTAAGTTGGCAGCGATTTCGATAGCCCTGACGGTGCAAGTGTTAGAGTCGGATCAAAAAAAGTCTGCAGCGGATTTGATAGCCCACGCAGTGCAAGTGTCATTTATGCGTCATAATTTCATAGAAGTTTGACGTTTAAAATAACAGTTTCACTGCGTGGGCTATCAAATCCGCTGCAGATTATTCTTGGTCTGACTCTATGAGAAAGCTATGAGATTTATTTTTCTTTAAAATTCCACAGAAATAATTGCTTGTGTAGAGTACCGTAAAATGGAGTGAGTAGGGACAAAACTGGCATTCAAACCTCGATAACATTTTATTTTCACATTTTATGCCAACTTAATATATATATATAAATAAAATGCTGTTGTTTGTCTGGCTAAAACTCGAAAACGGCTGAACCAATCTGGTTAACTTGGGCATTGAATTATTTGTAGAAGTCCAGGGAAGGTTCAAACGGTCAGAAAATATTGAAAAATTCAGAGAAAGTAGTAAAAACAAACAAGAAAACTAGTTTGTTAGACTATATATATATATTTCAGCTCTGTGACTACCGTCACAAAATAAATAATGGTACTAGGTACAGAAGACTCACTCTCTAACAAAACGCGTCTGTCACGATCAGCACAGATCCGCTAGGTGGCGACAGCGCCACGCGCGGCTTATGGCAAACCCCAAAATTGGGGTCGAACGGATGGAGTTTTAGCTACCTGTAGCAAAGCGACGAAATCGCGGAGTGAGCCACGCCTGCTACCGTGCTTGTCCAATAATGGAGGTACCTCTATAAATCTCATAAAAGTGCCAATAAAGTGCTGGATCGTAATAGATAACAGGACCGCGATATGCACATGTATAAATTATATATACCTATCGGTATATACCGGGTGTGGCCTGTAATATGAGCAAAAAATTTTACTGTAGGCTGTACTCCTCATACTGACCAACATTTGTTCAGCGACTTTTAAAAATAACTTGTGGTTCGGTTTAAAGTTTATTCTAAGACGCAGTGTATTGCGAATTCTATTATGTTTAAGGCGTGACTAGCAATGTACAAATTGCAGAACATTCCCAAAAAGCGGAAACGTTCTCGAGAATGTTCTCAGAACATTCCTGCAACATGGAAATTATTGTTTAAACAAGAGAATATACTTGAAATAAAGTTTAAAGAGGCATAACTTAAAACTAAATGTTATTATACATATATTATTGTCTATTACAGTTAGCTATTTTGTTGATGTGATAAGTTTACCAATAAATTGCTTAAATTCTCACTGTATTTCAGAGAACATTTCGACTTTCGACAATTTTTTCCAAAAAAAATTTTTTTTTTCATTAGAATCTAGAGGCCTCTATCTCCCGCCATGCCAAATCTTAGCGCGCTCAGACCAACTTGAAAAAATAAAAAAAAAAAGTCGGTCATTTTGATTTTTTTTAATGCAGTTTGTTTTGTCTCGGGGCCCTCTATGACATTTGGTCGAGCACCCCCCACCTATCACGCACCGTTTAAAAGTTGCCATACAAAATAAAAGTGGCCAGTTTTCGCGAAATTGTTGCATTTTCCAAAAAAAAATTTTTCATAGGTATCTAGGGGACCCCGAGATTCCGTGACCAAAATTTCAGCGCGCTAGGACAAAATTAAAAAAGTTAAAAAAAAAAGTCAGCCATATTGAAAAAAAATGGCGGCGTCAAATACTGCCAGGGTCCCTCTATGACATTTGGTCGAGCACCTTCCACCTAAGTCTGACCGTTTGGCCGGCCCGTCATACATTTTTCTGACCGGAAGCGGACGACCAAAAGTCGCAATTTTCTGGGGGTAAGGACTACACCTAAAGTATCGTGAATATTCATGGTATAAACTACGATAAATAAATAAATTCTCGTTCTCGAGAACATTCTCAGAAGTTACCGAGAAATTCTCATGTGGAAAGTTTCGCAACTTTGGAAAGTTCTCGTGCGTGCATTGCTAGGCGTGACAAGCAACGTCAATCACAATGATATGGCGTGGCAATGGCGTCCATTGAAGATAATATTTATTTTGTATGAAAAATAGGGAGTCTAAATACTTCATAATTTTTAAGTTGTTGAACAAAAGTGTCACCGTTTGAGGAGTACAATACATGCTTTAATTATTTGCTCGTGTTACAGGCCACACCCGGTATATCTTACACACTTAGGTGTTTACGTGGATTTCCATAAAATAATATATTTAGGGCTACTTGCACCATTCACTAACCCGAGGTTAACCGGTTAAACCTGGAGTTACCATGATTACCAGTATAATTTGATACTGTTTTACCGGCTAACCCCGGGTTAGTGGGATAGTGCAAGTGGCCCTTAACTGTTTTTCGAACCCTATCAACTTTTGGGTTATTTCTAATTTAAAGATTTTAAAGTGAATAAAGTGATCTATCAGACTTTTTTTCGAAAAACTCATGTTTTGGGTTATTTCTAATTTAAAGTGATATTTCAGACTGCACCAGCAGTACACCTCAGCATTGCAGCGCGATATTCCTGCATCCATACCCATATCCTTCATATTGACTACATTTTGAGTTATTTCTTGTTATCATCAGCGAATTTTTTGTCACAATTTGCCGCCCCTAATATTTTGCCGCCCTAGGCCCGGGCCTACTTGACCGTAGGGCAAATGCACCACTGTGCAGTCGACTGCATTACTGTAGAAAATTGAAGTTGCTGCCCGGGATTTTGACATTTGCGGCAGCAATGCAGTAATGCTGGTGCAGGCTGAATCCGAACGGTACCTTAAAAAGTATACCTACTAGAGATGCACCGGATATTCGGTTACTATCCGGTATCCGGCCTATCCGGTCATGATTTTAATATCCGGCCGAATACCGGATAGTAGCCTACTATCCGGCCGGATACCGGATAGTAACATTGTTTGATTTCAGAGTAAACTAATTGGATTTAAGAAACAGTCTTGATCATAATCGTACTTGTTTATGATTTTAAAACAATTTAAACATTCGACTGACTTGCACGCACACTCATTTCGAACCTAGAAATGTGTCCGCGCGAATGTTCACTAGGAAACAGGTCAAGCTTGCAGAATGCGCACCTGAAAAACCGAAATATAGGTATAGTTCCGCTGGCCGAATATCCGGTATCCGGTATCCGGCCGGCCAAACAACTATCCGTTGTATCTCTAATACCTACCGAACGTAGCAAGGTCGAAGGCTCCATTAATCTGGGGCAAGCAATTACCTGTCGGGGAAATGAACGCAATAAAGGCTGTCGCAATGAGGTGAGGCTTATTGCTCGCCAGCACCTAATAGCTTCCTCAGAACATTAAGGATGACTCGCGTTAGACCGGGCCGTGTCCGGGCCGGAGCTTCCGGGGCTTACATTTCTATGACATGACAGGCGAATCACGTGGTTTTCATAGAAAACGATGCGCCGGAAGCTTCGGCCCGGACACGGCCCGGTCTGATAACGTGAGTCATCCTGGCTGGTTTTCCACTGAGTTGGAAATGAAAGAAGGGGAATCAACCAATAGCATTGGTTGTAAGTTGTAACCCAGCGGCTTAAAGCATTTAATAACCGGAGTCGCCTTTAAAGAGACAGAAATACATCATCTGTGAAAAGTTCAACTGTCACGGTTATTGAGATACAGCCTGGTGACAGACAGACGGACAGTAGTCTTAGTAATAGGGCCCCGTTTTTCCCATTGGGTACGAAACCCTGAAAACGGCCCTCAGCTGATCACATGTTGAAATTTCAAAATTCCTATTTTTTTTCAACTAACCTGAGGTTAACCGGTTAAAACTGGAGTTACCATGGTTACCAGTACAATCTGACACTGTGTTAATGATTCAACCGTTTAACCCCGGGTTAGTGAAATGGTACAAGTGGGCCTAAGAGTTGAAAAGACACCAAGTATCTAGTTCCTAGCTCCTAGCTTAATATCTATTGCCTACGCGATAATACTTCGCGATATAAAGACAATACAGTAAATTTCCATTTAAATAGACAAGCCGATAATATCTCGTGAACTCTATTACAAGAGTATATTACTATGTGATACGATATCAGATAGGGGATGAGGGATGATGGTATAATTCTCAATACATTTTATCACGACTATTGTAACTGGAGCTGTAAGTAAGAAAGAAGTGTATGTAGTCGGAGGTCAAAGTTACAATGGTTCAATGGTCGTAGTAGTTATACAGGTTGTGATTGTTGTAAAAAGCGTTTAGGGTGACCATGTCGTATGGCAATAAATAAATAATCTGGGAGACCGAGCTTTGCTAGGACAACATATAAAGACTAAAAAATGCGCGTTTTTCCAGAGATATAAGACCTAGCTAGATCGATTTTTCACCCCCGAAAACCTTCATATAGCAATTTTTTTCGAAATCGAGATCCCCAAAATATAAACATACATAAATAAATATATACAGAAGAATTGCTCGTTTAAAGGTATAAGATTTAATATGAAAAATAATATTAAGCCCTGCTCAGGCGGTGAAGCATGACAAAAAAAGATAATACGGTTCTTTTAACAATATTATTCAATTTAATGAGAAATCTACACAAACAACTACATAAAATATACCTAATAAGTATGATATTGCCATAGGCAATCATTGTTATCTATAACAACCAAGTAGTCAATATAAAAATCATAAATTGTTACATGGTAGTAATATCTGTAGTTATTAACATGACAATTCAATTACCAAGTACATAATATACTATAAGTACTTACTAAAATATTTATGACAAATAATAATGACAGGCCATACTTACAATAATATTCAGATATTCAATTACACAAACGGGTCTACCGCGATATAATTTCATTGTTTTTACCTTTAATTCCGACGTTTCAGCGTTACAAGCGGATTAAAGGTAAAAACAATGAAATTATATCGCGGTAGACCCGTTTGTGTAATTGAATATGTGTACAAAACGCGAGAGTTTAAAGTGTTATATAATATTCAGATCACAACTAGAAAGAGCTTTTAGGACGTATACTTATGTATACCTATAGATTTAGGTATTTCTACATACATTTACTACTAACATCGAACAAAACAAGATCACAGACAAATATTAACTCAAAGAGTATATGACTTCACATTTAATGTGAAATAAATGTAATTTGAACCTAGTCACATTAAATATACCTACTAAACGACATAAAAGTAAAGTATCTTGCGTGTAAAGGTTACATATCGGTTCCGAAAGCATTGCAGCAGCAAAATAAGGCGTTTTTTCATTAAAAGAAAAGAAAACGAGTTTACAAAGGAAATTAACAATAACATTGCCTTTTCCTCGCTGTATAAATTTAGCGCAGCAATGCTTTCACTACTGGAATATAACTTTAAATTATGTCAATGCCGCTGCCACATTGCGTCGCGATTGGAATGAACTTGGGTCGTTCTCTCATTTCGTGCAAATCGGTGATGTTCTCTCGATTTGAAATTTTTCTTTTAAATGGTAAACTTTTGGGTTTCGTCAATGTATGGATTCATTTATTAACACTTTTCTGCTAAAGGCACCTTTGTAACCTTATTACTTCTCATTTAATAAGGCTACTGGTAATGAACTACGCGCTGGTAATGAAATCGGCTGAGATGGTAATTTTATCATTGGACGGTAATGAAACAAACTTATGAAATCGGACATAAAAAACTTTATTTCAAGAAAATTAACACCAATTAAAATCAACAATATTAAAAACATGTGTCTTAAGCACTGCGGAGTTGATCAAACCGACTTGACATACACATGGGGTTGACAATCTCAACTTATAATGTTCAAACTAGATGGTACATTTACCATTTACTTATCATTATAAGTCGGGATTGTCAACCCCAAGTGTTTGTCAAGTCGGTTTAATCATCTGCGCAGCACATCCCGTAAGACATAGTTTTAAGATTTTCAAAAATTACATAGACAAAACATACTTAAGTCATTCGCGTTTTGAACATATGAAATAAAGGTAATAAAATAAATTCGCGATAGACCCATTTATAAATGGGAGTTAATATATAGACAAAATAGTTTTACAAAACTATGTAACAAATGTAACCATGAAAAGTTGTCATAAAACGTCTTCAAAGAAGTGTTTATTGTATAGAGGATAATAGACGATGCACGAAAAACAGCGTTTCCATAAAAAGTAGTCCCAATTTCCTCTATGAATATCAATATTTTAGAAAATAGTTTTAAGTGGATGAATATTAACCATAGCTAAATAAATGTCTAAACTTCCGTGAAGGAGCCCAAGAAGGGTCTTTTTAGAATTAATCAAGCGTGGTAGATTAACATGATATGAGATACCTTTGTTGAGTACTTTTGTCATACTTATATGCACGATAGCCGTTTAGGGTAGTCGATTGAAATATTTAAAATATGTTTAAAATGCTTCATAGCGTCCGATAAGGTTAACCACATGCTTAGAAACAGTATATTATAATTATAACAATCTGACAAGTAGGCTTGTCGGATTGTTTCTTGTCACTCTTTCTTAAGATTAATATTTAATAATATTAAGGTTAACCTCAGGTTTAGAAAGAGTACATTATTAACCTGACAAGTAGGCTTGTCAAATTGTTATAATATATCTTTCTTAAGATAAATATTTATCAGACGAACCCGCACATTCAAAACTTATGTATCACAGAAGTACTCAACACATGACACAAGTTGAGGTTACAGAGCGGCAAGTTTATATCAATCTACTGCGCTTAAGTAAATCAAAAACTCCCCGGTTGGGCTTCCCTATTATCACATACAGTTCTAAATATTTATAACAACGTAATATTTATAATAACTAAGCCTCCTTCCATTAAATGCACTGCCTTAATATATTATTATCATTACCTTCTTAAGTCGTTCATTACCTTCCCCAGTAAAATTGGAAGGAAAAGAAGTGAATGAAACTGATATGAATGAAGTTTTGGTAGTTTTTATCGCCTACATCAGTTGGCATCAGACCTTAATTTTGCAGAATAAACCATCTGAAAGGCAACCCTAAAACACATAATTACGTATAATTATAATAAGGTACACTTGGTACTTACTGTATAAATCACGCGATGGTGATGAAGACTGACGAGAACCACACCCCTTCCCGTCACGAGAGATCGTAAATATTTTCGCTAACAGCGGCATACGGGCGTCCGCTACGAAAGCACGTGGCCAACTGACTGATGAACAATGTATTGCATCGGCGGTAGGCGCTATTTACCCTTGCTATATAGCAAAATATAGCTAATCCATTTCTCGCGTCGGTAATGAAGAAATTACTTGTACCATACACTTATAAGGCTGTATAGTTATTATTATTAATGTCTACCTTCTAATATTATACGATTTAAAATACAACTAAATTAGTCATTTATTGAACCACCAACGAGTTTTCTATTTTTAGTATGTTAAGGTTAAAATGTAGGTCAAAGTTATATCTTCACGCGTTACATGTAGAGATGAATGAAAAAATTGGGTGTTTATTGTACATATAAAGAAAATACCTGCCTTTTTAGAATTGTTAATTGGAGAGACATATACTTTAGGCCCTATGTTACAACCTTGCATTAACAGATATTCGAAAACGCCACCACATTTTTGGTAAATTTCCGAAAACACCGATTTGCACGAAATGCGAGAACGACCCAACTCCGTCACTATTATAATTTTATGAAGGATATTCACAATGACGTCGCTTACTTTTCGCTGCTGCAACCGACATGTAACCTTTAATATATTCGTCGAATAAACATGGTGCGTAATAATAACATGAGATAAGTATCATCTTATATAGCGACGTCAGTCATAAGTTCAGAGAATCAGTGGATGATATCATCCACTATTGCTGTAGGGTGACTACGTTTTGAGGGAAAAAAGGAGACCAAATAATCCGTTTCTTAACATACTTAGATAATTACCAACAAAGTAATTTTGTCAGATAATTACTAGAGTTAGACCAAGAAAAGTCTGCAGAGATTTTGATAGCCCACGCAGTGCAAGTGTTACTTTAAACGCCAAACTTCTATGAAATTATGACGTATACCTAAATAACACTTATAGTCGCACCGTCATAATTTCATAGAAGTTTGACGTTTAAACTGACACTTGCACTGCGTGGGCTATCAAAATCGCTGCAGACTTTTTACGGTCTAACTCTACATTGCGTGGGCTATCAAATCCGCTGCAGACTTTTATTGGTGCGACTATATTGTAATGTCTGTTTATATGTTTTTACTTGTATATCTTCAAATCGATAGGTCCTATTAAAAGTTGATAATAATAGAGTTGTGAGATTTTTTTTTTATTATTATATTAGGTATACGTACATTGTGTAGTGAGTACTTAATAAATAACATGTCAGAACGCGTAAAATAAAACTACCCTTGATTAGAGCTGGTAATGGAAAATAAACATGAATGTCAGGAGCTTAGCGCAGATGGAGTCCGGGAAAAAATGGCCGCCATTTATTCTTACAGCCACGGGCCGCGAAGTGGGGAGGTGACACGAATTATAAATCAGAAATAGGGTAACAGCACCAGTGGCCAGCCAGGGACCAGTGGTCAGCCTTTTGTGTCGTTTATTGGTCATAAATATCTGGTATATTCGTTTAAACAAATCGCGAGTACTCAAATAGGAGCTTTGATTCCTTATTGGTTAATACGTCACACCACAGGTGCGGTGAGGGAACGGGGGGAAGAAATATACTCGTTCATACAGGTACTGTTTGTCGATAAGTGCAAAAGTGTCATGTCCGCCATATTTTTTACTGCACGTGGTGTTCTCTTAACAGGCAAGAAAAAGTATGTTTTAATGTTATAAGTTATTGTTTTTGTTAATGATTGGTTTGTTTATTAGTTTATCTATTCAATTGGATCATCTTTTGATGAATATATCGATATTTCACTTATAAATTGAGGGGGCTGGCCACTGGATAACACTTTTTTCCAAAAAATCCAGTGTTCAGCCCCCCACGGCTGACCTTTGGGTTATTCGTTTATTCTATTATTTTCGAGCCAATGCGACCGTTAGGACCGTTAAATTTACATTTTCAAATTTAGTTAGGCATGCCCTAGTCAATTTTAAGTAAAATCCAGTAGTCAGCCGCATTTGAAATTACGTTATAATGCGGCTGACCACTGGAACTTCTACACTTCACTTCGCGGATCCAATACTCAGCCATTGACGTTGCTTGGTGCGTCACCGCCAAAAATATGATCACATTTTTAAACCCTATCTCATTGAAATAAGGTTCAAAAGTGTATACATATTTATGACGTTAACTACACATACCTACCTATCATTTTGCTTTTTCCCGGTAGGTATATGACTTTGTTTATTAATGATAATTAGATCTGCATAGAAAGTTACCTAGAATAGGTACCTTCTTCTTCCTCGCGTTATCCCGGCATTTTTGCCACGGCTCATGGGAGCCTGGGGTCCACTTGACAACTTTTTTAGTTAAGTACTTACTTACATAGTACTTAACTAACAAATTTCGTGTCATAAGAATTGTATGTAGGTACTTATAAGAAAAAATAATGATTTTAATCATATTGTTGGTTATGATATAAATATGTGATTTTGATCAAATTATTATGAATATTATAAAGGCTGAGTACTGGGTACACAGAGGCTGCTTACTGGATTTTGGAGGCTGACTACTGGAGAAAAGTGCCACTTTTTGTTTTAACTTAATTAGATATATTATAAAGAGGATTGTTATTTTTTTTAATATTTTGTTTTAAAATTATGATAAACAATTGATCGAACTATGTCATTTGTTTAATTATCCGACTAATCCTGTAGAAATGCCGAACGTTCAAACTTAAAAAAGTCGTTATAAGGCTGACTACTGGTGCCTTTACCCTATTTATTGTGTAAACTGTGTAGGTACAAGAACTATAACTAAGTACATTTTTTGATGAGTATCAACAGTTTTCCCTTTTGCGGGCATACAATTTATTTTATCTTAAACTAGGTTTTTATATTTTATCTTAAACTAAGTTTTTATATTTTATCTTAAACTAAGTTTTTACATTTATTTTATTACGAATATTAAGATTTTTTTTCGAGCCTATTGTACGGTGGTTAAGAAATAGAAAATATAATTATATGTATATATTTTGCCACATGACGTATTAAAGACGTTCATAGTATTAAAAAAAAATCTATTTCTTAAATGTCACATGACGTGTTGACTGTAACACTCATCACGTCATGTGCTACCCACAGTACACTATAAGGTGTCCCACTGCTGGGCAAAGGCCTCCCCCCTAGACTTCCAATCCTCCCGATTAAGTGCAGCATCCGTCCAGTTGCTGAGAAATGTATCCAGGTCGTCCCGCCATCTCCCTTAGGCCGACCTCGCCGGCGTTTACATTGAATATTACGATACAAGTGGCAAAAAAAAGTGTGATATAAAGGTGTGGCCAAAAGATACTTAGGCTGCACCATCACCGATACCAACGCTCTGGAGGAAGAAATTGACATCCGCACCCAAAATGCCTGGCGATGAAGTGCCGTCCTTCATAAAATGTCAGTGTCCATCAGGCTCCTGAGTAAAAACTAGGGATGTACCGACTAGTCGCCGACTAGTCGGGAAAGCCGACTATCCGGCCACATTTGTAGTCGGCGATTAGTCGGCGACTAGTCGGCAAAAATGGCCGATTAGTCGGCACTTTATTAGTGAAAGAAATACAGAAAAAAAGAAACCAACAGTCAATATTTACCATATGTTTTATGTCTATTTTACCAAAATACCTATTCAGGGTGTAAAAACTTTTGTTCATATAATTAACCGTTTGATCGTTATCGTATGGTGGTGGACTGGTGTTTTCCTCTACAGGTCGATCTCAACTGATTCTCGTGTAATTTCATGGCCAAGTTCTATACTTAAAGGATTTTATTATAATTCAGTTTTTGTTTTGTTTTTAATGGTGGAGCCATGGGGAACTATAATCTAATATTATTGCAAATTTAGAGAATTATAAACAGGGCACGTTCTCGTAAAGACGCTGAACACAGGATAGGTTCTTAACTGGCGACTACGTACAATCGCCATCTGATATATCGGTCCGGCCAAGGTGCTCACAAATATCTGAGCACGCCTCTATTGTCAAGGCGTTAGGTTAGAGTGCGTGTTCAGATATTCTGAACACCTTAGACGCTCCGATATATCTGATAGCGACTGTACGAGAAATAGAGCCTTGGACATACCTCCTACAAGTTGTACCTACTGACGGTCTGCTCAGGATCGCAAAATATAAGAAAGACAGAAATTGAACGAGGATTCTTGTGATAGATGAACCTGTAGAGAACACCTTTTAGCCAAGCTAATATATGAATAGCGTAACCAAAAAAACAAAACTATTGCTTTTTAACCTGAACTTATACGAAACTAATGATCTGGCCGACTAGCCGACTAGTCGGCCGACTAATCGGCCATTCGAGCGCCGATTAGTCGGCTAGTCGGCTAGTCGGCCAAATCAATAGTCGGTACATCACTAGTAAAAACATAAAACGATACAAGTGCGAAAAGTAGAAAATTCAACGAGTGGCGATAAATTACAACGCGACGAAGAGTGTTTTAAATCGATACGAGTTGCGAATTACCTATTGGCACATATATATCGTACAACGTTTTACAGTACATATGGGTTTTTAAACTTTCGACATAGTCACATAATGTGCTAATTATAGCACTAGAGCGGTAAAGTGTAGCATCGCGTGTACTGTAAATACATAAGTATAGGTATTTAAGGATAAACTGATAGACTGTCTGTCAAACCCCAAAAAGGAATAAAAAAATTAATAATAATAGTTTGATTTGTTCCCAAAGTTGTATAAAACAATTTATTGTATGTACATTCCTAAAGAATCGGACAAACCATTTTTTCTATTAAAATATACGATTCCGCGATAATTTTACGGTCTACACAAATATAGTTTCCACACCCAGTAGCTTGACATCATCTTTTCTCCCCAACTCTTATTATTCTGTCCAAATTCCAACAATTACAATGTCCAATTAGACATGGACTCAATTAACATTTCACCAGAAGCACTCACCATAGGCAATTTACGACAAAAAGGTTATAATTCTTCCATAGACAATACTGTTTTCATCGGTGACGAACAATAAGTTGTTTTTAAACCCCGGTAGCAATTATTGGGAATAAGCTTTTGTTTTTTTTTTTCAGTTTTGAGACTTGTGTTGTGTAAATAAAGGTCTACCACATACAGTTTGTTTATGGTTTTTAAATCAGCGTTGATGGTTTGGTAAAAAATACTATTGCACTGTAGGTAGATATTGAATTTGAATTTATTAGGTATACAATAATAAAAATAGGTAAATTTTAAGTTTAGATTTGTTTTGTTTTTGTATATTTGTACCTACTATTTTTTAAATAGGTATATATATAAGACATTGTTCAGAAATGTAAGTTTTATTAACTGTGCGACAGCGAAGCGCGAGTTTATTATACTTTTTATTCCGCCTGATCACCTCCAAGTCGTATTTCTCAATCGATTCTCGTGAAAACTTGTAAAAACAGGTTCAATTATATTACTTTTTACTCAGTTTTAGGATTTTTTTATGTGAAAGCTATGAGGGTTTAACCTCGCGTATTATTCAATTTAGTCCATCACTTCCGCAAATTTCACTCCCATGGCAGAAGGAAAATCTGGTATAATTGTCCTAATATTGCAATTTCTTTCTCATTCCAAGCTTTCACGTAAAAGTCTAGACTACTTAATTTTAAAAAGACCTAACAGCATCAAAATAACTTGGATTCCACGCCCTTTCATACTAACTAAAGACAGGCAGTTGTGATATTTCCAACAAATTCAAATAAAGAACGGAGCGCGAGCAATTTGTTTTGGCCAATCAGAGGCTGCGTAGTTTTTTTGAAACAGCCAATAGCGGGAGAGAGATAAAGGCCCGTTTCGCTCCAGGATTTCTGGGCTTAAGTCCCTGACCAGTTTCACGTAAACTTTACTAAGAAAAGCGTTCAGTGAATTCTGGACCGTATTGTATTGTATAATCAGCCATGATGGCAGGCGAGGGCGATTCATGAACGAGCTTCAGAAACGAAAGAACCTATTTCGCCTGATTTTCCTCTTTGCGCGAGACAAGAACAGCGATATAAGGAGGCTGTGGAGCGAAAGGGACGCACTGTGCGGACGGTTAGGCCTTTTTAAGGGGAAATTGGGGTAAAGTAATTTCCCGGCTTTTATTCAACGTGCTACGAACAATGTTCCGGATTTGGGGAACGTTTTCGTTCTAATCTAACGTTTGAAATTGTAATTTTTGTATTTTACCTATAAGGTATTTATTTATTGAGAAAACTAACAGCGATAGGTACATAGATTTTATTTAATGCTAATTTTTGGCCAATTACAGGTTTTCCTGTGTAACTTGTATTGTATACCGGGTGTGACCTGTAATATGAGCAAAAAATTAAACTGTAGGCTGTACTCCTCATAGGTACTGACCAACATTAGTTCAGCGACTTTTAAAAATAACTTGTGGTTTGATTTTTAATACACTTTAAAGTTTATTCTAAGACGCAATGTATTGCGAGTTTTGTTATGTTTAAGGCGTGACAAGCAACGTCAATCACAATGATATGTCGTGGCGATGGCGTCCATTGAAGATAATATTTATTTTGTATGAAAAATAGGGAGTCTAAATACTTCATAATTTTTAAAAGTTGCTGAACAAAAGTGTCACCGTGTGAGGAGTACAATCTATGTGTTGCGAACGCAACCTTTATTTGTATAATACAGTAACTAAACGCAGCCGTCGGGCTCGGCTAGTATTTGGAAGCTTTTTCTAAAGCACCAATAGGAGCGCTCCACATATTATGTATCGCGGCCAATTAGAGGCACCCAAATCTAAACCACCATTTTGTACTTTCAAAATTAGCCAAATCACTCTTTCATCAGCCTCCATACAATCACCACACCACTTTTACATTTAACCGTTTAGTCAAGGAACCCTTGTAAAACCAGTACCTATTGAAATTATAATAGTTTACTTCAAATCGAAGCTTTTTATTTGAGTCGTCGAGATCCTGACCTGCACGGCGGCTACATATGGTCCTTCGAAGCCTTCAAGACAAGGGAAGATTTGACCAACAACGGGTTCTTCGTGGAAGTGGACTTTGACCATACTTCGAAATCGTCTTCGTTGTCTTCAGTTTCTTCGGCTTAGGAAGAACACGCAACGGACGTCGAAAGCAAGGGGTCCCAGCGTCTACCGGCATAAGGGAGGCGTTCGTTGGACATCCACCACATCGAGGACTTCAGTTCCAGTACATCGCATCACCTGAATACGTAGGACTAGACAGAGTGAGTTCGTTCCAATTTCCTTCCATTTCCCTTCTATACCTATCTTTCTTGGAATTAAGAATAGCTCTATACGTATCAGGCACAAATAATTCATTTTCATACAAATCAATTGCTAAATACATTTAAAACCATAATTCATATCGATAAAATAGCTTAGCTTCATATAACTTCGCAGTTAAAATCTTATTACATATTAAAAAGCCGTCTCCATCGCTTATTATCAATCGCCTCAGTAACATAAAATTGCTAAATCATCACATTCCGCGCGCAGCTGCTTATCTACTCCGCTTCTTTTGTTCTCGTCAGTTGCATTTTAACTCGTTAGTGTTCACACATATTAGGTAATTGCATTTTTAAATTTACGTCTTAATCAATATGGCTGACACGTTAAAGGAGTTAGTTAGGAAACGTGGCAGTTTGAAAGCTAAATTAACTTTGTTTAACACATACATTAATGTGGCTAAATCGTGTGAACAATTAAGTGAGTTACAAATAACGGAGTTGCAGTGTCGTTTAGATAAAATAGAATCGGTATACCCAGAGTTTGACGCTTTACAGATGGAGATTGAAGCGTTAACTGAGAAACCCGATGAAGCATATGCGGAGCGGGAGCAGTTTGAAAGCCAGTTCTTTGTGTTGGTTTCGACTGCTCGACTTCTTTTGACTCCTACGGTGCAGTCGAGCGGCGGTCGGCCCGGGCCCGGGTCCGCGGCTTCCACGTCGTGCGGCGCCGGCCGGCAGGACTTCGTTCGTCTGCCCAAGATTGATCTGCCTCACTTCGATGGGAACTATCAGCATTGGCTCGGGTTTAGAGATACGTATATTTCACTTATTCATAATAATCCCGCTATCAATGACATAAGCAAATTTCACTATCTTCGTGCATCTTTAAAAAGCAGTGCCGCCCTTGTGATTCAAAGTCTTGATTTTAGCAGTGACAACTATCATAAAGCGTGGCAGTTAGTTTCTGAGCGGTATGATAACCCGCGCCTTTTAATTAACAATCACATCCAGGCCCTGTTTAACCTTGAACCGATGCAACACGAATCGAGCTCTTTATTACGTAACATGGTGGACGTAACTAATAAAAATTTGCGTGCGCTTGGCACCTTAGGGGAGCCCACCGATCATTGGGACACCTTAGTTATCTATATAATGTCTAAGAAGTTAGATCTAGTAACTAAGCGTGAGTGGGAAGAGCACAGAAACCTTTTAACAGGCTCGCCGACGTTGCAGCAATATATTACATTTTTAAATAACAGGGCTGACTTACTCGAATCTCTTGGCAATAATAACGTCAATAATAGCGGTTACAAGACATCGAAACATAAATTGCATTCACATAACGAGCCACAAAAAACACATAATTATCTTACAGCTACAAAAAACAATGGTTATCGCAAACCTATTGTTTGCCCTTATTGTAAGCAAGATCATTTCCTATTTAATTGTGAATCTTTTCGTAAATTAGACATCGATAATAGGATAAAAAATGTGAACGGTTACTCAGTATGTAAGAATTGTCTTAGGCCGGGACACTTAGAAAAGCAATGTGTGTTATCTCATTGCAAATACTGCAAACTTAAACATAACACTCTTTTACATAAACATGTTGACAAAGAGTCTTCTAGCAGTGACGTTCCGGTGCCAGATGTTCATTTTAGCGGCAACATTCAAACTAAAGTGTTTAGCCCTACTAAGACTTCCGGACTACTGTCCACAGCGTTGGTGCACGTGAGTGACGCGAATGGAGTGCTTCGTGAGGCGCGTCTACTCCTGGACAACGGGTCTGCTACCAACTTCGTGACGCAGGATCTGTGCGGGCAGCTTGGGTTAGCGACACGCAGCGTGGGAGCCACGATCACAGGTATCAATGAGCAACTTTCACATTGTCCGGAGTCTTGTGACATTACAATTCATTCACTTCATAGTAACTATACGACGACCGTAAACTGCTACGTTGCCAACGTAATAAATACATCTATGCCGCCTTGTCGCATAGATCTTACCAACATACCTATTCCTGCCGACATCACATTGGCAGACCTATCATTTTATGAGCCTTCCGCTATCGATATTTTAGTCGGGGCGGAAATATTTTGGGACGTCTTAGGTACCGCGCGTATTAAGTTAGGTAAAAATAAACCTCAATTACGCGAATCATCTTTAGGTTGGCTCGTGTGTGGCTCCATACCTGCCTACAACAAAAACACAAACGAATCTTATTTTTGTTCGTTCATCACACATAATGATGACACTAATCTCACTCGTTTTTGGGAATTAGACTCGGTGTCTTCTACACATTGCATGTCTTATGAAGAGCAAGCGTGCGAAAAAAGTTTTTTAGAAAATACCATTCGCGATCAAGATGGCCGTTTTGTTGTGACATTACCTTTAAAAGAGTCACCGGAAGTACTGGGCGACTCATATCAAATGGCCAAGCGCCGTTTCTTGGCATTGGAAAAACGGCTCGCACGCGACCCTGCCTTCAAAACCTTATATTTTGATTTTATTCGCGAGTACATCGACTTAGGTCATATGAGCGAAAATCAATCATCATCATCATCATCTGCGCCATCAGAAAAAGCATTTTTCTTTCCACATCATGGAATTTTGCGCTCTAGCACAACTACACGTTTAAGAGTCGTTTATGACGGTTCGGCTTCCACGACCAGTGGCAAGTCCTTCAATGACATCCAAATGGTTGGCCCGACTGTTCAGGATGACCTTCTGTCAATCTTATTACGCTTCAGGCAGCATAAGTATGTTGTCTCAAGTGACGTAGAAAAAATGTATCGAGCCATATTAGTACAGCCTTCTCAACGCTCGCTACAACAGATCATCTTTAGGTTCGATCCTTCTGATCCCTTAAAAACCTACAAATTGAACACCGTCACATACGGGACTGCGTGCGCACCTTACCTTGCAACTAAATGTCTTGTTTCTCTTGCCGATGACTGCCAGGACGCCCGAGTTAAACGCGCGATACAGCACGACTTTTACGTAGACGATTTTCTCAGTGGCAGTGACTCCGTAGAATCATTGGTTGAGATTAGTAAGGGTGTAGTCACAACGTTACAATCTGCGAAGTTTAACCTGCGTAAATGGCAATCAAATTGTCCTGACCTTTTAAAATCAATTCTTGAACATAAAGAGGATAACAGCAAAGCCCTCAACCTTGATAGCACGTCGCCTTGTAAAACCTTAGGTCTGTACTGGCAAACAGGAACAGACAAACTTCTATTTTCTATCGATATCAAAATTCCAAATAAAATCACTAAAAGAAATATCTTGTCTGTCATAAGTCAAGTGTTTGACCCACTAGGTCTCGTCGGGCCGTGTATAGTGGAAGCCAAAATCATATTGCAGCGTCTTTGGCTGTTAAAGTGCGAATGGGACTCTGAGCTCCCATTAGACATAAAAAATGAATTTCTATCTTTTGCATCGTCACTTACAAATTTAAATTAACTTAAAATTGACCGCTGGGTATTCAGTGACTCACCTATAGAAGTTCAAGTACATATATTCACAGATGCGTCAGAGCGTGCATACGGCACCTCTGTCTATGTCAGGACTGTGGACGGTAGCGGAGCGGTTTGCGTTCGTCTTATAGCGTCAAAAAATAAGGTCTCCCCCCTTAAGCCCTCCACAATCCCAAGGCTGGAGCTTTGCGGCGCGTTGCTTGGCGCAAGACTCTGGACAAAGGTCATCTCATCACTGACCGTGAAGGTTGATCATAGTTACTTTTGGTCTGACTCTATGATCGTGCTGGGCTGGCTCGCAGGGCCATCTAATCGACTTAAACCGTTCGTTCGCAACCGTGTGAATGAAATTCAAGAGAGTACACGCGAACAAACATGGAGCTATGTACCCTCAAAGCTGAACCCGGCAGATCTAGTGTCACGAGGAATGAAGGCTGATGACCTCAGCATGTCCACACTATGGTGGACCGGTCCAAACTTTTTGCATCATTCCATCATTCAATTTCCTACAACGTCTAATACAAACGCAGATAATCTGCCAGAAGTGTCATTTCATACAAACATACAAACAAACATAAACGAAAATAACAATCTTATAACTAAACTTATCACTAACAATTCAAAACTTACAAAACTAATACGAATCGTAGCATATATTTACAGATTCATACATAATTGTAAAAATAAAAATAATAAAATTACATCAAATTTAACATATGCAGAAATAAAATCAAGTAAAACTAAACTTCTACAATTCGCACAGCAGGAATCATTTCCTGAAGAGTACAAACTCTTATCTTTGGGCAAGCCCTTGCAGCCGAAAAGTAGGCTACTTTCGTTAACGCCCTTCTTAGACGATCAGACATTAATACGTGTCGGTGGTCGTCTTAATAATGCTTACTATAGTTACGACGTTAAGCACCCAATCTTATTGTGCAGCAGGCATCACCTTACCAAACTGCTCTTTGATATGCAACATATGGCATTATTGCACGCCCCGCCTCAGCTCTTACTAGCAAGCATTCGGCAAACATATTATCCGCTCGGCGGAAGAAACCTGGCGCGCCACTTAGTCCATAAATGCGTTCGCTGCATCAGGTTCAAGGCTAGGCCTCTTCAAATGTCTATGGGCAACTTACCTACCGATAGAACACAATTAGAATATCCCTTTTTACATACGGGAATGGATTTTGCCGGACCAGTGCTGATAGCTGATCGAAAGGGTAGGGGTAGCAAAACAATTAAATCATATATTTTAGTTTTTGTCTGTCTTTCAGTCAAGGCTCTTCACTTGGAACTTGTCACAAGTCTAACGACAGAGTCGTTCCTTGCTGCTCTCCGCCGCTTCATGAGTCGTCGGGGAAAGCCTCAAACTCTGTATTGCGACAATGGGACTTCGTTTGTCGGGGCATCAAACGAGCTCAGTAATTTCTTAAAAAATAATCACGATAAGCTGCAGTCAGGTATGGCAGAAAATCTTATTAACTTTAAATTTAGCCCGGCTTACTCACCTCACTTCGGCGGACTTTGGGAAGCCGCAGTAAAATCAACAAAATATCACCTCAAACGCATTCTATCTCTTACACACTTAACGTATGAAGAATTAAATTGTTGCCTGATTCAGATAGAAGCTATTTTAAATTCTAGGCCCCTAACCCCCTTATCTTCTGATCCATCTGATCTGACCTACCTATCGCCCTCTCATTTCCTTATTGGACGTTCTCTTCTGTCAGTCCCACAAGAACCTCTGACTGAAGAAAACATCTCGCGGCTTGAACGGTTCCAGAGAGTTGAAAAACTCAAGCAGCATTTTTGGAGCCGCTTTTCTAATGAGTATGTTACTCTCCTCCAGCAGAAGACGAAGTGGCACACCTCAACGGACCAGCTGCAAGTTGGGACTATGGTCTTAGTCAAGGACCGCGCACTTCCTCCTCTCCTGTGGCTGCTGGGACGCGTCACGAAGTACCCTGTACCCGGGCACGGACAACGTCACCAGAGTTGCCGACATACGCACGAAGAAAGGAGTCATCCGTAGGGCGTATAACAACTTGTGCCCCCTCCCTATTACTTAGTTAATTCTACAACTTCCATTTTTTTATTGTCTTTTTTTTGTTGAGTCTCTCAACGCCCGGGAGTATGTTGCGAACGCAACCTTTATTTGTATAATACAGTAACTAAACGCAGCCGTCGGGCTCGGCTAGTATTTGGAAGCTTTTTCTAAAGCACCAATAGGAGCGCTCCACATATTATGTATCGCGGCCAATTAGAGGCACCCAAATCTAAACCACCATTTTGTACTTTCAAAATTAGCCAAATCACTCTTTCATCAGCCTCCATACAATCACCACACCACTTTTACATTTAACCGTTTAGTCAAGGAACCCTTGTAAAACCAGTACCTATTGAAATTATAATAGTTTACTTCAAATCGAAGCTTTTTATTTGAGTCGTCGAGATCCTGACCTGCACGGCGGCTACACTATGTTTTAATTATTTGCTCATGTTACAGGCCACACCCGGTATATAAAACATCGAGCGGACTATTACCTAGTTAATAATATAAGTTATTCTAAGAATGTTACATTGAGTGCAGACGACTCTTCTTTTTCCGTACAGACTTATAGTATGATGATGATGTAATCCTATTATCCCTCATTAGGGAATTGTATAAGATATACAAAATAGGGTTAAGAATACAAGGTCTGACCTTGTAACTACGACTTTTAACCAAAAGTTTGTAACTTACAAAATATAACCTACAAAATTTCAAAAGTACGCGAAAACAGCGTAATCCGGATACATTGTATAATGTAAGCTCAGTTTATGTTTTAATGTGGTCCGTAAATAGTGATGTTCCACGTTTTACCTTGGATTGGGAAAGTTCCCGATTCGGCACTTCGGCAGATTAGCGGCGCGATTCGGGAAATGAATTAGACATTCACTAGATATGAAATAGTAACGATATGTGACGTTCCACGGCAAAGGGTACCCTATGGCGGTTGGCGCTTACGCTATTATTAACGCCGCTCCATCAATATTATTGCGGCCATAAGGTACCTTTTGCCGTGGAACGTCACATATCGTTACTATTTCATATCTAGTGAATGGGTCTCCATTGTTTCCCAAATAGTTTTAAGTCATAATGTATTGTTTGTCAGAATCTTCGTTAGTCATAATTGGTTTTTCTCAGAAACGCGTAACTTTTCAGGATTGCCATAAAACAAACCTAACCTAACCTAACCTATCTATAGAATAATCTTACGAAAATCCTGAAAAGTTAACGGTTACAGTTTTATGACTAACGATAATATGACAGACAGTGATGACAGACAATACCTACATTATGACTTAAAACTTTAGGGGAAACAAAGGGACCCCCTAGTGAATGTGCCCCCTAGTGAATTCCCTGCCGGCGTCTATATTTCCGTGTTCTTATAACCCGGCAACCTTCAAATCAAGAGTGAACAGGCACCTTCTGGGCGAGCTCGCTCCATCGTAGGCCACGTCTACGCCTCGGCTAGTCTGTGGCCATGAGTAAGCCCATTCATAATAATAAAAAATAAAAAATGTGTAATTCATACCCCGAATCGCGCCGTAGGAATTTTGATTTACCATGTATAAATTCAGAAACTATTAAAATCCAATATTTCAGAACATATTCTTACCTACATAAGCTACGTACTCGAAAATAATAAATTGAAACAAATCACGGCATCGTAAAATTCGTAAATTTATATATCAAACAAAGTAATCAAAAAAGAAGAAACAGGCCGCGTAGCCAAGATGCCAATCGCTCACGCTCCGTAGCGATCGAAACGCAACTGTCACTGTCGCACTAATATGGAAGAGTGATAGAGAGACATAAAGCTTTTCGTTGTCGAAGCGATAGCGATTGTAACCTTGGCTAGGCCGGCTGACTGATGAGCCGAACGCGCACGACTATTGTATCATTGTGCCGTATTCGAACTTCAAGATATTCACAAGAGACGACACGTACTAGATCCATTCTAGATACCCCATATAACCATTCCAGTCGCAGAATCATCAAAGTGGTAACTAAATGTCAGATGTGTCGTAACAGAGTCCACACAATGTGTCTAGAATTGTTTCGAAACAAAGTGTCGTCGCCGTGTGTACACTTTTCCGTAACAAGGTGTCGACACATTTGTGTGCACTTTGCGTGCGGTTTGCGACTAAATCTGACAGCAAATTTGTGACAGCAAATGTCAATATAAAATACCTCTTGAAAACCAAGGTTTGTCAAACTACTATTAGTGTCTCGTGTGAGCCGTAAGTAATTCTAGTAAGTCATCATGGGCGATGCAAATGATAATAATCGACCAAAACCATATAAACACCCAACACCCGTCAACCTTTTACAGAAAAGTTTTTAAAGAAATGCAATAAGCTACTTAGGTCAGCCAACGAATGCTCAAAAAAGTTGTAGAGGGAAATGCTCGGAACACAATTTTTGACTCTGTAACTTGGTTTGGACAAGTTAGGAGGTGAACATATCAAAAGTCCCCGGCCGTAGCCCTTGAGCGGGGGGAAGAGAGGGGGCTTTGAATGTCCCATTTTCCGGTTTTTCGATTATATCTCGGAAACTATGCATCTTAGCGACATGGCCACTTATACAAAATGAAAGTTAATTTAATTTGTTACAAGTTTATTCAGTCAATTTTTTCGATATGTTGAATAGTTTTTGAGATATCCGCTCTTGAAAGTTTATTTAGCGCTCTTGAAAGTGCTAGGCCGTGTATGGTATCGTTTTCGTATAAATCTGGGTTGCTGAATCCATTTAAGGTATCACATTGAAACCATTCCACAAAATTAAAAAAATCTTTTTAGGGTTCCGTACCTCAAAAGCAAAAAACGGAATCTTTATAGGATCACTCGTGCGTCTGTATGTCTGTCTGTCTGAATACACAAAATAGTTCTTTACCTATAGATGACAGGAAAACCTATTAGAAATGTGCAGTCAAGCGCGAGTCGGACTTAATGTACGGAACCCTTAATACGCGAGTCCGACTCGCACTTGGTCGGTTTTTTTAAACTCCTCTTGACGCTTAACCGCTGAACCGATTTCGTTGAAATTTGGTATAGAAATAGTTTGCGTCCCGGAACAGGACATAGGATAGATCTTATAACCAAAATCATCTTTTGAAGGTGTGAAAAGAGGCGTGGAAATTTGTACGGGAAATCAATAACCACTGAACCGATTTATATTAAATTTGGGATGGTCTACATCTTTGATTTAGTTAAAAATGATAAAAAAAAACATGACTTCAAACCTAAACTTAAACAGTATTAACTTCAAGAAGTCAATTCTGAATTCCTCCCTACACCTCATTTCACACCTTTGAAGGATGATTTTTGAGATAACTTATTATGTCCTGTCTCGGGACTCAAAATATATGTGTACTAAATTTAAATTAAAACTGTTCAGCAGTTTAAGCGTGAAGAGGAGTTTAAAAGAAAGTAAGTTTATATGTTTTTACTTTGGAATGGTGTCAATGTGATAACATAACTAAATTTGGTACTGCGAATTTATACGAAAACGATACCAAACATGGCCTCGTAGCTTTACTGTTGTAGAAGTCAAAATAAAATTGAGAGCCCTAAATTCTTATTACTTGACCAAACTTGTGTAGAAGGAAAAGGAAAAATAAAAGTCTTCGGCAGGAATACAAGACACAAATATATTTTTTTTTTGCGTTACTATTTCAATCATCAAATAGAAACATACCTTGATTATATTATTCTAGTGAGATCCTCACAGATAAACAAAAACATTTACTTAAAAAATTACAAGGTCGAAATGTCACGGAACTTGTGAGAGTAATACGTGAAAAATAAAAACATTTATGACAAAAAAATCTGGACACAATTTAAGAAGCATCCTATTGCGTCGAGGAATCATCTGTATTTTTGCTTGTTTCATTACCTCCTCGCTTCTTTTTTTGTCCTTTGTATTCTGTAGCAATTTGTTAGATCTGAAAATAAACATAACTTGCGTCGTCACGGATGTCGATTTATAGGTTTTAGGGAGTGCAGAATTCGAAAACGATGATCATTTTATAATCCAAGATGGCCGCCACGTATTTTGTCATAAAAGTCGTCATGAATATCGTTTTATAGGTTTTAGGAAGTGCCGATTTCGAAAATGATGACCAGTTTGGAATCCAAGATGTGTGCCGTGCACTTTGTCATAAAAGTCGTCATGGATATCGTTTTATAGGTTTTAGGGAGTGCAGAATTCGAAAATGATGACCATTTTGGATTCCAAGATGTCTGCCGTGCACTTTGTCATATAAGCCGTCATAGATGTTGATTTATAGGTGTTAGGAAGAGCAGATTTCGAAAATGATGACCATGACCAACAAAACGACATCCATGTCGACTTTTAACATAGTGCATGGCCGCCATCTTGGATTCCAAAATTGTTATTATTTTCGAAATCTGCGCTCCCTAAAACCTATAAAACGACAGCCATGACGACTTTAATGACATACTGCATGGCCGCCATTTTGGAATCGAAAATGGTTATCGTTTTCGAAATCTGCGCCCCCCAAAACCTATAAAACGACACCCATGATGACTTTTATGACATAGTGCATGGCCACCATTTTGGAATCCAAAATGGTCATCATTTTCTAAATCTGCGCCCCCCAAAACCTATAAAACGACACCCATGACGACTTTCATGACATAGTGCATGGCCGCCATTCTGGATTCCAAAATGGTCATCATTTTCGAAATCTGCGCCCCCCAAAACCTATAAAACGACACCCATGACGACTTTCATGACATAGTGCATGGCCGCCATTCTGGATTCCAAAATGGTCATCATTTTCGAAAGCGGGGCCCCCTAAAACCTATAAAACGACATCCATGACGACTTTTGTAACATAGTGCATGGCCGCCATTTTGGAATCCAAAATGGTCATCGTTTTCGAAATCTGCGCCCCCTAAAACCTATAAAACGACACCCATGACGACTTTTATGACATAGTGCATGGCCACCATTTTGGAATCCAAAATGGTCATCATTTTCTAAATCTGCGCCCCCCAAAACCTATAAAACGACATCCATGACGACTTTTATGACATAGTGCATGGCCGCCATTTTGGAATCGAAAATGGTTATCGTTTTCGAAATCTGCGCCCCCCAAAACCTATAAAACGACACCCATGACGACTTTTATGACATAGTGCATGGCCGCCATTTTGGATTTCAAAATGGTCATCATTTTCTAAATCGGGGCCCCCTAAAACCCATAAAACGACATCCATGACGACTTTTATGACATAGTGCATGGCCGCCATTTCGGAATCGAAAATGGTTATCGTTTTCGAAATCTGCGCCTCCCAAAACCTATAAAACGACACCCATGACGACTTTTATGACATAGTGCATGGCCGCCATTCTGGATTCCAAAATGGTCATCATTTTCGAAAGCGGGGCCCCCTAAAACCTATAAAACGACATCCATGACGACTTTTATGACATAGTGCATGGCCGCCATCTTGGAATCCAAATTGGTCATCGTTTTCGAAATCTGCGCCCCTTAAAACCTATAAAACGACACCCATGATGACTTTTATGACATAGTGCATGGCCACCATTTTGGAATCCAAAATGGTCATCATTTTCTAAATCTGCGCCCCCCAAAACCTATAAAACGACACCCATGACGACTTTTATTACATAGTGCATGGCCGCCATTTTGGATTTCAAAATGGTCATCATTTTCTAAATCGGGGCCCCCTAAAACCTATAAAACGACACCCATGACGACTTTTATGACATAGTGCATGGCCGCCATCTTGGAATCCAAAATGGTCATCATTTTTGAAATCTGCGCCTCCTAAAACCTATAAAACGACACCCCTGACGACTTTTATGGTATAGTGCATGGCCGCCATTTTGGATTCCAAAATGGTCATCATTTTCAAAATTGGGGCCCCCTAAAATGTATAAAACGACATCCATGACGACTTTTATGACACAGTGCATGGCCGCCATTTTGGATTCCAAAATGGTCATCATTTTCGAAATCGGCACTCCCTAAAACCTATAAATCGACACCCATCTCGACTTTTATGACAAAGTGTTTGGCTACCATCTGCATGCAAGACATTTCTATTATTTTTACGTGCAAAAATGGCCCCCTGTCAACTTCCAACCGAGATTTAATCGATAATTTATTCGATTAATGTTCAGATTAATTCAATTTCAATCTATGTTAGGTCGACTAAACTAATCGTGATTAAAATTTGAGGATTAACTTTTTTTATTCCATTAATTAGTCGAATAAACAGTTAATCTATTAAGTCCCATCTCTGACCACGTCATTTTTACACTTTGAGAATATCTGAAAACAAATGAACACAAGGAGCCATTTTGCAAATCCAGTAACTTTGTTATTACTTTTGACAGCGCGTGTCATGTGTCTACACAGAGTCGACACAAAGTCGAAACATTTGCGACTACTTTGTGACTGCAATATTTCTCAGCCTTAAACCATATTTATACATCATAATTAACAAGTTTCGTAGTATGTAAAGCGATATTTCTGTTATTTAAGTATAGTATACGCATCGAAGTACTAAAAATGCATCAAATAATATATTTATGAACACAAGCACTGAGAAGTAAACAATTTCATTTCCGGCTAAACTAAAACAATGTGGTGGCGCGTTGATTATATTACACTTAGTTTATCAAATCACTCGAACAGTTTAATTCCCCATAATAATTTAAGTCCTATTGTAATATAAATGCAAACAATATATAATTACGTCTTGTAATCCGTTTTAGAGATGGCGTATTAATGTCACTTATTTTTATTTAACTATTTTTCCATCTGACAGTTTCCATTTGACAGGAACAAAATGAACGAATGAACGAATGATTTTGGCATAAAGTAGTCGCAAACCCGAAACAATGTGTGCACACGGCGACCACACTTTATGTCACTTTGTGTCATGTGTCGACCCTTCCCCATTTCTGGTAACTGTGTCGACACGGCGACGACTCTGCGACTGGAATTGTGACCGAAACAGACGGTGTCGACACAAGATGTGTCTACACCGCGTCGTAACGGCGACTGGAAATGGTTGTATGGGACGTTATAGTTTAGATATCACCTAGTTCTCTTTTGCAGCGCAATTCTAACAACCAATGTCACTTTTACGTTAGATAGAGTAAGATATCTATTAGATGTGAATTGGATCTCGTCATATCCTGTGGAAATCGTTCAAGAGTATCTCCAGAATCGCGCAAATGTCAAATTTGACAGGTTAGATCTTAAACATATCGTTATTGTATCTTGGTGATCTCTAAAAGATATCTAATAGATGTCTATTTCAAAATCCGAATCGGGCCCATTGTGCTTTTGAAAAATAAACATTCCATAAACTTCCTTACTAGAGTCTGTTCGGAAAGTGAAGAGTCGTGGGATGTATTGGGCCCCATACTTCCACGACTCTTCTCTTTCCGCACAGACTCTAACCCCCTTATTCATAAACGTTTACTAAAGTTGACAAGCCGATAATAATCGTTTGTCCCTTTCCATTATACCAATACCTACGTCGGAAAGGGACAAACGATTATTATCGGCTTGTCAACTTTAGTAAACGTTTATGAGGGCCACTTGCACCATTCCACTAACCCGGGGTAATCCGGTCAAACCTGAAGTAACCATGGTTACCAGTACAATTTGACACTGGGTTGATGGTTTAAACGCTTAACCCCAGCTTAGTGGGATAGTGCAAGTGACGCTAAGGCCCACTTGCACCATCCCACTAACCGGGGGTTAAGCGGTTAAACCGTTAACCTAGTGTCAAATTGTATGGGTAACCATGGCAACTCCAGTTGTAACCGGTTAACCCCGGGTTAGTAAAATGGTGCAAGTGACGCTTAGGGGTTAACAATTTAGGAATATTCCTGTCGGGTAAATTACCCGGGCATCACTACTCGTAACCCGTCCGCCATTCTGTTTCCACAGACAATAATCGCAGTTTATCCGCGCGTCTGCGAGCTGCGCGCTCTAAATGACGTTAATTTTGGCGCGAAACGACGCTGCGCTGCTATTGGCGCGTAATTTGTCTGCGCTCTGTTGTTTATGGTCGGATTTATTTTCTTGCGGCTTTGATAAATTCATAAGGTCGCTGAGATCCAAAGGTTGCAATGGTTATGACGCATCAAAGAGGTTTTGCTTTGTTTATTTTGTACTTCGCTCGCGATGTAACAATTTTCTACTCCATTAAGGGCAGTGGCGGATTTGCAGTCTTTGCCGCTAGGCTTCAGGCCCTGTAGCCGCCCCTTTCTCAGCACCCATCATATTGACTACATTCTGAGTTATTTCTTGCTATCTTCAGCGAATTTTTTGTCACAATTTGCCGCCCGGGCCAAGTTGGTCTTAGGGCAAATCCGCCACTTACTAAGGGGTGGAATTTCCGAAATTCTTAGTGAAACTCTATAACATTTGAAGAATACGATTTCGCTCTTTACCATTTTAAAAATATGTGTCTCAATATGTGGGTCCATATTGGGTTGCATAATAATTGATTGTCCTAATGTAATGTTACGCAGAAAATAGCATCCCGTAATAGGATTAGAGAGCTTAACAGGAGCAGGCTAGCCTGGAGATCTCTTTATTTAAAACCATAAACATAATACTTACATTGGATACAATATTAAAACTAAAGTTAAACTAGAAATAAAATAAAAATACAAACTATAAAATATACTTACCTACAAAAAACCAAACTATAAAAAGAACACCCCGTCCAACAGGTCGGACTGCGGCATGGACCCCATGAAACTGGCGGCATTACCTCTCTGTATCGCAAGGGAAATACGTTGAGAGAGGTACGCACCAGCCCTGGGGTCCCCTGTGGTGTCAACCAGCCGCACCGATAGTGCTCCTATAAATGTTTTCATGTCGGCTGACCAGGGACCCAAAGTCTCAACCGCGAGCGCCGCAAACTCATAGTCGTTGAGCAACGTCGAGTATTTGCGGCGCTTGAGAACTTGGGCCTGGGCCCGTAGCCAAATTACATTCGCTCCGTATCGATTCGATCTCTACGTTCGCGAGCGACTGGTCGATAATGTTTATAATAACCTAGCCAAGAGGCAATCTTTTTAGTTATCGCATATTCGACGGGCCAAGTCGATAAAAATTAATTTTAGTCTGTGGTTCTCGTTCAAAACTGTCAAGAAACGTCAGCTGTCAAGAGTGTCAAGTGAACAGCGAATCTAATTTTGGAGAAAATAATTGTTTTATCGGTAAGCAAATGAAATATTTTGGCATTTGTTTAACTTAGTTAATTACAATTTCGTGATAAAATAACTCTATATAGTGTAATAGTTGAAGAGTGCGTTGTTAATTGCATATAATTTTGACCTAAGTTTAACAATTTCAGACAGCCGTCGTCACCGCAGCCCCAATCAAGGCGGCGGCGCAGCCAGAGCGGGCAAGAGCGGGCTCCGCGGGCTCTTCTTCCACGCTGAGAAGTCCTCGCCAAGTTGGCACGAACAGTCAAAGCTGCCGCTGCAATGACGCCTTCATGGCAGTTACCAGTGCTAAGGACGTGCACTGCTGGCTTACTTGACCAGAAGAGACAATACTTTAAGTGTTAGTAATGATTCAAACCGTGAAGTGAAATTGTGAACAGGTTTGCCCGAATCAGTGTAACCTCAGTGAACTCATTTACTTCATAGACTTCAAACATTTTCGAAATTAACAAAAGTCAAGCGAACATTGAATACATAGATGTTATGCATTAGATAAGATAAAAGCTGCCTGTGAAACCAAAACCAATAAATCATATTATTACTTAATATTATTTTTTAATTACCTACCATCTTTGCTTTGAATGGAAATTTGGGAAGGGAATCTCACCCGCTAAGCTACTGGCTATTCATATTTAACCTTTTGTATGCTCCTGTCAACAATTTGTAATTTATATATCAATCATAATTAAATAAAATAAAATAAATAAATAAATATTGGGGACATCTTACACAGATCAACCTAGCCCCAAACTAAGCAAAGCTATGGGTGCTAGGCAACGACACATACTTATATAGATAAATACATACTTATATACATAGAAAACACCCATGACTCAGGAACAAATATTAGTGTTCACCACACAAATAAATGCCCTTACTGGGATTCGAACCTAGGACCATCGGCTTAGCAGGCAGGGTCACTACCCACTAGGTCAGACCGGTCGTCAAAATTAATGCATTTTTTAAAGTTGAATATAGGTAAGTACATGGGAGCAGATCTGCTCCTAAGCATACCAAAGGTTAAGGTGGTAACCACCATAAATAAATGAATGAAACAATGATTGGGTTAAAAGTTAATTTATTTTATTGGAAATCTATTAATGAAAGATACAGCAGGTATTTTTTGCCGGCAGCATAAAATCAGTAGCCAAGCATTCTTTTCTTGTTTGCACATATATTATGTAGTGTTTTAAAATAGTAAAACAACACTCAATATATTTTTGTGGTTGTACATGTGTCATAGTTTCTTCCCTTGACCCTGGCTTTGGAGCACCATAAATATGTCAAGGCTGCAATGAATATCCAAGTCACCTGAAACAAAATGAATGCTTAGTTTTTCAAAAAACTCTGTAACATTTGGTTATAATATTTATCTATTCTCTACCAGTCATATGACAAAAAAAAACTAAATGTTTTGTGTAAGTACATATATTTTTATATAGTGTGTAGGTACAGTCAGCTGCAGAGAAAAGGTACCACCGCTACATAGAAGTTTGTATGCAGGAGTGGTACCATTTCTCTGCAGCTGACTGTACCTGCGCCTGCCAAAAGAAGTCATATACAATATGTTTCATAATATGAAAAGTTTCATTAATATGGTTGATAATTTATATGCATAACAACAGCCGGTCTGGCCTAGTGGGTAGTGACTAGTGACCCTGCCGGTTAATCTGATATTAATCCTGAGTTTGAATCCCCGGTAAGGAAATTTGTTTGTGTAATGAGCACAGATATTTTGTACCTGAGTCATGGGTGTTGTCTATGTATTTAAGTATAGTTTGTCAAAGGACTGTCTCATTTCAAACAAAGACAGAGAGAATCATACTAGCTTTGTCATATACTAGTACTAGCACCCAAAAGTATGAGTATAGTTTTCCTGGTTCTTACTGAGTGACAAATTGGTTTGACCATCTATATATAGTTATCTAAGTACCCTAAGTACCCACAACACAAGTCTTCTTGAGCTTACTGTACAGTTCGACAAGAAATTGTAGAAATCAAAAAGTAGCAACACTGTAGTCTCGTCTCTTTCAAATCAATTTAAGAAAATGGGATGACACTACAATATTGCTAGTCGTTAGTGACCTTGCCTATGAAGGTTATGGTTTTGCTTCCCGGGAAGGGCATTTATTTGTGTGAAGAACATTTGTTCCCGAGTCTTTATCTATATTTGTAAAGCCTTTACCTATATACCTTTGCCTTTACACAATCAATTCACTTTCCTATTGAGAAACAAGTGCTTGCCTGTGTGCATATGGGTACCAAATTTAATCTACACCATTCATCGGTTTATATTTGAAGACGTAACAGGAACACATAAGAAGTTATTTTAGCATCAATTACATATTTTATATACTTATTAGGTATGTGGGGATAAGTTATTGGCTCACTCTTACCTTTGCAGGGACGTTGTTTCGTGTTGCATTTGTGGGTGCATAATCCATTTTTCCATGACACTGTCAATATAGATAGGTAGATATTCAGCGCCTCGGTCACATTGGATCCTTTGGGTGAAATGCTGCGTACGGCCCACTATCCTTTGATCTGACCCCGTAGCATAAAGCCACCAGCCACCAGCTAAGGGCAGTCCTTTCCTAAGCAGTTCCAATAGGCGATTTTTCAGACGGCGCCTGCGTCTAAGCGAGACTTCCGCGTTGTTCGCCGCCCACAATAATGTTAAAGTATGCTTTTTACTACAAATTCTAATTTACAAACACTATTATACGGCATTTTCTTGTGCTTCGATAAGTTATCTGCAAGGGGATAGCTCTCGCTACGTATCGACACCTAGGAGGCGATAACGATTCGATTTCGCATGTCAAAAGTGTCACTCGGCTAGGCAATGTATGACAGATATCGAATTCCAGTAACGAAAGTTTTGCGTTTCGTTACAACATTGCAACTTGGCTAACATTTTTGTATTCGTTAATATTTTTCGACAAACTCATCTACGGTACCTGTCATTCCCATACATTTTTTATCGATTCGTTAGCGATATCTTTTTTCGAAATGCGTTTTGGCTAGGCCCCCTGGTCAGCCGCAGCGCCGGCCCGAATGCGGGTCCCCTGAAATGTTACGCATAAAACTAATTTCGCATAATTGTTATTGTGCTGGAAATATTAATATTTCTGAAAAATTATAACACAATCCTAACCTAACCTACCTATACAACCTATGCAAAATATTTTAGAAAATACTTTCTGTTTCAGCTGGAGAAAAATATGCGACAAGAGTTTTAAGCGTAACATTACATTATGACAATCAATTACTATGCGACCAGATAGGATCCCCTCAATATACTTAAGTATACAAATATGATAATTATACCCAAAGCCCAATAAAGCATTTGGCACAATATCGTGGACAATTACGACAAGCTTATCGCTATCATCACCCCAACACAAGTTTACAGCAATAAAAAGAAATTGTACCAATTTCTCCTTAGCATATTTACTGGCATAATGAACAATACCGTCGACAAAAAACGCGGGAAACATTTTGACGTTTCGTGAAATGGTTTATGGTCAGTCCGTAATTGTTCAAAAAAGGTTTTATGACTAAAATGGCCGCCCGCTGCGCCAAGCGTTGATAGCCGTTCGGTAGCAAATGATTAGTTTCGGTTGCTTTAAAGTGTAAATAATCTTGTCTGGGTGTCAATGGTTTGTTTGGTATGACTAAACTCTTTGGTTCTGCTTCATACTGCTACAACTTTGGGTTCTCCGAAAAGTATGTGTAGCCGTGCGTTTTGTGATGCGCACTGCGCAATGCGCAGCTATATGTTGGTATAGATGGACAGATATCTAGAACTAACGACCTGCAGCCTCTTAATGTTGTCTCGGATTTTAGATCTATGCTGCATTGGATTTGCTACAAAATTTACCATGTCTCATCATCCTCCTAGCGTTTGTCCCGTACTGTGACGGGGTCCGCTTTCCTACTTTTCTCCTTCCACTTCGCTCTATCATGGACATCGGTACCCACAGGCGTTTAAATCTTCCCAAAAAACAAACCTAGCAAATAGTTAGTTCTTACAAAATTTACCATGTCTCATTTATTTATTATAAAAATTTAACATTCTATTCTATTCTATTCTATTCTATTATTTATTTATTATTTTAAGTTAAAAAAAGTCATTTATACGTATTGCAACTCGAAGGAAAATATTTTAAAACATATCTACGGTAAAATTGATTTTATATTGTACAAAATAGGCAACTCTATCAGATATATTCACAAAACCTTACCGAAATCCAACGAAAACGATATTCGACGATGAATAAAGACATGATTATTGGTCCATAACGCTGTAATTATTGTCCACAGAAGTGACATAGTTTTAAGATCAGTTTATGACCCTAAACTATATTCTTCCTAGAAAAAGAAAACTCAATGTATTTCGAAACGGCTTTGAACACTCCTAACCCGTGCCGCCCAAATAAAACATATATTAGGCACGTTCCCCAGGGCCTCACTGCTACATTTTCCCGGGAAAAAATAGTGGAGATAGCGGGATGATTGCCCGGAATATCCGTGATCCGGGCCGGGTATTTACGAGCGACCCGGATTAAAAAATAACCCGGGTTTTATGCCCGCCGGTGACGTCTGATTATTTATTTATGGTGGGATATATTGGGGGTAGAAAGGACAGAATTATGTGGTTCGCAGGTGCTAATAGGAGCGTTTTTGTTTAATATTAAAGTTGCTTTTCCCTCTTATACCTTCGTTGAGAATTGTTAAGCTAAGGCTCCGCCATTTTGAAAAATAACCTAAAACTGGAACGTAAAAAAATGGGCAAGTGCGAGTCGGACTCGCGCACGAAGGGTTCCGTACAATAATGTAAAAAAAGGCAAAAAAAAACGGTCACCCATCCAAGTACTGACCCCGCCCGACGTTGCTGAACTTCGGTCAAAAATCACGTTTGTTGTATGGGAGCCCCACTTAAATCTTTATTTTATTCTGTTTTTAGTATTTGTTCTTATAGCGGCAACAGAAATACATCATCTGTGAAAATTTCAACTGTCTAGCTATCACGGTTCGTGAGATACAGTCTTGTGACAGACGGACGGACGGACGGACGAACGGACAGCAGAGTCTTAGTAATAGGGTCCCGTTTTACCCTTTGGGTACGGAACCACCTATCCATAGATACCCCACACGTATGGGTTTGATGAAAAAAAAATTTCGAGTTTCAGTTCTACGTAAGTATGGGGATTTGGGGACCCACCAAAATGTATTGTTTTTTTTTCTATTTTTGTGTGAAAATCTTAATGCGGTTCACAGAATACATCTATTTACCAAGTTTAGTTCAACAGTATAGTTCTTATAGTTTCGGAAAAAAGTGGCTGTGACAACAGACGGACAGACAAACAGACAGACATGACGAATCCATAAGGGTTCCGTTTTTTGCCATTTGGCTACGGAATCCTAAAAAGGAACTAAAAAATGTTTTATCCCCCCTTTTAAACCCGAACACTTTTTACGTAAGGTTAAGTTATGTATATATATAGGTACTCCCTATTTTTAAGCCGCTTTCATTATTTCCTTGACTTAAAAATAGTACTCGACTTAACCCTTTAACACTAGTAAATTCCATAACAAATCTAATAACCGACGCCCCTACCGTTCACCCCCAAAATAATAACGGAGCATGATCCCCGCTTATTCGCTAATATAATAACAAGATTGTTACCTCATTTATTATTTAAATATTCGTCATATTCCCTGTGTTGTTAAAAAAACTCGCCGAGTGAGGGCCAAAGGTATTTCTATTAACCACTTATGGTAGAATCTTAGCCGGATTTTTAAACGTCTTTATGCATTTTTGCTCTATAGGGAGCATGCTTGAACTGTAGGGGGCACCACAAAATTCTTGTCGCGAAATGTAAGTACTTAAATGTCAAGCTAAGTTTCTAATTTATGCTACAAGATGCCAAAACCTACAACGTGCTTTATGGTAATATGCCATTTCTAACCGCAGCTACACTACCGGTACTGAACGCGTCGCTGTCATTGTCAATTTCCATAGTAATAAAATCAGAGATATATATAACTCCGTATAAGATAAATAAAGTCTAAGAAAAAAACGTGCCTCGGACGGCCAAGGAAAAGTCATTCTCGAATAGATGGCACCATTACCTTTGGCCTATTCTCGGCTAGATGGCGTTAACGACACCGTTTGGTATTTAACAATTTTAACACATATCAGTGAAAGAACATGGGTCAGTATGGAACAATAAAAATTAAGAATCATTTATCCGTAAACATATTTTGATTATTTCATACATTTTCAATTTTATTTTAAGTTTTAATCGTGTGTCGATAGATGGCAGTAAATGTAGCGTGACTACAAAATTGACAATGACAGGACCCATCTATACTATCTATTCTTTTTGGTAAAATGAACAGTAGTGCAGCTGTCGTTGGAAATGGACTGTCACCTTTAACGTGAAGCGTCAACGTCAAGTTTATGTTTCCGATTTAAGCCACAAGATGGCAGATCCTCCAACGCACGCTGTTCCCATACTCCCTATACAGAACAACCGAGGTTTGAACCCACGATTATTTACATAACACATATAGGTGATGATGTGTTTGTTACCCGCCATGAATTTGAGGTAAGAAATTTAGAAATCACGTTACTAGTAAACTCAAAAGCGACAAAAACTCGCCTGCTGAGTTAACCAATACGCGGCACCTAGCGGCACACTCCCCAAACGGTCATGAAAATAAAATCATGGAGCCGGCCCTCCTAGATTGAATTCAAAATTGGAATCAAAGACAATCCTTTTCTTTTTTATGGCGACAGCGCTTGGGTTGCCAGAGGTAAATTTAATATGGATTGTGAGGCGGGATCCGGATATGCCAATATTTTTTTCGTAATTTTCTAACTGAAACGGGAGATAATCGCGTAGGTAGGTACATTTAGCTTTATCCCTAGTTAAATATTTACTGTAGAAACTGTATATATTGTAAATTATTATTTTAACACAAGGAAATGTTATCCTACAAAAACGACTGACATTTGATTCTCTACTTGTCAACATTGCTACTTATGAAATATTTCATGAAACCATTGAATTATTATTATTAAATATTTTTTTCAAGAATTTTAATCGTTTTACAATGGAGTTGAATGTTTTGTTTTTATACATGTATGTAACCTTCGAAGTAATATTAGGAAAAAATATCAGCCACCGTCCTATCTAGCCACAAATGTAAAGAGCTAAGAAATTTATTACTACCATTAACCGCTAACTGGCTAAATTATGAAATACGACGTCAAATTTGACCGTCAAAGCGCCCGACAAACTTCTAAAGACAATACTAAAATCCTCCTTTCAAAATAACACGACAGACAATTGAAAAGTAACTTTTATTGCCCTCAGTATTGCGGTAGTCCGTAATGAAGATACGGTCGCAATATACCAATAAATACTACTGTAAAATAATAAAATTGGAAAGGATGGCCTTGGGTAAAATGGCGGCAGCCATAGACAACTGTCACGCGTATTAAAAACATACAAAGGCGGTGACAAAATATTTTCCGTTCTTTGAATCGCGCAGCCCTAGCGCTTACAAATCGGTATCGTGAAAGGTTTTTTTCGCGTCCCTAATTGGTCGGTAAAGAAAGTTGTAACTTTTTAAATAGTCTGTGGTCAGGTTTTGGGTTTTGCGTTAAACACGTAATATATTTTTATGTCGTGTAATAACGAAGTTATTATTCTAATTTTTGGGTTTGTAAAAAATGGCCAAAAAGTTGTACAGTACCTACGTTTTTACGAGCAGACGATCTGCTGATGGTAAGCAATTGTCGTTGCTCATAGACACATACAACACCAGAGGGGCTGCAAGTTGTCCGCCTTCGTCGGGACACTAAATAAGAGAAATAATTTATTTTATAAGCATTTGAAATGTTGGCGAAGGATGCAAGGAATAAGTAGCACCGCTAAGAGCCGCTCTTAAATTGAATAAATGTTATAAAAGCTTGCAACGAGGCTTCATATTAACCGATTTGTTCCGTCTTCCATTTTCGAAAACTTTGGCTGTGGCGACGAACAATTTTATTATTTCATGACACCACAGGCGTGCCTTGCGCCATAGAATATGATGGCCCGCCTGTCGTGTCATACGCCACACGTCAAAAACATTGATGACACGCCTGTCGTGCCATCCGCATCGAAACGGTTAAATAGGTATATCTTTCCTATCACTTATCCTATACCTAATCCAATTATCTGACAATAAACAGCCCTCTAATTGTCATTGTCACTAATCCACCGCCAAATAAACACGACACGGATACCTCCGCTCCGCGCCGGATCCGCCCTAATCCGGTTAAGACCGGTTAAATCCGGATTAATAGTCTGTCAGATTGCCGCGGCGCCACCTGCGACCGTTTTTTGGGGGATATATGGAGGGGGCGCCATGATTGAGTTTGGCTCTGTTTATTGTTTGTGCTATCATACAGTGCTTTTCTCATACTGTAGCTCAGATCTACAAACCTACAATGTATCGTATCAGATTTTAAAATGGTTAAAGCGCAAATATTATGTTCTGACATAGAGTTAGACCACAAAATAAATAATAGTACTAGGTACAGAAGACTCACTCTCTAACAAAACGCGTCTGTCACGATCAGCACAGATATGGCCGCTAGGTGGCGACAGCGCCACGCGCGGCTTATGGCAAACCCCAAAATTGGGGTCGAACGGATGTACTTTTAGCTACCTGTAGCAAAGCGACGAAATCGCGGAGTGAGCCACGCCTGGACCAACAAAGTCTACAGTGATTTTGATAGCCCACGCAGTGCAAGCGTCATAATTTCATATGCTATCTTTGCTATCAAAATCGTTACCTATCTATCATTAATTAAACTAACTCTGGAAGTGTTACCATTAAGTTAAAATTTCTATGAAAATACGACGTTTATTGTGGCATATCACACTATGGCTAAGTAATTTGATTCGATGAAACTCGACTTAAGACTAATTTTCCCCGCCCATTGAATTAAAAAAGTTCCCCTCTTTCCATTATGGCACCAAAAAAAGTTAAACACTCTTAATATGTCACAGTTAAAAGTATCAGCCAATAAAACCACAATTAGTGTTCGAAATTCAAAATATAACTTGACAAACTTATCTGCGTTAGTGGCCAAAAATATAACTAACACCACTTCACACATTGTTCAATGAAATTATTGAAATAAGCGCCGCAGTCGAACGCAAATGTATTTTTGTAACTATTTAGAATAGGGGAGCATAATGCAATAACCTTGTCGTTTAAAAACTTAAAGTAGTCTATGGTATGTTTTTTTTAATGGTTAATTTTAATTTAAGCATGCACTTATGTGTAGGAAATGCCTTTGATGCTGTTTTGATAACTTGTTAGGATGAATTTTCTAAATGGGTGTTGGTTAAATATGGTTCCATATTATAGTTCGTTTTTTTAGCATTAGAAAGAACTTAATTATACGTACATTTATAATACATACATTTTACAGTTAGATTAACAGTAGCCTTCACACTAGGTGGGGAGACACTCCTGACTTCGGTCGAACTCGGCTCCGTTCAGCTTAGCATTGCTCCGAGCAATTATTAGGGTTGGCACCACTTGACTTCCTTTTGCGTGCACGACCGCAGATAAGATAATCACTTGAATTTTGACAACCCTAAATAGCCAAAAGGGATAGTGCCATATATTAGAAAGGGATAGCATGATTCGACCCTGAATCGCTGTCAAACTTCGGGTTTGTAGGAAGTGTCCTTTCTGTACGGTAGTACTATTATTTCTTCTGTGACACTAGGTCGAATCAAGCCTGGGTCGTGAGGACTGTGGTGAAACTTGAGACACTGGCACAGAATAAATAATAGTACAGAAGACTCACCAAGGCCTGTTCACTTCCTAAGAAAGTTATGTCCCCAAATAATTGCGCATGTGTGCGCCTTAAGCTTCTATGTGTGCGTTGGCCTCCGGGAAAAAGTTGCGAGTAATAAAAATAAAAACATTTTTCTACAGCAACATTGCTCCCAACTCTGATTTAAATTATCACGAATTTTATACAATATTAATCATAAAACGGGACTTAAAACGCTTAAAACTTAATTACATGCGATTCAGTTTTATAATGAATATTTGCTTCCAACTGTCTTTATCAATGTTCATAAAATATATGGAGGGTAGGTACGTCTACCCACCATAATAAAAAATATATTTGTCAATGACTCTGTCCAACTGCTGTGGTTAAAGTTCATAACGAAAATGTTATTTATTAACTCTTTAAATAATACATACAACGTGTACCGCTACGTACCACTTAAGACTGTAAGTCTGTACCTACATGGATTACAGCAATGCACATAGAAAATGTGCTAAATGCGGAGCAACGGCTGTTGAAGCAGCCAGAGTGAAATTTACAACTTTAGTGGGTTCAGAAGGAACCGAGTCATAACGCATCTGGAAAGCGTATTAATTAACCGTGAAGAAATGTATGAATACAAGTTGGAAATCTGTGTAAAATGCCGTGTGTAAAGTGTAGTGTATCTGTGTGTAAAGTGTAATAGGTAGGCATGCCTAATGTTATTTGTATAAAAGGTAACTTTGTGAATGCGCTTTATTAATGTCTATTTTTTTATTAAGTTGCCAGTTGCCAGTTTTCAGTGTATATTTTTATATGTAAAACATTTTTTAATAAATAATATATGTAATGTTATAAACATAAACATGCCTTTTATTTAAATCAATTGATAATACCACAAACAAGGGGTAATATTTGCATCTTGCATATATTTCGTGATATGAAGATAACAAATATGTTTATCAACAGAATTACTACCTACCAATACCCGCCAGGCTAAACCGGTTGTCAACTTTAGTTCCATTGGTACACAAAGACGGCGCCACTAGTATAAACGTATAAACGGTTGGGGACATTTTTTTGTATGGAGTTACCGTTCTTCTCCTAGTGAGTATTATATTCTTTGAGACTCACTCTCTAACAAAACACGTCTGTTACGATCAGGACAGATATAGCCGCTAGGTGGCGACAGCAGTACGCGCGGCTTATAGCAAACCCCAAAATTGGGGTCGAACGGATGTACTTTTAGCTACCTGTAGCAAAGCGACGAAATCGCGGAATGAGACACGCGTGACACTGGTAAACTATTTCAGCTAGGTATTTGTATTGTATAAATTGTAGTACGGGCGATTTTCCGCAACTCGACGTCTTGCGCCTATTTTGCGTGATAGGGGGTGGACTAGTCTTGCCAGCGCAGCTCCTCGAGGAATCCTATCAAACCTTTGATGTTGAGTAGGACCTCGGGGAGGTCTCTCGGGGATCCGAGATGTTTTGCCCTGTATGGGGCCACTCCGCTGCATTCCAACACCACGTGAGAGGCTGTTTCTTCTTTCTCCATGCACCCACGGCATAGGGGACTGTCTGTGACACCTGTTATAAAAAGATGTTTGTTAAAAAGTCCATGACCTGTTATGACACTGGTTACCATACTCAGTCGAACCTTTCCTAGTTGAAGGAGCGTCCTTGTGAGCTTACCGTTCATGCTAGGCATGGCTTGCTTGGCCTGTCTGCATCCAGCTTGGTTTGTGTGTAGTTTCCCTGTACGTGCCAGCAGCATTCAGCTAGGTATATATATTAGGCTGGAATCCACCGAAGCTAAATACATAATATGCTTCAAATGTCATTCTGAAGTAATTGGTCTGTTAAGGATGACTCACGCTAGACCGGGCCGTGCCCGGGCCGAGGCGTCCTACATGTCATTTTCTATGACAGCTGATAGGTGATCACGTGGTGCTTTCCATAGAAAACGAAGCGCCGGAAGCTCCGGCCCGGTCCGGTCTAACGCAAGTCATTCTTTAAGCGTTTTATGTAAAAGGGGGTTTCAGAAAAAATGTTACCATTTACTTGTTTTCGAAAAACCATCAATTTTTGGGTTATTTAGACTCAAAATCAAAATAGTATTGAATGGTACAAAGAAATAAAGTGTCCCCAGTTTTTCATACAAATTTTGGGTGTCAGTTTTTAACGGTCCATACAAAATGTATGTGAAATGCGTTACAAAACTGTCATTGTTTTGGGACACATTTTTCTTTTCTTTATAAATCTATAGTATTCGTGATTCGGAGTAGAAATAAGCCACAAGTTGATGGATTTTAGAAAACAAGTAATGGTATACTTTTAAGTGAATATTATAAAAACAAAATTGGTAAGGCGTGGCCTATTAGCCACGCAAAAATACGTCATAAAACGTTGAAAAGGTAATCTTTTGAATAAATAACTGTCACTTACGTGCGCAAACAACTTTTGAACTGTTTCATGAGTTCATAACTAGGTCTTTTGTGTTTTTTAATTAGTATTACAAAGTCGAACACCTAATAAGTTAACTCATTTGTCACTTTACTCGTATTCATTTTAAAATCTGCTCATTAAGGTAGGTACCTATAACTTACATAGTTGTATGTAAAAATGATTTGAGGGTCCATCAACCAAAAACTATTCGAGCGACTTTCAATATTCTGCCCTAAGTCATAAAATTGTAAATTGAATGCTGTGTTTTGGAATACCTCCTTTAAATAAATTGAAGAATAAATGAGTTTGCAAATAAATCTTGAGTAATGTTCTTTTCAATTAGTATTTAAATAAGTAATTAAGTTTATTAGCTCTAAGTTTAAAAGCACATATTAAAATAATTTACTAGTTCATGCACCTTTTAGTTGTGAAAACTTATAACTAGGTCCATCTCGACCGCGACTTCCCCCGCAAAATACTTTAAGACTTTTGACGTGATAACGTCTTATAAATCAATGAACACCGGTAGCATGCACGAAAAAGTGTCACGTTGTGGACAAATCTCCATGGTAACGTTGTGGACAGATCTCCGTGGTAACGTTACGTAATGTAATGGTAATGTTTTCTTATGACGTTAACGGCTCGATTCTGAAAATGTATTAGATCTCTACTAGACATCAACAAGTTACGATATGGATAATTTAAAGATATTTGTAAGATAGATATGTCAAATTTGACGTTTCCGCGATTCTGGAGGTCCTCTTGAACGATTTCGACAAGACAGATATGTCAAATTTGACGTTTCCGCGATTCTGGAGGTCCTCTTGAACGATTTCGACAAGTTATGACTTAGATATCCAAGTCACATCTAGTCGATATCTAATGTAAATCTAGTTTATCTCTATATCGTTTCTAGATCTTGTGATTATCTCGTTTCCCGAATACGCGTGTAAGTATCAGGCAAAATTATTGTCCGTAAACCGACTTTACAGACAACCATATTTTTTATCTCATTTTAACATTTCATTGTTTATGGCATATGGAACTGCACGTTGCAGTTGGCATGCAGTTTCCATACAAATTGCAGTCTGGTTGCAGTCCGTCTGTATCGGCCCTTACAGTCGCGGTAACTTAGCAGTTATTTCCATTTTTCTTATGTTTCATGTTAGGTATAATATATACCTACGTAGGCTACGTATAACGTCCCCTTTCCTGCTAAACCGTTTCGGATGCGGTAGAGCCTGCGAGGCGCAGAGCATTATTGTTTAATAATTGAACATTATTCTACAGCGATGTACGGACGGCCACGCAAGTATGCTCGCAACATTAAATAAATAAATAAATTTAAATATATAAATAAACTAAAAAAAAAACCCATAAAATAATAATACGTGGGAAACCGAGCTTTAATTGCGCGGAAAACATATAAAAACTAAATAATGCGCGTTTTCCCAGAGATAAGACCTAGCTAGATCGATTTAACGCCCCCGAAAACCCCCATATAGTAAATTTCATCGAAATCGTTAGACAGCACGTTAGAAAACACGGCAAAATAAAATATTATACGATTATTACGACTTCTATAGTTCGTTTTTTTTAGCATTAGAAAGAACTTGAAAGAAGGTAAGCGATCTTGGCATGTCTTTTAATTGATTGACTTTTTAAAAATCAATAACTATTACTTATGAAAGCAGAAGAATATAAATGATCATTGATCGTATTAGATTCATAATTGTTACATATTTGCCGTAACTTAGTTTTACAATTTGTGTTTTTCAATTAAAAGACACATCAAGATTGTTTACCTAATTTCTAATGCTAAAAAAAACATCGCCATTTTCTGGTAAAGGCTCTGTATTTTATGCGTATCATTACATTTTAGGACAATAAATTACGACGAGATAGGCACCGCGACAGGCCATGTAAAACAGTGAATAAAGGGGCCCATTGATTAACAGTCCGCCGGACGGTATCGGCCTGTCAGTTGTTCGGAACTGTCAAAATTTTGTTCTAACTGACAGGCCGTTACCGTCCGGCGGACTGTTAATCAGTGGGCCCCTTTAGTTTATTTAATAAAGTAGAACTCAAATGTTACAAAACACCAAACTTACAATAAAAAGACAATCAGAATAAGTTTAAATGTATTGATTGATGGCTTCTCTACACGATGGGCCAGCGCCGGCCACTCCAACGGACGCATTTATGCGTTAGAGGGAGCAAGTGATATTGCTATCTCATTCTACCGCATGGCTGCGTCCCTTGGAGTGGCCGGCGTTGGCCCATCGTGTAGAGGAGCTATTATATTCACTGCCAAAACCTGTGTGGCCCAGGGTACGCCGCTATGAACTCCGCTTGAATTTGGGCAAATTTAATCTACCCGATGAAATGGCCGCTACACACCGGAGCACACGATATACAGGTCTCGAGATATCGAACGAATAATATCATCTTATAGAATTCTTTTATTTAGTAGGTATCCGAAGAACATTAAGGGGTCATCCATTAATTACGTCACACGAATTTCTAGGTTTTTGGACCCCTCCCCCCCTCCTTGTCACACTTGGTCACAATTGGCAAACCCCTCCCCCCCTAGTGTGACGTCACATTTTTTCTACGAAATCGCCAAATCGAATTAAGTAAGTACCTACCTAAGTATTGTTAATATTTTATCAAAATATTTTTGACGATATAAATATTAGTAATTTTATAACCCAAAACTGCTTAGGAAAGAAAATAAAACGAATAAAACGAAGAAAAACAATTATCGTTTTAAAAACTTGTTATTTTAATGTACAGCGAATAAAATAATTTAAATAAACTTCGGTTACTGATGAAGTTAAAGTGACGTCACAAAGTTTGAGTCTCCCCCCTCCCCCATGTCACAATATGTCACATTTTCTTGACTCCCTCCCTCCCCCTAAACGTGTGATGTAATTAATGGATGACCCCTAATGGGAATGTTGACTGGATCACTGGATCACGTGTGATTTACAGCTTGGCAAAACAGAGTAGAAATTAAAAAGTGGCAACATTGTAGTGTCGTCCCTTTCAAACCAATTGATAGAGTCAGACTGTGAAAAGTCTGCAGCGATTTTGATAGCCCACGCAGTGCAAGTGTCATTTTAAACGTCAAACTTCTATGAAATTATTATGTATATATTATAACACTTACACTGCGTGGGCTGTCAAATCCGCTGCAGACTTTTCTTGGTGCACAGCGCCACGCGCGGCTTATGGCAAACCCCAAAATTGGGGTCGAGCGGATGTACTTTTAGCTACCTGTAGCAAAGCGACGAAGTCGCGGAGTGAGCCACGCCTGGTATTAGAATAAGATGTATTTTTAGGTTAAGTTTTATTTCGACACCAAATAAACTTTTTCTATTTTACCTATTCTAAAAATATTTTTTGAATTATCTTGAGACCCATCCCTAAGCTTTGTGCTTCGTGTACCGCGCATCCCATCGTAAACGCTGTATGATCACGTAGAAATATTGCATTAAAATATAATCTAGCTCCCCCCACGGGTCAGGGGGGTTCCGGGGGGTTTCTGAGAGACTTTGAGAGCGGGGAATCGTTTTTAGGGGTTCGTACCCAAAGGGTAAAAACGGGACACTATAAGACTCCACTATCCATCAGTCCGTTTGTCTGTCGCCAGGCTGTATCTCATGAACCGTAAAATTTCAACTGTCTAGTTGAAATTTTCACAGATGATGTATTTCTGTTGGCGCTAAAAAAGTTTAAATTCCGTTTCAAGTATTTCAACTACAAGGCTAGAATACAAGTAGGTACCTACCAGTGGCGGCGCGTCAAACATATCCATAGGCAAGCCGGGGCTAATTTGGCTTACATATTTCCTTTACAACTCTTTTCAAACGTCCAAAAACAGGCAAGCCGGTAGGAATCGGCTTTTATGGACGCGCCGCCACTGGTACCTACTAAGGCCCACTTGCACCATTCCACTAACCCGGGATTAAGCGGTTAAACCGTTAACCTAGTGTCAAATTATACTGGTAACCATGGTAACGCCAGGGTTAACCGGTTAACCCCGGGTTATTAGAATGGTGCAAGTGGGCCTAAGAGTTTCGTTTGAATCACAACCATCATTGAAAGCAAGAGCAAAAACTACCACGAGGATAATCACACAACAATTAGTATTCACTTACAGCGCCATCTATGAGCGAGTAGTTGAGCATTTTGTTTTTGAGAGAAGTTTCAGTTGGTTGATAACGGCGACATCTATCGATGAGTAGTCGAAGCTTACCAATTAGTTCCGAGCATATCCAGAAGGTGGCGTCAATATTTGTATTTTTAAGCAGGTTATTGATTGACTTCACTGAGGGTGGTATTCCAATTTCTTTGTTATGTACCTATTGCGTCTCAGATTTTGCTTTAATGAGAGAGTGAGACGCAATATCACTCTGAGATACGTCTTTATATGAGCACCATGGTTTAATGGTATGTAGGAACATTAAATGAAACTTTGTTATTAATAATATAATACATTTATTTTAATCAATTTAATGATGTACGAGTATTATTATTTGCTGAAAATATCAGTTGACACTTGTGCATGTTGATATACACATAATAAATTACTATAACAAGTACAGGTCAGCAGCAGAAATTGCTAAGCGGGCGATGTGTTCAAAATTACCTTGACACGCTCTTATTCTCGCGTCAAGATCATTTTGAACACCTCGCCCGCTTAGCAACTTCTGCTGCTGACTGTACTTACTGCATGGTTTCAAAATAACACACACATAAACACATATATACCTATATAAGTAATATCTAATCTGAAAAAGTATCCTTACATCTAAATACATAAGCAATTTTCAGTAGTTACCACCAAACAGAGTTACTCTGAAATACTCGAGCAATATACCGGGTGTGGCCTGTAATACGAGCAAAAAATTAAACTGAAGGCTGTACTCCTCATACTGACCAACATTTGTTCAGCGACTTAAAAATAACTTGTGGTTTGATTTTTAATACACTTTAAAGAGTTTAACGTTTATTCTAAGACGCAATGTATTGCGAATTTTGTTATGTTGGCGTGACAAGCAACGTCAATAACAATGATATGGAGTGGCGACGGCGTCCTCCATTGAAGATAATATTTATTTTGTATGAAAGGGGAGCCTAAATGTACACATATTACAGGCCATACCCGGTATAGAGGCAGATAGCTGAGTTTCGAATATAACGTTTCCTGGCCGCGTAGCCAAGATGTCAATCGCTTACGCTCCGTAGCGATCGAAACGCAACTGTCACTGTCGCGCTAATATGGAAGAGTGATAGAGAGACATAATGCTTTTCGTTGTCGAAGCGATAGAGATTGTAACCTTGGCTAGGCCGGCTGGTAGGCCCTTTGTAAACAAAGCGCCTTGATGCATCAATGTCATATTTTATTGTCTGTGAAAACTTGTCAAAAAAAAGTTTAAGGCACAGTGTGTATAAGTTACTCTATGGTTTACGATGCGTGCTAGTGCTGCACTCTGGCGGCAGAACATTGCAGTAATGCCCCCTATTTAGTTGCACCCCGGTTTGTCAGAAAATAACGCCGGTTTCAGCTCGGTCGGCGTCGTTTCTTTTTCTGACAACTGTCTCTTCGTCACCTGAAAAATTAAAAAAGGTTTTATTTATTTATTTATTTGTTTAAACTTTATTTAACAAAATATACATTATGTGTCTGACCATGGGGCTTTAATTCCAGGGCTTGATTTTACTCGCTAAACTGAGTTACTTTTACTATGGGACCAACCCTAAAATCGGGGAAATATTTTTGGTTTTTCCATAGAAAACGTCGACATCTGATCAGCCAAAATGTATGAAAAAGTAAAAAAAAAATCGGGATTTCGGGGTTGGTGCCATAATAAAAGTAGCTCAGTTAAGTGAGTAGAAACGAGCCCTGGATTTAAAGCCCGATGGTCAGTAACACCCTGTATACACAACAATGTAGGTACAAATGGGGGACGTAATGCCAAATGGCATTATTGGTTTTAGTCACATAGGTACCTAATAGTTACCTACTTTACAGTCAGAATAATGTAAGAATTGATTTTTGTTACTAATTATTTGACCCTTATGTGTATGAAGCTAAAAATCTTAGCTATAGATGCCACGAATATTAGGCAATTATTCGGTATTCGGCCTATTCGGCCACTTTGCCGAATATTCGGTATTCGGCCGAATGAATATTACGACGTTTTGGTCGCGTGGTACAGGTTGCGATTGCGACAATTTCATTGTTTAGTATGGCATCTTTAACCTCTAGACGCCCAGAGACCTATAAAAAGGTCTCCTGTTCCATTCTAATTTGAACTTTGTGTTGACAAAATAAAATTTCATTTTGCTTGGCAAGTTTTGACGTATGGGCGGCTAGAGGCTATAGTAATAATAACTCAATGCTTCCGCATCCGAGGCCGAATGAAGAGTTAAGCTAAAAATTTTGCTGACTGTACATACATACAGATAGACAGATGATGATTTTTGGTACAGTCAACGGTAAAAATATGGGTGTAGACAACTTACTCAAAAATATGTCCCTTAGTTTCTTAATTCACTGACATAAGAGTTACTATGGGACATATTTTTGAAATGATTTGTACACCCATATTTTTACCGTTGACTGTACTTACGGAGACGCTTGTCACTACGGTCGAATCCCATTGGCGTACAAAACTTGCTTCTATCTTGAATCTGAAATCCAATTAGAAATGGTGTTGTATTAATACCTTTAATATAACAAGCCGTTGAAAGAGACAAAATTTTCTGTTTACTTAAATACATACATCCAAACTATTTCGTTTAACAAGCAGAAACGTCTGCGAGCGATATTTAACAATTTTAAATTAGAGGAAAAATAGAAAAAATCGCTTCAATCGCTTCTGCCGACTGAGCGATTGGACCGAACCATATTTAATTATACGAACGGGTCTCCCGCGATAGAATTTCATTGGTTTTACTTTAAATTCCAACGTTTCAGCTGTGGTGACCGGTCGGGTGACCACAGCTGGTGCGACTCAGCTGAAACGTCGAAATTTAGGGTAAAAACAATGAAATTATACACATAAGACTTTGGGCCCTTTTGGAAGGTAAATAAAGAAAGCGAATTGTACTAACATTTTTAGGGTTCCGTACCCAAAGGGTAAAACGGGACCCTATTACTAAGACTTCGCTGTCCGTCCGTCCGTCCGTCTGTCTGTCACCAGGCTGTATCTCACGAACCGTGATAGCTAGACAGTTGAAATTTCCACAGATGATGTATTTCTGTTGCCGCTATAACAACAAATACTAAAAACAGAATAAAATAAAAAATAAGTTCAAAAACTAAAACCCGACTACTGCAAATCGCGCTCTAAAAAGTATGAAACAAGATAGAATTCTTATCTGAAATTATCAAGCAAGAATTTTTTTATATATTTTTTATAGAGATTCAGAGGATCGCCGTGGTTGTATGCCACGATTATAAACTTAAAAGTAATGTGGCATACGACCACGGCTATCCTCTGAATCTCTGTAAATATATAACAAAATTTTTGCTTGATAATTTCAGATAAGAATTCTATCTTGTTTCATACTTTTTAGAGCGCGATATGCAGTAGTCGGGTTTTAGTTTTTGAACTTAGGTTTTTGAAGTCACTTTATATTACTTTTGCGAGGGCGTCCTCAGTACAGAAATGCACTCAGAGCGCCGCCTATATCGGGCTACGCCCGACTCCTTTAGTATGAGGGCGCCGATGGCAGCCGTCTTTGGAACGCGTACGTCGGGCTCCGCCCAACTCTTTTAATATGAGGGCGCCGAAGGCGCCCGGCTTTGGTACGCGTACGTCGGGTTACGCTCGACACTTTTAGTATGAGGGCGCCGAAGGCGCCCAGCTTTGGGACGCGTACGTCGGGCTATGCCCGACACTTTTAGTATGATGGCGCTGAAGGGGCCCGGCTTTGGAACGCGTATGTCGGGCTACGCCCGACACTTATAATATGAGGGCGCCGAAGGCGCCCGGCTTTGGAAAGCGTACCTCGGGCTCCGCCCGACTCTTTTAGTATGAGGGCGCCGAAGGCGCCCGGCTTTGGAACGCGTATGTCGGGCTACGCCCGACACTTTTAGTATGAGGGGGCCGAAGGCGCCCGGCTTTGGAACGCGTACGTCGGGCTACGCCCGACACTTTTAGTGTGATTCGGCGTGCTTCGGCGTGTGTGCTTCGGCGCCCGGCTTTGGGACGCGTACGTCGGGTTCCGCCCGATTCTTTTAGTATGAGGGCGCCGAAGGCGCCCGGCTTTGGAACGCGTACGTCGGGCTACGCCCGACACTTTTAGTATGAGGGCGCCGAAGGTGCCCGGCTTTGGAACGCGTACGTCGGGCGTGCCCGACTCTTTTTGTATGAGGGCGCCGAAGGCGCCCGGTTTTGGAACGCGTACGTAGGGCTACGCCCGACTCTTTTAGTATGAGGGCGCCGAAGGCGACCGGCTTTGGAACGCGTACGTCGGGATACGCCCGACACTTTTAGTATGACGGCGCCTTCGGCGCCCGGCTTTGGAACGCGTACGTCGGGCTATTACGCCAGACCAGACTCTTTTAGTATGAGCGCGCCGAAGGCGCCCGGCTTTGGAACGCGTACGTCGGGCTACGCCCGACACTTTATGGTACGGAACCCTTCGTGCGCGAGTCCGACTCGCACTTGCCCGGTTTTTTCTACTATGATCTTCTATTTATTATGGGTAATCAAATATACTGTTACTGTCTGTCCTTCGGGGCTCCCTAAAGGATAGGGGCCTTGGGCACGGGCTCCGTTTGCCCTTATAGTAAAGACGGTATACTGGGTAGACCCTTTCGTATAATTAAATACCGATATATCGTAATTATCGTATTTAATATCATTGTCTTACCTTTTGCAAAGTAGCACGATCATTTCCTTCTTGCAAATGAACGCGCAGAAGATGTAACAACCAGACAAGCAGTTGAGGATGTCGACCGCCAGCCATCCCCAATGCTTGGGTTCTATGAACGCCCCAATCACATCCAGAAGCCAGCTGATGCCGGTGATTACTGTCAGCTTCAGGTAAATGATGAATCTGGCGATAGAAATCAATGTTAATTAAGCCTTTATTAGGCAGAGGGAATATATTTTCCACCTGATTTTGAACTTTATTTCAAAGTGATAGAGTTAAATTTTGCATAATTCCTGACACCCTTATGCCTTATAAAGGGTTAATAGCGGTAGGTACCTACAGTTTGGGGGTTCAGAAAGGAGATGGCGGGACGACTTGGAGACATTCTACCCCAAATGGTGGGAAAATGATGCTGACAGGTTCCAGTGGGACATCAAAGTAGGCTAATAAAAAAAACCGGGCAAGTGCGAGACGGACTCGCGCACGAAGGGTTCCGTACCATAATGCAAAAAAAAACCAAAAAAAAGCAAAAAAAAACGGTCACCCATCCAAGTACTGACCCCGCCCGACGTTGCTTAACTTCGGTCAAAAATCATGTTTGTTGTATGGGAGCCCCACTTAAATCTTTATTTTATTTATATTGGTAGTATAAGCACCTGTTCTGAGCCTTCTTAGTATTCCTGCTGTCACCGCTCCCGCCTGGTTTGGCGCTGTTCCGACAAATGTACCGCGCCGTCACCCCGAAGAAGCAGATGTTGACGATGGTTGTGACCAGGATGGGCCCGTTCACGTACAGGCGACGCTCGTTCTCTGTCAATTAAACATATTTCTGGTTCAAACCTGTTCGGAAACAATCACGCCACAACGGTAAAGGTAACATTCCATTTCTGACCGCAGCTGCACTACTACTCCGACATTACTGCAGCGGCTCGAACGCGTCGGTGTTATTGTCAAATTCCATGGTAAATTGAATGACGATACCGACTGCACGTAGGGGATTTTAACGTACTTCCGACCGCAGCTGCACTATCTACTGCTCCAACACATCGGTGTTATTGTTAATTTCCATAGTAAATAGGAAGACCAACTGCACGATGCTTAAAAAACCGGGCAAGTGCGAGTCGGACTCGCGCACGAAGGGTTCCGACCCATAATGCAAAAAAAACAAAAAAAAGCAAAAAAAAAAACGGTCACCCATCCAAGTACTGACCACTCCCGACGTTGCTTAACTTTGGTCAAAAATCACGTTTGTTGTATGGGAGCCCCATTTAAATCTTTATTTTATTCTGTTTTTAGTATTTGTTGTTTTAGCGGCAACAGAAATACATCATCTGTGAAATCTATGATCAATTCACTGATATCTATGTGTTAAAATTGTTAAATATGAAACGGTGTCGTCACGCTATCTAGCTGAGTAGCTGAGCATATATAGGCTAAAGGTGTGTGCGGCATCTATTCGAGAATGATTATTCCTGATTTCCGAGGCACGTTTTTTCCCTTAGACTTCATTCATCTTCTACGATGCTACATATGTCTTTGATACTAGATACGCAGTATCTAGATGGTCAGATGTGGTCCAAAATATTACCCAGACTTCGCTCCATGCAACGATGCAGATGGTCGAAGATCGCCTGGAGAGCAGTGCTAGGAAGAATAACCCATAGGAGTCACGTCCCTCAGACATGAGGTTACGACGAGAACAAACGTACTAGTGTTCGACATGCTAATGCCCAATAGATGACACCTTGCTGTCACCTCTATTGACAATGACTTAAGTTTCAAGATGACTGGGAGCGCGTCGAGCACCAGTACGTTTATCTTATAATGTCGATATAACATATTTCTGGTTCGAATCCGTTCGGAAAAACCGGCGTCTTTTCTGTGGACATCACAAAAGTTAAGAATGACCCATGTTAGACCGGGCCGGAGCTTCCAGTGGTTATACTTTTCAACGACAGATGACCATGATCACCCGTGATCACATGATGCTTTCCATAGAAAACGAAGCGCCGGAAGCTCCGGCCCAGACCCGGTCTGGTCTAACGTGAGTCATCCTTTAGTATCCGGTTTAAGAGCAATCCCCTCCTGAGCTCTCTGCCGAGGTTTTCACGAGGGACTCATTAAAAAAAAAGAATTTAAGAAATGGTTGTATTACCCCTGGAAGCTATGTTAACCGCTTAACATCAGACGGGCCATAAGCTTATTTGCCACTGACGTGGTACAAATCTGTGGCAGAGGTAAAAGCCGTAAAAGGGGGTAAGTCCCACGTAACACTTACGCCCTTTTACACCTAAACCGCGCGAGACTTGCACCCTTTTTCACTAGGGCCACAGAAATACTTACGGGTTTCAAAGTAGCAGTAAGGGCTGTTCACGAAGTGTGGCTGTGCGAAGTCTGGTGCCGCCGTCAAGTCGGCGTAATCTATGCCGACCATGAACGCGACCATTAGCAAGGGTACTCCGAAACAAAAACTTACGTGTCTCAAAGTAGCAGTAAGGGCTATTGACGAAGTGTGGCTGCGCGAAGTCGGGTACCGCCGTCAAGTCGGCGTAATCTATGCCGACCATGAACGCGACCATTAGCAAGGGTACTCCGAAACAAAAACTTACGTGTCTCAAAGTAGCAGTAAGGGCTATTGACGAAGTGTGTCTGCGCGAAGTCGGGTACCGCCGTCAAGTCGGCGTAATCTATGCCGACCATGAACGCGACCATTAGCAAGGGTACTCCGAAACAAAAACTTACGGGTTTCAAAGTAGCAGTAAGGACTATTCACGAAGTGTGGTTGCGCGAAGTCGGGTACCGCCGTCAAGTCGGCGTAATCTATGCCGACCATGAACGCGACCATTAGCAAGGGTACTCCGAAACAAAAACTTACGTGTCTCAAAGTAGCAGTAAGGGCTATTGACGAAGTGTGTCTGCGCGAAGTCGGGTACCGCCGTCAAGTCGGCGTAATCTATGCCGACCATGAACGCGACCATTAGCAAGGGTACTCCGAAACAAAAACTTACGGGTTTCAAAGTAGCAGTAAGGACTATTCACGAAGTGTGGTTGCGCGAAGTCGGGTACCGCCGTCAAGTCGGCGTAATCTATGCCGACCATGAACGCGACCATTAGCAAGGGTACTCCGAAACCGTATGTGCTGTACCAGTAGAACTTCGTAAGGATCTTGCTCCGGGGTTGCCAGTGTTGACTGTATACGTTACTGTGTGAAATAAAAAAAACAATTACATAATATATTTGGAGTTGAAACTCTAATAGACGGTTTACATTCGCGGCTCGCGGTTTGGCTCGCGGCTCGGCTCGTGGCTCGCACGAGAATGTAAACTGCCTATAAGGTCCATGGGGTCCCAGCGCGCATAAGGCCAGCATCCTAGGTACAATGCCCCAGGGGCCTATTTTAGATTTAACCTAGTTATTAATTTAGTTTCCCATCCGCGCGGTTTAGTTCGCGGCTGAATGGCGTCAGATCGCACAGGAAAGGAACGAATGGCGCAAACTAGTGTCGGAGGCCAAGATCCACTTCGGGTCGCTGAGCCAGCGAAGTAAGTAAGTATTAATTTAGTTTAGTAGTAGACTGGCAAGGCTGAATCCATGTATGGCCAAAGACCAAAAGCATCCAGCAGGCTAGTGCTCTAAAACAGAATAAGTAATACTACAATAATTATCTAAATGCGAAGGCTGAAGGTGCAGATTTTCTTTATTAAAACATATTTTCCGGCTCCAAATATTTAGATCGAATGATTTAAATATGATAAATATGATGATGATGATGATCATTTTGATGTTATGTATATAATATGGGAATAAGAAATGTTTATTAGCACAAATAATAACTAATAATACAACATAAAATAACACAAAACTATGGGAATTACATTCGACGTCAAAGGTACGTTTACACTTTTCGTCTTATTACAAAGGAGTAAGGTGCAAAAGTGTAAACATATCTTTGACGTCGACTGTACCTACCAATAAAAATGTATACATGAAAATTGATATTGGGCCCGATTCGGATTTTGAAATAGATATCTATTAGATACCTTTTAGACATCACCAAGATACGATAACGATATGTTTAAGATCTAACCTGTCAAATTTGACATTTGCGATTCTAGAGATACTCTTGAACGATTTCCACAGGATATGACTAAGAGATCCAATTCACATCTAATAGATATCTTACTCTATCTAAAGTAAAAGTGACATTGGTTGCCCGAATTGCGCTGCAAAAGAGAACTTGATGTTGATATCTAAACTATAACGTATCTAGAATGGATCTAGTACGTGTCGTCTCTTGTGAATATCTTGTAGTTCGAATACGGCAGATTCTTCCTTTTATTCAGGGAAATGAAATAAATAATGTGAACGTTGATATTATAATTTAACTCATAAAACACACAAACACACACATACACGTAGGTACATACTGTGTCCATATTTGTTTTTGAATAATTACCTACATCACCTACATGCTTAGAGAATATAACCAACGGAGTGGTCATTAACAGGGGTTCCCCTCTGTCGAAAAAAGGCGGCCAATGTTCAACCACATGTCAAACACATGTATGGACTGACGTTTATCTGACATGGCTATGTTGACGTTACGTATACATTTGATGTGCCCCTGCCCCGCAAAAAACGGCAGACTATTTTGTACCGCAAATTATAGACATGGCGTCTCCGTTGGTTATATCCTCTAAGCCTACATGTCGCAAACAAAATAAATGAGCAAGTATGTAATAAATAGTTACGTGCAGATATTCACATTTGATAAGGCATTAGGTATTGATAGACTACTAATTAATACATTATATTAATAATTAATACCATAGATAAGTAGGGTCAAGGAGAACAGTGGGCCCGATTCGGATTTTGAAATAGACATCTATTAGATATCTTTTAGACATCACCACGATACGATAACGATATGTTTAAGATCTAACCTGTCAAATTTGACATTTGCGCGATTCTGGAGATACTCTTGAACGATTTCCACAGGATATGATATGACTTAGAGATCCAATTCACATCTAATAGATATCTTTATCTAACGTAAAACTGACATTGGTTGCCCGAATTGCGCTGCAAAAGAGAACTAGTTGATATCTAAACTATAACGTATCTAGAATGGATCTAGTACGTGTCGTCTCTTGTGAATATCTTGAAGTTCGAATACGGCAGATTGGCTCGGTAAAAAAGACCGGGTACAGTGGCTCAGCTCACTCTACCTAATTTCAACAGAAGAGAGGCGATATTTATTTTGGGCGATTGAGCCACTGTTCGAGCTGAGTCACTGTTTGAGCTGAGCCACTGTTTCCGCCTGCATCTCACGATAAATGATTGACTGATTGTGATACTTACCATGTAGTTGTCCACATGTCGTATGACATAACATTCATCCACGCAAAGCTGGCCCACACCGAATAATACAGCACGAGACCTGCAATTTATAATAATTAGAATCAGAATCAGAATCAGAATGCTTTATTTGTGAAACATAGGTATAAATGGTCTTAGGTATATAGGTACATTGAGCGCTATGTTTTGCCGGTTGGCCTTCATAAATGTGACGTTCCACGGCAAAAGGTACCTTATGGCGGCTGGCGCTTACGTCGCATAGCGCCGCAATAATATTGGAGCGGCGTTAATAATTAATTAAAATAAATAAATAAATAAATAATAGCGTAAGCGTCAACCTCCATAAGGTACCTGTACCCTCGTGCAGGCAGCTTAGTGACCTTAGTGTAGGAAATAAAGGTAGTGGACCCCACAGTTATTGGCTACTTCCTACTAGTCAAATGAGCTTCTTTTTAGGGTTCCGTACCCACAGGGTAAAACGGGATCCTATTACTAAGACTTCGCTGTCCGTCCATCCGTCCGTCCGTCCGTCCGTCTGTCACCAGGCTGTATCTCACGAACCGTGATAGCTAGACAGTTGAAATTTTCACAGATGTATTTCTGTTGCCGCTATAACAACAAATACTAAAAACAGAATAAAATAAAGATTTCAATGGGGCTCCCATACAACAAACGTGATTTTTGACCAAAGTTAAGCAACGTGGGGAGTGGTCAGTACTTGGATGGGTGACCGTTTTTTTTTTGCTTTTTTTTTGTTTTTTTTTTGCATTATGGTACGGATCCTTTCGTGCGCGAGTCTGACTCGCACTTGCCCGGTTTTTTTTAGAACTGTCAAAACCATTTTCTATTATGGAATTTATATGAAAACTTGTGGAGTGACGTCACAGTCGACTCACTTTCTATACTTCCATCCGATTTATTAAATATAAATTTTATTATGTTTCAAAATAACTGCTATCTATGTTTTTCTAATAATTATCTGGTGCTTTTATTTCGTGCACGGTGTGAAACAATTGATTTTAAGTATAGGAAAGTACCCAATTCCTCTGCCAGAAAAAACTTTACAGTATGATAAAGTATCAATAAATATACTTGGTCAAGCAAATCTTGTCAGTAGAAAAAGGCGCGAAATTCAACTTTTCTATGGGACGATAACCCATCGCGCCTACATTTTTTAAATTTGCCGCCTTTTTCTACTGACAAGATTTGCTTGACCATCTATAACTTAGGAGTGTTTTTTTGAATATTTATATGTTTGTTTCGGCTTTCGGCTCATACTATACAATAACCAAGCAAAATTTCATCGACTCAGAAATTAATGCATGGGTCCATCAACTTGTTTTATTTCCTACACTAGCTTTCTCGCGCAACAATTGGCCATAACATTCTATACTGCAAAACGTAATTCAAGGCCAAAAAAAGTAAGACAATGTTGCCACTGCAATAATTTGTTTGTAAAATAGTAAATTCATTTTGATAAATAAGTAATCACGCTAAGATAATTTATTTATTAGTAATTTTACTCCTGCAATTTAAAAAAAGTACTTTTAGTTACTTATTTTTTCATAAATACAAGACGCGCTAGTAAAAAAGTGGCAACATTTCTTACTTTTTTTGGTCTTGAACTACGTTTTGCAGTTTAGCGCGGGAAAGCTGTCTGTGTGATGGGCACTGGGCAAGTGGGCACACTACCAAGTGCACAAAATTTTAATAGGTATTTTTAATATTTAGCTTTAGTTATTTTAATTGTGTGTAGTTAGTTAACTATGTATATCGTCGCCTAGCAGCCATATTACAAAGCTTTTTGCTTAAGGCACTTGTCCCACCACCGACGATGAGCGATAAGCGAGTAGAACGATAAACTAGAAACGAGTGGGCGAGCGGCGAGAAGCGAGTGTTAGCTCTAATAATTTTATCGCTCGGCTATAGGCGAGTGTTCGAGTGCAACGGGCTATTACTCGCTCGGGCGGTACAGCGTAGCCGAACACGCAGACTGATTGGTCTCGCAGCTTGAGTTCTAACTACGAGGCGAGCACCGCCGAGCGAGTACCGCTGACCTAGTTTTATCTTATCGCGGCGACAAACTAGTATAGCGAGTGTTCTCGCCGGCAGTGTGAACAGCCAGCGATGAACTATTTATATATATATGTGTCTCTTTTACTAACACATGAATCACCTGATCCTAATCTTTTGTTCGTTTCTTGGGCGAGAAAATCGCCGATAGTTAATCGCTTACTCGCTCTTGGTGGGACAAGTGCTTAAGTTTGGGGCTAGGTTGATCTGTGTAAAATTGTAAATTATCCCCAGATATTTAATTATTTATTTCTAAAGTGCCACGAAAATTCCGGTCTCTGGCTACTTACCCACAAAAGTGCACACATTCTTCTTCAATCTCAAATTTCCAGTCAACACCTGGACGGCCCTGAAGAGGAACGTGGCCAGCAGGCATGACACCAACGCCATGAGCATGAGGGCCGGGAGGTTCCTTTTCTGCGGCAGCACACCGTAGGCCGCCAGAGTCAGCAAGAAGAATAAGCAGGATATCAGCATAGCTGTGGAAAATAAATAAGTAATATAGATAATTAGGGAACAAACCAAATTATTTTATTAAATTTTTTTTGGTTATGTTTTTTCAGTACCACCACCTGCCACCGGGTGGACTTATCTCTTTTTCTCTCTCTTGACATGACATGACACGTATATGACATCTATTTCAGTTTATAAGTTACATAATTCGTCGGGTGAAAAGCAAAAGTGACTAAGTACTGTCAAAAAATTAAAGTAACAATGCACTTTATTACACTTTTAACACGGTTCAATAATTTCAATGGTGTTAGTTAGTGACTTTTGCTTGTCACCCGACGAATATTATATTTTATTTCGAATCAGTTTTAGAGTTCCGTACCCAAAGGGTAAAAACGGGACCCTATTATTAAGACGCCGCTGTCCGTCTGTCTGTCACCAGGCTGTAACTCATGAACCGTGATAGCTAAACAGTTGAAATTTTCACAGATGTATTTTTTACCGTTTTTGCGTAATGGTACGGAACCTTTCGTGCGCGAGTCCGACTCGCACTTGGCCGGTTTTTATTTAATGACGAAGGCATGGGGGCTAATGAAGTCAACAGCTCACATAGCTACCAGTTTATGCATCAGTTTCATAATAAGCTTTTATTCACGTACCCGATGCAATTACGATATCCTTAATGTATGTATACTCGTCCAGTTTCTTTCCCTCACGTATAACGCGATGGATCAGTCTGGTAGATTCAACGTCAACGCCATTCTTGGTGATTGCCTGCAGTTCCACGCAATGTCTCGTGTAATTCCATGAAGGATGGGGCCATCGGTTGAGGTAGTTCGACTTCCGAACTGCTTTACTGCCATCCTGAAATAAATAGTATGGCGGTCAGCAAAATAATAATCAGCGCGTGTCAATAACTTAGTATAGGCAAAGACATATGTAACTTCGTATAAGATGAATAAAGTCTAAGAAAAAAACGTGCCCCGGAAATCAAGAAAAGTCATTCTCGGATAGATGGCGCACACACCTTTGGCCTATTCTCGGCTAGATGGCGTGACGACACCGTTTCATATTTAACAATTTTAACACATAGATATCAGTGAATGAACATGGGTCAAAATTGTATAAAAATAATAGAATCATTTATCCATTTTATTTGATAATTTTGTACGTGTTTGTTTTGCGTTATAGTCGTGTGTCGATAGATGACAGTTTTACAGCGACTACAACATTTACTATGACAGGACCCCTCTATACTATCTATTCTTTTTGGTATAGGTTAGAGCACGCGCTGGGGCAGTTAAGATAATGTATATGTATCGCCGCAGATAAGAGATGTGATGTCAAGATAACGATGATGTACCTATAAAACGCTTAGTTATAATGGAATAAATTAGTCTAAGTCTGCCCCAGTCTACGGTGTCTTTTACTCAACCAACCCATTTCCTCTAAAAATAGGTTCGTCAAAAACAGTTTTAAACTATCACGATTTTCGCACATTGAGTTATTATACTCTTTATTCATCATTGTTCTTAGGCTAGGATTTTTATAATATGAATATAAGTAAAATATAAAAACACAAAACAATAAAAAATACATATAAACACATTATAAAAAACCTAGGGTGCCGCCGGCAGCGGGGCAGGGCCCAAGCTTATTATACTTATTATTAATTTGTTACTATTGAGAAGCCACACAAAACAATTGCCAACTAACTGTCGCAATCGCATCCTGTACCACGCGATCAAAATGTCGTAAGCACCGTGAAATTTAAGGCGCTTACGCGTTTAGGTCGCGAGACTCACGCTCCGCTTCTATGGTTTGTTGTCAAAACAACATCAATTTATGGCGCAAAATAATAGTTCTCTGTGCCGGTTCTATACGTTAGTAATAATGTTGTATGTCGGTGTGTTGTACTTAAAAAGCAACACAAATAAAAGTATTTTATGAATATTTAATATTTGACATGTTTACTGAGTAGAAAAGCGGATAGCGCTAGGCCTAGGAAACAGTAGGTAGGTTGAAGAAGATTTCATATGTTTTCCAGTTTTTACCCCTTGAAGTGGATTGCTCCGGACAGTCATTTAAATTTGAAATTTGATTAATTAGGTAAATTTCAATTAGTATAGTGTTATTTATTGATAAAAACAAAGAAAGGAATAAACAAACATAATAAAACTTACAAAACTAAAGATAAAAAATTTGCCCTAGGTCGCCGTCAACGGGCAAGGTGCCCAGAAGGCTGGCCGTATTTCCCCGCTGTATAGCGATGCTAATACGCTGGGCGAAATAGTGGCCAGCCCTCTGGTCACCAGAAGCCTCTATTAAGCGCGCCGACAAGTCTTTGTACAGTCGACGCGCACTTGGCCCCCACGGCCCCAAAGTTTCGACACCAAACGCCGCAAATATGTAGCTGCTTCCCAGAGCGGCATATTTGCGGCGCTTGAGGCTTTCGGCTGAGGAAGCCGCAGCGCCAGCAGAATCTTTGGTACTTGGAACATGGGACGGTGCCAGGGTATCAACGCAAGTAGCGTCCCAAACTAGCGGCCGACCCATGCTCCAAGGCACCAGTGTCATTCCGTCGGGTCTCTTGCCGTCATCCCTGGCCAGACCGCTGGGCTCGAGGACTGCAGGTACTTTGGCACTAACAAGAGCCCGACGGAGGACATCATTTATACTGGCATGGCGGGGGATCCTGCCAGCGCTTCGAGCACATGAGAGGCCATGGTGGCCAAGAATGTCCACCGTGGTGCCACATTGACAGCGATGTGGCTGATTGGTAGATGCCCCTAAACGTAAGCTAGCTGCTAGGCGGAAGGTAGTATTGTCTAGAAAAGTCCCAATATTTGGAGAGGGTAGCGCCTGCAGCCACAGACCTGACTCCCACTCTGCAGTCGCAAGGAGACGAGCTCGGTCTGTCGAACTAGGTGACGTATCTAAAAGGTTTTTCCGTACTAGTTGACAGAGCGGCTCGTCCCACTGCCTCTGCGAGCAGGGATTTTCAGGCAGGTCTGTGTTGGGACAGGTTATAGACCAGACGTTCTTGGCCTCGGAGCAGTGTGCGGCCTCTATAGATCCAATAGAAGGACCTAGTATTTTCCCTATAAGGCTTTGAGCACCATGCACCGAGGACAAGAACGCAGGTAAGGATACACAAGAAATTTTGCGGATGCCCAGGCCGCCAAACCTAATGGGTAGGCTAGCCTGGGTCCAAGACCTTTCGTCAAAAGAGATGTTAAAGATGGATGTGAGTGTTTCAACTACCAATGTATCTAATTTTGAGACCAAATTGGGGTGTTTCCAAAGATGGGTTCCGCGAAGAATATACGTGAATTTTGGAACGAAAAGACAATGCTTAACGATCGAATAGGCTGAATGTAGATTAATTTTGGCCAGGCGGTGTGATGTAGCTGTAAAATTTTGAATTTTTGAGTCAACGAAATTTTCAAAGGATTGGTCTAAGACGGGACAGCCAAGGAGGTGAAGCGATTCTTTGTTTACAATTTTGAAATATTAATTATAAAATAGATTCTTATCCAACAACAGAAATATATAATTCTATATTAAAATTTAAAATTTTCACTAACCTCCAAAAGATAGAACTCCAAAGTTTTAGAACTCGTTATATCTGGTAATTTTTTAAAAACGTCGCTATACACAAACTTGAGACTTTTCAACGTTTTTCCTGTATTAATAATCTTCTTTTTCACATCCTTATTGAAAATGCTTACTTTAAAATCTTCCAATTTCGTCACATTAAACACATTGTCAACACAAGAGCTTGTTTTGTTGAATTTCAGACTAATTTGTGTGCCGGGGCAACATTTTGAGAGGCAATTCTCGCAATCTTCGACTATGTAGCCGTTATCCACATATTTAAATACATGAGTATTATTGGCAATATTTTGGGCTCGTACCACACAGAAGACGAGCCACAGGAAGCGGTACATGGTGACTGGAACGAAATAAACATTTCTATGTAGTTAATCCTAAATAATAATATCAGTAGATTAGGCGTCGGACACACTGAAAGTCGCGCGTGTTGCGCGCTGGTGCATGACATTTACGAGTAATACATGGGGCCCAATGATTAACAGTCCGCCGGACGGTATCGGCCTGTCAGTTGTTCGGAACTGTCAAAATTTTGTTCTAACTGACAGGCCGATACACTGAGAGAAAAGTACAACAGAAATATTGGCACAAATATTTATGTAATTGAATTTTAGTTTTGTGTTATTAGTTATTATTATTTGTGCTAATAAACATCTCTTATTCTTATTCTTATTCTTAAATACACTTAGAATTACAAAAATAAACTTAATCCGGGGACAAGGAGAGTTAACTAATACGAACAAATTGACTTTTGTAATTTCTATTAGTTGTTGTCATTTCTATTATCTTTTTGTTGAAATTATATTTGGGATTACTGAGCTGTTTGTAGAAATAAATAAACTTTACAGAAATAGTGAAACGTCCATAATTATTACTAAAACTTAATTTTTTCCCCCAGTACAGAACTGTTTTTTAATTCCTGGTGATGATTTTTCTCTCAGTGTACCATCCGGCGGACTGTTAATCAGTGGGCCCCAACCTGCTAGGCGGGCCCCTAGATCGTAAGTGATTTTCACTACAAAACGGAAAAACCGCGTAATCGTAGGCATCATGCGTAGCGCGTAGCTCGCGCTGGCAGACTGCCAGTGGCAGTGAATACGTCAATATATCTGAGGAGGTACTAAATTCAACCGTATTTTCTTTCACATCGCATGAAGATACGGAATGCTCCATTATGCGTGGTCCGACACGCACTTGGCTGGGTTTTTTATTTAGATTATAACAGGAAAAATGTTATTAAAGCCATAACTAGCGATAAGGATAGGGCAACGTACTCGTATAAAAGCATATTTTAAACAACCAAACAGAATTTTTTTTATAATTACACCTAAAAGGATAATTTTATTAATCAACTAGCTTCCCACGAGCTCCCAAATTATACACTTAAACCTTCCTCAAGAATCACTCTATCTATAGGTGAAAATTAACCGCAGGGATAGGAACAGATTTTTGCAAAAACTTTTAAAAAACCATATTTTTCGAATTATTTTATATTCGAAATGTAGGACTGAGTTGTGATTTTAGGTTAGGACTTCGGAAAATTAGATTGCCCAATTAAAAATGAAATTAACAAAGAACGAAAAAATACCGTTTTAAATCCATGGAAAACCTCATGAAAATCCGTTCAGTAGTTTTTGAGTTTATATCGTGAATATACCTATACAAACAGACAGACGCGGGCGACGCTTCAGGGGACTTTGTTGTATAAGGTGTAGTGATAGTGATTTTTGAGTAAACTTTTTGGGAAACAATAGAGACCCAATAAATCCACTTACCGGGTTTCGAAAAGAACGTCACATTGACTTAAATTGTTTTCTTTAACACTAATTAATAAAATAACTAACCACGTGTTTCGCGACTCGTGTTTTTCTACTGAATGTGTTTTTCCCGTGATAACATTAGTTTAGACGATAGGGCATTAAATTAAAAACCGGTCAAGCGCGAATCAGATTTGAATGTGAAGGTTCCGTACCATATTTTGCCTGAAGCCATAAGACGTGAAAATAATAAGCCTAAATTTAAAACTATGTTAAAAAAACACTACCATAATAATATATTGTAATAATTTAAACATTAAGTACATACAAATTAAGTTAATAACTAGAGACTGATGACCCCGCAGTCAAACTCACTGATGAGTTTTGCGGGGCTATGCCTATCTTTAAGAATATCTTGTATTTTATTAAATAAATAAATAATAAATAAGTGAAACTTCCTACTGTCTGCTACTGTCAAAGATGAATAAAGTTAAAAGAAAATCTTGCCTTGGAAATCAAGAAAAACTTATTCTTGAATAGATGTTTGATATTACACAATTTTAAGAGCCAACAGGAATGGTCATTTCTCCATTACAAATGTACTCGACTGTTTTATCCGTGGGTTTTGACGCTAGAGCAATGATTTTTTCAACACAGATTAATATTGTCAATATCTGTGTCGGACCGTTTTGCTTTTTTTGATATTTTTGTTTTTCAAGGCGCTAGAGCCCTTCAAAAATAGCCAAAATGACCTAATTGACTATGCCGCAATGAGAGGCGTAGTATTCAAAACTGATATCAATTAGCCAAAAAAGTAAAATGGTCCGACATAGATAATTTCATAATTATTTAGATTTCCAAATTTGGTTAGGATTGGTTAAGTTTTGGAGGAGGAAACAGTCGAGTACGAAACCTCGATTTTTGAGATTTTTACGCGGGATTTTTCGCCTTGTCCTTATCGCACTAGTTTTAGGTGCCGCTTCCATTAGCGACACGGGTATATTTACCTAAAATATTTAAAACTCAGCTCCTGTTTCGTCTTAAACAGCTGAATCCGCTTTAGATGAAATTTGGTATGAAGACGGTTTGAATCTGAAGAAAGGATGTAGGTAGAGATATATCAAGATAAGTCTGCAACGATTTTGATAGCACACGCAGTGCAAGTGTTATTTTAAACGTCAGGCTTCTATGATATTAGGACGTATAAATAACACTTGGACTGCGTGGGTTATCAAAATTGCTGCAGACTTTTCTTGTCAAAAAAAGTCGGTTTACGGACGATAATTTTGCGTGATGACGTCATAAGAAAACGTGGCCGTAAAGTTACCACGGAGATATGTCCACAACGTTACCATGGAGATATGTCCACAACGTGACACTTTTCATCAATTTATAATATAATTTATAAGACGTTATCACGTCAAAAACAGTCCAAAACTTGACAAAAAATAGTTTAAGGTACAGTGTGTATAAGTTACTCTATGGTTTACTAGCTAGCTTATTGCTGCACTCTGGAGGCAGAACATTGCAGTATACCCCCTATTAAATAAAAGCTGGTAAAGTTAATGTTTTTGTCGTGTTTGCGCGAACCCTAATTTTAGACTAATTAAGTGTAGGTATTAAGACCCCCAAGAGACGCAGTGAATTACTTAGTGTGAATTTTTAAAACCTAATAAACTGCTAAGAGTGTTAAAGTTTAAATAAAGAAGGTTGACAACATGCATGTGACACCTCTGGGGACCTAGCCACACTTATGGCTAAATTAAGAGGTACGCAAAAAAAAATACAATTTAGGAATCACCTTATAGTTCGTTTTTTTAGCATTAGAAATTAGGTAAACAATCTTGATGTGTCTTTTAATTGAAAAACACATTTTAGAAATAAGTTACGGCAAATATGTAACAATTATGAAGCTAATACGATCATTTATATTCTTCTGCTTTCATAAGTAATAGGTTTATAATTTTATAAAGCGTTTTTCAATTAAAAGTCATGTCAAGATCGCTTACCTTCTTGCAAGTTCTTTCTAATGCTAAAAAAAACGAACTATAGGTATGAACACAGTAACTAAACCTTTTTGTATGCGTTCCTCTAAATCTGTCCATCTTCCTCTTCTTCCTCGCGTTATCCTGGCATTTTGCCACGGTTCATGGGAGCCTGGGGTCCGCTTGACAACTAATCCCAAGAATTGACGTAGACACTAGTTTTTACGAAAGCGACTGCCATCTGACAACTGGTAAATATCAAATGATATTGCGTACATAAGTTCCGAAAAACTCATTGGTACAAGCCGGGGTTTGAACACGTGACCTCCGGATTGAAAGTCACACGCTCTTACCACTAGGCCAACTAGCGCTTCCTCTAAATTTGTCCATGAATTTAATAATAGATACCACAAGTAACTAAAATACAATGTAGTTCAATACTGAAAATTATCGCCCGAAAAAACCACTTAAAACCAGATTTTCAATCCGGCTTCGTATTTAGCAGACATGTGACAAATGACATGCTAACTCCTTCGCACACCTTCAGAAGGTTCTAAGCGACAGTGTCAAATTTGTCAACCAAAATTCAATAGAAAATATACTTCGAAACGTCGTATCTCGCTACTGAATCTATAAAGAGATACGAGGTTTATCTCATAATTGTTAAGTTAAGGATAGTAACAGTGTTGCCAACTTGGCATAAATGATGCCAGATTTGGCATATTTTCACTCGCTTTGGCACCAAAATTTTCCATTTAGCATCGCATATCTTTTAGCATAATTTAGTCTAAGTCAAGTTTGCACCAACTTGGTAGCAACAATATGCGCCATCGCCTTATGTGGTTTATATTTTCATATGAATTTTGACTTTAGTGGACGGATGGACGTCGACGGACTATATAAAGTTGGTCAAGCAGATCTTATCAGTAGAAAAAGGCGGCAAATTTGAAAAATGTATGTATTTAGCATTTTTTTAGCATATATCAAAAAACTTTGGCATAATTTTGGCATAATCTAGCATTTTTTCAAAATCCGAGTTGGCCACGCTGGGTAGGGAAATACGCTGATATATTTTATGCTCTTTTATGCATGATATATCTATTGAAAATAAACAGTAAGTAGTTTTACTAAATATGGTGTTTTCCACTGGCGTTATCATGCACCAAAGTCGTGTGTCGGGCTGTGCATAAATCACGCAAGGTATTTGGCAAGGCTTTGACCCCCCCTCCCCCTTGGTGATATTAAGTGAGGTTTTTGGCTACCCCTCCCCCACATAACCTCACGTGTATTTTTTTTAAATTTTTCATCGACCTAATTTTAAGATAAATTGCGTTTATATAGTAAATTTTGTTTTTATTGACAGATCTGAAGTCTGTACAATGGTGATAGAGATATATTGTATTTAATATTTGACGTATCTTAAAGTTCGAATCGGGCCGATAGAAAACGAAGCGCCGGGAGCTCCGGCCCGGACCCGGCTCGGTCTAGCGTCCTTAATTAAAAAAAAAGCGGGTATCTCGCTCGTTTCTTCCCCAGAACGTGCAGAATGTGGAATGAGTTACCTACCTCCTGAGGTATTTCGCGCTACGACATGGCTTTCTTAACACATTCATTGCCACTAAGTGCTACGGGTTACGCTCGTAGCGCGTAGCCACGGTTTCGCCGTATGTAGCGTGTAGTCGCTACGAACAGTGTACCCGACAGTCGGGTTTTTGGCCCTGTGTTAAAGAAACGGGTGTTCAGAGTTCTCAAGGGTCAGCAACGCATAATGGCTTCTCTGATGTTGTTTGTCCATAGGCGAGGGTGACCGCTTCCCATCAGGCCGTTCATCTCCTCGTTTGCTAACATAAAAAAAAATCGTGTTGTTAACGTATGTATATGGTAAAGTATAAAAATACCCATTTACTTTGAGTCGTACAATGTCATAAGGTAAACGTACTGCTCGACGCGGTCCCAGTGCATGTCATCTTGAAATTTAAGTCATTGTCAATAGAGGTGACAGCAGGGTGTATCTATTGGGCATTAGCATCTGCCGTATTTGAACTTCAAGATATTCACAAGAGACTACATGTACTAGATCCATTCTAGATACGTTATAGTTTAGATATCAACTAGTTCTCTTATGCAGCGCAATTCGGGCAACCAATGTCACTTTTACGTTAGATAGAGTCTTAATATATCTATTAGATGTGAACTGGATCTCTAAGTCATATCCTGTGGAAATCGTTCAAGAGTATCGCCAGAATCGCGCAAATGTCAAATTTGACAGGTTAGATCTTAAACATATCGTTATCGTATCTTGGCTGATGTCTAAAAGATACCTAATAGATATATTTCAAAATCTGAATCGGACCCCATGTCGAGCACTACCTAGTACGTTGTTTACCTTACACTATAGAAGCCTTGATTGCTGCTTCGTCATCAGTCAATCCATGCATATATAAGAAACGTAAAACGCTCAAACAGACCAGTCTGTTCGCCCGTTCGATATGGGCAGAAATCGCGTCAACGTTACTAAGAGTTTTTTTTAATAATTATGGCCTAGATGCGAGTCCTTTCAGCCGAAAACTTTATTTACACATTTAAAGATCGAGGTTTTTAAAATAACTACGCTTATACTAAAATGTTTCATTATAATATTTATCTTCACAAATAAATTAAAAACCTTCCAAAACTTCTAAGAAAAAGTGTAGATAATCTAAGATTTGTTTTGATTTTTAAATTGTTATATCTTTTGTGTTTGTGTAATTTTAGTTGTACGAAGTTTATAGAAAAGTTAAGTTTTGTTGTTCAAAAGTCTGTAAAGAAACACACAAAATCGTAACAAAAAACATTCAACTCAATTAAACATCATAATTATATACATAGTTTTTCGTACAAAACTTTGTTCACGGAGCACTTATACGAGTCTAAAAATGCATTTATTATAAACAGGTACAGCTTAACATTAAACAGTGCTGTTAAATCATTATTTACGAAGTCAATCGAAGAAAATACCCAAGACTATTCTAACAAAAATATTGTGTTAAATTCCAACTTCATCATTTACATCAAAGACTACAGAATGAACTCTTAATAATAGTGTTTTATCGGAATAAACTCTACCTATTCTTCTTCAATTTTAAAGTTCCAAATTCAATTTCGACACCAAGATGGACGAGAACAGAACGGACTGGAATCTGACGGAGCCGAGGATAGGTCTCCGTTCTCCAGACCTGCTGGGGAACAGCAGTTCTGTGAACCTGCAAGGGAACTTCGAGATTGATCTAGAAGATACAAACTGGATATTGACATCGTCTTTCATCATATTTACTATGCAGACCGGTAAGTGCAATACCTACCAGTGGCGGAGCGTCCATAGAACTCGATTCCCATCGGCTTGTCTGATATCCACTTGACCGTCCGACGATAGCATATAGTTCGTTTTTTTTTAGCATCAGAAAGAACTCCACAGAAGCAAGCGTGCAGTTTTTATCAGGCTCTTTAATTGTTAATAATTATTGAATTATCTAATGTAGCATGGTCAATTCATATAATTTACTTCAAATTATTACCGCTAAAAGTGCCGGATTTGGAACCACAAGCTTACTTCTGCGAAGTTCTTTCTAATGCTAAAAAAAACGGACTATAGTATCCGAAAAAAATATGCTCTTAATCCGTCCGCGGGAACCTTACTATCCAAAGGGGTGGAAGAAAGAATTGATTTCAGAGCCATCTAACGGAATATTTCGGCATTATTTACTAATTCTCTTGATGCGACAACGTAGCCTAACTAAATAGTTAGCTCTAAAAAAATTTAGACGGCAGTGTAATCATAATTTTTGTAGAAAGTTGTGAATGCGCTGCGCGGGGCGTGCGTCGCTAAAAAAAACCCGGACGGTTGACAGGAAAACAGTCTCGCGGGCCGGACGGTTGAATCGATATTCAGGCTCTTGGGCCATTTTCTTTAAACTTCTGAAGGAAAGGAAGGGCAACTAAGCTACTGCTTGCCTACTAACAAACTAGACGCGCCGCCACTGATACCTAAGTACAGAATTTATTGTACAGTACAGTCAGCTTCAAGCAAAGCTCTCCCTCGCGTTATCCCGGCATTTGCCACAGCTCCTGGAAGCCTGGGGTCTGCTTGACTAATCCCAAGATTTGAAATAGGCACTAGTTTTTACGAAAGCGACTGCCATCTGGCCCCAATTTCACCAGGGTGACAGGTGCGACAATTGTAAAACATCACTGTTGCTACAGGTATCCATGGGCTACGGTTATCGCTTACCATCGGGCGGGCCGTATTCCTGTTTGCCACCATCATTGAATTATTACAAAAAGTTAATTATATCGGAAAAAAACAGATATTTCTCTTGTTAAGTTTATGACAATTGTCACAAGAAACACTACAATTGTAACGAAATTCCGACATATATGTAACTCATTTCCTGTCAAGATTCACCGACAATTCTACAAATATGTTGACTAGAAAAAATAATTCTTGTTTCACAACATAATTGTAATATACAATTGTAGCAAAATGCCTGTTATGTTTGTAAGTATTTCTATAGAATATATTTTATAAAATTGTAATATGTCACCTGTCGCTTGACAATTGTCGCTCGACATATGTCACTGTCACGGACAATTGTAGCCGTGGTGAAATTGGAGCCTGACCTCCCTGACCCTATCTGATCAACTCAGAGGGGAAACTAGGCATTATTAAGGGATTAAGCCCAGTTTCCTCATATTTTCCTTCACCGAAACGCGACTGCGGTAAATATCAAATGATATGTCGTACATAAGTTCCGAAAAACTCATTGGTAAGAACCGGGGTTTGAACTCGCGAACTCCGGATTGAAAGTCGCACGCTCTTACCGCTAGGCACCAGCGTTTATATATTTTTAAATAAATAATGTCCTAAGATACTGGAGCAAGCTGTGGTTACCTATAATTGGACAAACGTCTACCTTTAATGTTATGGAAGCTACTGATTATTTTTTCTTGATGTATTGTCTGTTGGTGATCCTAATTAAAAAATTAAAAAAAATATCTACGGATTTGCCAATAATGTCAATGTATGTAATTTATTTAATGTGTTTTTGTAAACCGTACAACACGCAAAGAGAGGTGTTAGCTTTGTTTTAAATGCCCATTTAAAACGATTAATCTTGTGTTAGACATTTCGGACAAACGTGGTCTCGAAGGGTTTCGTATAACTAACTAATTTAGTTTAACTAATTGGTTTTATTTAATGATATTGAATGTTTTGTTTATTTAACTATTGATTTATTTAACAAACCGTCATTTTTAAATGCGCGTCTCTCGTAATTAATTAGGAGCAAAAAAACTAAATACATAATAGTACTACTTAAACTAATAAGGCCGACTTGCACCATTTCACTAACCCAGGGTTAAGCGGTTAAACTGTTAACCCACTGTCAAATTGTACTGGTAACCATGGTAACTCCAGGTTTAACCGCTTTACCCCGGGTTAGTGGAATGGTGCAAGTCGGCCTAAGTAGCTTATGATTAATCGGATAATGTAAAAAAGTTCTCAAGACAGATTAAATTCAAACTTGCCCATTATTTTCAAAATTAAACTTAATTTAATAATTTCTTTTTTTTAAATTCTATTAAATAATATTCAGGTTTCGGCATGTTGGAGTCTGGCTGTGTCTCGATAAAAAACGAGGCAAACATTATGATGAAGAATTTGGCGGACATCTCTCTTGGTGGTAAGTCCACTTTTTTGAAATTTTCCTTTTGATTGTACTTAATTCCATATTTTGATATGGAAATTTACCTGTACCCCTAGTGTAAATTTCAGTCGATAACGTGACGTGACGTATTGTATTTGTTATTGTATTTTGTATGGGATTTTGCCTTAACTCAATGTGTTTATGTTTTTCTATCGAAGAGTTCCTTTGGCTAAATTCCGACTGCATCATCAGATCAGCTCCATGTTAGCAATTAAATTTCAGCTCAATCAGACACCCGGAAGTGGTTCAATATATGTATACAAAGATCTCTTTGTACATAAAGATCTCACTGCATATATAAGTACCTTTATCTAAAGGTACCTACTTATACCGGGTGTGGCCTGTAATATGAGCAAAAAATTAAACTGTAGGCTATACTCCTTGTACTGAACAAAATTTGTTCAGCGACTTTTAAATATAACTTGTGGTTTGATTTTTAATACACTTTAAAGTTTATTCTAAGACGCAATGTATTACGAATTTCGTTATGTTTAAGGCGTGACAAGCAACGTCAATCACAATGATATGGCGTGGCGATGGCGTCCATTGAAGATAATATTTATTTTGTATGAAAAATAGGGAGTCTAAATACATCATAATTTTTAAAAGTTGTTGAACAAAAGTGTTACTGTTTGAGGAGTACAATCTATTTTTTAATTATTTGCTCGTATTACAGGCCACACCCGGTATACGCAGTGAAGCTAAATAAGTGTGTAAAAAGAACGCCCATTTTGAGAAACATTTTGTCTCAAACTGACCCCATATTTTTGCCCCCAGGCCTAACCTACTGGATTTTCGGCTACGGCATGTCATTCGGACAGGGTCCGTATTCGAACCCCGTGGTCGGCGTGGGGGACTTCCTGATCGACCCACCGGTGGGCGACTCGCTCATGGGGCCCGTTTTCGCCTCCTTCCTATTTCAGCTGTCTTTCGCTACTACGGCTACCACCATTGTCAGCGGAGCTATGGCTGAAAGGTACGAAAATAGTAGTTTCATTATAGTTATTTACGGTACAAGTGCGAAAAATAGGAAATTCGCAACGAGTGGCCAATTTTAAAACACGACCGAAGGGAGTTACCTATTGGCACGAGTAGGTATCGTTACAACGATTTACAGTTAAGTACACATTAGTACAGGGTGGCCAAATAAGAGGTATACACTTTATTTTTGAAATTTTATTCTATAAAATATAAAAAATATTAAGTATTCCTTGTTAAATATAATATGTAGGGTCAGCAATTACACATGTAAAATAATGTCAGACAAATGTCCACCTCTAGCAGCATGGCAGATGCGAACCCTTTTCATCGCGTTTTTCATCACTTTTTCACACATTTCTGGCGTTATCTCAGCGACAGTGTTTCGAATATTTTGTTTTAATTGCTGAAGGTTCGTTGGCCTATTAGCATAGACACGTCCCTTTAGATAGCCCCACAGAAAAAAGTCAGGAGCTGTTAAAAAATCGGCGATCTTGGGGGCCAGTCAATGTCACCGTTTCTCGAAATTAATCGACCGGGAAACGTTATTTTTAATGTTTCTATTGCGTTTTAATAATTAAAACACGTTGTTCCGTAGTAAAACGCTCCATAATAAATTTGCCGTATCTACACAAACTAATTTTCATGCAATAACTGTCATATTTACCGCCAAAATAAAATGGCGGCAAAAAAAAGTTGTATACCTACCTCTAAGTTGGCCACCCTGTACATTACATATTATGGCCCTTTAAATTTTCGACGTAAATAACTGATTATTTACTTTCCTAATTCAATAATTTTCTAACATGGGGCTGTCCAGAAAACAAAATGAGAATGAAATAATTGAAATTGAAAACTTTTGTCGTTAAAAAAAAAACAATAAAATAAACTCCGCGCATTATGGAACTTAATTACTAATACATTAATTAACTAACAGTAAACTGTTAATGTTTAAAATATTAAATTAGTTTCATACATTAACTACAAAGAATTGAGTATACAATGTAGTTTTACGATCCATTTCAAGGTAATAACAATAACAGGAAAAAACATATGTATTTTTAATATTCTTATTTCGGCTATGCTACTTAATGCTAAATAGAATGTTACATATGTTTGTCGACCTTTGATTGTCATTTTAGTAAGTACCTATACTCTGTATCTTTAGGTTTATTTTTAAATTGTTTGTTTACATTTATTTAAATAAATGTAAACAAACAATTTGTACAGTTTCGGGTAGTTATAACATTAAGCGATATTTTCTAGAAGAAATGTAGTTGATATATGTATATTACTTAGTCATTACATATTTATTGTTCTTTTATTTCAGATGCAATTTCAAAGCCTACTGCCTCTTCTCATTCTTGAACACAATAGTATACTGCGTTCCAGCGGGCTGGGTGTGGGGTTCCCATGGGTTCCTGAGTCGACTAGGGGCCGTGGACATCGCTGGATCCGGCCCTGTGCATCTTATTGGTAACTAACAACGTTCATACGATAGTGTACGGCGGGCTGTGGGGTTCCCATGGGTTCTTGAGTCGACTAGGGGCCGTGGACATCGCTGAATCCGGCCCTGTGCATCTTATTGGTAACTAACAACGTTCATACGATAGTGTAAGGCGGGCTGGGTGTGGGGTTCCCATGGGTTCCTGAGTCGACTAGGAGTCGTGGATATCGCTGGCTCCGGCCCTGTGCATCTTATTTTGAACGCATGGGTAGTGTACCTATAGCAGGTTCGGATGTGAGGTTCGGATAGGTTCCTGAGTCGACTAGGGGCCGTGGATATACTCGTAGCTCGCTCTGGGCCTGAGCATATTATTAGTACATAACTAATGGGCAGTGTACAGTCGCCATCAGATATATCGGAGCGGTCAAGGTGTTCACAAATATCTGAACACGCCTCTATTGTCAATGCGTTAGAGTGAGTGTTCAGATGTTGTGAACACCTTGGTCGCTCCGATATATCTGATGGCGACTGTACCTACCTACTTATAGCAGTATTTTTGGAGCGAAGTAGGTACATTTTACGGTACTTACGTACTTAAGGTTAGGTCATGTGTGTGTGTGTGTGTGTGTGTGGTAGGTTGTGTGTTAAGGGGGTCATGTTCAAAAAAGGTTGTATTTTCCCCAGGTGGGTCATCAGCCTTCGCTTCAGCACTCATGCTCGGCCCCCGACTAGGTCGCTACGCGAAGGGCACCGCCCCGCTGCCGCTCGGCAACCCCGTCAACGCAGTGATGGGCACCTTTGTGCTGTGGTGGGGCTGGCTCGCTTTCAACTCTGGGAGCACGTATGGGGTCAGTTTCAAAATCAATCTTTTATTCAGTATGTAATTAACTTATGGAGTAAGTTTCAAAATCAATCTTCTATTCAGTACGTAAGTACTGTCTTTGTTTATGTTACTGTACCTACCTACATTTATTGTTACAATTATGTGAGGTGTGCAATAGATTATTATATTGTATTGTAATTACTACCCAATTTCTGCATTTCGAAACGAATTTCATATGGGTAAAATGTATGGTAAGAGATTGTGTTTTAGAGTAAGACCAAGCTAAGTTGACAGCGATTTTGATAGCACAGACTGCAAGTGTTATTTTAACGTCATACTATATGAAATTATTAAAGAATGCATACAATATCCCTATAAGCCCCATACTTTTCGTAGCATTTGGCATTAAAACTTAATTAGCGTGTTATAGCCTTAGAAGGACTAAGGTGGTGGTACTAGTGCTCGACATGCTAATGCCCAATAGATGACACCAAGTTGTCACCTCTATTGATTTATTACTTAAGTTTCAAGATGACATGTACTGGGACCGCGTCGAGCACCAGGACCTATACCACCACCTTACTAAGGGTCTCCCCAAATATATCGACGCGAATTCGGCAAAAGCCGATAGGAAAAAGCTTTAGGTCCGCGCAATAAGAGCGAAAAAGCCGTCGACGCGTTGGCAGGTGCCGGCCGATGCGAGCCGAGCCGAACGACGACTTTTTCGATCTTATTGCGCGGACATAAAGCTTTTTCCTATCGGCTTTTGCCGAATGCGCGTCGATATATTTGGGGAGACCCTAAGTATATACAAAGTCTGCGCTACTAAAACAAAGTTAGGATTTGCAAAGTCAGTTACGTAATTTTCTCTACGATCTCAAACTCAAATTACCTCATTTATTTAAACATGTTTTCAATTCAATGTAACAACCGTAGGTAATACATCTTACCTCACATTTCAAAGTCAAGGACATTGAATAGATAATAGATAGATACTTACGAAGTCAATTAGCTAAATTATACTATTTACTAATGTAGATTGGCGGCCATTTGCAGTAAATGGCGGCCATTTTGATTTAAATGACAGTTTTGTTGCACGCGAATGTGTTTTTCTGAAACTTAGTACGTATTTAATTAATAAATTATGCATCTATTTGAGGACGTTTACGTATTAGTGGTAAAGTGCTTTTAATAAAGGTAGTCTATAAATCCTGAAACTATTTAAAAGAAACTATACTTGTTTAATATTACATGTTATTATTATAAGTTATACCTCTCGCGAAGAATAATGATTCTATATGTTTTACAAGGGGGCAAAGTTGTTGTTTAACCGCTCGTGCTAATATTGATACCCGAGCAAGCGAAAGATTCCAAAATTGATTGAAAGATTCGAAAAATGGAATCTTGAGCGTTGCGAGGGTTTCAAAGCACGGGGGTTAAACAAAATTTGCCCCCGAGTGAAACACAAATTTTTTCACCACACCAACTCGAAGCAAAATATGAAATGTTAAATATCAAACAAAATAAAACCAAATGAATGTTTTTAAATAAGTATTCATCATCCAAAATCATCATTTAAATCAAACATAAAAAACAATAATATTTGCATTTGATTACTTTGCCTCACATGTGAATAAAATGCAACTTTGCTATCGGTTTTTGAAGTGCAAAGTAAGCCTTTCCGAGATAGTGTGGTGAAAATAAATATGTTACCTCCCTAAATAAGTTAATGTGCTTAAGTCCTAAAAATTTATTATTGTTACAATTATCAGGTGAGCGGTGCAAAATGGCAGTACGCTGCGCGCGCGGCTGTCATGACAATGATGGGCTCATTCGGAGGCGGCTGCTTCGGCCTACTGTAAGTTTAGATCTCTCTGCCGTATTCGGACTTCAAGATATTCACAAGAGACGACACGTACTAGATCCATTCTAGATACGTTATAGTTTAGATATCAACTAGTTCTCTTTTGCAGCGCAATTCGGGCAACCAATGTCACTTTTACGTTAGAGTAAGATATCTATTAGATGTGAATGATGGGCTCATTCGGAGGTGGCTGCTTCGGGCTACTGTAAGTTTAGGTCTCTCTGCCGTATTCGAACTTCAAGATATCCACAAGAGACGACACGTACTAGATACGTTATAGTTTAGATATCAACTAGTTCTCTTTTGGAGCATTCCACGGGCTGTCCCGTACAAACGCATTTTAATTCCGGTGTTGCGACTTTTTTTTCGGCATTTAAGGCAGGCGATTATTTTTCTGTGCATATTTTTAGTTAAGACCATTTGTCATAGAAAGGGAAACTCTTATACCTGCATATCTTTAGAAATTCGCGTTTGTACGGGACAAACGGTAGACAATTTCAAGGAATGCTCCTTTTGCAACGCAATTCGGGCAACCAATGTCACTTTTACGTTAGAGTAAGATATCTATTAGATGTGAATTGAATCTCTAAGTCATATCCCGTGGAAAACGTTCAAGAGTATTTCCAGAATCGCGCAAATGTCAAATTTGACAGGTTAGATCTTAACCACATCGTTATCGTATCTTGGTGATGACTAAAAGATATCTAATAGATGTATTTCAAAATCCGAATCGGGCCCTCTGTCAAATACTAAATAATAAAACATAAATCGTAATACTTGTATGCCGTATCTTACAGTATATTATCGCTCCGTCGATCACGGGCTTAACCACGGAAGAAAGAATGAGCGCGCCGCGGGCTTAACATTAATTTAACGTTAGTACTTAGTAACGTTAGACATAGGTCTCACGACAGTTTAAATTCGTTTACTAGCTCAATGAGTTTGGTACTCAATTCATTTTCAGTCAGACTACAAGAATGAAATTTTGGTGCTCTCATATAGCACTAGCCGGGTACTGTGACACCTTCACGAAAATGTACAAATGCGTACTTATCACCAAAAGGGATATCTTCCAGCTGACGTTAGTAGTTGAAATGGTGTTTCAGATTCACTCTGATCAAGAACAAGGGGAAGGCAGACGTAATGGAGCTGATAAACAGTGTCCTTGGTTCCCTGGTCTCCGTCACTGGTAAGAACTGTTTAGAAGTTACAGTAGTACAACAAGAGATCAAAGTTTGATATTTCTTCGAGTGCTTATTTTGAGTCCCGTGCAAGCGAAAGATTCTATAATAGATTCACGAGCGAAGCGAGTGACTAATTTAGAATCTTGAGCGTAGTAAGGGATTCAAAAGCGCACGAGATGTAAATAACTTTGATCTCGTGTAGTACACAAAATTTTTCACCCTAAGCAGTGAGAACACACCTAGAGGGACAGAGATAATAGAACCCAAGTATATCGAACTTATATACCCCGCATGTTGAAATGACATTTGACTATAAAGGTCACTTGAATGACATTTTGTCTCACTCAGTGAGCAAAATGCGATTTTGCTCACTGTTTTTAAGAAGCAAAGTACCCTTGTTCGAGCTGCTGAGGTGAAAAGATAATTTTGTCGGATTGTCAAATTAATTTTTGTAGTCACAATAAATTTACTGCCATCTTTCGCCCGCCTGCTAAAACTTTTAGAACGCCATTTCACTTTTATGAAATTATGGCGTTAGCACTTGCATTGCGTGGGCTATCTAAATCGCTGCAGACGTTTCTTGGTCTAACTTCTAGCTGTGCGAGGCACGAGATTTCTGGAGAAACGTGTTGAGGGGGGATTTGAGACTTGGGAGGTTGGTGAGGTCTCACAGAGCCGTGAGTAGGAAACTAGGGCGTTTGGACATTCTCGGCTCCGTTCGGCTCAGCATTGCTCCGAGCAATTGTTAGGGTTGGCACCACTTGACGTCCCTTTGCGTGCACAACCACAGATAAGATAATTGCTAGAATTTTGACAACCCTAATTAGCTGAAAGGGATAGTGCCATATATTAAGGGACGTCCCTGAATCGCTGTCAAACTTCGGTTTTTTAGGAAGTTTCCTTTCTGTACTGTAGTACTATAATAGTGGTAGCACACACTATCGCACCAAGGTCGCGGTGCGGTGCGATAGTGTGTTACGACCATTATAGTATATTTATTCTGTGGTTATGATTTAACCTTATTTTCAGCGGGTTGTTTCCTTTACCGCGCATGGGAGTCCATCCTGATTGGTCTAATCGGTGCCGCTATAGCCTGCGCCACCACGCCGCTATTTGACAAACTGCGAGTTGACGATCCAGTCGGAGCGTCCAGCGTCCATGGCGCTTGCGGGTTGTGGGGTAAGCACTCTTATACCCTTCACTTAAGGTTCAAATTTCAAATGTACTGGGACTAGTGATCCAAAAGACTCGAGCCTTTGGAGCTCTTTGTTTTAGGGCTCGCCTCATCTCTTGACCGGCCAGCCGGTTGGGGGCTAAAGAGCTAAATAGGCTTTTTTTTAGGGGCTTAATAAGGTTATTAGCCCCAAGAGTCTAGGATCTTAAATAGAACTAGGCTTGGGGGCTAAAGAGCTGAATAGGCTTTTAGCCTTTTAGGCGTCAAGAGATGAGGCGAGCCCTAAAAAAGAGCTAAAAGGCTCGAGTCCTTTGGATCACTAACTGGGACACCGTTATTTGACAAAATAAGATTTAATTATCCGGCCGGAGCGTCCATGGTGCCTGCGGGCTTTGGGGTAAATTCACTCTTATTCACTTGAATTACGTTGAAATTGCTATAACTGCTCTACCTGCCTGCGGAGCGGACGTTCCGAGCTTTCGGCCCTATACACTTCATACAGCACAGCTCGGCGTTCGGCCTCGATTTTTAAAACAATTGGCCAATTCTTGTCCGAGCATAGTTCTACAGATCGGCCATTGGCCTTGCCTGAACGCGCCTCGCAGGAAACCTCCAGGCCTATGTGGAGCTAGGCCGTAGGCCTCGCTTACTCATTTGTTCAATTCCTCTCTAGCTCTGCTTTCCTGCAGCTCGGCCTTCGGCCTCGTATGAAAATGCGTTGCAGTCAAAGCCTCATTTGGCCTTGGTTTTTAATACACTGGTTAGTAATTGGGCTCATGAAGCCCAACCTTTGGCCTGTCCACGTCACATTTCACGTACTCAGGCATTTCAGGTACGAGTACCTACATATTAACTCACATTATAGACGGGTCTAACGCGAATTATATTCAATTACCTTAGACCCGTCTATAATGTGAGTTAATATGTATTCAAAACGCGAAAGTTTAAAATATTATATTGAGTACCTACATGTTGGCTGCGTCCTACACAGCCTACTCACTTTTTTTCAGGAACTTGTGTATTTACTCTTCTACATAGCGGAGCTACTGCAATGTGCGGGCCCACACCTACCTCGAGTGCTGGCAATGTTATATACATTATGTCTGGGGCATTCGTATTTACCGGCCGAACTAATGAAAACCGTTGTTGTTCCGATTGTTAAAAACAAGACTGGAGATACGTCGGACAAGACCAACTACAGGCCAATTTCACTTGCCACTGTTGTTGCAAAAATACTTGACAGTCTGCTTGATACACAACTAGATAAGTATATACAGCTGCACGACAATCAGTTCGGGTTTAGGCCCGGATTGTCGACTGAAAGTGCTATATTGTGTTTAAAGCAGACTGTTAGGTATTATACTGATAGAGACACACCTGTTTACGCATGCTTTCTCGACCTGTCGAGGGCTTTTGACCTGGTCTGTTATGATATACTATGGAGAAAGCTTGAGGAGATGGAGGTACCTCCAGATCTTATATCCATTTTCAAATTTTGGTACACAAGACAGGTCAATAGCGTTCGATGGGCGGGAGCGTTGTCGGAACCGTATAGTTTGGAGTGCGGGGTAAGGCAGGGAGGGCTAACCTCCCCGAAGCTCTTCAATCTATACGTAAATGGACTTATTGCCGAGCTCAGCAGCACACATGTCGGTTGCCATGTGCAGGGCGTTTGCATTAACAACATTAGCTACGCGGACGACATGGTGCTGTTGAGCGCGTCACCCTGTGGTCTCGCGAGGCTTATAACGGTCTGCGAGCAGTACGCTGCCGCACACGGTCTTAAATACAACTCTGTAAAGAGCGAAATGATGGTGTTTGGAGTCAGAGGTAAATGTCCATCAACAGTCCCAGTATTACAACTAAACAATAACCCGCTTAAGTTGGTAGACAATTTTAAATACCTGGGACATATGATTACCTCTGACCTCAAGGACGGTTCCGACGTCGAAAGGGAGCGCAGGGCACTGGCTGTAAGGGCGAACATGATTGCCCGCAGGTTTGCGTGTAGCTCACCGGCAGTAAAGATTACGTTGTTCCGAGCTTTTTGTACATCTTTTTACACCAGCAGTCTGTGGGTGAACTACACGCAAAAACAGTACAGTGCCCTGCGCGTACAGTATAATAATGCGTTTAGGGTGCTGATGGGGCTCCCTCGCTACTGCAGCGCGTCAACAATGTTTGCGGAGGCGCGCGTGGATAGTTTTTCTGCCATTATGCGCAAAAGAGCCACTTCATTGTTATGCAGAGTGAGGAACAGCACCAACAGCATCCTAGCCATGTATGCAGATAGGTTTGATGGGGCCTACCTGAACCACTGTGGTGCACTCCACATGTGCTTAAATTAAATTAATTAATTTATATTATTATGTAAATATATATGTAATAGATAGTCAATAAGTTGTGTGTGTATACCTACTAACATTAGTTGTAAGATTAAAATGTGTCACTAACGAAATTGATCCTTTGTTGGTCTTAAATAAATCTAATTTAATTTAATTTAATTTTAATAGGTTTAAGTACTTGTCGACATTTAGTGAAATAAAATAGCTGATAAAATGATGATGTAGTATTGTGAAGTCACTTCTATTTTTGAATATAAATTGAATATAAGGGATCATCCATTAATTACGTCACACGAAGTTCTAGGTTTTTTGACCCCTCTCCTCTTCCTTGTCACACTTGGTCACGTTTTGCAAATCCCTCCCCACCTGGTGTGACGTCACATTTTAGGCAATTTTGATTTCAACTAAATCGGCATTATTTTTTTAATAAAAAAAATTTTGGTAAAAGAAATATTAGTAATTTTATAACACAAACCAATTAGGTACGAAAATTTCCTACTTCCAAAACCTCATTATTTAAATGTACAGCGAATAAATAAATTAATTTTCGGTTACTGATGAATAGTGATGAAGTTAAAATGACGTCACAATGTTTGTGACCCTCCTCTCCCGCATGTCACATTTTCTTGACCCCCTCCCACCCCCTAAACGTGTGACGTAATTAATGGATGACCCCTAAACAATATTTTTTTCCAGGGGTGTTGGCCGTGGGCCTGTTTGCCGATAACCCAATACCAATGGATACCACCAACGGGAGGTCGGGGCTGTTCAAAGGTAGGTCACAAAACTAACATCACCAGGAGAGCGAAGGTTCGAAAATTACAAAATGGCACTTCAAAATTTATTCTAAGTCGGAAGATATTTGTCCAAAAGAATTTACCTACTTACTTACTTACTACTTACTGCTGTGGCGCAACGACCCGAAGTGGATCTTGGCCTCCGACACCAAAAACCGCCATGCTACTCTGTCCAAAGCCGTTTCTGTCCAGTCGACGGCGCCGAGTTCGCTAAGGTCTTTCTGCACTTCGTCTCTCCAGCGGAACCTAGGGCGTCCAGACGGCCTTCGGCCACTTGGTACTCCAGAGTACGCCGTCCAGACTGCGCGATCTTCCCCCATCCGGACTACGTGCCCGAGCCATCGGAGTCTAGCGGCTTTCGATTCTCCAATGATGTTCGGCTCGGACACCAGATCTTCAATCTCCTACCTACCTACCTGTAAATATTTCTAGGTGGCGGCTGGTATCTCCTGGGCGTCCAGGCCCTCACAGGGGTCTGCCTCATAGCTTGGGGGGTCATAGTGACCATGCTTCTGCTCTGGCTGATCGACTGCGTGATGCCCATCCGCATGGACCCGTATGAGGAGCTGCTGGGCGCGGACCTCACGGAGCACAGGATCCGACATGGCCAGGTGGGTTTCTTTTTTACTTATTTTAACAATTACAAGAATTTATTTACTTATTTTACCTACAGAGCAAGTACCTAAGGCACCATTCATTTTTTACCTAAGAAGATTTAGAGGGGGGGTCGGACATATCCCAATTTTTCTTACAGAGGGGTTTTCATAGTTCTTACGTAAGAACACAAAGTTTTTTTAATTTGTATGAAATTATGACGTTTAATATAATACTTCCACGCTCTAATCTATCAAAAATGGTGCAGAGTTAGCTTAAACGGGCTCCAGTACCTTTGTAGGTACAAATAAATATTCAAAAAATGAGTTTTTTGATAAATAAACACCAAAACAAACCAAACGTGTAAGTACTCATTTTTTCCTTTAGATTCTTACGTAATATAGGGGGGTCGAGGGGGGCAACCTAATCTTATTTTTCTTACAGAGGGGAGGGAGTCAAAAACGGGCAAAAATCGTCTTACGTAATAAAACTAATAAATGAATGGCGCCTAGAAGTCATTAGAGTTAGACTAATAAAAGTCTGCAGAGATTTTAATAGCCCACGTAGTGCAAGTGTTATTTTAAACGTCAAACTTCTATGAAATTGTGACGTATAAATAACACTTGCACTGCGTTGGCTATCAAAATCGCTCCAGACTTCTTGGTCTAACATCATCTTCCTGGCGTTTGACCATTTAAATAGAATAGAAATACATTCATGTATGACAAACAAACACAGATGACAAAAACATGTTGACAAATTAATATACAATGTATAACATTGTAGTGTAATAAGTTTTTGGCAAAAAAATAATTTTTGGTACCTACAAGCTTTTATCGCTGACTGTACTTTTCTTTACACAGGCAACTAATGCTCATCAAGACAATTCTAAAAACCACAAATACAATTAGGTTTCGTTGTTTTATCACATAGTTCCTATGGCCACCTCCGGTCTCCATCATCAGATCAGCTCGATGACACCATAATATTGCATTGTCACTCGACTTACGTATGTATGCAAAATTTCAGCTCAATCGGAAACCGGGAAGTGGATCAAATACTTGCAAGATTTGATTACAGACATCGGTCAGGTGAAACTAAATAAAAGCTTGTAAAATGGCATGAAAGGGTTACAACTCAGCTGTAGCTGGCAAAGCCAGCGCTTTTCCTCTGTTGTGACCCAGGTGTAAGACCAATTTGTAGAGATGCAACGGATAGTTGTTTGGCCGGTTACCGGATATTCGGCCTGATCATCGGCCGAATATCCGCTTTCCGGCCGCCGAATATTCGGCCGGCGAAATTATACCTAAATTTCGGTTTTTCAGGTGCGCATTGTGCATTAGTGGAATGTTTAAAATGTTTTAAAATAATAAACGAGTAACGATTATGACCATGACGGTTTCTTAAATCCAATTTGTTGACTCCAAAATCAAACAAAATTACTATCCGGTTATCCGGCCGGATAGTAACCGGGTATCCGGTGCATCTCTACGAATTTGCCTTGATTCCAGGTGGGGGTGTCTCGCGCTGTGTCCGCCCTGCGGCCCTACCATCGCTCCAGCAGCATTGAAGACGTCGGTGGCATCGGCGTCAACACAGGTCACAGTCTAGTCGTCGACAAGCTATATGAGGTCAGTTAAAACAAACACAAGTAGGACTGGCGTCCAAAAGTGCATGGACATGTTTCAACCGTAATATTAAGGCATTACGGTCGACATCTATCCATGCACTGTTGAACGCCACTTTACAGTAAAATCTGCTTACACATAAGTATAATACCACCGCTCCAGCAGCATCGAAGACGTCGGTGGCAACGGCGTCAACACAGGTCACAGTCTTGTCGTCGACAAACTATATGAGGTCAGTTTCGCTAATCGATGATGGGGCCATCGGAATCCAAAATTGCGAAATTTACATGTGGAATTTTCAATTTCTTTATGTATGTTATTCAACTATATTCTTCTTCTTCTTCGCGTTATCCCGGCATTTTACCACGGGTCATTACTCATTATTTTTTCGAAAGCGACTACCATCTAACCTTCCAACCCAGACGGGAAACTAGGCCTTATTGGGATTAACCCGGTTTCCTCACGATGTCTTCCTTCACCGAAAACCGAATGGTAAATATCAACTGATATTTCGAGCACGGCGCGCTCATTCTTTCTTCCGTCGATATTTCGTACATAAGTTCCGAAAAACTCATTAGTATGAGCCGGGATTTGAACCCGCGACTTCCGAATTGAAGGTCGCACGCTCTTACCGCTAGGCCACCAGCGCTCCTACGGAGCAAATAGGATTTAAAATGCTTACAATATATCCCGAATTTTTCTGTCAACAGGCTCAGTTACAAAAGAAGAAAAACCGATTCAGCGGACTGCAGATATTCAAAAACAATGCTTTTGAAGAAGACGAACCGAAGTCAAAATTCAAAAACGAAGGTTTTCTGAACAAACGGAACGGTGACCCTGGAAACGAACTCCACAGAGCCATAGATTCCATGGCCGATGAACTAAATGGGACTGCTTTTAAAAAAGGAAAAGTTTCTAAGGTAGTTCCAGAAGAATTGAAAGGGAAGAAGTTTAAGGAATTGTCTGTAACTGAGTTGGAGGGATTAGGAGAAATGAATGCGAATGAAGATAGGTTTAGACATAGGTTGACTGAAGATAATTATAATGAGGATGTGAAGAGGGCTAATATGACTTGGATAGATTAATTAGGTAAATATTATTTATTTATTGAATAGTGTAAAGTAAAAATAGCGTACTTAATACTTAATTAATAGTACTTGTTAGTAATTACTATAAATAAATAAATATTATAGGATAATTTTACACAGATCGACCTAGTCCCACAGTAAGCTCGATAAGGCTTGTGTCATTAGACGACGATATACAGTGTGGAAAGATAAGTCGGGCCCTGGAGGGAAACTACCTTAAATCCTTTATTTGTAAAAAGAAACAAAACTGCATTTAAAGATTTTTAAAAATTAGCTGGGCTCGACCGGGAATCGGACCGAGTGAAACTTCCAAAAAATAAACTCGCAATTTTTTTCTACTAGTCGATACAGTTAATGCATTAACTGTATCGACTGTTAATGATAACATTTCTCCAAGAAACATTAGGTCTTACAATCGTCTGTCGTACAAAATATCCATAAAATCGAATATTTAGTACTCAAGAATATTTTTAGACAAGCGAAATTGAAGAAAAAAAGAAAAATCTTTGAATGCAGTTTTGTTTCTTTTTAGAAATAAAGGAATGTCTCCTTTAAGTAAAATGAGCCAAGGATTTAAGGTAGTTTCCCTCCAGGGCCCGACTTATCTTTCCACTCTGTATTATTATCTAATAAGTATAGACATCATTTTATTGGTAATGAATGATAAATTATAGGTCACGACTTACATATTATCCAATTATTATAAATAAGACATTATACCTACACATGTTATTCAAATGTTATAATTTAGTGATTATTCATACCCATTATTGAATGTTATTTCTTTATGTTTAATAAATTGTTTATAACTGTAGATTTTTTTTCCAATAAGCCATTTTTTAAATTTATATTTAAAATTCGGATCGCTTACAGCTTCTTATAAAATAATTTGGCAACTTGTAGACTACAGGTGCTGTAAGGTACTAAGACTTCGCTGTCCGTCTGTCACCAGGCTGTATCTCGTGAACCGTGATAGGAAGGCAGTTGAAATTTTCACAGATGATGTATTCTGTTGCCGCTATAACAACAAATACTAAAAACAGAATAAAATAAATATTTAAGTGAGGCTCCCATATAGCAAACGTGTTTTTTTTGCCGTTTTTTGCGTATGGTACGGAACCCTTCGTGCGCGAGTCCGACTCGCACTTGGCCGGTTTTTAAATATTAGAGTTAGATCAAGAAAAGTCTGCAGCGATTTTGATAGCCCATGCAGTTACAGTGCTATTTTAAACGTCAAACTTCTATGAAATTATGACGTAGATTTATTATTATTATTGTGGTGTTGTGGGCCTTTGAGTGTCGCATCGACCAGCATTGATCTATTGTGACGGCCCTTTAAAGTTCATTACTAATGCCCGTTGCATCCAGAAAGTTCCAGATTCTTTGGGCCGTAATGTTCTGTACCTCATAGGGTTGCACTACGTGTCGCCCTAGGTAGGTACTTCTTTTTGACATTAGTGGTCCACAAGAGCAGAGAATGTGCATTGCAGTCTCCTCTGACTCCTGACAGAACCTGCATGTCGCATCTTGTTTTTTCCCAATTTGAAACATATGTTTATTCAACTTACAGTGTCCAGTCAATATTCTGGTCACCGCGCAGGTTTTGTGCCTTTTGAGTCCTAAAAGCTCCTTAGCAGTTCTGCTGTTGAACCCTTTGATTAGAGCTTTCGAGTGTTCTTGTCCTTTAACGAACTTCCACCATTCGGTTGCTCTCGTTTTTTCTAACTTGCTGAGCAGAGAATATGCATCCCGTTTTGTGATTCCACAGAACGGTTCTGGGCCGACCAGGGGTGTGTCTGCGCCCTTTCTAGCAAGTTCGTCCGCTTCTTCGTTTCCGTTAATGTCGGAGTGCCCTGGGGCCAAATTCGACACGTACAACTGTCAGATTTCGCATCCACGTCAAATCAACAGTTGATTTTATCGCATACTGAGTGTTGATTCCATCAACGGTGGATAATATCATTTGGTACAACCAAAACTCAACTCTAAACTAAGGGTGGTTCGGTTTGGTTTGCTTGTCACCCTAACTGTGGATTGTTAATGTCAAATGTTGACATTGTACGTATTCGAGAACTTATGATTTTTCCCACATCAACGGGAGATCAACACGATACGTCAAACGTCGCTTGTCGAATAGGGGTCCTGGTACCCATCTAAGTGTGACCTTGTTGGAGTTAGCCAGTGCATTTAGGTTTGTTTTACAGTTCTGGACTAGTTTTGAGTTTGACTCAAGGGATTCTAGTGCCAGCAGAGCAGCCTGGCTGTCTGAGTTGATGTAGATATGCTGGTGTCTTAGGTTTCTATCCAGGTTGATCTCCGCACATTTGTTGATGGCGAAGACTTCTGCCTGGAAGATTGAGGCCTGTGTGCGCTAGCTCTGAGCTTAGGTCTCTCACCATAGATCCCACATCCTACATCATTGCCTTTTTTGGAACCATCTGTATACCAAACGTGGCTTCCCTCTTCGACGTACATTTGGTTGTTGATCCATTTGTCTCTAGGAGGTATTTCTACTGTGTACAGTTTGGTGAGATGACATTCGGTGTGCGTGTCATCAGTGGGCATGCTAAGGGTTCTATTTGCAAAGACCCAGGCCTTTAGATTGGCTAATGCCTGAGAGCGCCATTTTGGCCTGTTTAGCGTGCATATTCTGTAGACGCACTGCTTGGCCTCCTTTTGCACCTGCAGGTGGAGTGGTATGATGTCTAGCAGTGCATCTAGGGCCGCTCCCGGTGTCGAGGAGAAGGCGCCTGTTGCTGTTAAACAAGCCGTGCGTTGCAGGCTGTTTAGAGTGTCTATTGCTGTCTTTTGGTTGGTTTTGTTACACCAGACTGCGGAGGCGTAGGTGACAATTGGCCTCACTACCGCTGTGTATAACCACATAGCAATTTTGGGTCTTAAGCCCCATCTTGCTCCTGCCATTCGACAGCATGACCACATGGCCATTTTCGCTTTTTGCATAATGTTTCTCTTATGACGTAGATACTTATAAAATAACATTTGCACAGCGTGGGCTATCAAAATCGCTGCATACTTTTCTTGGTCTAACTCTACAATAGGGTAAAAGTGCTACACTAACCGCCCCACGTTTCGAAAGGCGAATATGCGCACTCGCCTTGCTTTCAACTTGCTCGCGAATCGCCAGTGTAACAGCGCTCTTACATGGCATGATAACGCCACCTGCCCATGCGATAACCACACAGTAGGTACAAACCATTGAACATCTAATAAATATTGTCCCAGATACCTATATGCACATGCCAGATGTGACCACGAAACTATCTGTGGAAAATGCCAGGATATAGAACTGTACACTATACTACACACACACCTTTATTAAGACCTAATAAAATTGCTTACCTGACTTACACCATGAAACCGCCAATCCCGGCGAAGACCTGGAAACTTAGGACAAGGTCACCCGCATTCGCTGCGGGGACCTGCCCCAACAAATCAGTAATATGCAACTACTAGACACATCACATATCGTCGCTCGTATTTCTAGCAAGGACCGATTGACTCACACAATTGATACAACTTAAAAAAAAACATGACAAATAAACGTAGTTGTGATGGAACGTAATTTCTTGACCCCAGGGTTAGGTAGGGGAGAGCGGGGTTAAACGTGCCGGAGGTAAGTTGATCCGATGGGAATAGGAACGCAAATAAACCATGGAGCGATTCGTATGATGTTTGTCGCGAAAAGTCAGACCACTATGCGGTTGCAGGAGCCGTTTTCGTTGCTTCCATTATAGTAGAATAGTAGTTATGGAAAATAAATCAAAAACGAGGGCACAACGAACCCCACGGATAATCACATTTTTGCTTTGGATTTTTTTAACTATCTGTTGATAGTACACAACAAATTATCTTATATTTCGACGAACTGCAAAATACACTTTTAGCGTGTGTGAACTGAGATTTAAATATTTGACGGATAAGTTATAAATTGTGTATTAGTCATAGTTACTTACCCGAGGAACTTGTGAAAACAATTGTTGTGCCTGTCATAAAAAATAAAACAGGGGACGCTTCTGACATATCCAATTACAGGCCGATATCGCTTGCCACGGTTGTGGCCAAGGTGCTGGACGGTTTGCTTGATGACATTTTAGGACAAAATATTAAACTACATGATGCTCAATTCGGATTTAGGCCGGGTTTATCGACTGAAAGCGCAATCCTATGTCTTAAGCAGACCGTCCATTACTATACGTCACGTGAGACGCCGGTATTTGCCTGTTTTTTGGATTTGTCAAAAGCATTTGACATGGTGTCTTACGACCTATTATGGAGGAAACTACTCAAGGACACGACGGTCCCCCGTAACGTCATCTCACTGCTTCAGCATTGGTATGGTAACCAAAAAAACAGTGTTAAGTGGGCGGGCGCCTTGTCCAAGGAGTACGTGATGCAATGCGGGGTCAGACAGGGTGGATTGAGCTCTCCTACATTGTTCAATTTGTATATGAATGGCCTCATCGAGGAGCTCAGCAGCGCTTGTGTTGGATGTCACATAGAACACGTATGTGTCAATAACCTAAGCTATGCTGATGATATGGTGCTGCTGAGCCCCTCGATGGGTGGTCTCATAAAAATGTTAGGTATTTGCGAAAGGTATGCTGAGGCCCATGGGCTCAGGTACAATGCGTCTAAAAGCGAGCTCTTGCAATTTAAATCAGGCAATAAAAGTTACCGAATGCAGGAGGTTAAGCTTTGCGGAACTCCGTTAAAGAGAGTGGACAAATTTAAGTACCTGGGCCACTGGGTCACGGACACACTGTCTGACAACGAGGACATCGAGCGGGAGCGCCGAGCGCTGTGTGTCCGCTGTAACATGTTATCCCGCAGGTTCGCACGTGGCAGTAAAGAAGTAAAGCTAATTTTGTTCAAAGCTTTTTGGCAAACTTTCTACACGTGCGGTCTGTGGGCTAATTTTACGCAGCGGGCGTATAGCGCTCTGAGAGTCCAGTACAATGATGCATTTAGGATGCTGTTTAGGTTGCCGCGGTATTGTAGCGCCTCAGCAATGTTTGCTGAGGCTAGAACAGACTGTTTTTTCGCCATCATGAGGAAGCGATGCGCGTCACTCCTCAATCGCAGCCGAAGCAGCACGAACAGCATCCTAAGTATGCTGGCGCAGCGTTGGGACTCGCCCCTGGTCAAGCGGTGTGTACAGCTACACTCACCTGTTGCTGCTCCGCCGCGAAAGCTATGAATGTTTTGTTTTGTTTGTTTGTTTGTTTCGTCTTAATTATAATACTAACTATAGTTATAAGTTACTGTAATGACTAACCCTATATATGGACCATATGTTCGAAATAAAAATATTTCATTTCATTTCATTTCATAAATTTTAGCAACGGAACAACCCGCCCCATAGCGGGGTTAGTTGTTCCGTTCCGACCTATCTAATAAAAAAAATTCTGGTAAAAAAACTGTTTAACGATGCACAAAATAATATCGCTACTCAGAAACGCAAATAATCATTATTTAATATAGCGCAACCCACATACCTTATTCACACTGTTTTCATAGATCAAATTTGTATTTTATGAAAATCGGCACGTTTAACCCCGCTCTCTCCTACCGTGATAACCTATTGGTCTCTCTTATCACTCTTATCTGTAAAACCGCGTTTTGCATTAAGCACTTTATGGCATAGTAATAGAGTCTATTAAACACGGGGCCGGGGACCATTGGAAGAGTTTAAAAAACCCATATTACTTATGCCGAGTTCGGCGCTCGAACAAATCGCATTCTCTTAGAGTTTTCAGTGGCAACAACTTGTGTAGTCGGTTTTCACACCTTTACCGCGCAAAAACAAAGCTGTGCCTAAAACTCACTCATTATCTTCACTAAGTTATCGAGCTAACGCCATGTTTCTCAAGTTTTCCCTGGCGCTGTCCGCGCTCGCGATCGTCGGGTGTCAAGCAGCGGCCGTCACGGACACCGCGAACCAAGACTCCGCCTTCAGCAAAGTTAAAGTGACAGAAACAGTTATATCGCAGAAGATCACCAAAGAAGTCCCCTTCATGCCGCCCTTGATGATAATAGGTAATAACAACGGGAGTATAACTCGATGCCCGATCGATAAACCAAACTCGTGTGAAGTCTTCCATACTAGTCCTTGCCATTCAAATGTTACTTCCACCGTGGTATACGGGGAATATCTTTACGCGTCGCTGGAATCGGGGATAATGCTCCGCTGTGTGTGGCAGAGAAGACACTCCTGCTACGAATTCAACCAAGCGGGCACTAAAATCAGTGGTCTAGCGGTAGCTGCTGGTTACATACACGCTGGGCTCAAAAATGGAACAATCCTGCGATGCGAACTGGACTCACCTCATAGCTGCTGGCATTTCGCTGACGTGCCAAGAGAAATTTTATCATTTGCTGCGTTCGACTCTCATATTTATGCAGGGTCGCATGCCGGACATATATATCGTTGTTGGTTGACTGAAGACAGGGATTGCAGCATTTTCTATGAAAACGGCTGGTCGGATGTTTATGGAATGGTACGTCTAGGGGAGAAAATGTATGGACTTAAATATGCTGGTGCTATCCATTACTTCAATATGGATTTTTATCAGCAGGATTATCAATCGATTGGATTATCCGGTAATGGATACACAAGCATGGCCCTTTATAACCGAAAATTATACATAGTGCTGAAATCAAAGGGAATCTACACTAATAACCTAGGTTCAGAATCTGTAAAACTGATTGCCGTAAATGAAAACGCGGTAAGCATCTCCTTTACCTATGGAACGTTTGGTATACAAAACCAATACCGGCTGGAGGCGAAAAAATGTATTTACAACGACGGAATTTTCACGTGCCCGCCAACTGTGGTGTACTACGATGTTCGCAGCAGGGCTCAGTGGGAAGTTTCGGTTAAGAATGGCAGTCTCTATGACTCTCAAGGGGTTATTTTAGACACGAGCGATGCCGACGAGAATTATTCGCAGAAGGCGGCCATTTTCGTGATGGGTCCAGACGGGCAGATTTTAGTTTCGAAGTTTCACAAGAGAGGGCATACTCACACGTCTAGTTTGCTTGCTGGGAACGAGGTGGCCGGTGCCGGGTTGATAGTAGCGGAACAGGGAAAGATACGCAGCATCACTGCCTGCTCCGCGCACTATAGGCCAGACGTGGAGTTAAACAGTCAGGTTAAGGAATCCCTATATGTTAAAGGGTACAAGGAAGATTTCTATTCTTATCCTTGTACTTACAGTGCCGAATTATGCGAACCAGTCGATGTAAGTAATATTTATTAAGAGCCAGGAGTGGTCATTTCTCTATACAAACGTACTCGACTGTTTCCTCCGTGGGTTTTGATGCTAGAGCAATGATTTTTTCAACACAGATTAATATTGTCAATATTTGTGTCGGACCGATTAGCTTTTTTTGATATTTTTGTTATTTAAGGCGCTAGAGCCCTTCAAAAATGGCCAAAATGGCCTAATTAACTATGCCGCAAACAGAGGTGTAGTATTCAAAACTGATATCAATTAGCCAAAAAAGCAAAACGGTTCGACACAGATAATTTCATAATCATTTAGATTTCCAAATTTGGTTTGGATTGGTTAAGTTTTGGAGGAGGAAACAGTCGAGTACGAAACCTCGATTTTTGATATTTTTACGCAGGATTTTTCGCCTTGTCCTTATTGCACTAGTTTTAGGAGCCGCTTCCGTTAGCGAGACGGGTATATTTACCTAAAATATTTAAAACTCAGCTCCTGTTTCGTCTTAACTCACATTTATAGACGGGTCTATCTCGAATTTATTTTATTAACTTTATTTATCGATCACGCGCCGCGACTACGACTGAAACCTGTGTCGAAAAGTCGGTAATAAAATAATTTCGCGATAGATACTGCAATAAATGTGACTATGTGTTCAAAACACGTAATTTTTATATGTTATATTGTTTAAGTCGAATAATATTGAGTCACTTAGTCGGCAACTAAATGAAATAGGTAGGTACAGTCAACAACAGATCTATACAGGCAAAGTGTCAAAAATATGTATACAGTACTTTATTGCCTGTACATTAAGGTCGTGTATACATATTTTTGGCACTTTGCCTGTATTCATAATAGCTCTATTGTTGACTGTATGAGGTAGGTATAGTTTCTGCTTTCAATAGTTAAGCTTATTTCAATTTTATTTTTCTCTTGATCATGAACCTGTTTACGTTCAAGAAATTAGCACATTCACCGCCAAGAACCCGACTGTCGGGTACACTGTTCGTAGCGACTACACGCTCCATACGGCAAAGACGTGGCTACGCGCTGCGAGCGTAACCCGTAGCACTTAGTGGCAATGAATGTGTTAAAATGCATATAATAGGTAAAATAGTTAAGTTTTTACAATTTTTTTTTAATTTTTTTATGTAGATTTTAGAGGAATACAAATAAAACATTTTTTTTATAAAAGTATAAAACTTATTTTAATTATTTTACATGTCTGGCCTACCAGCGCTTCGGAAATTGATATTTGGTGAGAAGAAACGCCGCAAGAAACTCACCATTATTGCTTAAAAACTAATTATTATTAATGGTTTTTATTATTACATGTACTTTAAAACTAATGCCGGCTGTATACAATCGTCGAGAGCCTCTCGCCAGCAAATCCGTCCGAAAGCAGGCAAGTCTCAGCAAAAAGCCGACCCAAGACGAGACGAGAAAGAAGCAATATGTACACACTCGTATTGCTCTCACTGGACGAGTCTGTACAGCCGGCATAACACTTAATTAATATTTTGTTTGTCTCAAAACTAAAATAAATCTTCGGTTTTCTAATCAATCTCGTTGGTCATGTGCTGCACCTAAAAAAAAACAATTTGATAATAAATAATTATAGCGTTATAAAAATGTCACCCAATGGAGTTTACATTCTCATTTTAAAGGGTGTTTGGTACATCGTTTGCCAAATTAAAACGGCAGATATGTTGAGTCATTTGCTATCTTCTCATGCCTAGAAAAACAAAATTGGCCATGGTTTTTTACTACTAAACAAGTAAAAATTTGGAATTAACAAAAAACTGGCATAGAGGTGAATTTTTTTTTTGCGTCGATCTAAAAAATTCTAGGCCTAAGAAGATAGCAAATGACTCAACCTATCTGCCGTTTTAATTTGGCAAACGATGTACCAAACACCCTGTATAAGTAATATAAAGCTAACCTCAAATGTTCGGCTAAGCCGGCACGAGCACGCAACGTCGCTCGTCATGTTCTACGTCATAAGGCTGTAGGGTGATGTCGGCGAACACGGCCAGTTGTATATATAAGTAATATAAAGCTAACCTCAAATGTTCGGCTAGGCCGGCACGAGCACGCAACGTCGCTCGTCGTGTTCTATATCGTGAGGCTGTAGGGTGATGTCGGCGAACACGGCCAGTTGTATATATAAGTGATGTAAAGCTAACCTCAAATGTTCGGCTAAGCCGGCACGAGGACGCAACGTCGCTCGTCATGTTCTACGTCATAAGGCTGTAGGGTGATATCGGCGAACACGGCCAGTTGTTCGCCGACGTCGAATCCGTCCGCGTCGATCACTTTCACTGTCACTTCGTCGAGGCCTCGAGCACTGTAAAAAAAATGATTTTGGCAAAAATTTCATTTTTGGTACAAGGTTTTATCGCTGACTGTACTTTTCTTACGACAGACAACTAATACTCATCGAGTCAATTCTAAAAACCCCAAACACAATTAGTAGTAGTAGTAGTAAACTCTTTATTGTACAAAAAGATATATTAAAAATAACATACAATTAGTAAGATTTTTTTTTGTTAGGTTTAGTTTTAGTTAATTTATTTTTTAGGCACTTGTATTAAGTTTGTTATTAGTAAGAAGTACAAAGGCGAACTTATCCCTTTGAGGGATCTCTTCCAGGTTTCGTTGTTTCATCACAGAGCTCCTATGGCCACCTCCTGTCTCCATCATCAGATCAGTTCGATGGTACCATAATATTGGATTGTCATCCGATCTAAAAATGCATGCAAAATTTCAGCTTAATCGGAAACCGAGAAGTGGATCAAAATTAACTTGCAAGATTTGATTACAGGCAGACAGACAACGGTCAGGTGAAACTAAATAAAAGCTTGTAAAAAGTAAAAAATGTTTAATAACACGATTTTGTTATACTAATTCAAAGGCACTAAGTGCCTCCATGATCCAACGCGAGTGTCTCGCTGGTGCCGAGTCAGGTCATAAGGCCATCTCTTTTACTCTTGATTGGTCTTAACAAGAGTTAAGGAGATAGCATTATGACCTAACTCGTCACTTAGTTTTGCGGAAAGTATAAAGGCCTCCGCCGGTTTGAGCAGGCCTTAAGTCTTACTTAGATGTAGCTTTCCGTCATATTTGGTCATTCGGACCAGATATGACTTAGGAACTATTTTGATGATCACAAAAGGTATACTAACATCGCTAAATCCTTAAGCGTCTCGGACACGTCGGCCCCGGACACGGTCACGGAAACCCCGGACATAACTTAGGAACTATTATAATGATCACAAAAGTTATACTAACATGAATAGTCCTATTCAACGCTAAATCCTTAAGCGTCTTGGACACGGCGGCCCCGGACACGGTCACGGACACCCCGGACATAACTTAGGAACTATTTTGATGATTACAAAAGGTATACTAACATGATCTGTGCCTGCATAGTCCTGTTCAACGCTAAATCTTTAAGTATCTCGGACACGTCGGCCCCAAACACCCCGGACACGGACACGGACACTCCGGACACGCCGGACATAACTTGGGAACTATTTTGATGATCACAAAAGGTATACTTACATGATTTGTGCCTGCATAGTCCTGTTCAACGCTAAATCCTTAAGCGTCTCGGACACGGACACGCTGGACACGGACACGCCAGCAAGCCGGCACGGCACGGCGCGCGCCGGCAGCGCCAGCCAGCGCGGCTCGAGCGGCCGGAGACCGGATATTGACACGGTCGCCGTGTTGCCGTAGTCTATGTAAAATACCTGTAATAAAATATACAAATTGAGGTACAGTCGCCTGCAATATTATGTTTCACAACGAAGGCCGCAAAAATATCTGACACGATCTTATTCGTAGAGCCATAAGAGTGTGTTACATATTTTTGCGGTCTTCGAAGAGTAACATATTATTGCAGGTGACTGTACAAGTGTACAGAGCCGAACTAAGGCCTATAAAGGACCTCTTCCGGCTAACCTTTGAGTAGATGAGAGAAAAATGTTATTAGGCAAACTTCGAAATGTAGGTGCATTAATATTTTAAACAGTATCAAACAATTCGTTGATATTATAAATTCTAACACTTTAAACTCTCGCGTTTTGTACACATATTTAATTACACAGACGGGTCTACCTAAAAACAATGAAAGCATATCGCGGCAGACCCGTCTGTGTATTTTTTTTATAGGACATTCTTACACAGATTGACTAAGTCCCACAGTAAGCTCAAGAAGGCTTGTATTGTGGGTACTCAGACAACGATATATATAATATATAAATATGTACTTAAATACATAGAAAACAACCGTGACTCAGGAACAAATATCTGTGTCATCACACAAATAAATGCCCTTACTGGGATTCGAACCCAGGACCATCGGCTTCACAGGCAGGGTCACTACCCACTAGGCCAGACTGGTCGTCGAATTAAATATCTCTCTCTCTCTCTTCAGTCGGTCCCTCATTGCTGAGGATCGTGACTCCGTTTGATTCCGTCAACTAGTTGTCTCCATCGGTCCCGTTCTGTAGCTTGGTGGAATGCGTCGCTGACAGGTATTTTAAGTTCCTCCGCTATTTGGTCCGACCATCGTTTGGGACTTCTACCCCTAGGCCTTTTTCCCTCTATTTTACCGGTCACGATAAGGCGTTCCAAATTGCTGGTATCCCTGCGTGCAACATGGCCAAAGTACCGCAATATTCGTTGCAAGCAGGTTGTGGATAGACGTTGAGTCTTTTCTATTTTTAATTGCTTTGGGGGTCATCCATTAATTACGTCACACGTTTAGGGGGAGGGAGGGGGTCAAGAAAATGTGACATATTGTGACATGGGGGAGGGGGGAGACACAAACTTTGTGACGTCACTTTAACTTCATCAGTAACCGAAAATTTATTTAAATTATTTAGTTCGCTGTACATTTAAATAACAAGTTTTTAAAACGAAAATAGTTTTTAATCGTTTAATTTTCTTTCCTAAGCAGTTTTGGATTATAAAATTACTAATATTTCTATCGTCAAAAATATTTTGATCAAATATTAATAATACTTAGGTACTTACTTAATTCGATTTGGCGATTTCGTAGAAAAAATGTGACGTCACACTAGGGGGGAGGGGTTTGCCAAATGTGACCAAGTGTGACAAGGGGGGGGGAGGGGTCAAAAAACCTAGAAATTGGTGTGACGTAATTAATGGATGACCCCTTTAGAATAGATATGTTGGTGCGAATTAAATATAAATATTCATTGATATTACCTCTATTTGGCCGTGTGACGCAATGACTCGCGCGCGGTAGTGGCTGCCTTCATACGGCGCCGACACTAACTCGCCAGGCGCCGGCACTAACTGCAAATGGAAACTATCATTAAAGACGGATTTATATCGTCGGGTGACAAGCAAAAGTCACTAACACCATTGAAATTATTGGACGATAAACCGTGTTACAAGTGTAATAAAGTGCATTGTTACTTTAATTTTTAGGGTTCCGTACCCAAAGGGTAAAACGGGACCCTATTACTAAGACTTCGCTGTCCGTCCGTCCGTCCGTCCGTCTGTCACCAGGCTGTATCTCACGAACCGTGATAGCTAGACAGTTGAAATTTTCACAGATGATGTATTTCTGTTGCCGCTATAACAACAAATACTAAAAACAGAATAAAATAAAGATTTAAATGGGGCTCCCATACAACAAACGTGATTTTTGACCAAAGTTAAGCAACGTCGGGAGTGGTCAGTACTTGGATGGGTGACCGTTTTTTTTTTGCTTTTTTTTTGTTTTTTTTTTTGCATTATGGTACGGAACCCTTCGTGCGCGAGTCCGACTCGCACTTTCCCGGTTTTTTTATCTGTATTTTGTATGTAATTCGACATTAAGAGACCATATACATCTCTTAGTAATCGTAATACGTTAGATCGGGGGGCACGGCAGTGCCCCCGCCAAGTCGAGCGCGAAGCAAACACTGCCGTACCATCCTTTACTGGAACCATTTCGCCGCATTTTCAGGCCCCTATTTGAGAACCTCTGGATAAGACCAGAACGCAGAAATTTTGGTCATCCAGTAAGCTATAATCACATACTTAAAATCCAAAATTTCAAGTCTGTAGGTCATTTAGTTCCGAAGTTAAGCGAAAGCAAAGTTTCGCATTTATGAAACTCACTCATGATCATCAGAATAGAACTAGTACTTCCCATAAACTCAGAGAGCTGAAATTTGGTACAGAGTTAGGGTTTAATGGCCACATAAAGGGAAAACCTAAAAATATTGCAATATCAGTCACGTTTTATATATCTAAGAACTGCATAAGTAAGTTTGTAATCCCATATAAATATATGATATTACAAAGTTACTGTTGCAGTTCCTACAAATAGTAGGTAAAGTAAAGTAAAGTAAAGGTACACTACGATGTACGATGTGAGTATGAATGAAGATATGTTTAGTTATGATATGTGTATACATAGTATGGGTATGAGTACCCGAAAAGAAGGACTGCCTACAAAAAGAGATGAGATCCCATCAAAAACATTACATGTAAAAAGGTGCAAGTCTCGCAACGCTTTTACTACAAAAAAGTTTTGAGATGTAATGTGACGGATTACTGATTATTATTTAATTATTAGATTTAATGAATGGGCAATACGAAAAACTGTTGCTACTATACAAGAATCAGAACCGGAAAAAAAGAAAAGAAAGATTTGTAATAATAAAAAAACTACTCCTAAAAAGAAAAAAAATGTGTTAAATAAGAAAATCTAATAAAATAAATCAATATGCCCACGTTTCTACAAAAAGAAGTGAAATCCCACCAAAAACATTCTGTAAAAAACTAGCCAAGTCTCGATGGAGCTGCTTGTTTATCTCTAAAAAGTAATGAAATCTAGACAAAGTCGTGCCAAGTCTAAGGTTCCTTACTGCGATTTCTTTATTATTATAGTTAATGTTGTGTGACTTGGCCGTTGAAGGGTACACAAGGGTACAAAACCAGGTGCTCCATGACACCATTGCACCAATCTGTCGCCAGAACCGTTACCCATTGACGATGGAAAATTGCCACTTGGAAAACGTTGATTCAATAACCAGTCAATTGTAGGCTTGATAAAGCGGCGTATTTCAATAATACTTATGTATGGGCGAGCCTGAAACAAACACTTCTTTTTGGTGCAATGGCAGATTGGTGCAATGGTGTCATGGAGCACCTGGTTTTGTACCCTTGTGTACCCTTCAACGGCCAAGTCACACAACATTAACTATAATAATAAAGAAATCGCAGTAAGGAACCTTAGACTTGGCACGACTTTGTCTAGATTTCATTACTTTTTAGAGATAAACAAGCAGCTCCATCGAGACTTGGCTAGTTTTTTACAGAATGTTTTTGGTGGGATTGAATTGTTAGTTTTATTTTATAAAATTGTTGATGTTATTATTTTTGATTTTATGTAAATTCAATGTTGTCGTGTAAAAGTGCCCTTGTGGCCTATTTGCTGAATAAATGTTGATGTTGATGTTTGATGTTTACAAGTGTAATAAAGTGCATTGTTACTTTAATTTTTTGATAGTACTTACTACTTAGTGACTTTTGCTTGTCACCCGACGATATTACGAAATTAGTGGCGTGAAATCCACAGCATCGCAGTGATTTGACAAGCAAGATTTGACCCGAACATACAAACATAACGAGATTAAATCATTTATTTACATACAATATATATACAGTGGTACAACTAAACGAAATGAATAACTAGCTTAAATCTTAAATAGGCCCCTGAGGCATTGTACCAAGGATGCTGGCAGCATTTCCCCGCTGTATCGCAATACTGATACGTTGTGCGAGGTAGCCGCCAGCTCTTCGGTCACAACTATAGTTTGTAGCTTTCTAATAGACCCCGACGTCTAATCCTTTGTTTATTGTAAGTAGTAGAGATGCACCGGATATCCGGTTACTATCCGGTATCCGGCCTATCGGGCCATTATTTTACTATCCGGCCGGATATCGGATAATAACCTACTATCCGGCCGAATACCGGATAGTAACATTGCTTGATGTCGGAGTAAACCAATTGGATTTAAGAAACAGACACGGTCCTAATCGTACTTGTCTATTATTTATAAACAATTTAATCATTCCACTGACTTGCACGCGCACTAATTTCGTACCTAGAATTGAGTCCGCGCAAACGTTTACTAGGAAACATATCAAATCTGCAGAATGCGCACCTGAAAAACCGTAATGTAGGTATAGTTCCGCTGGCCGAATATTCGGCTGCCGGATACCGGATATCCGGCCGATGTTTAGGCCGAATATCCGGTATCCGGCCAAACAACTATCCGTTGCATCTCTAGTAAGTAGCACGTGCGGTGTAAGTAAAATCTCTCGTGCCACAACCACCTGCATAAAAAATCGTTCGTTCACTTTACCTAGGTAATTGAATTACAACTCCTATGGAAATTGCAATAAGGTTCAAAATTAACTAATGGATAAATGTTTTGTTACGATGTGTGTGGTCCGTTCAACTCGCCGGCACTCAGTACTTCGGTTACCGAGTGCCGGCGAGTCGAACGCTACAGAACCAGTCTAAAATATGTCATCGAGATGCGTAACATAGGCGCGTTATCGGAGAGCGCGCCTACACGGGTTTTTTGAGCGTTGGACTAGCCCGCGCTCAGGTGCCAAGCCGTCGGGGTCTATTAGAAAGCTACAAACTATACCTACAATTACATACATAATAAACATACCAGGTTCAATAAATGCTTGCAAAAAGTAAGTTTATCAAAATACCTTTAAAGGTCCGGAATTGTCGGCGGCGAGGGACATTTCATCCACGAGGTCGGCTAGAGACATAGGCTCCTCTGTAAATCAATAAAATATAATTAATTAATAAGAATTTTATATAAAGTTAGGCTTGTGTTAACCTCTAGCCGCCCATACGTCAAACCTTTGCCAAGCAAAATGAAATTTTATTTTGTCAACACAAAGTTCAAATTAGAATGGAACAGGAGACCTTTTTATAGGTCTCTGGGCGGGTCAGGTTCCATTGTTATAACTTTATGGTCTCATTGGACGACCAGCGCTGGCAGCCACCAGCAACATGCTGAGATGGAGCCATTTCGGGGCACTTTAATCTTATTTTGTGTTTTCTTTCATATTACGTGTTGTCTCGTTTGTTTGTGCTTACGAATAAATTCTATTCTATTCTGACATGCCTCACCTGGGCCTTCAAAGTGCACGTAAAACTGACACGTGTCGTCCACGTGCGTGACCTTGACCTTGTGCCACGTGCCCGGCGGGGGGAGGGGCGGGGACGGACACTTGGTAGTTACCCTAACCACAGAATAAATAATAGTACTAAGTACAGAAGACTCACTCTCTAACAAAACGCGTCTGTTACGATCAGCACAGATATGGCCGCTAGGTGGCGAAAGCGCCACGCGCGGCTTATGGCAAACCCCAAAATTGGGGCCGAACGGAACATTTAGCTACCTGTAGCAAAGCGACGAAATCGCGGAGTGAGACACGCCTGCCCTAACTAACCTGGGCCTTTCACAGTGAACGTAGATACAACCAGTGTCATATATATGCGGAACCTTGACCTAGTTTGTGTGACCCTGCGTTGGGAAGGAGACAGCGATATTTTACATATAATATGACTCACCTGGGCCTTCAAAGTGCACGTACAACTGACACGTGTCATCCACGTGCGTGACCTTGACCTTGTGCCACGTGCCCGGCGGGGGGAGGGGCGGGGACGGACACTTGACATGTACGGACACGCGGTCCAGCGTCCAGCCGTCTGTGGACATGTAAATAAGATAAGATAAAATTTATTTCATTGAAAAATATCCAAAAATGACATGATATGAATGATGATGAATGATCTTAAGGTTGACTGGTAGAGAATGCCTTATGGCATTAAGTCCGCCTTTTGTACTATAAGGTTTTCTTTTGTGCAATAAAGATTAAATAAATAAAAATCAAAACAATTATAATACGCTTAAATAGTTACTTCTCTTATAAAAAATATTTTGTCACAGTTTATAAAACAATACAGTCATTCGACGAAGTCTAGACAGGGCGTGCGGGGTGCGAGGAGAGAGGGGTGGTCGCGCGCACCCGAGCTGCATACATCGCCATTGTTAGTAGCTCGGTACTACTTACAGGGTTAGTGTGGCTTATTAAATTATTACGCGACCTCAAAGTCTGTGACAACCCTACTAGGGGCTATTAATAAATTACGTCATTTCAAATTAGGGGGGGGGGAGTCTGGACATCGGATGACGGTAGCATGACGTAGGACGGTCATTCGAAGCATGATTTTTGAATGATTTTAGGTGGGGGGAGGTCAAAAATCGTCAAAAATCGAAGACGTAATTTATGGACAGCCCCCTATGTATATCCATAGAAAACATGACTCAGACAACAAATATCTGTGTTCATCACACAAATAAATGCCCTATACTGGGATTCGAACCCAGGACTATCGGCTTCGCATACAGGGTGACTGGAGTTAAGCCACGAAAAGTCTGCAGCGATTTTGATAGCCCTCGCAGTGCCAGTGTTATTTATACGTCATAATTTCATAGAAGTTTGACGTTTTAAATAATACTATCAAATCCGCTGCAGACTTTTCTTGGTCTGACTCTACCCGCTAGGCCAGACCGGTCGTCAAAACTTGTGAAAAATTTCAACTGTCTATTATGGTTCATGAGATACAGCCTGGTGACAGACAGACGGTGGAGTCTTAATAATAAGGTCCGGGTACGGGTACGGAACCCTAAAAATACCCAAAGTGACGTACCTGGGTGTATTTTGACATGTCGCTTGTTGCATCGGTTCCCCTTGAAGCAACTGTCGCCCCCTCTGTAATGCTTGCATATGTCCATTTCATCCCTGTTGTTATAACCCTGCAAATGTACAAACAACATTGTAATACATATACCGGGTGTGGCCTGTAACATGAGCAAAAAATTAAACCGTAGGCTGGGACTCCTCATACTGATCAACATTTGTTCAGCGACTTTTAAAAATAACTAGTGGTTTGATTTTTAACACACTTTAAAGTTTATTCTAAGACGTAATGTATTGCGAATTTGTTTATGTTTAAGGCGTGACAAGCAACGTCAATCACAATGATATGGCGAGGCGATGGCGTCCATTGAAGATAATATTTATTTTGTATGAAAAATAGGGAGTCTAAATACTTCATAATTTTTAAAAGTTGTTGAACAAATGTGTCACCGTGTGAGGAGTACAATCTATGTTTTAATTATTTGCTCATGTTACAGGCCACACTCGGTATTAACTCTAATTTATAGAAAAGTCTTTCGCGAATTTATCAAAATAAATTCGCGATAGACCGGTCTATAAATGTTAATAAGTGTTCAAAAACGCGAAAGTTTTAAATATAATAATGTAATAAATTTATGCGCATTATGCCAAAAATGCCTTACAGACAGATGAGCAGATGACATAATTGTTTTCCATCGTATTTTCACGGACACTTACGTACGTGTCATGCAATTTCAGTCAGTCTCGGTACAAAAATTACTGACGTTGACTGAATTTGCATGACATATACGACCGTTTCCGAGAAAATACGATGAAATAGCAAGACGCGTTCGTAACTTTCCGTGAAAATACGATGGAAAATAATTATGCACTACATCTCTATATTAAAAACTTACCGTGACAGCTTCAACCGCATTCTCATATTCTATATATTTCATTTCATCCAAATTTATATTTTCTATCGCCTTCAATTCTTCGACCCTTTCTTCATCAGATCTTAGGTCCATTTCATTGACACTTTTATCATTAATTTCATCTGTCTCTATGTTATTTTCATCAGAATTTGTGTATTTATCAATTTCTTCATCAGATGTATTTATTACATCTAACATTATTTTATTTTCTTGAGAATTTGTATATGGTGTATTTACTTCATTTAACATTATTTTATTTTCTTCAGAAATTTTTCTTTCGGTACAAATATCTTTACCAATCTTTTCATTAGATTTGTTTGGTACATTTATACTTTCGTTTTCATCAGGTTTGGTTTTATCATTTTGTGTGTGGCCATTCATTTTATTTATTTCAGTCAAAGAACATATGCTTTCATTGTCAATACTGGTTTTACAGTTATTGTTCAATTCAGGATCGTCTGAAAACATTTATTTTACATGTACACAAATAACACTGTTTCACTGGTCGTGGTCGCGGCTAACGAAAACGAAACGAAACGTCGATAAATAAAGGTAATAAAATAAATTCGTGATAGATCCGTCTATAAGGGCCCCCCCACATCTGGCGTCTTTCGAGCGTCGGCGTCTACAATTCTATGGCCGCTGCTCGACGCAACGTCGACGCAACTGCGCAGCGACGTCATTTTCCATAGCGCTGACCAGAGGCCGACAGACGCCGACGCTCGAAAGACGCTAGATGTGGGGGGCCCTTATGTGAATTAAAATGTGTTCAAAACGCGAAATTAAATACAAGGTAATAGGGTAGGTATTTCCTAAAAGGGCCGAATGGATTTATCCGAGTTTGAAGTTAAGCGACACATATGTGGTGTTTAGTACTTGTACAACTTACTCGAATCAAGTGCTTGCACTCGCTCATTGAGAGTAGTGCCGTCGTCTAAGAACACGTAAACACCCAGGGACTGCAACGAACTGAAATGGAGATAATTATTAATCATTAGATAATTAATAATTAAAGAAATGAAGATAAAAAAATCCAAAACCAGAATTAAAAAAAAGAACTAGTTATCGAACCTGCTCACAACAACTTCTTTAAAACCATCATAGATAGAAGGAAAGAGAGGCAGGGGCAGACCAAGACGTAGCTGTGTAGACCAAATAAAAGAAAAAGCTGGTGTCGTGTCGTATCAAGAGGTCAAAGCTATGGCTTATGAGAGGGAGAAATGGAAAATACTCCACCGACAAGAGGATACCTCTTAAATTGAAGAAGAAGATAAACAGTATGCAGATTCTTTACAAGTAGAATAGAATATAATAGTTTGCGAATACAATAGACATACATAGAAAACACAGTGAAAAATAAAGTGTCACGAAATGGTCCCATCTCAGCATGTTGCTGGCGACTTCCAGCGCTGATCTTCCGATGAGACCATCAAGTGAGAAATAATCACGGAAGGTAACAAACAAAAAAAGAAACAAAGGAAAGAAATATGAAATAAGCCGAAAAATAAATTAGAAATTACACACAGTTTACACAGCTAATACAAAAAACCGGGCAAGTGCGAGTCGGACTCGCGCACGAAGGTTTCCGTACCATAATGAAAAAAGAAAACAAAAATAAAGGAAAAAAAATAACGGTCACCCATCCAAGTACTGACCACTCCCGACGTTGCTTAACTTTGGTCAAAAATCACGTTTGTTGTATGGGAGCCCCATTTAAATCTTTATTTTATTCTGTTTTTAGTATTTGTTGTTATAGCGGCAACAGAAATACATCATCTGTGAAAATTTCAACTGTCTAGCTATCACGGTTCGTGAGATACAGCCTGGTGACAGACGGACGGACGGACGGACGGACAGCGAAGTCTTAGTAATAGGGTCCCGTTTTACCCTTTGGGTACGGAACCCTAAAAAAATGACAGTTCGGTAAAATAAAGTCAACAGTTAACTTACTAACATAACTTCCGTGAGACACAGACATATTAAATATCTTAAGAACGCAACGCAACGCAAGCTCCTGATGACACTCCTTGGTACGGAGTGAAACATGTCGAGCGTTTTTCGACTTAGGCGGTCGTCACACTGCTGCGCGTCTCGCAGCGACGTCCGTTGATGCGTTTTTTAACTTTGTATGTAGAATCTTGATTTTGTATAGAAAAAACGCATGGTACGACACACTGGCTCCGCGTCGACCACGGAGGAGCGAGACGCACGACGACTCGCGCGCTCGGACGGAGACGCGGTGCGTGCCGCAGGGTATGTCACACCGAGCTCCGCAGTGCCGTACGGATTTTAGTGCAAGAACGTAGGCGCAATGGATATCGGCGTCGATAAGTTTATTTTTCAAATTGAAAGTCGTCCAGTAATTTGGAATATTAAATGCGACGAATATTTTGCTTAGCAAATAATCAAATGCCGAGGTTGACATACGGGTGCAATTAAACGATTTTTCTTCGCGTTGCCTTAAATCTGGTAATCTCTAGCAAAAGACCCATTTATGGGTCTGGTTTGTAAATAGGGATGTACCCATGCAGTGTCTTCTGCGTTTTATGACTCGATTGTACAAAAAACAAACTGAAAGTATCACCGCAGCGTCCTGAATAAGTTCCGTTTCCATTTTATCGACAAATAGGAACTGTTTTTACCTTAACGTTCGAATGTGAAATAAACGCGAGACGGAAGTAACGCGGGACGTCGCGCATCGCAGCTCCGGACGGAGATGCGGAGAAAACTCGGACGTTGGTGCGTTGTCCCCGCATGCGAGTCCGTTGCTCCGCGTCTCGCAACGAGACGCGGCGGCAGTGTGACAACCGCCTTAAAATACGTGAGTGACCCGTTCTTAAGATATTTCATAGTTAACTTACTAAATAATTATAATAATAATTTCAGCCTATATAAGTTCCACTGCTGGGCACAGGCCTTATCTCATGCGCGAAAGGGCTTGGGCTATAGTCCCCACGCTAGCCCAATGCGGATTGGGGACTTAATAAATCAAATATTAATAGTAAAATATTATCTTACCCGTCATCATTGAAGTCTTCCACGAGTTTTATTTTGTGTCGTTGCCCCAAGTATTCTTGCAGAAACTCTGTTCGTCTGTCTTCTAAGTGTTTATCTTCCGTCTGGTCTACCTAAAGAGAAATATAACATAAAATAATTTTAAAACGAGTAAAATTACTTTTCTTTAGGCTACAGGCAAAGAGAACTATATTGCAACAGAGGGGTAAAGTCTAAAAAAACGTGCCCCTTAGTTTGACACCCAAAACAGATGGCGCTGGACTGCGCCATGTTTTGCGGTCACTGACTTGTCAAACTTCAACTTTTGACAGTCAGAGTTACAGCAAAATGTATGGAGCTGTACAGCGCCATCTTGTTTACCTGTCAAATTCGAAGCACTAAATTTTCTCATATTTTACGCATCTTACTCAATCAATGTAGGTAGACATTACAAGACCCATTGTAGGAAAAAGTTTAAGATAAGATAAAATTTATTTTATTGAAATATATCCAAAAATTAAACTATCAAAATACGCTTTAATAGTTACTTAAATATTATACATGTACAATCATGGTTTAGAAAAGTACCTACCTACACATATAATAAAAGATCTTGTAAGCAAAAATTGTAACTGGCTCTAACATATTTTACACAATACCTAAACTAAGTAACTTAATACTTGTAACTTAGATATTTTGTGTTAGTAGGTTAATGTAGTGTAAGTTAGGTGCTTATTGTGCAAAAACAATAAAGATGATATTAGTACAAGAACATAGGTAAATAACAGTGAATTAAAACGTTTCAACTTTGACAATATAAATAACAAAATAGGTCGTTTTCTAGAGATAAGTAGTGAGCGTTTTAGGCACCCTCATAGATCGCCCTTATTAGGGTTCCGTACCCAAAGGGTAAAACGGGACCCTATTACTAAGACTTCGCTGTCCGTCCGTCCGTCCGTCTGTCACCAGGCTGTATCTCACGAACCGTGATAGCTAGACAGTTGAAATTTTCACAGGTGATGTATTTCTGTTGCCGCTATAACAACAAATACTAAAAACAGAATAAAATAAAGATTTAAATGGGGCTCCCATACAACAAACGTGATTTTTGACCGAAGTTAAGCAACGTCGGGCGGGGTCAGTACTTGGATGGGTGACCGTTCTTTTTTGCCTTTTTTTGCATTATGGTACGGAACCCTTCGTGCGCGAGTCCGACTCGCACTTGCCCGGTTTTTTAAATGTCTTATTTGGGCACTTTGGCCACTGCTCATCTCCGGTTTGAGGGTTACTTACGTCAGCTAAATAACAGAGATGAGCCAAAGGCGGGGTGGTTGCGAACTGCGGGGCGAGAGGGTACAGCCGACTTTGGGTAGCTGGTTGAAATTCCCCCGTGTCCACGAGAAACACTTCTGGATCACCATCCTATAAATAAATGAATAAAATAATTCAGCTTATACAGTGTGGAAAGATAAGTCGGGCCCTGGAGGGAAACTACCTTAAAAACCTTAAGTTCGCTCATTTTACTTAAAGGAGACATGAAACAAAACTGCATTCAAAGTATTTTTCTTTTTTTCTTCAATTTTGCTTGTCTAAAAAAAATCTTGAGTACTAATTATTAGATTTTATGGATATTTTGTACGACAGACGAGTGTAAGATCTTATGTTTCTTGGAGAAATGTTATCATTAACATTAACTGTATTAGTGCCATGCCTTATGGGAAACGGTCGCAGAGATAGTTCAGAGCCGGAAACCGCTACCAACTTTTAGTATGTTGTTGGGCATGGCATTGGGTCTCCAAAACTGCCGGGAGACGGCGGCGCCGGCCATCTACTTCAGCGGAATGACGTCATCAAAATGACTCCCGCTTCGTTGCGAATATTGCATACTGCACCCAAACTATGCATAGCACATACACGTGTGGGGTATTAAATGAAAGCCAATTAAATAAACTATATTTTATTTATACAAAGTGTACCAAAATATGCAACAGTTTAAGAGAAATTTACAAATAAATAAAAATTACGTAAAAAAATATTCGATTATTTGGGTTTTACAACCAAACCAAAAGTCGGACGATAAAGCAATGTACTACAACATTAAACATGACGTCTCAAGCCATACATTGATATCAATAAAATCAAAATTGGACCAAATATGTGGAAATTATGCATCAAAATGTAGATATTTGCCCATACAAATGTATAAAAGTTAAAAAAATCCAAATTTGTCATTTTCAGGATATTCCGCATAAGCTTCTAGTATGTTATTAGCAATATGACCTGGATTCTAAAACTGCCGGGAGACCATCTTTGTTGTTCCTCAGTTACAAATAATGACGTCATATAAATAATCACTGCCGAATTTCGCAAAATGTAAATTATAGCTATACCACGAGTCTCACATACACGTGAGTTACATGTAATGAAAGGTCATTAAATGTATTATGATTCACCTAAACATTGTTTGTAAAAAAAATGTACGGTTTCAGAGCTAGAAACAACGAAATACCACTTTTTATGGAAAAAGTAGATATGTATCAATTTTATAGCTAAACTAAAATCGTCAAAAAAATTTTGCGTATAATATTTAAAAAACCAGTTATTCATCTATACATCACAATTTAAATTTTACATTTCCGACAAAAACTGTGGAAGTTGTGGAAAGAAAACTAAAGCGCCCCAACAATTCTACCTTAATGCGCTCATATTATGCAAAGAATAGTTTTAATTATCGAGTATTAAATGAATGAACATTACATAGAATACATGAAAACGACATTTTCGAATGGAACCGTAATTAAAAAAATAATACTTTACTTGATAAGTAAGCAAAATACTGTTTCATTAGTTAAGTACCTAATCTCCTCCTTTCAAAGTCGGTTAAAATGTAGCTTTTGTTGACCTGGGCTACAAAGACAAATAAATTTACACCTAATTTATCAAATCAGTTCAGTAGTTTCATGCAAACGGTACCTACACATGCACGCATAGATAGCAAATTCTGCCGTAGTCAGACAAAAAATTAAAATTCAATAATTACACCTTTACTATTATGGCCTGGCGTGGCTTGGCATCTAGCGTTGAAACCCTCAGGCCGTAGATGTTAGCAGACCAGAGGGGTGACCTGTATTTCGGAGGATCAGAGGGAAAATTCTGCCAGCCTTCTCAGCTCAGCCTTGAAAACCTTGCACCACTCAAGATTCCACTTTTATAAGAATACCCAACTGGCGCGAAGTGGCGCAGAATAGGGCAGAGTGACGCTCTTTTGTGTCAGAGGTCAAGATCCTCTTTGGGTCACTGAGCCAGTGATGTATGTATGACTGTATGTATGTATGTATAAGGCTAATCGAGGCTTATATGTATCGCATTAAGTGAACTGATATGGCATTTACCGAGATAAGGCATTTTGTATTAGGCACGTACCTACTTACTGGCATGTAACTTTACATTTCTCTAATAATGTAGCGTTAGGCCATGACAATAAGAGTCTATTTTATATTAATATTTACCGCGACTACAGCAGGAACTGCTATCTACGTATGTAATTATGTATTTTTTACATGAAACAACTGAACTGATTCTGATAAATGAGGTGTCAATTTATTTGTCTTTGTAGCCCAGGTCACAAAAGCCACATTTTAACCGACTTTGAAAGGAGGAGATTAGGTACTTAAAGAAACAGTATATTGCTTACTTATCAAGTAAATTATTATTTTTTTAATTATGGTTCCATTCGAAAATGTCGTTTTCATGTATTTTATGTAATGTTTATTCATTTAATACTCGATAATTAGAACTATTCTTTGCATAATATGAGCGCATTAAGGTAGAATTGTTGGCGCGCTTTACTTTTTTTTCCACAACTTCTATAGTTTTTCTCGGAAATGTAAAATTTAATCTGTGATGTATAGTTGAATAACTGGTTTTTTAAATATTATACGCAACATTTTATTGACGATTTTAGTTTAGCTATAAAATTGATATACATCTACTTTTTCCATAAAAAGTGGTATTTCTTTGTTTTTAGCTCTTAAACCGTACATTTTTTTACAAACAATGTTTAGGTGAATCATAGTAAATTTAATAACCTTTCATTACATGTAACAAACATGTATGTGTGACTCATAGTATAGCTATAATTTACATTTTACGAAATTCGGCAGTGATTATTTGTATGACGTCATTATTCGTGACTGGGGGACAATAAAGATGGTCTCCCGGCAGTTTTAGGACCCCGGTCATATTGCTAATAACATACTAGAAGCTTACGCGGATTATCCTGAAAATGACCAATTTGGATTTTTTTAACTTTAATGCATTTGTATGGGCAAATATCTACATTTTAATGCATAATTTCCACATATTTGGCCCAATTTTGACTTGATTGATATCAACGTATGGCGTCAGACGTCGTCTTTCATTTTGTAGTACATTGCTTTAACGTCCGACTTTTGGTTTGGTTGTAAAACCCAAATAATTGCATATTTTTTTACATCATTTTGATTCTTTTGCAAATGGCTCTTAAATGGCTGAATATTTTGGTACACACTGTATAAATGAAATATAGCATATTTAACTGGCTTTCATTAAATACCCCACACAATTATGTGCCATGCATAGTTTGGGTACAATATGCAATATTCGCAACGAAACGGGAGTCATTTTGATGACGTCATTCCGCTGAAGTAGATGGCCGGCGCCGCTGTCTCCCGGCAGTTTTGGAGACCCAATGCCATGCCCAACAACATACTAAAAGTTGGTAGCGGTTTCCGGCTCTGAACTATATTCCCATAAGGCATATGACTATATCGGCTAGTGTAATAAAATTGCGTGTGTTTATCTTTTGGAATTTTTGTCGGCTCGAGTCCCGGGCGAGGCAAGCGAGTTTTAGAAAATCTTTGAATGCAGTTTTGTTTCTGTTTAAAAATAAAGGAATGTCTCCTTTAAGTAAAATGAGCCAGCTTGAGGATTTAAGGTAGTTTCCCTCCAGGGCCCGACTTATCTTTCCACACTGTATATACGTGGGATACTGAAAGTTTCTAGATTCTGATACATGAGTAGACTTATTTTTTCTAAGTGTCGAATAAATATCGAAAACCTGATTCTTTCAAATCTGGACATTCTTGGGCTCATTCTACTCAGAATCGACAGCATTCTCCATCCTTCCATTAAAGAAAAGATGTCCCAAAATGTCCATTCCATTACGTAACGTTTTATTATGAGAAATTTTTTCACTTTTATGGACGTGACGTAGTGGAATGTACAATTTTCATACAAATTTTTGGGACACGTTTTTTATCATCAGGATTGAATATGCTAGTTAGTACGTACAAAGGGCAAGGTATGCAAAACTGCAGTGAGACCAGCAATGCTGTATGGGGCTGAATGCTGGACCGTTAACACTAGAAACAAACATAAACTATAACACTAGAAACAAACATAAACTTGCTGTGCCCGCCCACCGCCTCCGTAAGGTTAGTACGTCTTTCGTCGGGAACTGTACACGTTTTTATAACAAAGTCCCCACTGATGTAGTGAATTTACCACTTCATAAATTTAAGTCGCACATTAAGCACTCCTTGTTACGTAAGGCGTACTACACTGTAAATGATTTTATAAACGATAGAGATGCTTTTAAGCCGGTAGCTTGATTTCATTAGTATAATAAGAATTAAATAAATATTGTTTTTTTTTACATTGTGAATTAAATATGCTAGTGTCCAGTAGAATTGACACATGAGACAATGATGTTCTCGCTTGATTATATTGTTTAATTTAATTTTAGTTTTGGACACTTGGAGACCTTATACATCTCTAAGTACATATTTATTTATTTGATTTTTATTTTTGATTGTACATACTTACCTATATTTTTAATGTTTCTGACACTTAGAGACCTTTACATCTCTAAGTCAACTTAGGCTAGTAATTATGTGAAGCTATATTACTGTCTTTTTATGTAACATATGAGCACAAAATGCCGTGTCTTACAGCTACATGTTATTACTATTTTAATATTAATATAGGCCGGTAGCTTGAACATGTCATGCTCGCTTAAAAGTCTTTGCTTACGGTGGCGTTGTTGATCGGGTCGCCACTTTCCCGAATGAAGGTTGAGGGAGGCGATGGCTGAGATACGCGTCATACTCGTGAACGGGTGCTGTTTGTGGAGACTGGTCTGTTAAGCTAACACGAGCTATTATACTTAGTAACTTTTATTAATTAATTACAGTGAGACGCCTCATTCTTAGACCGGGAGATAGTGACACATTTTACTGGGTCATTTGTACCAGTATGGCGGTTCGTCAGGGGTCTAAGCATGTAATGAAGGAAAGAAAATGCTATGACCATAGCGCTGGTACCGGCGGCCCAATCGCGTGGGCGTTAGTCGAACGTGTCGGATAAAATACGAGTGTCGAACGATTTGTTCCACAAATATCCTCGTATTTTCCGATAGTCCATAAAAAAGAAGTAGGCGGTAGCGTAATGCCATACTTCTCCGGTGTGACTTACAGCCCGCCATACTGAGGCGAACACGTTAATTAAAAAAAAACAATTCAACCATTTGTGCCAAGCTAATTTTTGCACAGGTGATCATCGTCGAGCAGCCATTCATGGACATCACCATGCCATACTTTTCGGATGGTTCCAAATGGCCGCCATACCGCCGCAAGGGAGTTAATTTTTTTTTATTGATAAACGATTTGTCATCATCATCATCTCAGCCATAAGACGTCCACTGCTGAACATAGGCCTCCCCCTTTTTTGGGGGGTGAATGCCATAATCGCCACGCTTGGCAGGCGGGTTGGCGATCGCAGTCGAGTACTTACACCGAATTTGAGGGACGCTGCTGCCCGTCCACCGGTGGTCTTGGACGTGGTTTAAGGACATACCCGACCGAAACGATTTGTACCATCTTGAAATTTTTTTTCAAGACTTTCTGTGTGATCATAAATGGAAATCTCATAATGCCATACCTGTAGGAGGTGGCAAATGTGTACAATATTTTTTTTTATTTCAAGTATGGTGCCCCTTTTCCCCCCTATTAGAAGTATGGCAAATATAATAATGGTCACATTGCATCATATAATTTCCAAAAATCCAAATGCCATACTGGTACAAATCGTCAAAAAATTGTTTTTTGTTTTAAGTCTTGGCTTAAGTCTCACAGTCGTCCGCCCCGTAGTTATAATCTGGAATTATTTTTTTTAGGTATAATTGTATCCAAACAAACAGAATATGATGATGCCATGCTGTAAAATAATATTTTACGTATACATAGTCGTATTTTTGAAACGTGTCGATTAAATAAGTTTTTCAAGTATGGCAGCACTTTTTACCCCTACTATAAGTATGGCAATTATAATAACGGTCACATTTTATCAAATACTTTCCAAAAATTTAAATGCAATACTGGTACAAATCGTTTAGCAATAAAAAAAAGAAATTAACTCCCTTGCGGCGGTATGGCGGGCATTTGGAACCATCCGAAAAGTATGGCATGGTGATGTCCATGAATGGCTGCTCGACGATGATCACCTGTGCAAAAATTAGCTTGGCTCAAATGGTTGAATTGTTTTTTTTTAATTAACGTGTTCGCCTCAGTATGGCGGGCTGTAAGTCACACCGGAGAAGTATGGCATTACGCTACCGCCTACTTCTTTTTTATGGACTATCGGAAAATACGAGGATATTTGTGGAACAAATCGTTCGACACTCGTATTTTATCCGACACGTTCGACTAACGCCCACGCGATTGGGCCGCCGGTACCAGCGCTATGGTCATAGCATTTTCTTTCCTTCATTACATGCTTAGACCCCTGACGAACCGCCATACTGGTACAAATGACCCAGTAAAATGTGTCACTATCTCCCGGTCTATCTGTTCTCGTATGTTTCTTTTCTTTTAATGAATGTATTAATTATACAGGATATTGACTCTTGGAGACCTTATACATCTCTAAGGATAACTTGATAAACTATATAATCTTATAGTTCTGACACCTAGAGACATTTACACCTCTAAATATTATAGATTTTTTTTGTGTGTGTTTTTTTATCTGTATTTTGTATGTAATTCGACATTAAGAGACCATATACATCTCTTAGTAATTGTAATACGTTAGATTGAATTGTTAGTTTTATTTTATAAAATTGTTGATGTTATTATTTTTGCTTTTATGTAAATTCAATGTTGACGTGTAAAAGTGCCCTTGTGGCCTATTTGCTGAATAAATGTTGATGTTTGATGTTTGATGTTAAAGAAACACATATTAAAAAGTTACATGTGGCCGAAATGAAAATGCTTAGATGGTCAGGTGGAGTTACTATACTTCGTTTTTTTTAGCATTAGAAATAAGGTAAACAATCTTGATGTGTCTTTTTATTGAAAAACACATTTTAAAAATGAGTTACAGCAAATATGTAACAATTATGAATCTAATACGATCATTTATACTCTTCTGCTTTCATAAGTAATAGTTTTTGATTTTTAAATTGCGTTTTTTAGGGTTCCGTATCCAAAGGGTAAAACGGAACCCTATTACTAAGACTTCGCTGCCCGTCCGTCCGTCCGTCCGTCCGTCCGTCCGTCCGTCCGTCCGTCCGTCTGTCACCAAGCTGTATCTCACGAACCGTGATAGCTAGACAGTTGAAATTTTCACAGATGATGTATTTCTGTTGCCGCTATAACAACAAATACTAAAAACAGAATAAAATAAAGATTTAAATGGGGCTCCCATACAACAAACGTGATTTTTGATCAAAGTTAAGCAACGTCGGGAGGTGTCAGTACTTGGATGGGTGACCGTTTTTTTTTTTTGCTTTTTTTTGTTTTTTTTTACATTATGGTACGGAACCCTTCGTGCGCGAGTCCGACTCGCACTTGCCAAGTTTTCAATTAAAAGACATGTCAAGATCGCTTACCTTCTTGCAAGTTCTTTCTAATGCTAAAAAAAACGAACTATAGAATAGATAAGATACGAAACGAACGTATTAGAGGCAGCTTCTAAGTCACTCCCGTCTCAGAAAAACTTACGGAAACCCGCACTGAGGTGGTACGGCCATGTCATGCGGAGAGACGGCAGCCATGTTGTGCAAAAAGCGTTAGCTCTGCCAGAAGCCAAAAAAGGTAGAGGACGGCCCCCTCTGGTGGACGAGTATGGCCAATATAACCAATAAAACCCAACTACCCAACCCGACAACTCAAGACAGATCTTGGCGCCGAAGGATAAGGAGAGCCGACCCCGCCTAATGTGGGATAAGGCAAAGGAAAAGAAGAAGAGGATTGAATATGCTAGCGACTCTGAGTTGAAAGAATCCAAAAACACCTGGATCTGTGAGAATCGCGTTTTATTACTTACCTCCGAAGTAATGTAGAGCGCTCTGAGGTAGTGCTTAGTTTCGGTGTCGTCATAGTAAGCACAAACGCTTTTAGGAATGAAATCTTCCGCCATTTCTCTATTTTGGTAATAATTCAACATTTCTTCCATAAGCCTGAAAATAAACAAAGCGATTGATTAATTTTAGTGTGATTTTCCCATAATATTTAATAATATTATTATTAAGAGCCAACAGGAGTGGTCATTTCTCCATAGAAACGTACTCGACTGTTTCCTCCGTGGGTTGTGATGCTAGAGCAATGATTTTTTCCACACAGATTAATATTGTCAATATCTGTGTCTGACTGTTATGCTTTTTTTGATATTTTTGTTATTTAAGGCGCTAGAGCCCTTCAAAAATGGCCAAAATGGCCTCATTGATATGCCGCAATGAGAGGCGTAGTATTCAAAACTGTTATCAATTAGCCAAAAAAGCAAAACGGTCCGACACAGATAATTTCATAATCATTTAGATTTCCAAATTTGGTTACGATTGGTTAAGTTTTGGAGGAGGAAACAGCCGAGTACGAAACCTCGATTTTTGAGATTTTTACGCAGGATTTTTCGCCTTGCCCTTATCGCACTAGTTTTAGGAGCCGCTTCCGTTAGCGTGACGGGTATATTTACCTAAAATGTTTAAAACTCAGCTCCTGTTTCGTCTTAATGTCAATTATAGTCCTATCTCTGTTCTGGATAATATATGTAGAGTACTTACTTGAAGAACGAAGTATCGTCGGCCACTATCCATAATTGGGCCCCTTCCACAGTCACAATAGTAGCTTCGTGAGTTAATGGGTCCAACTTTGGTTGCGGAGGCAGGCCCACAGGTTGACACCCTGGACACATACAGGTTGTATAACACTTTACACTCTCGCGTTTTTTACACATATTTAATTACATAAACGGGTCTACCGCGATATAATTTCATTGTTTTTACCTTTAATTCCGACGTTTCAGCTGAGTTGCACCAGCGGTGGTCACGGAAAGACTGATCGGTACACTAGGCGTCGAGGAGGAAAGACGTCGGAATTAAAGGTAAAAACAATGAAATTATATCGCGGTAGACCCGTTTGTGTAATTAAATATACATACAGTTGGCTCAAAAATAACTACATTCCCGTTGCTATGGAGGTTTTGGGATTATATTAAGCAACTTTTTCTCGTACTAGGGGACCAAGCCTGAAATCGCGAAAAAAAAATTTGGATGCTTCATCCATTTTCGCTGGTCCATTTTCTATGGGAGGGTAAATTTTTTTTTCGCTTTTTCGGAGTTGGTACCTTAGTAAAAGTTGCTCAATGTAATCCCAAAACCTCCCTGGCAACGGGAATGCAGGGCCCCCCACATCTGGCGTCTTTCGAGCGTCGGCGTCTACAATTCTATGGCCGACGTCGACGCAACGTCGACGCAGCGTCGACGCAACTGCGCAGCGACGTCATTTTCCATAGCGCTGGACCGACGCCGACAGACGCCGACGCTCGAAAGACTCCAGATGTGGGGGGGCCCCTTAGTAAAAGTTGCTCAGTGTAATCCCAAAACCTCCCTGGAGTCCCTGTGCATGTAGGTAGATAAATTAATTTTCACCACACCAGCTCGGAAAGGCTTACTTTGCATTTCAAAAACTGATAGCAAAGCTGCATTTTATTCACATGTGAGGCAAAGTAATTAAATGCAAATTTTGAGTTGTTTTCTTATGTTTGCTGGTGGAATTGTCTTTTAAATTATGATATAGGATGATAACCATTTAATAACATTCATTTGGATTTGATTTGCTTTAATTTTGTTTCATATTTTACATTTAATATTTTCTTCGAGTTGGTGCGGTGAAAAATTTTGTGTTTCACTCGGGGGCAAATTTTGTTTAACCCTCGTGCTTTGAAACCCTCGCAACGCTCTAGATTCCATTTTTCGAACCACTCGCTACGCTTCAATTTTGGAATCTTTCGCTTGCTTGGGTATCAATATTAGCACAAGCGGTTAACCAACAACTTTGCCCCCAAGTAAAACAAATAAAGCTATTAATCCCGCATCCAACCGCGACCGGTCTGACCTGGTGGGTAGTGACCCTGCCTGTGAAGCCGATGGTCCCGGGTTCGAATCCCGGCAAGAGCATTTATTTGTGTGATGAACACAGATATTTGTTCCCGAGTCATGGGTGTTTTTCTATGTATATAATATAAGTATGTATTTATCTATAGAAGTATGTATATCGTCGCCTAGTACCCATAGTACAAGCTTTGCTTAGTTTGGGGCTAGGTTGATTTGTGTAAGTTGTGTGTGTGTGTGTGTGTGTGTGTGTGTGTAGACTCAACTCTTGTGCAAATACCTATTTAATATTAGCATTATTGTTATAAATACCTGTATCAGTTAAATCTTCATTTCTCTCCACAACTGTTTCATTTCCGTCCATTTTATTCAAATCTCTTCCATTAGAACCTAAAGTACTCTCTCTCCAATTCTCTCTCTTATATTTTTGTCTTGTATTATTCATTCCTTTATTCTCTCTTCGGTTGTATGATTTTCTATCTTTTGTTTGTAACTTTTGCATGTTAGAGTGAGATGGTGTATTAGAGTGAGAGGACGATAATTCACTTGGATGCTTCTGGTTTTTTGGTGGTACCGGGTGATATATATCCATCTTAGCACTGTTGGTATCTGCAAAATATTAATTTAATTCTTAAAATTTTAAATTTAAATTTAAAATAATTAATAAGTAATAGAGTCCCCTTTTTACCCTTTGGGTACGATAAAAACGAAGTATACGCATACCGAAACTGCTTGCTGCCAGGTTGAAGTCCGTGACGGCATACATGAATTCGTCTAGCTGTCTGCTGCACTGCAGAAAGCGGTGTTTGAACTCTCGCGGCTCACATGATAGCTGGCCCAGGAAGCTTCTTGCCTGTAGAATAGAATAGAATAGAATAGAATAGAATATTCTTTATTTGCTTAAAATATGGTACAATGAGTTGGTAAGGATAACATATATCTGTGCTTAAACATATTTTGCTAGTTTAGCATGCAAATGTACACTTAAACTAAACTTAACTAAATACCTATTTAACCTAGTCTACTCAATATTATCTAACATGCAAAACAGGTCATCTGTAGTGTAAAACATCTTAGTTTTTAGCCCACGATAAAGTTGTGCTTTAAATGAATTAAGAGGGAGATCCTTAACATTATCAGGAAGAGCATTAAATATTCGTATACACATATAATAGCTACTTGTCATGAAAAGGGAAGTATTTGGAACAAAATCAATTACAAGTCTGTTTGGGTTCCTTGTGTTTCTATGATATATATCTTTAGCTTTTTTGAACAGATGTGGGTATTTCTTTACAAAAACAACTGCTTCATAGTGAGAGAAAGTGCTGCGTAGTGAGAGAAATAATATTAACTGAGTTTGCACAATCTTACTTAGGTCCACCTGTAGCTGGTGGACCGACTCGTGGAGTAAACGACTACTTGAGTGGCGACCATGGGGGGAGGAGCGTCCCCAAAGTAGACCCAAGATGGACGACGACATCAAAAGGACTGCGGGGAAGAAGTGGCTCCAGGTTGCAAAAGACCGTGACAAATGGCGTAAAATGAAGGAGGCCTACACCCGAAGGGTAGAAAAAGGCTAGAGAGAGAGAGAGAGAGAGAGAGAGAGAGAGAGAGAGAGAGAGAGAGAGAGAGAGAGAGAGAGAGAGAGATGGCTGGTGGACCTAAGTGACTCTCAATGGACATCGGAAGGTAATGAACGTTAGTAGTAGGGTCCAACTTTTTTTTGGTGGAATATAGTATTTTCCAGAATAAGAAAATATAGTACTTTTAGATAAAATACTAAACATGAGTGTAATATACGTTTAATCGGAAATATAGTATTTTAGCGTACTATATATTTTTCCAAAAGTATATAGTACATAGAGCCAAAATATAGTACAATACTATATAGTATAGTACGGTTGGCAACCCTAGTTAGTAGAGACGCAAGAGTAATTTATAAATGAGTGTTTCTCGTTAAGTACATCTGTCCACTTACTTGCTCTTGCAAATGTCCAATATGACGCACTGCGGCAACACACGCACTGTCAAACTTTCTGATCCGTTCCTCCATCTCCCGCTGATGATATGATTGAGAACCCCTAAAACATGAGTTATTTATGAGCATTTTCATTAAGCCTTTAGGGATCATCCATTAATTACGTCACACGAATTTCTAAGTTTTTTGACCCCTCCCCCCCTCCTTGTCACACTTGGTCACATTTGGCAAACCTCTCCCCCCTAGTGTGACGTCACATTTTTTCTACGAAATCGCCAAATCGAATTAAGTAAGTACCTAAGTATTATTAATATTTTATCAAAATATTTTTGACGATATAAATATTAGTAATTTTATAACCCAAAACTGCTTAGGAAAGAAAATTAAATTAATAAAAACGAATATCTTTTTAAAAACTTGTTATTTAAATGTACAGCGAATAAAATAATTGAAATAAATTTTCGGTTACTGATGAAGTTAAAGTGACGTCACAAAGTTTGTGTCTCCCCCCTCCCCCTGTTACAATATGTCACATTTTCTTGACCCCCTCCCTCCCCCTAAACGTGTGATGTAATTAATGGATGACCCTTTACTTGTTCTTGCAAATGTCCAATATGAGATATGACGCACTGCGGCAACACACGCACTGTCAAAATTTCTGATCCGTTCCTCCATCTCTACTATCACCTATCACCAGGCTGTATCTCACGAACCGTGATAGCTAGACAGTTGAAATTTTCACAGATGATGTATTTCTGTTGCCGGTATAACAACAAATACTAAAAACAGAATAAAATAAAGATTTAAATGGGGCTCCCATACAACAAACGTGATTTTTGACCAAAGTTAAGCAACGTCGGGAGTGGTCAGTACTTGGATGGGTGACAGTTTGTTTTTTTTGCTTTTTTTTCGTTTTTTTTTTTTGCATTATGGTACGGAACCCTTCGTGCGCGAGTCCTACTCGCACTTGCCCGGTTTTTTTATTTTTTGTGTGTCCAATTGCCAGGATGCCAGGTGGCAAAGGCCTCCTCCAATCTTTATGTTGCTGTTGTTTATTAAGTAATAAGTAAGTAAGTTATAGTCTTTATTTCATGCGTTATTGTTATTTTTACACTTTCATTGGTATTACATTTATTTATTAAATTATTATTTCTTTAACTTTTATTGTTGTTTATTATGTTGCTGTTAGAGGAAAGAAAGAAGTATGATGAACATCACATTAAAAGATCGTAAAAGAGCAGATGAAATAAGATCAAAAACGAAAGTAGAAGACGTAATCAAGAAAGTAAGAAAGTTAAAATGGCAATGGACAGGTCATATGACACGGGATAGTAAGGAAAAATGGACCAAAATAATTACAGACTGGCAACCACGAGACGGTAACAGAAAAAGAGGTAGACCAATTAAAAGATGGATGGATGACATCAAGTCGATAGGGGGCGCCACCTGGACCAGGAAAGCCATTGATAGAAAGGAATGGAAGCAGCTGGGAGAGGCCTATGTGTCAGAAGACACGCTGAACACTAATCCGGTCAATATGATGTGTTAGTTTTTAAGTACATTTGTTTATATATATATAATGTAATACTGTTTTAGTTTTGGCAATAAAGGCTATTATGATTATGATGATGTTGCTGTTGTTGTTGTTGGTGAACTAAAGTCACATCGAACATTGGAAATCCTTGAAGGAGGCCTGGCTTACAGGCTCACCAAACTGAGAGACATGTTATAGTGTTAAAAAAGATAAAAGATAAAATTTATTTCGTTAATAATATCCATAACTTAAAACAGTCATAATACATTTAAATAGTTACTTAAATATTATAAATGTAGGTACATACTGATGTAATCATGGTTTAGAAAAGTAAACATAAAATAAAAGATCTTGTAAGCAAAAATTGTAACTGGCTGTAACAGATTTTATTTCAATATCTCTAAGTAACTTAATACTTGTATTTTAGGTATTTCATGTTTGTAGGTCAATGCAGTGTAAGTTAGGTGCTTATTGTGCGAACATGTATACATCATACTTTCTCGGGAACATTCATATTTGTTTTTTTATTTTATTTAGGATCACCAACAGACAATACATCATGAAAAAAGAATCAGTAGCGTACATAACATCAAAGGTAGACGTTTGTCCAATTATAGGTAACCACAGCTTGCTCCAGTATCTTAGCCACTCAACCGTCCGGCCCGCGAGACTGTTTTCCTGTCAACCATCCGGGGTTTTTTAGCGACGCACACCCCGTGCTGCGCATTCACAACTTTCTACAAAAATTATAACTACACTGCCATCTAAATTTTTTTAGAGCTAACTATTTAGTTAGGCTACGTTGTCACATCAAGAGAATTAGTAAATAATGCCGAAATATTCCATTAGATGGCTCTGAAATCAATTCTTTCTTCCACCCCTTTGGATAGTAAGGTTCCCGCGGATGGTTAAGAGCATATTTTTTTCGGATACTATGCTATCGTCGGACGGTCAAGTGGTTAGGACATACAATATAGGTACATTATATTTGTCATTCTATTTCAGTCAACCTCAGTAGTTTTTGTACAGAGACTGTTTGAACTAGCAAGACACATTCGTATGTTTCCATGATAATACGATGGAAAATAACAAAATTATGCACTACATCTGTATAGACTAATAAATCTAACATCTATGTATAATGTATTTATAATTCATAACTGAAGTTCAAAACAATTCCATCGGACACACTACAACTTTTACTTTGTGATTGAACTTTTAAAATACCTGGCACTTTATTTTCTTTTGAGGCAAAAGTTACATTAAAACGAAGCAACCATTGTGTAAAATTGTAAAGATTAGTAGACATACTTACATTTTGGCAGTTATTTATTTCATTCAATAAATAAAGAAAAGCTTCAGTCAAGCATGACGATTTCCATCAACAAAATCACATGTAAGTAACAACAGTGTTCAAATCATTGTTATAAAGTACGTAAAACCGTTTGCACTTGTCACAAGAACATTATTATAACTTGAAGCATCATTAAAACATTAACATGGTGGTTTCTATACAATATGTAAAATTGAATAATGCCTAGTTTATATTTTAATTCGAAAAGAGCTTTCGCGATAAGATAACATGACGAGAATTGTAAAATGAAAATGACTCTGACGTTGACGTTACAAGCGTTGACAGTGACACTTTGAAGTGCGTTCCAGTGTTGCCAACTCGGATTTTGAAAAAATGGTAGACTAATGTCTAGATTTTGCCAAAATTATGCCAAAGATTTTTGAAACACCTACGCTAAAAAATTGCTAAAATATCACTTGCAATTAGACTCTTAAAACACATACCATTTTCAAATTTACCGCCTTTTTCTACTGCTTCTCTCTGCTTGACCAACTTTATATGTGACGTCCCACGGGCAAAGGTACCTTATGGCGGGTATGGAGTTATGCATACCCCAGTAATCTACAATAAATAAGCTATCGATAACACAAAAGATCAACCTTCTAAGTTGCGTAGTTACAGAGATATGATTTTTTGAAAATAATGTTGTGAAATGAGCAACTTTACGTTAGAGAAGTTTTAAGTTTAGCCGCCCAAAAAACTATGTTCCTGAAGTAAGTTACATAGTTGACTACAAATAATAATACCTTATATATCTGAGATTAAAAAAATGTTGCGACTTGTTCTGTAATGCAAATAGAAACGTTTGATATCGACTGATTTATGTGTATACTAACCAATCTCTTGAAAATAAAGTTTTATTTCATTTTCACGATTGATTGCAATGAGCTATCAAGATTTAAATTTTATCTATTAGAAAACGACACTGAGAGACAGTTTAAGCAAAAAACAATACCGATTTAGAGGTGAAAATGTATTTTCTGACTTTTTCATATAAAATCAGAAAATTGAATATTTTTACTTTTAATGTAACACACAATCAATTTTTCTGAGCACATATGAAAGAATTTCTGTCATTCAAATGAAATAAATCCTAAAACCCCAACTAAATACTATATTTAAACCCTTATGCCACTTTAAACTTACATAACAATAACAGTATTTGCTCCATACATTTACGAAAAGGTACCTTATGGAAATCTAGACACGCGGCAGCGTGTCAAGCCAAGTTCAAGCAAAGGAACTGGCTAGCCAGCGCCGAGTGTAATATTACACGAACCACTTGGTTCCACTTTTGACCCTTCTATAACTCAAAACATCTTTGACGTAAACACATAAAACTACGTGTGTTTAATTATATCCATAAGGATATCTAGAAGCCCAAATTTCATGAAGCTAGCTCAAACGGTTATAAAGGTATGAAGGTCAAAAAGTCGTAAATTTTAAGACTGACTTATGACTTATAGTACCTAAACCTAACCTACTTCCAGATGACCTAGAAGGATGAAATTTGGAATCCAGCTTGGTTATTGTGTGTAACCGTAGGAAAAAATCTAAAAATAAAATAAAGTTAAAAAATAGGGGGGGTCCCCATACAAAAAAACCACTTTTTATTGGGACTGACATTTAAGTACCTAAACCTAACCTACTTCCAGATGACCTAGAAGGATGAAATTTGGAATCCAGCTCGGTTATTGTGTGTAACCGTAGGAAAAAATCTAAAAATAAAATAAAGTTTAAAAATAGGGGGGGGTCCCCATACAAAAATCCATTTTTTATTGGGACTGATATAAGTACCTAAACCTAACCTACTTCCAGATGACCTAGAAGGATGAAATTTGGAATCCAGCTCGGTTATTGTGTGTAACCGTAGGAAAAAATCTAAAAATAAAATAAAGTTTAAAAATAGGGGGGGTCCCCATACAAAAATCCATTTTTTATTGGGACTGATATAAGTACCTAAACCTAACCTACTTCCAGATGACCTAGAAGGATGAAATTTGGAATCCAGCTCGGTTATTGTGTGTAAGCGTAGGAAAAAATCTAAAAATAAAAAAAAGTTAAAAAATAGGGGGGGTCCCCATACAAAAAAATATTTTTTTATTGTAGCGTTGGAACCGTTACAAGCAGATATTTGAAACTACCCCAATATATGTATTATTATATTTGCTATATTAAAATAAAGTTTAGTCAAAAAATAAGTGGTGCCCCATACAAAAAACTCTTAATACGCTCTAAACAACCGGCCAACGGTGTGTCGTCGGCGGCGCGCGGTACCACATAATTATACAAAGAACAGAAGTAAAAACCATACAGCGGAAACACAAGAAAAAACATTAAATCTCAATACCTGCCTAGTTTTCTTTACAAAAAGTATTGATATCCCACCAAAAACATAAATGTAAAAAAGGAGAGCCAAGTTCAATACAAAAATTATGCTTGGCTGTGGGGCTCGCCGCAAAAAGAATGGAGATCTAAATGACTGCCACTGCCAAGTTCTATGCAAAATCCAAATATGTATTTATAGGAACAAAATAACATTATAAACAAGTATTAAACTCTATTTCTTTGCTTTATTGGATACCTATAACAATTGCTGTTATTTAAAAAAATGTGAGATCTTAAAGTAGGTTAGATTTGGCTTGGCCAGGTTTTATCAGAATTACAATATATATAAAATGATTGATATAATGAAAACTGGCCAAGTCAAATCTAACCTACTTTAAGATCTCACATTTTTTTAAATAACAGCAATTGTTATAGGTATCCAATAAAGCAAAGAAATAGAGTTTAATACTTGTTTATAATGTTATTTTGTTCCTATAAATACATATTTGGATTTTGCATAGAACTTGGCAGTGGCAGTCATTTAGATCTCCATTCTTTTTGCGGCGAGCCCCACAGCCAAGCATAATTTTTGTATTGAACTTGGCTCTCCTTTTTTACATTTATGTTTTTGGTGGTAAATCTAATAATACATCACTACAAAACATCAATCACATTGAAGCTTTTATCTTTTATGAATAGAAAATGTTAATTTACATTAAACTGCCACAAATTTAATTGGTTCTTCGTCATAATAATCTTAAAAAAGACCAATAATTTGTATGTAATGAAAAGGTACCTTGTGGTTAAGTTACATGATGAGGCATGATGATGATGGAACAGTTAGGATAAACTAATAATATTTTGGGGTAAAGATGGTATAAATCGTCTATTTCTTATCAATAATATATTTTGGTTGCCATTGAAGACAAGCGGCATTGAGGTTCAATGACCTCAGATATTCCATAAGGTAATGCGTCGGGTATTGGCATTTTTCAGCAAACCAATGGCTGATTTATTGCATGCGACCAAACTAAATGAAGATTATACTAGTTAAGAAAGACTTGACGAGAGTAACTTTGGTATAATAGCAGGCTACTTGGATTTGTAATGTCGGTCGATGTACGGTTATAATATTTGCTAGGCGCCCCAACCAGAACTGAAATTATCAAATTAGTTTTGCAGAATGCTAATACAGTTCTCTACCAAACTTCTTTTCCCGTATTGACTAGTTTTTTTGGGAATTTTCAATCTTTTTTCCATAAGGTACCTTTTCGACTAAACTCTGAGACGACATTACTAGGCTTATAACTAACTTATAACAAAAATAAAAACAGGTAAACAAACGTTACGCATTAAGGTTTCAGATCACACAATAAAAAAAAATTGAGCATTTTTTCACCTCTTTACAAAACATTTCATATCTCCGAAACTAGAAACCCTCATAAGGTACCTTTTCCCGTGGAACGTCACATATAGTCCGTTGACGTCCATCCGTCCACAACAGTCAAAATTCATATGAAAATATGAACCACATAAGGCGATGGCGCATATTGTTGCTGGCAAGTTGGTGCAAACTTGGCTTAGACTAAATTATGCTAAAAAATATGCCAGATGCTAAATGGAATATTTTGGTGCTAAAGCGAGTGAAAATATGCCAGATCTGGCATCATTTATGCCAAGTTGGCAGCACTGACGTTGACGTTACAAGTATGTTACAAGCGTCATAGACATAATATATATATAGACGGTGTCTCAGCGAGCTGTCACTGTTGCCACTTTTGTTTAGTGTACGATTAACAATTTAACACCACATTGCTGTAGCCATGTCGATAAAGTCATATCGATAAACTATCGACATTTCTTACAATTTTAATTTTACTTCAAAGGGTTGACGATATCTAACATGAACAAAAACGCTTTTATTCTTTATTGTGGTTATCAGATCACAATTTTATAGTCACGCCCCAGCAGGGAACCAAGGGAAAGTTCAGATATTTAATTAAAATACATAAATACCTACTAAGATATGTGTTCCGCAATAATTGAAATATTTTATTATATTCTAATATATTTATTATTCATTAGCATTTCAATTATGTATATGTTTAACGAAGATATTGAAGCTTCAATTAATACCTATTTCTTTCCTCTGTGTAGCGTTTATCGATATAAGAAGAGCACACATACACGCTTTTACGCAAACATACACAGCCTGGATGCATCAAAAAAGGCAACACTTGATTTGAAGTTCACCTTGTCAGCAGTATGGTTGTCCTTTTTTGACAAATGGCATTTTAAAAGAGCGAAGAGAGAGAAATGATACTAGTTGCTGCGCCGTCAAATAGAACAATAAAGGTAGGGGCCTTGACAAGCGTCGATAGTGACACTTTGAAGTACGTTCAGATACTCTGCCCAAGCATGCCCAAGCCTAATCAAGGGGGCTTCTTTGGTTAATTCGTCTATTTGCCTCTCTTTCGCCAATATATCGCTCGAACATGCAAGAATTGATTAGAGTTAAGCCAAGATAAGTCTGCAACGATTTTTATAGCATACACAGCTCCTAGTGAGTATTATATTCTTTGATACACAGTGCAAGTGATATTTATACGTCATAGTTTCATGGAAGTTTGTCTGTCCTATATATTATATACTACTCTTTGACTTGCACTCAACTTGCACTGCGTGCGCTATCAAAATTTAGGTAAGGTTTACTCGGGTAATTCCGAATGTCGAAAACTGTCAGATAATTCCGAAAAGAGACTTTTATTAAGTTGCTAACACACTATCGCACCGCACCAAGGTCATTGTGGGACGCACCCATAAGTAAAAGGGAGAAAGCGATATCTCTTTCTCCCTCTTACTTATGGGTGCGTCCCACAATGACCTTGGTGCGGTGCGATAGTGTGTTAGCAACTTTATGATGGAATTTAGGGTGATTTTCGAAATTATCCGACATTCGGTATTACCCAAATATGCCCAAATACACCTTATCGTCTTGGGTCGTTCCATTCGTTTTTCGTCAAGTTCTTAAATTAGTCCTATTCTGCTTTCGTCACCCATTCTACATTCGTCACAATCGTCGGTGGCTTTCAATGTAGCATGCGCGACGAAAGCAGAATAGGACTAATTTAAGAACTTGACGAAAAACGAATGGGGCGACCCAAGACGATACCAAAATTCATCGTTGCAGACTCTATCGATTTTCGAAATTTCATATCTGCCTCTCTCTCTCTCTCTCTTGCAAATTCGAGCGAGCAAATAGACGAACGAACGGAGGGCATAAACCTTGGGCCGTATAGCCTTTTAAAGGCCAATCCAGACAGAATGATCTAATCGACGGATTTGATCAGAAAATAAACGTTGCAGTTGGCGTGCAGCCGACGTGCAGTTCCCAAACAGATTGCAGTCGGCTTGCAGTCCGTCTCGGCCCTAAATCCCTAATTGAGCTTACTGTGGTGCTAGGTCGATATAGTTTGTCAAACGACTGTCTCATTTTAATCATAGACAGAGAGAATCATACCTTTGTCTTACACTAGTACTAACACCACAGAATAAATACTAGGTACAGAAGACTCACTCTCTAACTAAACGCGTCTGTCACGATCACCACAGACATGGCCGCTAGGTGGCGACAGCGCCACGCGCGGCTTATGGCAAACCCCAAAATTGGGGTCGAACGGATGAACTTTTAGCTACCTGTAGCAAAGCGACGAAATCGCGGAGTGAGCCACGCCTGCTAGCACCCAAATGAAAAGAATGAGTATAGTTTTCCTGGTTCTTACTGACTGACAAATTGGTTTGACCAACCTATATGTGTAAGATTATTAAATACTTATATTTATTTGTTTATTTATTTTTATGTACAGTCAGTAGCAGAAGTAACTAAACAGAGGAAGTATTCAATATGATGTATCCACCGTTTTATTGTTTCTTTGCCGTCTGTACTTTTATCCGGGGAGGACAAATTGCGTTTGGAGCACTCTGCGTCAGTCAGTACGGTCGACACTCACACCGACGTCACAGAAGAAATAATAGTAGTACCACTACCGTCAGGCGTGTCTCACTCCGCGATTTCGTCGCTTTGCTACAGGTAGCTAAAAGTACATCCGCTCGACCCCAATTTTGGGGTTTGCCATAAGCCGCGCGTGGCGCTGTCGCCACCTAGCGGCCATATCTGTGCTGATCGTAACAGACGCGTGATCTTGAAAATGTAATGGCTCCTCTACACGATGGGCCAACGCCGGCCACTCCTAGGAGTCGCCACGCGTTTATGCGTTAGAGCAGCGGTCGGTAACCTGCGGCCCGCGAGCCTCCCTGACTATTTTGTATGTAATACTGACGAACGACAATGTCTGCTAAAGTCGCAAATTTAATATTACCAAAGTGCGGCCCGCGACATCTTCGTTAACTACTTTGTGGCCCTTGGCTGCTAAAAGGTTGCCGACCGCTGCGTTAGAGGGAGCAAGTGATATTGCTATCTTATTCTACCGCATGGCTGCGTCCCTTGGAGTGGCCGACGTTGGCCCATCGTGTAGGTAGAGGAGCCGTAACATAGAACCCTGTAATATTGGGCCAACGATTTGGTGCAAACCCTCCATAAATCATAAATAGAAAATAGTTAACGGTGTGACACGCGGCCCCCGACGTGTAAAATACACATACTCCATACATTGTGCTATCTTCCTGTGTTCCTGCATTTTGCATTTGAAAAGTTTAGATCAGATTTTTACGGGAAGGTGATAAAGGAAATGTTACATTTCTATTCCCAACATTGTCATGCATTGTTTAGGTTTTATTTTTTAACCGATTGAAAATATGTCAGGTGTCACTGGGCGTAAGTTGAATGTTGCAAACGAGAGTAAGTTAAATCGCGACGGCTTGCCGGAGCGATTTATAGACTCGAGTTTGCAATATTATTACGCACCGAGTTACACACAATGTTTTTCATCACACTTGCGATACAAAAATTAAGAATAAAGACAAAAAAACTGTTAATTATGGCACTAGAATCTTCATAACTCCCTAGGGAAAACGCTGTTTCTATAACTCCCGCTAAACCTGAGTGCAATTCCACATTTACTGAGCGAGTGTAATGAAATAGTTATTTGTTTTACAAGGGGGCAAAGTTGTTGTTTAACCGCTCGTGCTAATATTGATACTTGAGCAAGTGAAAGATTCCAAAATTGAACCACTAGCGTAGCGAGTGGTTCGAAAAATGGAATCTTGAGCGTTGCGAGGGTTTCAAAGCACGAGGGTTAAACAAAATCTGCCCCCGAGTGAAACACAAAAGTTTTCACCACACCAACCCGAAGCAAATACCTATATACCAATTAAATGTAAAATATCAAACAAAATCAAATCCAAATGAATGTTATTAAATATTTATCATCCAAAATCATAATTTAAAAGTCAATTCTACCAGCAAACGTAAGAAAACAACTCAAAATTTGCATTTAATTACTTTGCCTCACATGTGAATAAAATGCAACTTTGCTATCAATTTTGAAGTGTAAAGTGAGCCTTTCCGAGCTGGTGTGGTGAAAAAGGTGTTTTTCGAGTGCAAGATAGTTTCGCTCGCCTCTATAAACCCCTCGCTTGCTCAAGTTTCCATTAACTATTTACATTAGGAACTTAGAGGTAGTTATTATTTAAGTATTTATAGCTAATGTAGGAAGGTATTAGTCATTGAGGCTAATTCCGTCATAGGGACTATTCCGTCCACTAGCGTTTTTTCTCGCACCACGAACAACATTGATAATTTCAGCAATAATAAGTTTTTGGCAAAAATTTCATTTTTGGTACAAGCTTTTATCGCTGACTGTACTTTTCTTTCCACAGGCAACTAATGCTCCTCGAGACAATTCTAAAAATCCCAAACACAATTAGGTTTCGTTGTTTTATCACAGAGTTCCTGTGGCCACCTCCGGTCTCCGTCATCAGATCAACTCGATGACTGACACCATAATATTGCATTGTCGTGACTTACACACACAATCGGAAACCGGGAAGTGGATCAAATTTAACTTGCAAAATTTGATTACACACAGACAGACAACGGTCAGGTGAAACTAAATAAAAGCTTGTAATCTATCTTCTATATATATAAATGCAAGTGTCCTGACTGACTGACTGACTGACTGACTGACTGATTCATCAACGCAGAGCCGAAACTACAAAAGCCAGAAAGTTGAAATTTACACACCAGATTGCATTTATAAAGTGTACAAGAGATAAGAAGCGATTTTGAGAAATTCAACCTCTAAGGGGGTTAAAAAGGGGATGAAAGTTTGTATGGGGTTAAAGTTTTCTTTTAAGCTAGGAATTTGAAACTTCGTAAAAAGATATATTATTAAAATACAAGAAAACTAATTTCAGCGTTTTTGAAAATTCATCCCATAAGGTGGTGAAAAAGGGGTTGAAAGTTTGTACGGATATCAAAAAAAAATTCAAGCGGTGGACTTGAATCTTTGTATTTAGGGATATTATTAAAAGACAGGAAAAGTAATTTCAGCGTTTTGTAAAATTCATCCCCTAACAGGGTTCAAAAGGGGTTGAAAATTTTAATCCATTACAAATGCTTTGAAACTTCGTAGAAAGGCATAATAGCCGATTACAAAAAAAGTGGTTGCAACGTTTTTGGAAATTCAACCCCTAAGGGGGTTAAAAAGGGGATGAAAGTTCGTCTTCGGGTGCAAATTTTATTTTAAGTTAGGAACTTGAAACTTTGTAAAAAAGTATCAAATTCAAATACAAGAAAACTAATTTCAGCGTTTTAGAAAATTCATCCCCCAAGGTGGTGAAAAGGGGGTTGAAAGTTTGTATGGATATCAAAAAAAATTTCGAGCGCGGGACTTGAATCTTTGTATTTGGGGATATTATTAGAAGACAATAAAAGTAAACTCAGCGTTTTGTAAAATTCATCCCCTAACAGGGTTAAAACGGGGATGAAAGTTTGTATGGGGTTAAAGTTTTCTTTTGAGCTACGAATTTGAAACTTCGTTAAAAGATATATTATTAAAATACAAGAAAACTAATTGCAGCGTTTTTGAAAATTCAACCCCTAAGGTGGTGAAAAAGGGGTTGAAAGTTTGTATGGATATCAAACATTTTTTCGAGTGTGGGACTTGAATCTTTGTATTTAGGGATATTATTAGAAGACAGGAAAAGTAATTTCAGCGTTTTGTAAAATTCATCCCCTAACAAGGTTAAAAAGGGGTTGAAAGTTTGAATCCATTACAAATGGTTTTGAAACTTCTTAGAAAGGCATAATAGCCGATTACAAAAAAAAAGTGATTGCAACGTTTTTGGAATTTCAACCCCTAAGGGGGTTAAAAAGGGGATGGAAGTTCGTCTGCCGGTGCAAATTTTATTTTAAGCAAGGAACTTGAAACTTTGTAAAAACGTTTTAAATTAAAATACAAGAAAACTCATTTCAGCGTTTTTGAAAATTCATCCCATAAGGTGGTGAAAAAGGGGTTGAAAGTTTGTATGGATATCAAACATTTTTTCGAGCGCGGGACTTGAATCTTTGTATTTCGGGATACTATTAGAAGACAATAAAAGTAATTTCAGCGTTTTGTAAAATTCATCCCCTAACAGGGTTAAAATGGGTTTCTAAGTTTAAATCCATTACAAATGCTTTGAAAATTCTTAGAAAGGCATAATAGCCGATTACAAAAAAAAGTAATTGCAACGTTCTTGGAAATTCAACCCCTAAGGGGGTTAAAAAGGGGACGAAAGTTCGTCTTCAGGTGCAAATTTTATTTGAAGCTAGGAACTTGAAACTTTGTAAAAAGGTATTATATTAAAATACAAGAAAACTAATTTCAGCGTTTTTGAAAATTCATCCCTATGGTGGCGAAAACGGGGTTGAAAGTTTGTATGGATATCATACATTTTTTCGAGCGCGGGATTTGAATCTTTGTATTTGGGTATATTATTAGAAGACAATAAAAGTGATTTCAGCGATTTGTAAAATTCATCCCCTAACAGGGTTAAAATGGGGTTCAAAGTTTGAATCCATTACAAATGCTTTGAAACTTCTTAGAAAGACATAATAGCCGATTACAAAAAAAAGTAATTGCAACGTTTTTGGAAATTCAATCCCTAAGGAGGCTAAAAAGGGGATGAAAATTTGTCTTGGGGTGTAAATTTAATTTTAAGCTAGGAACTTTAACTTTTTGGAAAAAAAGATAATACTTAAATTAAAAAACATGAAAACCAATTCAAGCATTTTTGAAAATCATCCCCCAAGGTGGTGAGAAAGGGGTTGAAAGTTTGTATGGAGATCAGATATTTTGTGAGTGCGGAATGCGGAACTTGAATCTTTGTATAAGGGCATAGGTACCTATTATGAGAATACAAGAAAAGTAATTTCTGCAACCAACATCAAAATCCACTTGACTTAAAACTTCATACAACTTGCTAAAAAAGAAAAATACTTAATTTCAACATTGCTTGGATATGAAAATTATAGATACTAAAGATGTAAAATGTTGAAGATAAGATTCCACGCGGACGAAGTCGCGGGCAACAGCTAGTAAATAATAAGAAATAATTATACGCTCGTGGACGAAATCCCTATGACGGAATGGGCCACATTGACCTTACTTAGTATATAGAGTCGGACCAAAAAAAGTCTGTAGGGGATTTGATAGCCCACGCAGTGCAAGTATTATTTCATACGTCACAATTTCATAGAAGTTTGACGTTTAAAATAACAGTTGCACTGCGTGGGATATCAAATCCGTGGCAGACTTTTCTTGGTCTGACTCTAACTTCTTCTTCTTCCTGGCGTTATCCCGGCATTTTGCCGCGGCTCATGGGAGCCTGGGGTCCGCTTGACAACTAATCCCATGATTTGACGTAGGCACTAGTTTTTACGAAAGCGACTGTCATCTGACCTTCCAACCCAGAAGGAAACTAGGCCTTATTGGGATTAGCCCGGTTTCCTCCCGATGTTTTCCTTCACCGGAAAGCGACTAGTAAATATCAAATGATATTTCGTACATAAGTTCCGAAAAACTCATTGGTACGAGCCGGGGTTTGAACCCGCGACCTCCGGATTGAAAGTCGCACGCTCTTACCGCTAGGCCACCAGCGCTTCAGCGCTTGGTCTGACTACCTACATAACTATAATTAATCTTCAGCCTGAAAATATACACAAGAAAACCAAGAAGTCTGGATTTGCTCTTAAAATAAGTACATACACCTTATACATCATTTCATTTAAAATTACAAACCGGTGTCATTGAAAACTGACCCTTGCTCCTTTGAGATAAGGTCCACGGCTTGAATCGGACAACCCTCTAAATAGGACCCCCCGATTGAATGGGCAAACATAATGTTTGGAAATGCAAGTCACCACCTCAATTTGTTGTAACTTAGTACAGCTTTGGCATTTGTAAAAAAAAACTTTAATTTTGCAAAATCAGAAAAAAAGTCGGTGTCATATATACCTAAGTACTTACCTACTTATTTTGTTTTAGTTGTTTTATTTCGTTTGCTTTTATTAAAATTAAATGAAATAAACAAAAACCAACATAATAAACAGGTTGTACATAGAATTTGCTTTATGATATGACTGATATTTTAATTTACTTTAATTTAATTTGACTAATATGTATTTTAATTTACTTAATTTAACTATTTTAATATGCCTATTTAGTGTTATTTTAATTGTGTTCGTGATTTTAATGTAACCTGACAGCGTGGTGCCGAAGAGCACCTAACATATTGTCCAAATATCATCTAATAGATTTATATTGGAGGCCCCCCAGAAGACCTGGTAAACAAGGGGTTACCTAGTTGATGGGCTAGGGGAGGGCAGGCAGTTCATATGGCCCATGGCCAGGGGGAGGGGGAGAGGCATGCATTTAGTTACCCATTTTATTCTCCTCGGGGGCGGTGGGGGGAAAAGGTTTCTTTTCAGTCACGGACTCTTTTCCAAAATCTTTTTCTATTCTTCCCTCTATACAACCTAAGAGCGCATCAGAGAGTGGATCAGCTACACTCTAATAACACGAGCTAAAAATTGCCTAGTCCAGAGCACACAGTCGCTGGGGCCGAAATCGGTCAGGAGAGCATCACCATCATCATCATCACAACGTGTCCCAAAATTCAACGATAAGCTGGCACCAGAAGATAGACCTGCTCATGACTACTCAAGGAAACATAATAAAAAAAATGAACTGTAGTTTATTCAATAACAAAACTTATACAAACTATTATTAAAATTAAGTATAAACTAAATAAATTAAAACAAAAACTAATAAAATAGATAAATAAAACTTACCCACCTACCTTAAGTCCCCCAGATCTGTCCCCTGCGGAAGGGTGCCCATAAGGCTGGCTACATTCCCACGCTGAATAGCTATGCCTATTCTTTGGCCTAGGAATGAGCCAGCCCTAGGGTCACCCGTTTCCAATAGTCTTTTTTTAGGCCCTTAAAAAGATTGTTTTTTTTTTTTAATTGTATACATAGGGAATTGGAAGGAATTGTAGGGCTGTCTATTTTTATTTTTTCTTGTAATTCTATAAAAACAAAGAAAGAAATAAACAATCATACCTAATAAAACTTACAAAACTATAGACGATTTTTATTTTTTCTTGTAATTTTATAAAAACAAAGAAGGAAATAAACAATCATAATAAAACTTACAAAACTATAGATAAAATTTTTGCCCCAGGTCGCCGTCAACGGGCAAGGTGCCCAGACGGCTGGACGTATTTCCCCGCTGTATTCTATCATAAATTGAGATATATTTTTTTATTATTTTTCCTCGAGTAGTCATGGGCAGGTCCATCTTCTGGTGCCAGATTATCGTTGAATTTTGGGACACGTGGTATATCTATAGCGTTTTTTACCACCAACTCCGCTGTCCCAAAATCATCTGTATTAACACCATTCAAACCTCTGTAGCGAAATTGATGCGCTGTCCGATTTTGTATGGAAAGCGATTTCGGATCGCCGCGTGAGTTGAGGGGGGAGGGGAGTGGACTGGGGGGGAGGGCGTTGCTGGTACTGACGTGGCAGTTATTATATTTTAAAGTTTTGGGCTTAACAAGTTTTTTGTCAACAATTTTGTTGCTTTTGCGGGTGGTACTTTTTGCGCAGTTTAAAATGGGTGCGCTCCCGGTCCTGATTAAGTACAGTCGCCATGATATATATATGAGCGGCCAAGGTGCTCACAAAAATCTGAGCACGCCTCTATTGTCAAGGCGTTAGAGCGCTTGTTCAGATATTGTGAACACCTTGGCCGCTCCGATATATCTGATGGCGACTGTACAAAAGTTAGAAGAAAAGCATCGAAAGAGCTCATTTATCATGATTTTGAGTAGAAATAACATTTTTAATACAGTTGCTCAAAAAGTGCTACTTTACGTAGCTGTTTAGCGTGCGGAAAGTTGGTTATCTCGAACTAGTGCTTTTTACTTTTCCAATTTTTTTAAATTTATACTTGTTCCAATTCACGACTACTTATTGATGAGTGTTAATATTAGTTTCCTTTAAACGTCGTAATCAGCATAAAAACCTACCGTTAATGTAAGAATACGAAAAATATTACATATTTCATATTTAATTACTTACCTCTTCATCATTATAACACGTTTAATTTTTAATATTCAATATTGAAAATTCCGTTCTTAATAAGTTGACTGAATGGAACGGAATAGCTGTCAAACGCCCATAGATATAATATACTTAAAGACGACGTCTAACCGAGCTGTCACTGTTACCACTTTTGTTTAGTGTACGATTAACAATGTTTTTCTTATTTTTTCGCAACTGTATTAAAAAACGTCGTTCGATACACGTGCGGAAATGTCATTCTTCACTCGTCCCGAGTCTTGCCACTCGCCTGCGGCTCGTGGCAAGATATCTCGGTACTCGTGAAGTAATGACATACCTTCCGCACTAGCATCGAAATGTACTATTTTTTAAAGTTTGTAATAAACATAACGGACCTTTTTGTAAGGTCAAGTGGGGTAAAGGGAAACATGCTTTATTTTTTGTGAGAGAAACTGGTATCAGAAAAGTTCTTCTACGTAGATATTTTTAAGGTCATTTTATGTATGAATTACCTTCATTTTTAGTATCATCATTTAATTTCGTTTTTAGGGTTCCGTACCCAAAGGGTAAAACGGGACCCTATTACTGGAGGCCAACGGCGAGATTCGGGCGAACGTCACATATCGTTACTATTTCATATCTAATGAATTAGAGATTCACTAGATATGAAATAGTAACGATATGTGACGTTCCACGGCTAAAGGTTATTTGATCATGTAATGTTTTCATGTACCCTCAACTGGCTTAAGGAGCCATTTGAGGGCAGATTTTGTTTACTTTTATTTAAATACCTGAAGATACAGACTACAGTACGTAATTTTTAGGGTTCCGTACCCAAAGGGTAAAACGGGACCCTATTACTAAGACTTCCCTGTCCGTCCGTCCGTCCGTCCGTCCGTCCGTCTGTCACCAGGCTGTATCTCACGAACCGTGATAGCTAGACAGTTGAAATTTTCACAGATGATGTATTTCTGTTGCCGCTATAACAACAAATAGTAAAAACAAAATAAAATAAAGATTTAAATGGGGCTCCCGTACAACAAACGTGATTTTAGACCAAAGTTAAGCAACGTCGGGAGTGGTCAGTACTTGGATGGATGACCGTTTTTGTTTTTCCTTTTTTTTTGTTTTTTTTTTTGCATTATGATACGGAACCCTTTGTGCGCGACTCCGACTCGCGCTTGCCCGGTTTTTTTCTATTCAGTGTTATAACACTCGTGTTTTACACCATTTAAGGCCCTTAATACAGTGGAAACTGGATAAGTGGAATCGCAAGGGACCGGCTGTTTAGTTCCGCTTATCCAGGTTTTTCCATTTATCCAGTTTTCCACTTAACCAGGTTCAAATAAAACGTTTTTTTCAGTTACAGAGGCTCTCGCTAACAGAGGTTGTGGATGCTAGTAATGTCGCTTATAGAGGTCACGTATAGCATGATCAACTAAAAGATCAAGACTTAAATAACCATCTTTTATTAAATATGTATGTAGATATGTATGTATTAACAAAACATAGGTATGTAATCCTGACTTTAAAATAAGTGTTCCGTAAACAAAGTTTTTGTACGGAACACTAAATAATAATAATAATAAGCCCGCAGGGCAGCTTGTGGCGAGCTGTTGGGGAGTAACGACCCCACGGACCCGAGTGCTCCCGAGAGTCGGTCAGGGTCTCCGTCTCCGGCGTGTCTTCGTCGGTCGGAGTGGACCCCAAGGGGACCCGCAGGACTCTCAGCTCTGGCTTGCCTTAATTGGCCGTCCAGAGAGGAGTCGTTAGAGCTATATGCTGCGGTATATGCTGTACAGCACTCGGTAGATAACATCGGCGGCTGGTCAATTTTGCTTAAACTTATTCGCATTAATGAAATAATACGACTTTTAAGGGAAAAACAAAAAGAATATATTATAAAAACTTAAATGAAGATTAACATGAAACGTTACTAGCCGCGTATGTATGGCAAGAGACTCCTAAAGGTCAAGATTGACTACATGCGCGCTGCGTCGTGTTGCGTGTAATAAATAAGCAGGCGCTTATGTTTGTGGCCTATTTCCAACACCCTCCTCTGGGCACAAACCCATTGCCATTGAAAATGTCTGATGCTTCGGCCGGTGCAGCCCCTTGGTGAGAACATCGGCCAACATATCTTGAGTGCTTTTGTAGCGAACGGAGATTTGTTTGTTGGTTATACGCTCCCTCACAAAATGGTAGCGTATGTCGATGTGCTTGCTTCTGGCGTGGTAAATGTCATCACCTGAAATGCTAATAGCACTTTGATTATCGCAAAACATGACAATTGGTATACCTGACATGGTGGGCCAAAAATCTTCCTCCAATTGTTTGAGCCAGATGGCTTCTTGTGTTGCAGTAGCTAGTGACATATACTCCGCCTCAGTGCTCGATAGAGCTATTGTGGGCTGCCTTTTAGAGCACCAACTAATGGCGGCACCCTGAAATGTGAAGACATATCCAGAACAGGATCTCCTATCCTCAGTATCTGACGCCCAATCTGCGTCGCAGTAGCCTACTATATTGGCATCATTTTTCTTGAAGGTGAGTTTTAAATCTTGTGTACCTCGTAGATATCTTAAAACTCTTTTTGCTGCCATCCAGTGCTGTGCTGTAGGTTTATTGTTAAATCGGCTTAATTGATTTACAACGTAGGCTATATCAGGTCTGGTGCCTTGAGATAAGTATAAGAGACACCCTATCAACTCTTGGTACGGGATATCTTTTAAGACCTCGTCATCATTTTCAGCCTTTTTCAGTTGCAGGTTAGCTTCACACGGCGTGTACACTGGTTTGCAGTCACTCATATTGAAACGAGTAAGTACCTTTTCTATATACATAGTCTGATCCAGAGAAATTTCATTCAATGATTTATCATGAGTAATTCTAAAACCAATACAACATTTAGCTTCACCCAAATCCTTCATATGAAACTTTGTACTCAGTTTCTCTTTTATCATTTTGACAGATTCTTCGTTATTGAAAAAACACAGTAAATCGTCCACATAAACTGTCAGAAATAATATATCTTTTTCATTGACTATACGGTAATATATGCAAGGATCTACTCTGGATCGTGACATTCCTATTTCTAATAAAGCTGCATTGAGCTTTTTGTTCCATTGTCTGCTGGCCTGTTTCAGACCATAAATGGATTTGTTAAGTAAGCAGACTTTGTCGACTTCTTCAAAGTAGGGTGGCTGAGACATGTAAATATTTTCTTCAATATCGCCTTGCAAAAATGCGGTAACTGCATCCATTTGATGGATTTTTAAATTATACTTAACAGCCAAACCAATTACATATCTTATAGAAGTGTAGCGTACCACTGGTGCATAAATTTCATGATAATCTATGCCCTTTTTCTGTTGATAGCCTTTTACAACAAGTCGTGCCTTCAGTCTTGATACATTGCCCTTCTCATCTGTTTTGGTTTTATAAACCCACTTGCAGGGAATTGCTTTTTTATTTTTAGGCAAATCAACTAATGTCCAAGTATTATTATCAAGCAGTGATTTATGCTCTTCTTTCATAGCATGTATCCAATCTTCTGCCTTATTACTCTGTAGAGCTTCAGAAAGACTTTGTGGATCCTTATCTAAAATGCTCATTGCAGATTCACCGTTCATGCACATAAACAATGCATCAACTTTCGGAGGATCAGCTTCATATATTTCTTCTCGACGTCGTGGCCGAAGATTCCTATCTAATTGTGGAATTTCAATACTCTCTTCAGGAATATATGACTCATCATTAGGATCTGAATAAACTGATACTGGTGACGATGAGGAATCAATATTTACAAATGTACTATTCAGTTCATCGGTTCCAACGCTGTTATTATCATCAATATCATCATTATCCTCTTCTCTCTCTTCAGGTAAAGGTAAGTAAACCGTTTTAGACTTTGGTAAGTTTAATTCTTCCTTTTTGTGAGACATTTTTTTGTTACTTATTTCCTGTGTAGCATTATTTCTTTGACTACTAATCTTTTTTTCTTTTTCAGGTGCAGATGTATCATCATGTACATTTCCTTCATGTCTACTATTTTTCTTTTCTTTGTTAATTACTTTTTCTTTTTCAGGAGCAGATTCATTATTAACTATATTTCTTTTTACAGTGGCCTCGAGAAATACGACATCTCTACTTGTTATAGTTTGCTTATTTTTAGGATCTATAAAACGGTAGCCCTTTGCGGAGTCACTATAACCGACAAAAATCAACTCACGGGATTTTGGATCCAGCTTTTGGCGGCGTTCTTTAGGTATGTGTACCATCGCTTTGCACCCAAAGATCTTCATGTAGCTTAAGTCTGGTTTCTTGCCTGTCCAAACCTCTTCTGGAGTGACGTAGGAAAGGGCTCTCGTCGGCGAACGATTTATAATGTGCGCTGCCGTGACCACTGCCTCGCCCCAGAAGTTGTTCTGTAATTGAGCATTTAGTACCATACATTTAGATCTTTCAATAAGAGTTCTATTCATTCTCTCGCTTAATCCATTTTGTTCCGGTGTATATGGATTTGTAGTTTGGTGCAATATGCCAAATTTCTTGAGATAATTGTCAAAATTTTTATTTACGTATTCTTTGCCATTATCTGTCCTTAGAGTTTTAATTGTTTTATTAAGTTCATTTTCAACACGATAACACGAGCTAAAAATTGCCTAGTCCAGAGCACACAGTCGCTGGGGCCGAAATCGGTCAGGAGAGCATCACCATCATCATCATCACAACGTGTCCCAAAATTCAACGATAAGCTGGCACCAGAAGATAGACCTGCTCATGACTACTCAAGGAAACATAATAAAAAAAATGAACTGTAGTTTATTCAATAACAAAACTTATACAAACTATTATTAAAATTAAGTATAAACTAAATAAATTAAAACAAAAACTAATAAAATAGATAAATAAAACTTACCCACCTACCTTAAGTCCCCCAGATCTGTCCCCTGCGGAAGGGTGCCCATAAGGCTGGCTACATTCCCACGCTGAATAGCTATGCCTATTCTTTGGCCTAGGAATGAGCCAGCCCTAGGGTCACCCGTTTCCAATAGTCTTTTTTTAGGCCCTTAAAAAGATTGTTTTTTTTTTTTAATTGTATACATAGGGAATTGGAAGGAATTGTAGGGCTGTCTATTTTTATTTTTTCTTGTAATTCTATAAAAACAAAGAAAGAAATAAACAATCATACCTAATAAAACTTACAAAACTATAGATAAAATTTTTGCCCCAGGTCGCCGTCAACGGGCAAGGTGCCCAGACGGCTGGACGTATTTCCCCGCTGTATTCTATCATAAATTGAGATATATTTTTTTATTATTTTTCCTCGAGTAGTCATGGGCAGGTCCATCTTCTGGTGCCAGATTATCGTTGAATTTTGGGACACGTGGTATATCTATAGCGTTTTTTACCACCAACTCCGCTGTCCCAAAATCATCTGTATTAACACCATTCAAACCTCTGTAGCGAAATTGATGCGCTGTCCGATTTTGTATGGAAAGCGATTTCGGATCGCCGCGTGAGTTGAGGGGGGAGGGGAGTGGACTGGGGGGGAGGGCGTTGCTGGTACTGACGTGGCAGTTATTATATTTTAAAGTTTTGGGCTTAACAAGTTTTTTGTCAACAATTTTGTTGCTTTTGCGGGTGGTACTTTTTGCGCAGTTTAAAATGGGTGCGCTCCCGGTCCTGATTAAGTACAGTCGCCATGATATATATATGAGCGGCCAAGGTGCTCACAAAAATCTGAGCACGCCTCTATTGTCAAGGCGTTAGAGCGCTTGTTCAGATATTGTGAACACCTTGGCCGCTCCGATATATCTGATGGCGACTGTACAAAAGTTAGAAGAAAAGCATCGAAAGAGCTCATTAATCATGATTTTGAGTAGAAATAACATTTTTTTAAAGTTTGTAATAAACATAACGGACCTTTTTGTAAGGTCAAGTGGGGTAAAGGGAAACATGCTTTATTTTTTGTGAGAGAAACTGGTATCAGAAAAGTTCTTCTACGTAGATATTTTTAAGGTCATTTTATGTATGAATTACCTTCATTTTTAGTATCATCATTTAATTTCGTTTTTAGGGTTCCGTACCCAAAGGGTAAAACGGGACCCTATTACTGGAGGCCAACGGCGAGATTCGGGCGAACGTCACATATCGTTACTATTTCATATCTAATGAATTAGAGATTCACTAGATATGAAATAGTAACGATATGTGACGTTCCACGGCTAAAGGTTATTTGATCATGTAATGTTTTCATGTACCCTCAACTGGCTTAAGGAGCCATTTGAGGGCAGATTTTGTTTACTTTTATTTAAATACCTGAAGATACAGACTACAGTACGTAATTTTTAGGGTTCCGTACCCAAAGGGTAAAACGGGACCCTATTACTAAGACTTCCCTGTCCGTCCGTCCGTCCGTCCGTCCGTCCGTCTGTCACCAGGCTGTATCTCACGAACCGTGATAGCTAGACAGTTGAAATTTTCACAGATGATGTATTTCTGTTGCCGCTATAACAACAAATAGTAAAAACAAAATAAAATAAAGATTTAAATGGGGCTCCCGTACAACAAACGTGATTTTAGACCAAAGTTAAGCAACGTCGGGAGTGGTCAGTACTTGGATGGATGACCGTTTTTGTTTTTCCTTTTTTTTTGTTTTTTTTTTTGCATTATGATACGGAACCCTTTGTGCGCGACTCCGACTCGCGCTTGCCCGGTTTTTTTCTATTCAGTGTTATAACACTCGTGTTTTACACCATTTAAGGCCCTTAATACAGTGGAAACTGGATAAGTGGAATCGCAAGGGACCGGCTGTTTAGTTCCGCTTATCCAGGTTTTTCCATTTATCCAGTTTTCCACTTAACCAGGTTCAAATAAAACGTTTTTTTCAGTTACAGAGGCTCTCGCTAACAGAGGTTGTGGATGCTAGTAATGTCGCTTATAGAGGTCACGTATAGCATGATCAACTAAAAGATCAAGACTTAAATAACCATCTTTTATTAAATATGTATGTAGATATGTATGTATTAACAAAACATAGGTATGTAATCCTGACTTTAAAATAAGTGTTCCGTAAACAAAGTTTTTGTACGGAACACTAAATAATAATAATAATAAGCCCGCAGGGCAGCTTGTGGCGAGCTGTTGGGGAGTAACGACCCCACGGACCCGAGTGCTCCCGAGAGTCGGTCAGGGTCTCCGTCTCCGGCGTGTCTTCGTCGGTCGGAGTGGACCCCAAGGGGACCCGCAGGACTCTCAGCTCTGGCTTGCCTTAATTGGCCGTCCAGAGAGGAGTCGTTAGAGCTATATGCTGCGGTATATGCTGTACAGCACTCGGTAGATAACATCGGCGGCTGGTCAATTTTGCTTAAACTTATTCGCATTAATGAAATAATACGACTTTTAAGGGAAAAACAAAAAGAATATATTATAAAAACTTAAATGAAGATTAACATGAAACGTTACTAGCCGCGTATGTATGGCAAGAGACTCCTAAAGGTCAAGATTGACTACATGCGCGCTGCGTCGTGTTGCGTGTAATAAATAAGCAGGCGCTTATGTTTGTGGCCTATTTCCAACACCCTCCTCTGGGCACAAACCCATTGCCATTGAAAATGTCTGATGCTTCGGCCGGTGCAGCCCCTTGGTGAGAACATCGGCCAACATATCTTGAGTGCTTTTGTAGCGAACGGAGATTTGTTTGTTGGTTATACGCTCCCTCACAAAATGGTAGCGTATGTCGATGTGCTTGCTTCTGGCGTGGTAAATGTCATCACCTGAAATGCTAATAGCACTTTGATTATCGCAAAACATGACAATTGGTATACCTGACATGGTGGGCCAAAAATCTTCCTCCAATTGTTTGAGCCAGATGGCTTCTTGTGTTGCAGTAGCTAGTGACATATACTCCGCCTCAGTGCTCGATAGAGCTATTGTGGGCTGCCTTTTAGAGCACCAACTAATGGCGGCACCCTGAAATGTGAAGACATATCCAGAACAGGATCTCCTATCCTCAGTATCTGACGCCCAATCTGCGTCGCAGTAGCCTACTATATTGGCATCATTTTTCTTGAAGGTGAGTTTTAAATCTTGTGTACCTCGTAGATATCTTAAAACTCTTTTTGCTGCCATCCAGTGCTGTGCTGTAGGTTTATTGTTAAATCGGCTTAATTGATTTACAACGTAGGCTATATCAGGTCTGGTGCCTTGAGATAAGTATAAGAGACACCCTATCAACTCTTGGTACGGGATATCTTTTAAGACCTCGTCATCATTTTCAGCCTTTTTCAGTTGCAGGTTAGCTTCACACGGCGTGTACACTGGTTTGCAGTCACTCATATTGAAACGAGTAAGTACCTTTTCTATATACATAGTCTGATCCAGAGAAATTTCATTCAATGATTTATCATGAGTAATTCTAAAACCAATACAACATTTAGCTTCACCCAAATCCTTCATATGAAACTTTGTACTCAGTTTCTCTTTTATCATTTTGACAGATTCTTCGTTATTGAAAAAACACAGTAAATCGTCCACATAAACTGTCAGAAATAATATATCTTTTTCATTGACTATACGGTAATATATGCAAGGATCTACTCTGGATCGTGACATTCCTATTTCTAATAAAGCTGCATTGAGCTTTTTGTTCCATTGTCTGCTGGCCTGTTTCAGACCATAAATGGATTTGTTAAGTAAGCAGACTTTGTCGACTTCTTCAAAGTAGGGTGGCTGAGACATGTAAATATTTTCTTCAATATCGCCTTGCAAAAATGCGGTAACTGCATCCATTTGATGGATTTTTAAATTATACTTAACAGCCAAACCAATTACATATCTTATAGAAGTGTAGCGTACCACTGGTGCATAAATTTCATGATAATCTATGCCCTTTTTCTGTTGATAGCCTTTTACAACAAGTCGTGCCTTCAGTCTTGATACATTGCCCTTCTCATCTGTTTTGGTTTTATAAACCCACTTGCAGGGAATTGCTTTTTTATTTTTAGGCAAATCAACTAATGTCCAAGTATTATTATCAAGCAGTGATTTATGCTCTTCTTTCATAGCATGTATCCAATCTTCTGCCTTATTACTCTGTAGAGCTTCAGAAAGACTTTGTGGATCCTTATCTAAAATGCTCATTGCAGATTCACCGTTCATGCACATAAACAATGCATCAACTTTCGGAGGATCAGCTTCATATATTTCTTCTCGACGTCGTGGCCGAAGATTCCTATCTAATTGTGGAATTTCAATACTCTCTTCAGGAATATATGACTCATCATTAGGATCTGAATAAACTGATACTGGTGACGATGAGGAATCAATATTTACAAATGTACTATTCAGTTCATCGGTTCCAACGCTGTTATTATCATCAATATCATCATTATCCTCTTCTCTCTCTTCAGGTAAAGGTAAGTAAACCGTTTTAGACTTTGGTAAGTTTAATTCTTCCTTTTTGTGAGACATTTTTTTGTTACTTATTTCCTGTGTAGCATTATTTCTTTGACTACTAATCTTTTTTTCTTTTTCAGGTGCAGATGTATCATCATGTACATTTCCTTCATGTCTACTATTTTTCTTTTCTTTGTTAATTACTTTTTCTTTTTCAGGAGCAGATTCATTATTAACTATATTTCTTTTTACAGTGGCCTCGAGAAATACGACATCTCTACTTGTTATAGTTTGCTTATTTTTAGGATCTATAAAACGGTAGCCCTTTGCGGAGTCACTATAACCGACAAAAATCAACTCACGGGATTTTGGATCCAGCTTTTGGCGGCGTTCTTTAGGTATGTGTACCATCGCTTTGCACCCAAAGATCTTCATGTAGCTTAAGTCTGGTTTCTTGCCTGTCCAAACCTCTTCTGGAGTGACGTAGGAAAGGGCTCTCGTCGGCGAACGATTTATAATGTGCGCTGCCGTGACCACTGCCTCGCCCCAGAAGTTGTTCTGTAATTGAGCATTTAGTACCATACATTTAGATCTTTCAATAAGAGTTCTATTCATTCTCTCGCTTAATCCATTTTGTTCCGGTGTATATGGATTTGTAGTTTGGTGCAATATGCCAAATTTCTTGAGATAATTGTCAAAATTTTTATTTACGTATTCTTTGCCATTATCTGTCCTTAGAGTTTTAATTGTTTTATTAAGTTCATTTTCAACTCTTGCTTTGTATTCAACAAATTTATCAAAAACTTCAGCTTTACTCTTCATGGTAAAAACACATACTTTACGTGAAAAATCGTCTATGAAAGTGACAAAAAACCTGGCACCTCCAAGTGATGCAGTTTGCATCGGTCCACATACGTCGGAGTGGATGACTTCTAGCAACTCAGTTGCCCGGGAGCCTTCACCTGGAAATGGCTGTCTAGTCTGCTTTCCTTGAATACAACTTATGCATGTTATATTTTCATTACACGGAGACAATTTTACACCGGTAGTACAATTTGGAACTTTTTCCATATCTTTGAAGTTTAAGTGACCCATTCTTTGGTGCCAAACAAAATTGTCATCATTAGCAACTGCGGCGGGCATAGCATGAACTTTTTCTTTTATTGTATTAAGCTTATACATATCATTAATTTCTATGGCATCTGCTACTCTCAAACCAGTTTGTTTATTGATTATTTGGCAGCCAAACTCATCAAATTCTATTTTACAGCCACTTTTTATTGTCTTACTGACAGATATTAGATTAGTGCCTATATCAGGTACATAAAGGACATTTCTTACCTGTATTTCACTTATGTTTCCTTGTGTGTCAGGTACTTTGATTGTTACATCACCGCAACTCTGTACTTTGAGTATGTTATTGTCAGCGATTCTGATGCTTGTTACAGATGGTGCCCTTTCGTCCTTGAGCCATTCTCTGTGTAACGTCATGTGCCTCGACGCACCCGAATCCACGTACCAGTTCAGCGAGTCATTATGTGTGGTGGCACTGGTGGCTGAAAAAGTTGCAATAAAAGCATTATCTTTACTATCTAATTTATTTTTCTTATGCCAACAGTTTTTGCTTAAATGCCCGTGTTTGTTGCAAAAAAAACATCTGGGTCCTTTTGATTTACTTTGCCCTTGCCCTTTGTTGTCAGTCTTTTTATTCTCTTGCCTTCTGGAGTTTGAGTAAAATGCAGTTGTATCCACAGTTTTTACTTCCTGTAACAATTTTGTTTTAATGGAATCGGCACTGATTTTTACTCCGGAACTCTCAATAGCCATAATCATGGGCTTATATACGTCTGGCAATCCCGCTAGCATTAACGTTCCCAGCCATTCATCGTCTACTTTAAACTTAATGTTTCTTAAACGATGTGCGGATGACATTATTTTATTTATGTAATCTTCTATACTTGCGCTTGTTTCTAGCGTAGTATTTATTAAATCTTTTAGCAAGCCTACTTTTCGAGTCAAGCCCGAGTCCTCAAAAGCTGACGTTAAGTTGTCCCACACCTGCTTGGATGTTTCTGCCTCTCTAACGTGCACATATATTATGGGGTCGATAAGCAAAATAAGTTTTGACTTAGCTTTAACATCCTTTTTAGCGTCGACTGACGTGCCGGTTTCTGGTTCAATGCATTGCCATAAATCTTCTAACTGCAAATATGCTTTTACGGCAAAACTCCAAGTGGCGTAATTTTCTCTTCCAGTTAATTTTTCAATGCTCAATAATCCATTATTAGACGTCATTATAATGTATTATGCTTGATATTATGCTGAAAAAGAATCCTACTTGGCGACCGTTTTAGGTTAGAATGACTTTAAATTTTACTTGAACTATTTCACTTTAAAAACACTTTGACTTTCTATTGTTTTTTTACGTAGGCATGGGGCGGCCCATAACCTAATGAAATAATACGACTTTTAAGGGAAAAACAAAAAGAATATATTATAAAAACTTAAATGAAGATTAACATGAAACGTTACTAGCCGCGTATGTATGGCAAGAGACTCCTAAAGGTCAAGATTGACTACATGCGCGCTGCGTCGTGTTGCGTGTAATAAATAAGCAGGCGCTTATGTTTGTGGCCTATTTCCAACACGCATCTTCTAAAAAGCAATACTGTAAATAATCCACAGTAAGTACCTACTCATATACAATTTTCAAAATTTCAAAAACAAAATCAATTAAACAAAATCACTCCTAATATTTACTTATGCAAGAGAAACCAATATGGTTAAATAAATCAATGTACCGATTGTACTTTAATGAAAAAAATCCGTCATTTTGGTTTGTTGACCGGAGTCACATTTTACCACATTTCTTTCAATATCGAGAATATTGTCGAACACATTTTTGTAACGTAAAATTTTGAACAAATTTTATAACGCCGAGCTATTCCACTCATAGAGGTTTCGGAGACGGCTGCTTCCAGTTACAGAGGTAAAAATAAGAAATATTCGAAAAAATGGATTCCGCTTATAGAGGTCCCAAAATTCCACTTATAGAGGTAATTCGTTGCCAAGGGACTGGAACCGAGAACTTGGGTCCACTTAAAGAGGTTTTCCACTAACCCAGGTTCCACTTATCCAGTTTCCACTGTATGTGACTTTCCATCACAGAAGGGACCTAATGCTTCAGTGCAATAAAGTCCTTTTTACAAGCTTTTATTTAGTTTCACCTGACCGTTTTCTGTGTGTAATCAAATCTTGCAAGTTAAATTTGTTCCACTTCCCGGTTTCCGATTGAGCAAAAATTTTGCATACATTTTAAGTAAGTCGGGTGACAATGCAATATTATGGTGTCATCGAGCTGATCTGATGATGGAGACCAGAGGTGGCCATAGGAACTATGTGATAAAACGACGAAAAATAATTGTGTTTGGGGTTTTTAGAATTGTCTCGATGAGCATTAGTTGCCTGTGGAAAGAAAAGTAAGATGTAATAATGTTTTGAAAAGATGTGTCCCGCCGAGTTTGTTGCCGGTCCCATATTGGGATACCCTCCTCCAATTGAGGGGGGATTTAAATCTTCTCGGGGCAGAGGTATACGGTTGGAGCCGGTAAAGGTTTATTTGACGTTCATAAGCGCATTGTAATATGCCTACTTGAATAAACTATTTTTTATCTTTTTTATCTTATCTTATCTTTAAGTACAGTCAGCGATAAAAGCTTGTACCAAAAATGAAATTTTTGCCAAAAACTGCAAAGATCTGTAATTCCAACAGAAATTCTGATAGAAAGGTCCTTAATAGTGTACAATGTACATGAACATGAAGCATATATAAGAACCCTTGGAATGGAACCCTTGTATGGAAAGCCACATATTATATTAGATTGCACTGAATATTTATTCTGAGTGTACACCCTGGGGCATATAACTCGTGGATGTACTTACATAAATGTTTTAATTCAGATATTTCCGTAGAAGGAAAGCAAAATGGCGGCGTCGCTATGCGTGAGGGGAGAATCGCTAACGAAGATGCGTTTTCATTGTCACAAGTATTTTTAGGCTGCGTTGCCACTGAGGTAGAAGTTATAGTGGAGATAAGGAGACATATGGGAACTAACCAAGTCTCAAGTATTGGTTGTATTATATTATTATATGTATTATAGTTATTATATATTATATTAATATCCACATCTCTTCCCCTCTTCGGTGGATTATCAATTACGTAGGTATTGGATATACGCTGGATTAACAATACCTCAGGACCCCTATTCGACAAGCGACGTTTGACGTATCGTGTTGATCTCTCCTTGATGTGGGAAAAATCATAAATTCACGAATACGCACAATGTCAAAATTTGACATTAACAATCCACAGTTAGGGTGACCAGCAAACCAAACCGAACCACCCTTAGTTTAGAGTGGGGTTTTGGTTGTACCAAATGATATTATCCACCGTTGATGGAATCAACACCCAGTATGCAATAAAATCAACTGTTGATTTGACGTGGATGCGAAATCTGACAGTTGTACGTGTCGAATTTGGCCCCAGTACACTTTTCAAACTCTACTCTTGGTTGGAAGCCAGGTGGCAGTCACTTTCGTAAAACTAGTGCCTACATCAATTCTTGAGGCTCCCATGAGCCGTGCCAAAATGCCAGGATAACGCGAGGAAGATGATGACACTTTTCAAACTCTAGTTAAAATAGAGAAACATCGACTAACCTAATATGCGACGTTCCACGGGAAAAGGTACCTTATGGCGGCTGCCGCTTACGTCACATAGTGCCGCAATAATATTAGAGCGGCGTTAATAATAGCGTAAGCGCCAACCGCCATAAGGTACCTTTACCCGTAGGACGTCAAATATTTTCCCAAACTTACCCATCTGGTGTTGCAGATGTCTATGGGCGACGTTAATTGCTTACCATCAGGCGATTAGTCTGCTTGTTTGCCTCCTACTTATATCATAAATAAGGGTTTCTAGGTGACTACGAAACCTTCAAAATGCATGTTTTTGAAGAGTCGACAACGCGGATGTATCTCTGGTATTGCAGGTGTCCATAGGCTACGGTGACTGCTTAACATCAGGTGGGCCGTACGCTTGTTTGCCACCGACGTGATAAAAATAAACAACGGGTTGCACTCCGAGAGTGCCGGCAGAAGTGAAAACTCAATGACATTGTAACAGTTTTTTGATCAGGTCACGTGTCCGTCTTTCGAAGCGTGTTACGTCTTACGCTCTCGCGAGCTTAACATTTTTTCTCCATCACAAAAAGTGCACATTTCACTTCAAATAAAAGCTTGTAAAAATTCCTAGTAGGTGTACGGACGAATGGTACAATGGAAACATGGACGGTTCTTGAAAAGTGCGTAGAGTCCGCGAGTGTGCGTTCCTTTCATGGTCCAGTGACTGCCGCATATATATCTACGCAGCTACATAGCAAGTAGATAACGTATAAGGAACGTAAAGTAGGCGTTTTCCTGGCCCCAATTTCACATCGGTGACAGGTGCGACGAATTGTAAAATCACTGTTGCTGACGGCACAGGCATCCATGGGCTACGGTTACCGCTTACCATCGGGCGGGCCGTATTCCTGTTTGCCACCATCATTGTATTATTAAAAAAAAACTTTATGATATCGGAAAAAAAAACAGATATTTCTCTTGCTAAGTTTATGACAATTGTCACAAGAAACACTACAATTGTCACGAAATTCCGACATATAACTCATTACCTGTCAAGAATTACCTACAATTCTTCTAAATCTTTGACAATTGTCAGAAACTTCGCAGGAGAAATATCTGTTTTTTTCCGATATAATAAAGTTTTTTAAATAATACAATGATGGTGGCAAACAGGAATACGGCACTCCCGATGGTAAGTGGTAATCGTAGCCCATGGATGCCTGTGACGTCAGCAACAGTGATTTTATAATTCGTCGCACCTGTCACCGATGTGAAATTGGGGCCGGGATTTATATTGATATTTACTTTATTTACTAATATCCCAAAAATCCTTAGAATTGGCACAGTATGTATAGATTAAAAAAAACCGGGCAAGTGCGAGTCGGACTCGCGCACGAAGGGTTCCGTACCATAATGCAAAAAAAAAACAAAAAGAAAGCAAAAAAAAAACGGTCACCAATCCAAGTACTGACCGCTCCCGACGTTGCTTAACTTTGGTCAAAAATCACGTTTGTTGTATGGGAGCCCCATTTAAATCTTTATTTTATTCTGTTTTTAGTATTTGTTCATTTGTTGTTATAGCGGCAACGGAAATACATCATCTGTGAAAATTTCAACTGTCTAGCTATCACGGTTCGTGAGATACAGCCTGCTGGTGACAGACGGACGGACGGACGGACAGCGAAGTCTTAGTAATAGGGTCCCGCTTTACCCTTTGGGTACGGAACCCTAAAAAGCGACTAATTTCTGACCTTCTAACCTAGAGAGAAAACTTAATAGGACTTATTGTACATTAGCAACCCGCTTCGCAGGGGTTACCCAAAACCTTGACAAATTATACACCAAAACCTTCCTCAAAAATCACTCTATTAATAGGTGAAAATCGTATGAAAATCCGTTCAGTAGTTTTTGAGTTTATGGCGATCATACAGACAGACGCGACGGGGAACTTTTGTTTTATACTCGTAATTATGTAGTGATAATCCGGTTTTCGTTAAAATTTGGTGTGGAGAAAGTGGAGATAGTTTCAGGTCCGGGAAAGTACACGGGATACTTATTCATCATCATCATTATTCAACGTAGACGAAGTCGCAAACAGAACATAGTAAGTACCTATACTTGCTAGGAGAGTCATAAATACTGCATAATAGAAGCGCTGGTAGCCCAGCGGTAAGAGCGTGCGACTTTCAATCCGGAGGTCGCTAATTCAAACCCCGGCTCGTACCTATGACTTTTTCGGAACTTATGTTCGAAATATCATTTCATATTTACCAGTTGCTTTTCGGTGAAGGCAAACATCGTGAGGAAACCGGACTAATCCCAATAAGGCCTAGTTTTCTCTCTGGGTTGGAAGGTCAGATGGCAGTCGCTTTCGTAAAAACTAGTTCCTACGTCAAATCATGGGATTAGTTGTCAAGCGGACCCCAGGCTCCCAAAATGCCGGGATAACGCGAGGAAGCGGAGAGTCATAAACATACCTCGCAATCGAGCTAGCAAAACCGTAGCAAATGACAGTTGAATGTAAAGGTTAGCGTTCATATGTCATGAATCATCATCATGACTCATGATAACATAGTCACTATTTTTTAAATTTTAAAGTTAAATTTGTGTTGCAGGAAAGTAAATTATTAAATTACTTCTTTACATTTTTGTTTACTTGATCTCAATTTGTTTACTCTTAATTTGAAATACAAAATAAATTCTACCTACTTATAACGTAATGATGTGTGTATAGCACAAGGATGTAAATACCTTATTTAGCGTAATCACACGCAAACAGATCTTAAATAATTAATTTAAAACATAGTTTTTGTATTTGACTTAGTAAAAACGTATATATGCGTCAACCTTAATGTGCAACTGCTACGGTTTTGCTAGCTCGATTGCGAGGTATGGTCATAAATAGTGCACGTGCACGCACACTTTATTCCTAAAAACCATAACCCTCAATTTCACTCCGCAGTCAAGTAAACCCCCCAACTAGCTTCCCTAGTTAGTTCCAACATCTACCATACACATGTATACATATATATGACGGACGCGTGAATTTTCACGCCCCAGCTCTGGCTCGCTTTTTTTTAATTACAACCCCACTGCGCTATTGTACTCTAGTGGGGATCTAGCATTAGGGTTGGCAGAGATGATTAGAAATAATATTTTCACCACACCAGGCGGCCTAGCCAAGGTGGCAATCGCTATCGCTTCGCCATCGAATCGCTTTGTCGTCGAATCGTCTCTCTATCACTCTTCCATATTAGTGCGACAGTGACAGTTGCGTTTCGATCGCTACGAAGCGTAAGCGATTGGCACGTTGGCTACGGGGACAGCTCGGAAAGTCTTACTTTGCACTTCAAAAACTGATAGCAAAGCTGCATTTTATTAACATGTGAGGCAAAGTAATTAAATGCAAATTTTGAGTTGTTTTCGTATGTTTGCTGGTAGAATTGACTATTAAATTATGATTTTGGATGATAAATATTTAATAACATTCATTTGGATTTGATTTTGTTTGATATGTTACATTTAATATTTGGTTCGGGTTGGTGTGGTGAAAAATTTTGTGTTTCACTCGGGGCCAAATTTTGTTTAACCCTCGTGCTTTGAAACCCTTGCAACGCTCGTGGGTCAAATTTGGAATCTTTCGCTTGTTAGGGTATCATTATTAGATGATTATTTGCCAGTCGCTTTTCGGTGAAGGAAAACATCGTGAGGAAACCGGACTAATGCCAACCAGGCCTAGTTTCCCCTCTGGGTGGAAGGTCAGATGGCAGTCGCTTTCGTAATAACTAGTGCCTACGTCAAATCATGGGATTAGTTGTCAAGCGGACCCCAGGCTCTCATGAGCCGTTGCAAAATGCCGGGATAACGCGAGGGAGAAGATTTATATACCTAATGATACAGAGTAAGTATAGTAGTTCAAAATCAACTCTGTATTGTGAAATTATTTGACTGTTTCTTCTAATTTGTTAGACCAAGTAGTAAAAATGTTAGTCTATGTTATATATTTGTAATCTACTCACAAAGCCCTTTCATTTGGTAATCCACATGGTGTTTAAAAAATAAAAGTCAATAAAAACTTTATTGCCGACTTTTTGACGTCATAAAAGCTCATTCCACCACTTTAGAAACATGCTGATTTAAGCTTAGAATAAATTTAAAAGTGGAAAAATTACTGTCTTGGGTGAGATTTTAACTGACGGCCTCTGGACTCTGGATCGATACTCCAGCGCCCTGCCATCTGAGCCACCAAGACCTCATCCGTATAGTTCGTTTTTTTTAGCATTAGAAAGAACTCCACAGAAGTAAGCGTACAGTTTTTATCAGGCTCTTTTATTGTTAATAATTATTGAATTATCTAATGTAGCACGGTCAATACATATAATTTACTTCAAATTATTACCGCTAAAAGTACCGGATTTGGAACCACAAGGTTACTTCTGCGAAGTTCTTTCTAATGCTAAAAAAAACGAACTTATAGTCAGCAAATCTTTCCACCATATTATAGGTCAAGGGGACCCTTAGCGACATCTACCGTAAGAGTGTTACACTTCTTAAACGGTTACCGGAGGATTTCCAAGTCATATTGGAAATTCACCAGGCCCCTGTTTCACCAACGTGACAGGTGCGACGAATTGTAAAATCACTATTGCTGACGTCACAGGCATCCATGGGCTACGGTTACCACTTACCATCGGGCGGGCCGTATTCCTGTTTGCCACCATCATTGTATTATTTAAAAAAACTTTATGATATCGGAAAAAAACAGATATTTCTCTCGCTAAGTTTATGACAATTTATTATGTGCTGATTTATTTATTATGTGCCATTTATTTATTACGTGCAAGACGATTTTGCCAGTTTTTGACCCCGTCCCCCCTATGTATTTAAGAAAAAATAAGAATAGGCTGACCCCCTCCCCCCTATAATCAATTTGATAACCTATCTACCTATAGAAACATACATACATCACTGGTTCAGTGACCCAAAGAGGATCGTGGCCTCTGACACAAGAGAGCGCCACTCTGCCCTATTCTGCGCCACTTCGCGCCAGTTGGGTATTCCGAGGGCGGACAGGTCTTTTTGGGCTTCGTCACTCCAGCGGTATCTGGGACGCCCAGACGGACGTTTTCCGCCCGGGTGCCCACATACGCTCTTCTCACAGCACGATCCTCCCCCATCCTCTCCAGGTGACCAAGCCAGCGGAGTCGTGTTGCTTTGATCTCGCCAATTATATTAGGCATCGCAACCAGCTCCTTTAGCTCCCTATTTTTTCTTCGCCTATACCTACGAATATAGAAAGTGGTATTTTCATAAAATATTTTTTGCATGTACTTATAAAATGTGAATGTGGCAACCCTGCGCGGTGCGTTATCGAACTGGGGGGCCGTCAAAGAGCCCCACTACCGCGGTAATATAAAAATACACGTACAGCCCTATTCATAGTCCGGCTGTTCAGAAAAAAAATCAAACTCAAATTAACATAGTCGGGGTCTACCTAACCTAATTAACAGTCAGTAACACAATATTTAAAGGGGCCCACTGATTAACAGTCCGCCGGACGGTATCGGCCTGTCAGTTAGAACAAAATTTTGATAGTTCCGAACACCTGACAGGCCGATACCGGCCGGCGGACTGTTAATCAGTGGGCCCCTTTAAATATTTATTTTATACTGTTTTTAGTATTTGTTTTGCTGTTATAGCGGCAAAAGAAATACACCATATATAAATAAAATTAAATAAACATAATGTTTCCCACAAGAAAAAATCTATTCTATTAGCTATCAGTATCACGGTTCATGAGATCATGAGAGACAGCCCCGTGGCAGACAGACGGACAGTGGAGTCTTAAGTCAAGGGATCACGTTTTTACCTTTTGGGTACGGAAACCTAATAAAAACTGTTAAGGGTCAAACAGATTACTGCGAATACTGCGTTACGTCTTTCCTGTAGACACACAAGGGCTATAAAGGTTAATTTTCTTATTTAAACCTTATCTACGTGAAAAGGTCCTCCTTTTATATAAAGAACTATGATAAAATCATTACTTACATGTCCGCAAGCTGTTAACTATTGCCCACAGGAGAGAAAACTAGTGTGTTCGCGCGAACTGTACATTTTTCTCTCCTGTGGGCAATAGTTAACAGTCTGTGGGCATGTAAGTAATGATTTTATCATAGTTCTCCAAATAAAAGGTGGACCTTTTCACGTGGATAAGGGTTAAATAAGAAAATTAACCTTTATAGCCCTTAACTCTTGTGTATGTCTACAGGAAAGACGTAACACAGTAATCTGTTTGACCCTTAAGAGCCAACAGGAGTGGTCATTTCTCCATACAAACGTACTCCTCGTTTTCCTCCGTGGTTTTTGAAGCTAGAGCAATGATTTTTTCAACACAGATTAATATTGTCAATCAGTTGTCAATGTCTGTGTCGGACCGTTTTGCTTTTTTTGATATTTTTGTTTTTTAAGGCGCTAGAGCCCTTCAAAAATGGCCGAAATGGCCTAATTGACTATGCCGCAATGAGAGGCGTGGCATTCAAAACTGATATCAATTAGCCATAAAAGCAAAACGGTCCGACATAGATAATTTCATAATCATTTAGATTTCCAAATTTGGTAACGATTGGTTAAGTTTTGGAGGAGGAGACAGAGGAGTACGAAACCTCGATTTTTGAGATTTTTACGCAGGATTTTTCGCCTTGTCCTTATCGCACTACTCTTAGGTGCCGCTTCCTTTAGCGAGACGGGTATATTTACCTAAAATATTTAAAACTCAGCTCCTGTTTCGTCTTAAATGAAAAAATAGGAATCCTTGACTATGAATACGGACCGATGCGCGTAGGAGCGGTGTTGCTGCAAATCGCATAATTAGACGGAATACAATCTCATGCCAGACACCTAGGATACCTAGGCATCTAGGATACCTACCTAAGCATCTAGGATACCTAGGCATCTAGGTTTATAAGGGCTAGCCTTGGTTGGTAGTCGCAAACAGAACCTAGTATATCTACTGAAATAAATTTCTTTTCCGTACCCAAAGGGTAAAACGGGACCCTATTACTAAGACTTCGCTGTCCGTCCGTCCGTCCGTCCGTCTGTCACCAGGCTGTATCTCACGAACCGTGATAGCTAGACAGGTGAAATTTTTACAGATGATGTATTTCTGTTGCCGCTATAACAACAAATACTAAAAACAGAATAAAATAAAGATTTAAATGGGGCTCCCATACAACAAACGTGATTTTTGACCAAAGTTAAGCAACGTCGGGAGTGGTCAGTACTTGGATGGGTGACCGTTTTTCTTGCTTTTTTTTCGTTTTTTTTTTTGCATTATGGTACGGAACCCTTCGTGCGCGAGTCCGACTCGCGCTTGCCCGGTTTCTTTATGAAATAGGAGACAAACGAGCAGACGGATTACCTGGTGGTAAGCGATTACCGCCGCCCATGGACACCCGCAACACCAGAAGGGTTGCAAGTGCGTTGCCGGCATTTAAGATGGGAGTACGCTCTTCTCTTGAAGGTTTGAAGGTCGTATCGCCAAACATTTCATTTTTGGTACATATAAGTACAATCTTTTATCGCTGACTGTACTTTTCTTTCCACAGACAGGCGTGGCTCACTCCGCGATTTCGTCGCTTTGCTACAGGTAGCTAAAAGTACATCCGTTCCACACCAATTTTGGTGGCTAGCCATAAGCCGCGCGTGGCGCTGACGCCACCTAGGGGCCATATCTGTGCTGACCTTGACAGACGCGTTTTGTTAGAGGGTGAGTCTTCTTTACCTAGTACTATTATTTATTCTGTGCCACAGACAACTAATACTCATCGAGACAATTCTAAAAACTACAAACACATTGTTCTTATGGCCACCTCCTGTCTCCATCATCAGATCAGCTCGATGGTACCATAATATTGCATAGTCACCCGACTTGCATGTGTATGCAAATTTTCAGTTTCATCGGAAACCGAGAAGTGGGTCAAATTTAACTAGTAAGATTGGTCCGTATAAACATAGTTATACCGGGTGTGGCCTGTAATACGAGCAATAAATTAAACTGTAGGTAGGCAGTACTCCTCATAATGACCAACATTTGTTCAGCAACTTTTAAAAATAACTTGTGATGATTTTTAATACACTTTTAAGTTTATTTTAAGACGCAATGTATTGCGAATTCTGTTATGTTTAAGGCGTGACAAGCAACGTCAATCACAATGATATGGCGTGGCGATGGCGTCCATTGAAGATAATATTTATTTTGTATGAAAAATAGGGAGTCTAAATACTTCATAATTTTTAAAAGTTGTTGAACAAAATTGTCACCATTTGAGGAGTACAATCTATGTTTTAATTATTTGCTTATGTTACAGGCCACATCCGGTATAGGTAAGTACATACATACAATGCAAGTTAAGTAAAAGCTTGTAAAGAGTCATACTTTCATAAATATAGCCATTTTGAATACAGGGTGTTATTTTCAGTGTATAATAAACAGAGTTTATAACTCTTCAGGAGCTTTAGAAGAGAAGGAAAAGGCATTTTTATTCAGCCAAGCCGTTCCGAGGATTTTGTTATTTACGTGAGTTATTATATTTATATACCAACCTCTAGATATATTTAAGTACAGCCAACATCAAAAGTTGCTATAGTTCGTTTTTTTAGCATGAGAAAGAACTCCACAGAAGCAAGCGTGCAGTTTTTATCAGGCTCTTTAATTGTTAATAATTATTGAATTATCTAATGTAGCATGCATATAATTAAAAATTAAAATTTATTATACAAAAGGTTAATGGTACATAAATAATCATACAAAAGTAACTTAAATATATCTAAATATTAAAATATTTTAATCTAAAAGGCCTCCGCGGGCTGTACCGGGTGCAAAGGTGCCCATTATACTTGCCGCGTTACCACGTTGGATAGCGATGGCCAGCCTTTGCACCAGGGGCCAAATTCGAAACGTACAACTGTCAGATTTCGCATCCACGTCAAATCAACAGTTGATTTTATTGCATACTGAGTGTTGATTCCATCAACGGTGGATAATATCATTTGGTCCAACCAAAACTCAACTCTAAACTAAGGGTGGTTCGGTTTGGTTTGCTTGTCACCCTAACTGTGGATTGTTAATGTCAAATTTTGACATTGTACGTATTCGAGAACTTATGATTTTTCCCACATCAACGGGAGATCAACACGATACGTCAAACGTCGCTTGTCGAATAGGGGTCCTGAGGTATTGTTAATCCAGCGTATATCCAATACCTACGTAATTGATAATCCACCGAAGAGGGGAAGAGATGTGGATATTAATATAATATATAATAACTATAATACATCAACACGAAACGTCAAACGTCGCTTGTCGAATAGGGGTCCTGGTAAGAACCCGCGCGAGCGTCAGAGGTCCTCTCCCTGATTCTACCTCCCACCTCCCTTATAAAAGCTATGGCGTCAGACCCCCAACCCGGAACTGCATATAATTTACTTCAAATTATTACCGCTATAAGTGTCGGATTTGGAACCACAAGTTTACTTCTGCGAAGTTCTTTCTAATGCTAAAAAAACAAAGTATAAAAGGGCAAAGTGTTCAAAATCACCTGGACGGGCCTTTATTCTCCAAAAAAACATCGTCTTTCTCGCGTTGTCCCGACTTTTGGCCACGGCTCATGAGCCTGGGGTCTGTTTCGCATCTAATCCCGAGAATTGGCGTTGGCACTAGTTTTTACGAAAGCGACTGCCGTCTGACCTTCAAACCCAAAGGGTAAACTAGACCTTTATTGGGGTATCTAGTCCGGTTTCCTCACGATGTTTTCCTTCACCAAAAAGTGCAATAATATATTATTCTTCGGAGGCTGCAAAAATATGTGACACACTCTATATGGCTCTACAAATAAGATCGTGTCAGATATTATTGCGGCCTTTGAAGAGTACATATTATTGCAGGTGTACGTTTCCGTGAAAATCATCATCATCATCATCATCTCAGCCATAAGACGTCCACTGCTGAACATAGGCCTCCCCCTTGGACCTTCATTCGTACCGGTTGTAAGCGACCCGCATCCAGCGTCTTCCGACCGCCTTAACAATACGAAAATTCGTGAAAATACGAGAAAATAATTATGCACTTGTGTAAACAAGAATTACATTTTAATTTTTCTGAAATATTATTTGCGCTTTTGACACGAAACATTGCTTTTTTTTTCAAATTATTGTCTCCAAAACATGAACCAAAACTTCAGACACCGTATGTTCACGTTATTTCAGTAACAAAATTGAAAACATCAAACAAAAATCATCTAGAATCTCTTTGACAAACCGAAAAAACCGATATATTCGGTTCGCAGCATTTAATATTGACAGGATTTCTGTTGCCCATAACGAAAATACGCTCCGACAAATAATTGTTCAATATTTAACCGTATTGCAAATAGAATAGTGTCCAAATTAGAAATGACGTTATGATTTAATTTGTTGCACCTCTGTAGCACGTAGGGTTGCCATATGGAAGAATTAAATATCCTCCGCCGCCGCCGGACGATATTGGCCTGTCAGTTAGAACAAAAATTTAACAGTTCCGAACAACTGACCGGCCGATGATATCGTCCGGCGGACTGTTAGTCAGTGGTCAGCTTTATACTTTTATGTATCCTATCATTCATGAAATCTGTGTTAACTTTATAATAAATATATACTTAAACATTTTTTTATAAGGTCGTTCTTAAAAATCCGGACACTTGCCAAGTCCGGCCGCAATCCGGAGAAAGGGTCAAAAATCCTGACATGTCTGGACAAATCCTGACGTATGGCAGCCCTAGTAGCACGCATTCGGCTTTTGTTTTCGTGCTGGCAGTTTAAAAACGATGATGCGTCGATTTTAGAAAAAAAATATTAAAAAGTTTTTAGAGGCGTATTTCATAGGGCGAGTGAATTTCATATGAGTATCACTAGTGTTCGATATCGTTTTTAAGGGTTCCGTACCCAAAGGGTAAAACGGGACCCTATTACTAAGACTTCGCTGTCCGTCCGTCCGTCCGTCCGTCCGTCCGTCCGTCCGTCTGTCCGTCTGTCTGTCACCAGGCTGTATCTCACGAACCGTGATAGCTAGACAGTTGAAATTTTCATAGATGATGTATTTCTGTTGCCGCTTTAACAACAAATACTATTAAAAACAGAATAAAATAAAGATTTAAGTGGGGCTCCCATACAGCAAACGTGATTTTTGACCAAAGTTAAGCAAGGTCGGGCGTGGTCAGTACTTCGATGGGTGACCGTTTTCTTTTTACATTTTTTTCCGTTTTTTTTTGTTTTATGGTACGGAACCCTTCGTGCGCGAGTCCGACTCGCACTTGCCCGGTTTTTAACGGGTTCCGTACCTCAAAAGGAAAACGGAACCCTTATAAAAAAAAGTTTATTTGGGACCAACATAATCCTATCCAACATAATTGTAAAGCCTATGAGTTTGCTTCTAACAAAAACAATTAAAATTTAAAAAAAAAATACAGGGCAAAACCTGACCTAATTTATTCAATTTCAATTTCTTTATTCATAACGTAAGTTATTTGTAAATTTTATTATTCCCCGTTTTTATTATATTTTATTTTATGTTTTATTCCCCAACTCATTCCAGTTTTCATATCTTCACGCATTGCGTTCCATCTAGCTCATAAATAAGTATACATTTATTATACTTCAGTAAGTATAATGGTTCTAGGTTGAGTTCGAATACGGCAGTCCGTATTCGAACTTCAAGATATTCACAAGAGACGAGACGTACTAGATCCATTCTACATACGTTATAGTTTAGATATCAACTAGTTCTCTTTTGCAGCGCAATTCGGGCAACCAAGCGTTTACGTTAATAGAGTAAGATATTTATTAGATATGAATTAGATCTCTAAGTCATATCCTGTGGGAATTGTTCAAGAGTATCTCCAGAATCGCGCAAATGTCAATTTTGACAGGTTAGATCTTAAACATATCGTTATCGTATCTTGTGATGTCTAAAAGATGTCTAATAGATGTCTATTTCAAAATCAGAATCGGGCCCACAGTCACCTGCAATTCCAAGCTACACAACGAAAGCCTCAATAATATCTGACACGATCTTATTTGTAGAGCCATAAGAGCGTGTCACATATTTTTGCGGCCTTCGAAGAGTAACATATTAAACAAACGTCGGAATTTAAGGTAAAAACGTAAAAAAAGCAATGAAATTATATCGCGGTAGATCCGTTTATTAGGGTTCCGTACCCAAAGGGTAAAACGGGTCCCAATTACTAAGACTTCGTTGTCCGTCCGTCTGTCACCAGGCTGTATCTCACGAACCGTGATAGCTAGACAGTTGAAATTTTCACAGATGATGAAAATGATGAGATGATGAAATGCCGCTATAACAACAAATACTAAAAACAGAATAAAATACAGATTTAAATGGGGCTCCCATACAACAAACGTGATTTTTGACCAAAGTTAAGCAACGTCGGGAGTGGATACTTGGACCGTTATTTTTTTTTGCTTTTTTTTGGTTTTTTTTTTGCATTATGGTACGGAACCCTTCGTGCGCGAGTCCGACTCGCACTTGCCCGGTTTTATAATTAAATATGAACTCAAGGAGTTACCATTCCTTCTTTACTTATATTCCTCTATAGTACAGTCAGCCAAGAAAGTGGTTTACCACTTTTCGACTCTATCAAACAGATAATAGAGTCGAAAAGTGGTAAACCACTTTCTTGACTGACTCTTCTTCCTCGCGTTATTCCGGCATTTCGCCACGGCTCATGAGAGCCTGGGGTCCGCTTGACAACTAATCCCATGATTTGACGTAGGCACTAGTTTTTACGAAAGCGACTGCCATCTGACCTTTCAACCCAAACTAGGCCTTATTGGGATTAGTCCGGTTTCCTAAGCGGTAAGCTAGTGCCCTTGACCTGGTCTCATCGTACCTTTCGGATAGAACTCAGCGAGTAGTTATTAATGGAACTCAATCGGCGGGGTCCCCGGTAGCCCTCGGAGTGCCTCAAGGTTCAATTCTTGGTCCCTTCCTGTTCTTGGTATACATTAATGACTTACCAAAAGTTGTGCAAGATAGACATGATATAGTGTTATTTGCAGATGACACTTCCCTTATACATATTTAAAGTGGACAGAAAGGAAAATAGCTTCGAGAGCATTAATGACGCGCTATCTACCATTGTAAACTGGTTTACGGCAAACAATTTGCTTTTGAACGCCAAGAAAACCAAATGCATCAAGTTTACGCTACCTAACGTCAAGCAGGTAAATAACAGCAAGATTAAAATAAAAGGTGATACGCTGGAATTTGAGGACCGAACTGTTTTCCTGGGAGTTACTCTAGACTCCAAACTGCAATGGCATGCACATATAGGCACTCTAGCCGGAAAACTTAGTTCAGCAGCCTATGCAGTGAGGAGAATCAAACAGCTGACAAACGTAGAGACGGCCAGGCTGGTATACTTTAGTTACTTCCATAGTGTTATGTCTTATGGAATTCTGTTGTGGGGAAAAGCGGCAGATATTCAGACAATATTTGTGCTGCAAAAACGAGCTGTACACTCTAAAAAAAATTTGGTTGGCCCTATCAATATTTTGATAGTCGTAATCAAGCATCTTGATTCCATACGAGCCTAACAAGGACTTCGACATTTCAAATAAGGTAATTCTGATTGATCTTACTATTGCTATGTAACTGAGCCAACTAAGATCTTGTTCAATATATACATGAAAAAGAATTATGGTAACTAATTGACCCTAGTAAGATCAACTAAGCTTGATATTTATTGAATCAACCTACGTTACATAATTATGTCAACAAGTTAATAATAGATGCAAGGTATACAATTGTTAGGATTAATCAATACCTACTTTATTAGTTCAATCACAGATACACTTATTGTTTTAAGTAATCAGCTTTCATTGATTTATATAAGATCGTAATTGTTGTAATTAACTTAACGTCAACTAAGAAGAAACTGCTCTTAGTTGGTCTTCATTTTTAAGAGTGTACGTTCCATCTATGGACTGGGCGCTCGAGTATCCCTAAGAGAGAAATTCAAAGAAGTTAACATTCTTACCGTTGCATCTCAATACATACTAGAGAATATTATGTATGTTCGGAAAAACATCCACGAATTCAAGGTTAACAGTGATATCCATAACTATAACACTAGAAACAAACATAAACTTGCTGTGCCCGCCCACCGCCTCCGTAAGGTTAGTACGTCTTTCGTCGGGAACTGTACACGTTTTTATAACAAAGTCCCCACTGATGTAGTGAATTTACCACTTCATAAATTTAAGTCGCACATTAAGCACTCCTTGTTACGTAAGGCGTACTACACTGTAAATGATTTTATAAACGATAGAGATGCTTTTAAGCCGGTAGCTTGATTTCATTAGTATAATAAGAATTAAATAAATATTGTTTTTTTTTTACATTGTGAATTAAATATGCTAGTGTCCAGTAGAATTGACACATGAGACAATGATGTTCTCGCTTGATTATATTGTTTAATTTAATTTTAGTTTTGGACACTTGGAGACCTTATACATCTCTAAGTACATATTTATTTATTTGATTTTTATTTTTGATTATACATACTTACCTATATTTTTAATGTTTCTGACACTTAGAGACCTTTACATCTCTAAGTCAACTTAGGCTAGTAATTATGTGAAGCTATATTACTGTCTTTTTATGTAACATATGAGCACAAAATGCCGTGTCTTACAGCTACATGTTATTACTATTTTAATATTAATATAGGCCGGTAGCTTGAACATGTCATGCTCGCTTAAAAGTCTTTGCTTACGGTGGCGTTGTTGATCGGGTCGCCACTTTCCCGAATGAAGGTTGAGGGAGGCGATGGCTGAGATACGCGTCATACTCGTGAACGGGTGCTGTTTGTGGAGACTGGTCTGTTAAGCTAACACGAGCTATTATACTTAGTAACTTTTATTAATTAATTACAGTGAGACGCCTCATTCTGTTCTCGTATGTTTCTTTTCTTTTAATGAATGTATTAATTATACAGGATATTGACTCTTGGAGACCTTATACATCTCTAAGGATAACTTGATAAACTATATAATCTTATAGTTCTGACACCTAGAGACATTTACACCTCTAAATATTATAGATTTTTTTTGTGTGTGTTTTTTTATCTGTATTTTGTATGTAATTCGACATTAAGAGACCATATACATCTCTTAGTAATTGTAATACGTTAGATTGAATTGTTAGTTTTATTTTATAAAATTGTTGATGTTATTATTTTTGCTTTTATGTAAATTCAATGTTGACGTGTAAAAGTGCCCTTGTGGCCTATTTGCTGAATAAATGTTGATGTTTGATGTTTGATGTTTGATCCTCACGATGTTTTCCTTCACCGAAAAGCGACTGGTAAATATCAAATGATATTTCGTACATAAGTTCCGAAAAACTCATTGGTACGAGCCGGGGTTTGAACCCGCGACCTCCAGATTGCAAGTCGCACGCTCTCACCGCTAGGCCACCAGTGCTTTACTTTCTTGACTGACTGTACATATTAAATTATACAGGCACATTATGTCGGTATTTTCAAACTAATCAATAATGGGACCGTTCAAACTCATTTCCCTTAATTCCTTTGAATTCAGTTCCCAAAGCGATTCAAAAACCGTTTAAGTGTTTGTTCAAGTCCTCTTTAACTTAATGGTCAAGCGAGAATAGAATATGGCGCGTTTCCTTACTTTTTCACTTAAAATAATAAAATACATAGAACTCTAAACCTTATTGTCAAAGTATTAAAGGCCAACTATATTTGACGGATGATAAAAATAAGTTTGTAAAAATAAAATGTCTCGAATGCTTCTATGTTGTTCTCTATTTAAAAATAGCATAAGTGCTATTTCAATTTAAATGTATATAGTTTTAGGAAAAGGATCCTTAGTAGAACAGTCGCTTACGTCATATGACGTCACATTGGTTTAGAAATATCGGTAATAATGACGCAAGCGCCTGGAATATTAAGGTACTTTTTACAGAAACAGTGACAATATAGAGTTGTAACTTTATGTTTTTAAAGCATAGACTACTTAAAGCATAAACAATGAACAATTACTTTTTTCTGCACGCACTGGTCACTGGGACGGTCAAAGTATAATGTAAGTTTGTTTTTTAAGTTTACGATCGAAACACTATTTTTGTAAAGGCTTGATAGGCTATGTGCTTGACAGTGGCGCTCGCTTATCGACTGTGAAACTGGGGTCTAGCCAAGGGGGACGTTTTGGGTACTCAAGAGATGTCTTGTAAGTTGTAAGCGTTGCAGTTGCATCGGTGGGTAGGTGAAAGTGTTTACTTTATTGTACGAAAAGAAAGGAATAATGGTTACATCCGATAAAACATAAATGTGCATTAAATTGTACAACGGGACTTAAAATGTTCAAATTGATAAACAAGACCAAGTGCGGGTAGTTCGAAAAACTCGCGCGGCTAGAAGATGTTGATATCAACTTTAGCCAGTCTTCTCCGAGACCACGGGGACAACGCCGTCCTCGAAACGTCGGAGGTACATCTTAAAACTTAAATACGCTATTTAGTCCCGTTGTACAATTTAATAAAGGCGAACTTATCCCTAAGAGGGATCTCTTCCAGTTATCCTATACTTAAGTAAGTGCTGCTAAAGTCCGTTTATCATTAGTTATTTTCAAAATCCCGTTTTCAAAGTTATCCTTACAACATTCTGAGATTTAACCGTATTAGTAGGCACAAACCACATAAAACGGAAATAATCTTTGCCAGGCCGGACCTCAAACATGACGAAGGGTAAACATATCAATTATTAAAGCCCCCATTCACTGTAGGACCCTTTTCTGTCAACTCTTTAAGGACCTATATCGACCCTATATTTTACTTACATTAGACTTTATGATTTAGGCGCTTGCGTCATTATTACCGATATTTCTAAGCCAATGTGACGACATATGACGTAACTGACTGTTCCACTATGGACCCTTTTCCTAAAACTTTACACGTTTAAATAGGTCTTGTAGTTAGACTCTTGCGCATGAAGGGCGTAAGTGAGGTTTTTTTTAAATTATTATATGACGTTTTTTTGGAAAACGGGGTACTTAGCTGGACGCAGCTGCCCCGTTAATGTCTAGGCTATTACTAGTATTTGTTGTATGTTAGAAAAGGTTTTGTAATGATTTGTTAGGTAAAGCTTTTTGGTATCCGCACCCAAAGGGTAAAAGCTGGACCCTATTACTAACAATAACTGCCGTATTCGAACTTCAAGATATTCACAAGAGACGACACGTACTAGATTCGTTATAGTTTAGATATCAATTAGTTCTCTTTTGCAGCGCAATTCGGGCAACCAATGTCACTTTTACGTTAGATAGAGTAAGATATCTATTAGATGTGAATTGGATCTCTAAGTCATATCCTGTGGAAATCGTTCAAGAGTATCTCCAGAAACGCGCAAATGTTTGACAGGTTAGATCTTAAACATATCGTTATCGTATCTTGGTGATGTCTAAAAGATGTCTAATGGATGTCTATTTCAAAATCCGAATCGGGCCCTAAGACTCCGCTGTCTGTCTGTCATCAGGCTGTATCCTACCACCGACTTGGTCCAGGGCCAGAATCCAGGCTGTTCCGTATGTATTCATCGTGATAGCTCATCATCATCATCATCTCAGCCATAAGACGTCCACTGCTGAACATAGGCCTCCCCCTTGGACCTCCATTCGTACCGGTTGGAAGCGACGCGAATCCAGCGTCTTCCGGCGGCCTTAACCTTTTCGACGCCGTGTCAAACACAAAAGCTGTCACGCGGACGCCACGTCACCGAAGTGTCAAAACTGAACTGAAAATTGAACTTTATGCCTATGCACGTAGGACTATGTTGCTGTGTGGTCTGTGACCGATTAATCAGTTATTGGCGTTGAACCTGCGGTGCGGATATATCGGTCATTGGCGTCCAAAAGGTTAACAAGGTCGTCCGTCCATCGTCGTGATAGCTAGACAGATGAAATTTCTAGCTATCACGTGAAGATAAAATCTGTGAAGATGATGGATTTCTGTCGCCGCTATAACAACACATACTAAAAAGTACTGAACCCTCGGTGGGCGAGTCCGACTCGCACTTGTCCAGTTTTTAACAATTAACTATATTCAAAAATCCAATAAATTAAAACAAAGCACACCCTTTCCATAGACTACAATGCCTATTCCAGCCTAGCCATAGACAAAGCTTAGTCTATGCTTCAACGCCTCTGGAATAAAGTGCCCCCATGCTGTAAGTCCTTTATTCTAGTGATGCTTACTTCCTATTTACTACCTATTGTGTTTGTGGTGGCACACCCCACACCGTATAATTATCAAATTAATAAAACTTTTTGAGATGAAGCGCTGGTGGCCTAGCGGTGAGAGCGTGCGACTTTCAATCCGGAGGTCGCGGGTTCAAACTTCAAACCCCGGCTCGTACCAATGAGTTTTTCGGAACTTATGTACGAAATATCATTTGATATTTACCAGTCGCTTTTAGGTGAAGGAAAACATCGTGACGAAACCGGACTAATGCCAATAAGGCCTAGTTTACCCTCTGGGCACAGAATAAATAATAGTACTAGGTACAGAAGACTCACTCTCTAACAAAACGCGTCTGTCACGATCAGCACATATATGGCCGCTAGGTGGCGACAGCGCCTCGCGCGACTTATGGCAAACCCCAAAATTGGGGTCAGACGGATGTACTTTTAGCTACCTGTAGCAAAGCGACGAAATCGCGGAGTGAGACACGCCTGCTCTGGTTGGAAGATCAGATGGCAGTAGATCTAGTTGTTTTAGTCTAAAACCTTTAAACGGACATTGTTGTATATTTATTTATTTATATATTTCGGGGATCTCGGAAACGGCTCTAACGATCTCGATGAAATTTTCTATATGGGGGTTTTTGGGGGCGATAAATTGAGCAAGCATGTCTTATCTCTGGGAAAACGCGCATTTTTGAGTTTGTATATGTTTTCCGAGCAACTCGGTCTCCAAGAATATTATAAATAATATTATTCACACAAACACATAATTTGAGACAGTCCACGATGAATAGGCTAAACCTTGGAACCAGAGGGCCCTACCGCGAACCACGTTCGACGTGTTGCCTCCCTGTCGCACTTATAAATTGGTACATAAGTGTGGCAGGGAGGCAATACATCAAATGTTCGTGGTAGGCCCTCTGAAGTACCGAACTTCGGGAAACCAATGAAACTCTCATAACTAACACAATACATCCAAACGATCTTAAGTTACTAAGAATTTACATAAATTTCTATGCAATTCTCAACCTTATTCTAACTGAGTAAGGTTCACAATCGTGTACATGTTTTTGAGGATAATACGAATGTTTTAAGGTACCTTGTTGACCTTTTCTTAGGGGACGCAGACATTAAAAACCGGCCAAGTGCGAGTCGGACTCGCGCACGAAGGGTTCCGCACCACCTACGCAAAAAAACGCCAAAAACATCACGTTTGTTGTATGGGTGACTCACTTAAATATTTATTTTGTTTTGTTTTTAGTATTTGTTGTTATAGCGGCAACAGATATACATTATCTGTGAAAATGTCAACTGTCTAGCTATCACGGTTCATTAGTTACAGCCTGGACAGACAGACAGACAGACAGACAGACAGACAGACAGACAGACAGACAGTCAAACAGACAGTCAAACAGACGGACATATGGACAGACGGACAGACGGGCAGACGGACAGACGGACAGACGGACAGACGGACAGACGGACAGACGGACAGACGGACAGACGGACAGCGGAGTCTTAGTAATAAGGTCCCGTGGGTACGGAACCCTAAAAATATAAAGAGTTCTTGAGAATACTTGACGATTTTTTTAGGGTGGAGTCGATAATAATGGAGAAGGCATTAAGAGGAAAAGGGACGGTCGTTTTTCCATACAAACGTAGACCCAGTTTCCTCTCTGGATATTGAAATTATTGTGGTTAATATTTTGAAATAATTTGGTGTATTACATATTAACCGTAACTATACAGGGTGATTCATGAGACGTGAGCAGGACTAATCCTGCACACTCAGTAACTGATAATTGATCGATCACCGTTGTATTTAGGCAAAACAACCACATTTTTTCCTAATTTTTAACTTTTTGGTGAGGGCAAATTTAATTCTCTACTATCATGGTCACCCTACAAGACCTAATTAATAAACATAAAACTTCTTTAACCGTAATGACAGCATTTTGATTACGAAGAAAATGAACTGTCAACTGACCGTGATGACAGGGATTTCATTCAATTTGACACAGAATATCGGTACCTAGTTGTATTCTAATTTTAGGGTGACCATGCATGTCGTAAATAAATTATAAACTTTTTTTTTTCAACACGACTAGAAAATTAACGTTAACCTCACTAATACTCATACGAAGCAGTTGCTTATAATTTACGAAATGCGCAGTGTTAATCCTGCTCACGTCTCCTGAATCACCCTGTATATATCTCTACGTTTGAATCATGTAGGTACTTGTAATGACGGGACGAAATCGCGGATTGAGATGCCTGCTTTGGCAAATGAAATATCGGACAAACAATGTTAGAGTCAGACTTATCCAGTTTTTGTCCAAAATCTCAACTGGTTTATGTCGAAACTGCCACCTGCGGTAGGTGTCAGTTTCGACATAAACCAAATCCATTTTTTGAGGTTGTACCTAATAGGTAATAGGATAAGTAATTAAGTACTCTAAATATACTGTGGCCTGTAATACGAGCAAATAATTAAAACATAGATTGTACTCCTCAAATGATGACACTTTTGTTCAACAACTTTTAGAAGTTATGAAATATTTAGAGTCCCTATTTTTCATACAAAATTTAATAAATATTATCTTCAATGGACGCCATCGCCACGCCATATCATTGTGATTGACGTTGCTTGTCAATTGTTCATGCCTTTAAACATAACAAAATTCGCAATACATTGCGTCTTAGAATAAACTTTAAAGTGTATAAAAATCAAACCACAAGTTATTTTTTAAAGTTGCTGAATAAATGTTGGTCAGTATGAGAAGTACAGCCTACAGTTAAATTTTTTGCTCGTATTACAGGCCACAGACTGTATTTTACAAGCTTTTATTTACTTTCACCTGACCATTGTCTGTCTGTCTGTAATCCAATTTTGCAAGTTAAATTTCATCCACTTTCCGGTTTCCGATTGAGCTGAAATTTTGCATGCATGTATAAATCGGATGGCAATGCAATATTATGGTACCATCGAGCTGATCTGATGATGAAGACAGGAGGTGGCCATAGGAACTCTGTGATGAAACAACGCAACTTAATTGTGTTAGGGGTTTTTAGAATTGTCTTGATGAGTATTAGTTCTGTCGTAAGAAAAGAACAGTCAGCAATAAAAGCTTGTACCAAAAATGAAATGTTTGCCAAACAGTTATTCATGCTGTTTCCAGTCATCAAAAAGTTTAACATATAACGTCACATCCAAATTTTCTTTCTCCTCGGCACAATATTATGTATTTCATATTCAGTAGCGATAAACCGAGGCCGCCATCTTTTTATTTCCCCTCTAGTGACAATCAACGTCTTCCCGAGATTTATTTATTTCTTTATTGCAGTTAAATTGTTAATGTTACTTTAATGTTTGATTCTTCATTGCCTCTTACCCAAAAGATGTTTGGAAGAAATCGCTTCTTAAGTTCTTAGCATGAACAAGAAACAATAAGTTATTGGAAAAAATCCATTTTTTGTACAAGCTTTTATCGCTGACTGTACTTTTCTTTCCACATACAACTATGTTGAGTTTAACATAATGAGGTTGCGTTGTTTTATCACAAGTTTATTTACAAATAACAAACAAAATGATAATAAAAAAACAACATTAAAATTAAAACGAAAATTTAACAGATCTTACATTATTGGTAAAAAATGGTCATCTTCGTTTGTTATGGTGCCCAGGAGGCTGGCAGCGTTTCCTTTTTGGATGGCCAGGCTTATTCTCTGGCCGAGGTAGCTGCCAGCCCTCTGGTCACCTGATTGTGGTGTCGATGAGACGCTGGGACATTTCACAATAGTTCTTATGGCCACTTCCTGTCTCCATCATCAGATCAACTCGATGGTACACCATAATATTGCATTGTCACCCGTTTTACATATGTATTCAAATTTTCAGCTTCATTGGAAGTCGGAAAATGGGTCAAATTTAGCTTGCAAGATTGGCCCGTACTAACATAGTAGTACATTACAAGTTAAATAAAAGCTACACATGACAGCGACCTAGGGAGCATTTATTATTTATAAGTCTATTTATATGATTATTTAAAATTTTATATTCCATGTAGTTTAGTTTTACTATTGTTTAGTTTGTATTTTTTGTCCTAATAAAGTCTTAATAAAAGCTTGTAATAAAAATAACCACGAAAGTCCGTAAAAAAAGAAAAATATCGCGTTTTTGTCAGTAAAATATTATCACACAGTCAAATATGAATACTGGGTATGATATGTGGCTACTTTTCTGTTATGCGCCGCGTGCGCGACTCTATTATGAGCAGATTTTCTTTTATATTCTGAACCTGGCGCATGGAGCGGAAAAAATTGGATTATTGCCGAAAAAACGGAATTTCGAAGATGAAATTCGTTCAGTTTTTACCTGATACGGTTTGTACCATATAAGCTTTTATTCACAGATAAAATTCTGGAATTTGTAACACTACAAATGCATACATTTGAGTGTTGAGTAGCGTTACTGATAATTCCGCTACTCGATGCTAGATATCGACTGCGAAAATAATAGTCGTTTTTGTACCAAAACTGATGTATGGAGTGAGCACTCTATTCTTACTATATTTCTCTATGGTTAAACATATTCATGTAATGTTTGAAAGAAACTGCAAATCATACTGACTCAAATCTGTGTACATATATTTGCACAGGAACCCCTTTAAATATCTTTAAAACCATGTGCCTAGCTGCCTAGGTCCCCTAGCCTAGGTTAGGGCGTCACCCCTATGTAAAGAATCTTTTGATCTAGTTCAAAAGGAAGTATGTCAAGACTTAAGACGCCATATTGCTGTGCGTAGGGGGAGGGGGAGGGGGAGAAAAATAGAGATTTATGAGTAAAGTGGAAGACATGCCGTATTCGAACTTCAAGATATTCACAAGAGACGACACGTACTAGATCCATTCTACATACGATAGGTTAGATATTAACTAGTTCTCTTTTGCAGCGCAATTCGGGCAACCAATGTCACTTTTACGTTAGATAGAGTAAGATATCTATTAGATGTGAATTGGATCTCTAAGTCATATCCTGTGGAAATCGTTCAAGACTATCTCCAGAATCGCGCAAATGTCAAATTTGACAGGTTAGATCTTAAATATATCGTTATCGTATCTTGGTGATGTCTAATAGATGTCTATTTCAAAATCCGAATCGGGCCCATAATGCTTAAAGAAGATGGCGCTCTCAAAGGCTTTATGACGAGTTTAACTGAAGATTTGCTTGTAACGAACTACAATATCTGTATAAAAGTCTAACTAGAGGTCAAAAACCGGCCAAGTGCCAGTCCAACTCGCGCACAAAGGGTCCCGTACCATTACGTAAAAACCTTAAAAATATTTATTTTGTTTTGTTTTTTAGTATTTGTTGTTATAGCGGCAACAGAAATACATCATCTGTGAAAATTTCAACTGTCTAGCTATCACGGTTCGTGAGATACAGGCTGGTGACAGACAGACGGACGGACGGACGGATAGCGGAGTAATTGGGTTCCGTTTTTACCCTTTAGGTACACGGTACCCTAAATATTATTCCACGTGAACCACAGCCTGGCCACGATATTGAGCAACTTGCGACGGCGGCAGCGATAACCATAGGTTGGAAGGCGCAGCGATCGGACCTTGACGTGTCGGTCGGTCGAAACGTCGGTAAATAAAGGTGATAATATAAATTCGCGTATACCCGTCTATAAATGTGATCCTACTGTCACCTGAGACGTGGTAAAGACATATATAACTTGGCTAGATGGCGTGACGACACCGTTTCATATTTGACAATTTTAACACATAGATATCAGGGAATGAACATGGGTAAAAGTGATATAAAAATAATAAAATCATTTATCCATATATACACTAATTTTCATAATTGCATACGTGTTTATTTTGAGTTTTAGTCGTGTGTCGATAGATGGCAGTAATTTTACGGTGACTACAAAATTTACTATGACAGGACCCCTCTATACTATCTATTCTTATTGGACGTGGTAACATCCCCCGTAATGCGCATTTTAGAATGGATTAACCGACGACGTCAAGACGTCGAAACGATTTCGTTGTGTCGAAACGTCGGTAAATAAAGTAATAAAATAAATTCGCGTAGACCCGTCTATAAATGTGATGCTACTGTCACCTGAGACGTGGTAATATCCCCCGTAATGCCCATTTGAGTATGATTAACCGACGACGTCAAAACGTCGAAACGACTTCGTTGTGTAGAAACGTCGGTAAATAAAGGTAATAATATAAATTCGCGTAGACCCGTCTATAAATGTGATGCTACTGTCACGGTGACAGTGTCACCTGAGACGTGGTAATATCCCCCGTAATGCCCATTTGAGTATGATTAACCGACGACGTCAAAACGTCGAAACGACTTCGTTGTGTCGAAACGTCGGTAAATAAAGGTAATAAAATAAATTCGCGTAGACCCGTCTATAAATGTGATGCTACTGTCACGGTGACAGTGTCACCTGAGACGTGGTAACATCCCCCGTAATGCACATTAATGCGTGCGTGTGTTTTCCGACAAGAAAAGTGCACTGCCGCGTCGCGATCAAAGGAGCTGATGAGCTAGGGACGTTTAGAATTGCCACGATATTGAATAACGGTTAATTTAAAGGCTTGCTACACGGTCGCCGACAAGCCCCCAGACCGCGTGGCCTTGGCCGGTCCCGGACCGTGTAGACAAAATTTGACCAAAACTGACCAAGGACAGACCAAGGTCAGACGGTTAGAAGGCTTGTCGGCGACCGTGTAGCAAGCCTTTTACGGTTTACACTCACTTGTTTTTAGTCACTCGCGCGACATGTTTCGGAGAGCCTAGGTCTCCTTTCTCAAGCACTAAGGGCCCCCCCACATCTAGCGTCTTTCGAGCGTCGGCGTCTGGTCAGCGCTATGGAAAATGACGTCGCTGCGCAGTTGCGTCGACGTTGAGTCGAGCAGCAGCCATAGAGTTGTATACGCCGACGCTCGAAAGACGCTAGATGTGGGGGGGGGGGGCTAGTATGTCTCACAACAGTTTAAATTCGATTGCCACGGTATTGTCCTGTACCCCTACAGTAAATACCTACTTACTTACTGCTGTGACACAACGACCCGAAGTGGATCTAGATCATTCTATATTTAATTGCATAAATAATTATTTACATACATTATATATACAGTGGTACTACTAAACGAAATTAATAACTAGCTTAAATCTAAAATAGGCCCCTGAGGCATTGTACCAAGGATGCTGGCGGCATTTCCTCGCTGTATCGCAATGCTGATACGTTGTGCGAGGTAGCCGCCAGCTCTTCGGTCACCAGTTACGTCAACCTGACGCTTCGCGATTTCTGCGAACAACTTATGCGCGCTGGGACGCATGGACCTAGAGTTTTAACTTGCATAAATCATATAAAAAATACGTCCCATTATAGCTCTTATATCAGCGAATTAAGGACTATGGGACATATTTTTGAGTTAGATATCTACGCCTTTTAACACTTGACAGTATCATTTATTTATAGGTTACTAGCTTTTGCCCGCGACTTCGTCTGCGTGGAATTAGTACCAGCAGCTAGAGTAAGTACAGCGCCTGGATAAAATCTAATAGCAATTCGAGCATAATATGCTTAATTGTTTACGGCAATTAACAGGCACTTCATTAATTTTCTCATTTCCACCCCCCCTTTTCATCCTCTTTAGGGACGACTTCTGATATAAAAACTATCCTTTGTCCTTCCCCGGGACTTAAACTAATCTCTATGCCAAATTTAAACTAAATCCGTTCAGCTGTTTAAGCGTGAAGAGGTAACAGACAGACAGACAGACAGATAAATATGGTTAATGCCCAAAATTTAAAGAGAAGTCGCGAAGAAGTAGTTTAACACTTTTAAATAAATAAATAAAAAAATAATAAATATTATAGGACATGATTACACAAATTGACTAAGCCCCACGCTAAGCTCAAGAAGGCTTGTGTTGTGGGTACTCAGACAACGATATATATAATATACAAATACTTAAATACATAGAAAACACCCATGACTCAGGAACAAATATCTGTATCATCATACAAATAAATGCCCTTACCAGGATTCGAACCCGTTAACACTTTTAACTCCTTTTTCACCCTCTTTGGGTGTATTTTGTGTATGTATATCCCGTCTGTACGTGTGTAGGTCTGCGTCGCAAGAGCGAGCTCTAATAGGTGTTTAGCCGCGCCGCATAATGTCGCTATCTGGGACTAGAGCCGGCCTAGAAACGTGTTTACATCTAGCCCTAGATACACACCCTGTATGTTTACATCTAGCCTTAGATGATACACACCCTGTATGTTTACATCTAGCCCTAGATTGATACACACCCTGTATGGATACATCTAGCCCTAGATACACACCCTGTATGTTTGCATCTAGCCTTAGATGATACTAGATGATAGAACTAACTCCGCAGGTAGGTCATTTGTGCAATATTGGACTGTAAGTAAGTACTAATCTCAGATTTCAGCGCCTAAATTTAAATATAACCAGGCGTGTCTCACTCCGCGATTTCGTCGCTTTGCTACAGGTAGCTAAAAGTACATCCGTTCGACCCCAATTTTGGGGTTTGCCATAAGCCGCGCGTGGCGCTGTCGCCACCTAGCGGCCATATCTGTGCTGATGGTGACAGACGCGTTTTGTTAGAGAGTGAGTCTTCTGTACCTAGTACTATTATTTATTCTGTGGTATATTAATTATTAATTTATTATTAATATTATAAACGCGAAAGTGTGTCTGTCTGTCTGTCTGTCTGTTACCGCTTCACGCTTAAGCCGCTGAACCGAATTAGTTGAAAAATGGTATAGAGATAGTTCGAGTCCCGGGGAAGGACATAATATCGTTTTTATGTCGGAAATCATCCCTGAAGAGAGTGCAAAGGGGGGTGGAATTGAAAGAGTTAATGCATTGCCTAATAATAAAAGTAAGCAATGCGCGAATTGAATGATTGCTATTAGCATTATCCAGGCGCTATGCTTACTTTAGCTGCTGTCACTAAATCCACCCAGACGAAGTCGCGGGCAAAAGCTAGTCATAAAATAAAGTCAAGCAAAAAAAGGAGGCTCCCATGCATAATCGCGTAACTGAAAAGCGAAAAAAAGGGGTTATTCAACTTTTCATCCCCTTGTAATAGATCCCTAGAAATGTTGAAGGGCTCTCAAAACTACATAAAAAGCAATGTTTTCACATAGTCATAGTTCTAAAATTAAAAATAATATATAAATGACACGAAAATTGTTCAAAATTAAACCTTAAATTGTATGCAGTAATGTTTTCTTTTCTGTATTTTTTTAATGAAGTTATTCCGTTTCTATTTAAAATAGTGCAGTTCCTTTTGTGGTATTAAAATCCCACACTGATCGTGTTTTTAAAGATAGGTGTGAATGGCGGCCATTTTTATTTTACTTTGAATAGCTTTTAGGGTTTCGTTGGTAATATTTGAACATTTTGAACCCTATTTAGATAGCTGGGGCCCATTTCTCAAATAGTATTAGACTAATATAGCGTGTTGCCATGGTGACCCATACGATTTGACAGTTCGAAGACTAATAATCTAATAGGTAACAGTCCAATACCGTTAGAGAAATGGGCCCCAGCCTGAAAATTAATACTTATGCAAAAATAAATGCAAGATTGTGAACAAAAAATAATATCATGGATGGATTTAACCTTTTGTTGTGACTGAAAGCTGCTAATATGTCTTTCCCATCACGGAACAATGGTGTTCCGGACCTTTGGAAAGCGTGCGCGGAGCCGAAGTCAACACGTAGAGCCCCTTTTGATACTTTATAATTTATAATTTAATGAAATGGAAGGGTTACGTTTATGAATTAAATTCTGAAATATTATTAGAATTACCGTTACACTCAGGCCAATCGAACGTACACTGATATCAGAATTACATCTAACTTTCTCGCTCGTACTTGTCCGTACATGTACTGGCGGGGGCGAGACGAGAATATCATATTCTACTAAAATATCTGGGAGACCGAGCTTTGCTCGGAAAACATAATTATAAAAACTCAAAAATGCTCGTTTTCCCAGAGATAAGACTAGGGTTTGCAATCCGGATCCGAAATGTATAAAATTATCCGGATCTGGATCTGGATCCGCGGATCTTCCCATACATTTCGGATCCGTCGTGCAAACCCTAGATAAGACCTAGCTAGATCGATTTATCGCCCCCGAAAAACCCCATATAGCAAATTTCATCGAAATCGTTAGAGCCGTTTCCGAGATCCCCGAAATACATATACAAACAAGAATTGCCCGTTTAAAGGTAAGCATTAGATATTTCCAAGTGTCTATCACAATGTTAATAATATCTTTAAAATTCTATAGAAATACATATAATCCGTAATCAGATCCTAATTGACACGCTTCTTCAACTAACAAAACCTCAAAATCAATGCAGAGGTGTTAAAGAGGGGCCTTTTGTTAAAATACAACCCTATTGTGCTTTGACACGTCAAGCACCATTCACTACTGAACCCTAATCATTCACGAAACCCTATATTAAACCCTAAGATTTAAAAAAACGCCGTAGATCAAGTTAAGATGGACGTAAGTTCATATTTCGCATTTTGTAGATATGTGAGTTGTGCGTCTTTGTCAAGTGATGGGGCCACAGACAAAACATCCTCCAGACTGAGCATAGTCGTGCTACCCCCGCTGCCACGCATACGGTAAATTTACTCCATGTTCGAGTCGAAAGTGTCCTTCTGCCGTATTCGAACTTCAATATATTCACAAGAGACGGCACGTACTAGATCCATTCTAGCTGTGATTCTAGACACGTTATAGTTTAGATATCAACTAGTTCTCTTTTGCAGCGCAATTCGGGCAACCAATGTCACTTTTACGTTAGAAAGAGTAAGATATCTATTAGATGTGAATTGGATCTCTAAGTCATATCCTGTGGAAATCGTTCAAGAGTATCTCCAGAATCGCGCAAATGTCAAATTTGACAGGTTAGATCTTAAACATATCGTTATCGTATCTTGGTGATGTCTAAGAGATATCTAATAGATGTCTATTTCAAAACAAAATCCGAATCGGGCCCCTTGTGTGACGTCCGTGTCTTTGAACGGACCAATCACGGCACGGGATTTCGCTCACCTCGTCCCGCGCACCTCCGTATTTTTGGCATCATCGGTTTCACGAAATAATTGCTTTAAACTCGGTCTAGAGGATTCCTAGTCTTATGGGTGGGGTTCTGAGGGGATGAAATCATTGTTGTATAAGTGAATGTGATGTTTGTAATGTAGTTTTTGCTATGGTTGAGGTAGGTTTGGACTTGACTATTTTACCAGCTTTTATTTAACGGAGAGCGGTGGTGGCCGAGTGAGAGCGGTGGTGGCCGAGTGAGAGCGGTGGTGGCCGAGTGAGAGCGGTGGTGGCCGAGTGGATATGACGCCCGACTTTTAATCCGGAGGTCGCGGGTTCAAATCCTGGCTCGTACCAATGAGTTTTACGGAACTTATGTACGAAATATCATTTGATATTCACCACTAGCTTTTCGGTGAAGGAAATAAAACATCGTGAGGAAACCTGCATTCATCCGCGAAGAAATTCAAAGGTGTATATGTGAAGTCCCCAATCCGCATCGGGCTAGCGTGGGGACTATAGCCCAAACCCTCTCGTGATTGAGCCTGTGCCCAGCAGTGGGACGTATATAGGTTAAATTATTTATTTATTTAACTTAATCACGTATCGGAAGGCGCAGCGTAAGACCCCCCGCAAGGTGGACTGATGACCTGGTAAAGCTCGCGGGAGTCCACTGGATGCGGGTGGCGCAAGACTGGTCATTGTGGCACTCTTTGGGGGAGGCCTATATCCAGCAGTGGACGTCCTCTGGCTGATATCATGATGATGATGACTTCACTTGCCCTGTTAGTATGTATGTAAGTTAGTTAGTGTAGGTCAAATCTTGAAAGCAAATTTTGACCCACTTCCCGATTTCCAAAAGTTTTGTCTTATTTATCAGACCGCGGCGAAATGAGTCCGATGTTGTGTCTTATACATCAGTCTACGGCGGTTAAAAGCTTAAACGGGTAAAACGATTCAGATTCTGTATTTATTATTTAAAACCAGGTTTTCTAGGTTGTTTCTTAACCATAGCTTTATCAAATTCGTTCGTTCATCCATTTCATTGCGTTGGGGGGTTTAAAGTGAAATTCCATTTCCAACTGCAGCTGCAATACTGTTCATTTTACTATGGAAACGCGTCGCTGTCACTGTCAATTTCCATAGTAAAATGAACAGTATTGCAGCTGCAGTTGGAAATGGAATGTCACTCTTAAATTTATAAGATCTATTGACTAATCGGTTTGCCAAACCAAAGACATATGTAACTTCGTATAAGATGAATAAAGTTTAAGAAAAAAATGTGCCTCGGAAATCAAGAAAAAGTCATTCTCGGATAGATGGCGCACACACCTTTGGCCTATGCTCGGCTAGATGGCGTGACGACACCGTTTCATATTTAACAATTTTAACACATAGATATCAGTGAATGAACATGGGTCAAAATTATATAAAAATAATAAAATCATTTATCCATATGTATATATTCATTTTTTTAATAATTTTATACGTGTTTATTTTGATCTTTAGAGTCGTGTGTCGATAGATGGCAGTAAATTTACTGTGACTACAAAATTTACTATGACAGGACCCCTCTATACTATCTATCCTTTTTGGCCAAACTAAATATCTGTGGCCAAACCGCTTTATTAAGGCGAGGTATTAACGCAAAACGGATTAAATTTCCAATTTTGAGTAATTTCCTCTGCCGACGGGCGCCTTAAGTGCTATGCCTTCATAGTTTGGTTAGGATAGCCGTAGAGAAATGTAGTAAGAATAGAGTGCTCACTCCATACATCAGGTTTGATAACAAAATGACTAAGGTGTATTCGGGTAATACCGAATGTCGAATAATTCCGAAATTCAGATGAAAATTACCCTTAACTCCATCATAATAAAAGTCTCTTTTCGGAATTATCCGACAGTTTTCGACATTCGGAATTACCCGAGTAAACCTTATTAGTTTCTCAGTCGACATCTCGCATCGAGTAGCGGATTTATCAGTACCGCTACTTGATACTAGAATTCTCTAATGTCGCGACGTTTTGATACTAAAACGTGCTAAAACTGTTGTAGGATGTACACTCTATGTATATTTTTCTCTATGGCATAGCAATTTAAACTGGCACCTGTAGGATAAGCACCAAAGTCGTAGGGCTTAATTATGTCCTTTGCCTGGGCAGAGTACCTAAATTTGGCTGAATTCATAAAAATCTATGTACATATACATATATGTATGTATATATACAGGGTGATTCAGGAGACGTGAGCAGGACTAACACTGCGCATTTCGTAAATTATAAGCAACTGTTTCGTATCAGTATTAGTGAGTTTAACGTTAATTTTGTATTCGTGTTGAAAAAAAAAGTTTTATTTTTATATTTATTTATATTTACGACATGCATGGTCACCCTAAAATTAGAATACCAAACTACCCAAACTACCGATATTCTGTGTCAAATTGAATGTCATCATTGTCTGGTTACTTTTGAAAACTCGCATCTCACCAAGTTTGACAGTTCATTTTCTTTGTAATCAAAATGCTGTCATTACGGTAAAAGAGGTTTTATGTTTATTAATTAGGTTTTGTAGGGTGACCAAGATTGTAGAGAATTAAATTTGCCCTCACCAAAAAGTTAAAAAATAGGAAAAAGTGTGGTTGTTTCACCTAAATACTACGGTGATGGATCAATTAACAGTAACTGAGTGTGTAGGATTAGTCTTGCTCAAGTCTCATGAATCACCCTATATATGTATACTGTCTATGTACTTACCTATGCATATTGCATAGTAGGTCGCAACGACTAATATGGAGTTCGAAAATTGTTAATAATACACGTATTATGTATTGTTTATTTATTTAAATATTGTCATTTTCCCACAATCACATTTAAAATGCATTCAACACAATCACTAGATTTGAAACAAACTGAGAAGACAGCAAAGTATGACAATAAAGGTACTGTTACACATGCTCTGCAATAGGGAATATTACACGAAACTCTGCATAGAGGGCGCCACTCCACATGCAATCCATCACAATATTGACAATCTGAGAGTCAACCGTGAAGCAAGAAAATCTATATTTCGTTATCTAACCTCTCTATCACTCTTGCAAATTCGAGTGATAGATAGAGAGGCAGATAACGGAATTTCTATTTTCGTATTTCACAGTAGACCCTATGAAGGAACTAGTGGCTCCCCCTACGCAGAGTTTTGCGTTATATAACCTCCTATAGTATATACACCGTGTTTTTATTGAATTCCGGTAACTTCGGGGTATGGTTAAGTTAAGTACGTTTAAGAGAACTAAATGGCATAGTTAATTTTCAAAAAAAAAATATTTTTTCTTTTTTGAAAAAAAAAATTAAGTTTAAAAAGTAATTTAATGTAGCATATAGCGTTGTTGTAACACGGGAATTACATTTAACTCAACCAAATAAACCAAACAATTCAAATCTGTGACATATCAATGTCATTTCGAACATCGATCGACCGAGATTGTACTTAAGTTTATTAGCAAATGTATGAACTCATTCTAAACACTAATCAATATGTAAACCAGCCCTAAGGCAAGTATACACTCTTGTAGAGGCCTTATAGGAAAAAAATAAAATATTGATTATCTCCGAAATGGAGTCAATTAGAATATCGGTGTCTTTGAGAAAGTGACTTGATTTAAGCTCAGGAATGCACCCTTGAAATTAACGGAAAACAAAAACAACACGGTGTATAGAGATAGAGTGCTTTCATGCTAGTAACTATAGTCAGACCGTGAAAAGTCTGCAGCGATTTTGATAACCCACGCAGTGCACGTGTTATTTCAAATGTCAAACGTCTATGAAATTATGACGTATAAATAACACTTACACTGCGTGGACTATCAAATCCGCTGCAGACTTTACTTGGTGCTACGCTAATATACCCTCCTATACTATACCGGGTGTGGCCTGTAATATGAGCAAAAAATTAAACTGTAAGCTGTACTCCTCATACTGACCAACATTTGTTCAGCGACTTGTTATTAAAAGTCACTGAACAAATGTGGTTTGATTTTTAATACACGTTAAAGTTTATTCCAAGACGCAATGTATATTGCGAATTTTGTTATGTTTAAAGCGTGACAAGCAACGTCAATCACAATGATATGGCGTGGCGACGGCGTCCATTGAAGATAATATTTATTTTGTATTAAAAGTAGGGAGTCTAAATACTTCATAATTTTTAAAAGTTGTTGAACAAAAGTGTCACCGTTTGAGGAGTACAATCTATGTTTTGCTTATTTGCTCGTGTTACAGGCCACACCCGGTATAGCATGTTTTCATGCTAGTATTTTAACTAGCATGTGTAACACTACCTTTAGTCTCACAGACCTTTTTAGTGTGACAGATATTTTTTCTTCTATAACTATTGTTCAAAATTTCTGACACATTCTTCTAAAAATGACACGTCAAAAACACAATGTATTAACGATGTCACACCAAACCTAACCAAAAAACACAAAATTCCATAGAAAATGCATTAATATTAATAAAACCCTCCAAAATTCATGAAATAGTGCAATTCTTAAAACCTGATATGCTGTTCACATAAATAGAAAAAAAATAACATCGTAATAATAACACGAAATGGAGAAAGAAGATGGTATGTTATATTTCATATATTTTTTATTAGGGTTCCATACCCAAAGGGTAAATACGAGACCCTAATACTAAAACTCCGCTCTCCGTCTGTCTGTCTGTCACCATGCAGGCTCTCATGAACCGTGATATTGAAATGTTCACAGATGATGTGTCATAAACACTACAAAGTACGGAACCCTCGGTGGGCGAGTCTGACTCGCAATTGTCCGGTTTTTACAAGGATGTTATTACTTAAAATAATGAGTGTTTGTAGGATTTCGAGTATTTTGAGTCCAATTTTGAAGAACCCTACTCTATATCTTCAGTCCTGGAAGTCCCGAGTGGGGTCCTATATGGAGTCGTTTGAACACAACGGAAACGGACTTATATGTGACGTTCCACGGCAAAAGGTACCTTATGACGGCTGGCGCTTACGTCGTGTAGCGCCGCAATAATATTGGAGTGGCGTTAATATTAGCATAAGCGCCAACCGCCATAAGGTACCTTTACCCGTGGGACGTCACATATAATTAAATATATACTCTATATTATAGGTATCGTCTTGGGTCATCCCATTCGTTTTTCGTCAAGTTCTTAAATTAGTCCTATTCTGCTTTCGTCACCCATTCTACATTCGTCACAATCGTCAGTGGCTTTCAACGTAGCATGCGTGAAGAAAGCAGAATAGGACTAATTTAAGAACTTGAGGAAAAACGAATGGGACGACCTAAGACGATACCATATTTTATACGTTTTAACTAAATAATATGTAGTAAAGAAAATAGGAGTTATTGTATGATTTATATAATCTAAGTTTTTTGTAAAAGTAAAGAGAGCCCTCTAAAATGACTTGGATAACTTATTTAGCTTAAAATACAATAAAATTATACATTTTGCGTTTGCGTCAAATCCGGTAGTTCTGATTTTTTGCAGACTTGTTTATGATGTTGGCCCAATGAATAATCCAAGTTTGTGACCTCGAGCGCCGAACGCAACTTTGTCAAAAATCGTATAAACCGCAATTTTTTTTTAGATTTGGGCGATTATAACCCTAAAGTACTAGTTTTTGATAGTAACTTCCTATGGCGTTTTTAATATGTAAATTTTCAAAATGTAGAATTTTTTCGAACCGGTAGGTATTCGTAGGCTAAGTAAGTGCAGTGAGTATACACTTTTGTCTCAGGCGATGCCGGTTGACACAATTGTTTCTAAGGTCAATCAAAGCTAATTATTTGGCCCGGTAGCCACAAGATCGTACCCTCCCCCCAGGGGAGGAGGAGGAGGCAAAAACAGGGTTGACAAAGTTGCGTTCGGCGCTCGAAGTCACAAAGTTGGATTATTCATTGGGCCAACATAATAAACAAGTCTGCAAAAAATCAGAACTACCGGATTTGACGCAAAAGAGCCAGGTTACAAAATTCGACAAAGTTACTGGATTATTAATAATTATAATTAAATTAGGCCCACTTGTTGCAACCGGTTAATCCCGGGTTAGTAAATGCTGCAAATTTCTGATTGACAGACGACGGCGACGAGACCGCAGGAAAGAGCCGCTTTCCCGTCCTCCCCTCCCTAATCTCCCTCCAGCAGATGAGGAATCGACTGACCACCGCCCAGAGTGGCCGAAGGCTGATGCAGTGGAGCGCCTTGGCCACCGGCGCTGAGCTGAGGAGAATCGCTAAAGAGTTAGGCATGTGAGTATCACACAGTACATATTAACGCATTCATTGCCACCAAGGGTTACGCTCGTAGCGCGTAGCCACGGTTTCGCCGTATGTAGCGCGTGGTGACTACGAAAAGTGTACCCGACAGGGTTTTTGGCCCTGAATGTGTTAACCCTTTATAAGGCATAAGGGTACCAGAAATTATGCAAAATTCAACCCTATTACTTTGAAACAAAGTGCAAAATCAGGTGGGAAATAATATTCCCTCTGCCTTATAAAGGCTTAAAACCGGGCAAGTGCGAGTCGGACACGCGCGCGAAGGGTTCCATACCATTACGCAAAAAACGGCAAGAAAATCTCGTTTGTTGTATGAGATCCCCACTTAGTTTTTTTCTGTTTAATCTGTTTTTAGCATTTGTTGTTATAGCGGCAACAGAAATACATCCTCTGTTAAAATATCAACTGTCTAGCAATAGCTAACTGTCTAGGAATAGCGTAATACGGTTCATGATACAGCCCCGTGACACACAGACAGACAGCCAGTGGCGTAGCGTGAACTACTCTAGCCGTGGGCGATGTTCACCTGCGAGGCGCTTTTCTTTCACTGTACCCGAAGGGGCCTCGCTCCCTTGGGGCACGACGAGGCCCTTTTCTTTCACTGTACCCGAAGGGGCCTCGCTCCCTTGGGGCACGACGAGGCCCCTTTCTTTCGCTGTAACCGAAGGGGCCTCGCTCCCTTGGATCACGACGAGGCCCTTTTCTTTCACTGTACCTGAAGGGGCCTCGCTCCCTTGGGGCACGACGAGGCGTCTTTCTCTCACTGTACCCGAAGGGGCCTCGCTCCCTTGGGGCATGACGAGGCCTCTTTCTTTCACTGTACCCGAAGAGGTCTCGCTCCCTTGGGGCACGAGGAGGCCCTTTTCTTTCACTGTACCCGAAGGGGCCTCGCTCCCTTGGATCACGACGAGGCCCTTTTCTTTCACTTTACCCGAAGGGGCCTCGCTCCCCTGAGACACGACATGGCCCCTTTCTTTCACTGTAACCGAAGGGGCCTCGCTCCCTTGGGGCGCGAGGCCGTGGGCGACGGCCCAATTCGTCCACGCCACCGCAGACAGCTTGAACCCGTTTATTTTGTCGCAGAGTGTACGTGTCGTTCACCGAGGAGGTTCGAAACGCGTTCATAATGCTCGCCAGGTGTCGCTACTTTTATCCGAACCTCAACAAGATGGTGCTCGAGAATCATCCGAAAATAGTAAGTCTTCCTTCTTACCTACCTATCAGGAAAGAGAATAGATAGTATAGAGGGGTCCTGTCATTGTAAATTTTGTAGTCACAGTAAATTTACTGCCATCTATCGACAGACTAAAACTCAAAATAAAAACGTATAAAATTATCAAAAAAAATTATATATATGGATAAATGATTTTATTATTTTTATATCATTTTGATCCATGATCATTCACTGATATAAATGTGTTAAAATTGTTAAATATGACACGGTGTCGTCACGCCATCTGGCCGAGTATAGGCTAAAGGTGTGTGCGCCATCTATCCGAGAATGACTTTTCTTGATTTCAGATAGGCACGTTTTTTCCTTAGACTTTATTCATCTTATACGAAGTTACATATGTCTTTGTTTATACGTAATAGTATGTTGTATGGCGAATTGCGAAAGCTGTGCCTTAATAAACTTGTCACGAACTGACCGACTCCTTTCTATTATTAGATACTTAACCATTGTATTGTCTTAGGGCAGCGGTCGGCAACCATGCGGCCCGCGGGCCGCATGCGGCCCGTGAACCTCTCACTTGCGGCCCGCGAGTCTCCCTGGCTATTTTGTATGTAATATTGGCTAATGAAAATGTCTGATAAAGAGAATAGAGTCTATAGAGACGGATTGTCATAGTAAATTATGTAGCCACTGTAATTATACTGCCATCTTTCGACAGAACCACATAATAAATAATAGTACTAGGTACTTACAGAAAACACTCTCTAACAAAACGAGTCTGTCACGATCAGCACAGATATGGCCGCTAGGTGGCGACAACGCCACGCGCGGCTTATGGCAAACCCCAAAATTGGGGTCGAACGGATGGACTTTTAGCTACGTAGCAAAGCGACGAAATCGCGGAGTGAGCCACGCCTGACAGAACATAAAATCCATCATCCGTCCATAGAAAAACCGGCCAAGTGCGAGTCGTACTCGCGTTCCAAGGGTTCCGTACATTATCCAATTTTTAACAATGTATTTTTTATATGTGAAACGAATACGAGTGAATTGCCTTTATAAAACCCGTAGGGGCCGGATCAAAAACGAAGTAATTAGTCCGACTCACTGCATATTTCTAATAATAGGTTTTCCTGTCATCTATATGTAAAGAAATATTTAGTAATTTTTTTTTCAAAATTTTTGACCCAGTAGTTTCGGAGATAAAGGGCTGATGGTAATTTTTTGGCTATTTTCTTAAATAACTTGTTCTAAGCTGTTTATTTTAAAATTTCAAAAAAATATATATAATTATTTGAGATTTTCAATATAAGCTCTTTCATTTGATATGTAACACGATATAGTTTAAAAAACATATTTTTTTAATTTTCTCATTAACCTCCCAAAAGTGGCCTTCATGTTTAAAATTCATTTGTTTACGTAATATGTCCGTTTTAGGATCACAAATTTACAAATGTGTACCAAATTCCAACTTCACTGGCCCAGTACTTTTGGAGAAAATGGGCTGTGACAGACGGACAGACAGACACACGAGTGATTTTATAAGGGTTCCGTTTTTAGGGTTCCGTACCCAAAGGGTAAAACGGGACCCTATTACTAAGACTTCGCTGTCCGTCCGTCTGTCACCAGGCTGTATCTCACGAACCGTGATAGCTAGACAGTTGAAATTTTCACAGATGATGTATTTCTGTTGCCGCTATAACAACAAATACTAAAAACAGAATAAAATAAAGATTTAAATGGGGCTCCCATACAACAAACGTGATTTTTGACCAAAGTTAAGCAACGTCGGGAGTGGTCAGTACTTAGATGGGTGACCGTTTTTTTTTTGTTTTTTTTTTTTTGCGTTATGGTACGGAACCCTTCGTGCGCGAGTCCGACTCGCACTTGCCCGGTTTTTTCCTTTTGTGGAACGGAACCCTAAAAATGCTATCATATGGACATGTGTTTGTTTGCAGCCTTGCGTGACTGTCGGCAGGACCACTAAAAGCATAGCCGGCTGCAGGATAGCCTTGTACGCGATCGAAGATGTAAGTGTTATTCTCGTTGCAACAGCGCCACAGAATAAATAATAGTACTAGGTACAGAAGACTCACTCTCTAACAAAACGCGTCTGTCACGGTCAGCACAGATATGGCCGCTAGGTGGCAACAGCGCCACGCGCGGCTTATGGCAAACCCCAAAATTGGGGTCGAACGGATGTACTTTTAGCTACCTGTAGCAAAGCGACGAAATCGCGGAGTGAGATACGCCCGGTGCAGTCCGCAGCAGAAGTAGCTAAGCGGGTGAGGTGTTCAAAATGACCTTCACACGCCCTTATTCTCAAAACAATAAAGACGTGTTCAGTTCATTTTGATCACCTCGCCCGCTTAGCAACTTCTGCTGCTTGGCATGGTATTAGGGACCGTGCGCGTTGGAGGGTCCGCCATATTATGGCCTGAATCGAAACATGAGGAGCTTTTATATTCAAAACGTCATTTGTCACAGTAATGTCAAACTGAGATAAATGGAAAAAACTATACTGTATGCAATATTATTTGCGTTATTTGACACATTGTGACTGACGTATATAGAGATGTAACTAACCCAAATCGATTGTCACAGCAAGCGATTACGATTGGATGGCACGTAGACTGAGGTATCGAATTGTGACGTATAATGAATTTTTAGTTGAGATTTAAATAAAGCTAGAATTATATGGTTTTCCCGCAAGGTAAATGCATTTAATACACCGACCGAGTAGGTCGCACCCATCGTCAAAATCTAAACTAACTGGGGATCTATTTTAAAGTTTATTTATGTTATTTCTGTGTCAAATTTGTTGTCTGTTAGGTGACGATAAATATATCCATATTTACAGTTAATTATCCACCTTTTCCTTACTTTTATTAAAAGAAAAATGAAAAATTCAAATCGATTTACTTAGACTACTACCGATTCATAACGGTGGTGTCCGGCCAACCCTAAAATTAAAAAAATAAAGACGTAGAACGTAAACGTTCGCAGTGCATTTGTTTTCCTTTGTGATTTCGATGTGCAAGACATTTTACGTTGTATTGCTGTTGTGAGTGACAGATGTCAAATAACGCAAATAATATTGCATACAGTATATTAACTATTTCGTATTACATTGATACAATTGAAACTTTTCGGTGTTAGTAAAAAAAAGTGTTTTCTCCTTAGGCAAAATTGAATTAGTTGACGAAAAACGAATGGGACGACCCAAGACGATACTGCTTATAAGCAAAGAGAATTTAGAATAGACGAATATTGTCTAAGTATCGCCATCTACTCGAGAGTAGGCCAAAGGTATGGTGCCATCTTTTCGAGCGATGGCGCCATAACCTTTGGTCTACTCTCGAGTAGATGGTGATACTTTTTGATATTTAACAAATTTAACACATATCAGTGAAATAATAAAGATCAAAGGCAAAAGGCGTTCTAAAAGTACATAATTTATTTTGATAATATTCCTCAATTTCAAATTCTCTTTGGTATAAATAAGATTTGGACGCCAATGACCGATATAACCGCACCGCAGGTCCAACGCCAAAGACGGATTATTCGGTCACAGACCACAGAGCAACATAGACCTACGTAAAAAAGGAAATTAGACTCGTATATAAAAAAGCAAATTTCCAGAACTGCCCCGACTCGTACCCCCTACTCGGCATCGACAAGGGGGGCGAGGTCATCGCCGAGGCCAAGAGGAGCTGGCACGAACTCCTGCGCAAGATGATCTTCATCGAGCAGCTGCGGTCCAACTTCATGAGCCTGGACGAGTCCCACGATCAGACTAACAAGTATGTGGATTCCTTTCAAGCACTTAACCCTTTCGCCGCCATTGACTTGATATAAAGTCAGTACATTTCGTGGCTCACACGCCACGACTTGATATCAAGTCGTGGTTTTGATCAGGTTTGTTTACATGCAATTTTTGACATGGCGTTGATGACACTTTATTACTTCATTGACGTGGCGGGGAAAAGGTTAAAAGTGTACCATTTTACTTTTTTTCGAAAATCCTAATAACTTTTGGGTTATTTCTACTCAGAATCACGAGGACTATCGATTTAAAAAGTAAAAAATGTCCCAAAAAAAATTCAGTTTTGTAACGCATTTTCACATACCTTTTGTATGGACCGTTACAAAACTGACACCCAAAATGTATATGAAAAACTTGGGACACTCTTTCGTTGGTCTCATTCAATAGTACTCGTAATTCTGAGTCTATAGTTGATGATTAGTTGACCCAAAAGTTGATGGTTTTTCGAAAAAAGTAAATGGCACTATGTTTTCTGAAGACTCCCATATGGGCCATATTATTTAAAATTGTGAACTACTTTTTTTATTTGGACATTTCGTTTTTTGATTCTTTCATTCCGTTATCGTCATGCAAAGTCTATGAAAAATGGTGACGGTCATTTTTCTCCTATTAGAATCGAAAGAGCTCGTGATTCTTAGTGGAAATAACATGAAATATCCAAATTTCAAAAACAAAGTGTAGTGTACAACTTTAACCCTTTGAACGCTAAGAAACGCCACCTGTCAAATCCACATGCCAATATCTCAGGCATATGCTAAGCTGTCCCACTGATTAACAGTCCGCCGGACGGTATCGGCCTGTCAGTTGTTCGGAACTGTAAAAATAGGCCGATACCGCCCGGCGGACTGTTAATCAGTGGGCCCCTTTAGCCATACTGGAAACGTTGTAAGTATTTAGTAGGTGTATGTCAGTCTTTGGCGTTGGACCTGCGGTGCGGATATATCGCTCATTGGCGTCCAAAAGGTTAAGGGTTCTTTGCGTTCGAAGGATTAAGCCATTTTAGAAGTCTTAGAGGCCTCTGAGGAGACTCCTCAACTTAGAGGTCTTAAAGGCCTTCTACGAAGACAGACACTTAATTTAGAGATCTATAAGGCCTACGAGAACAGACTTCAATTTAGTGGTTTTTTAGGCCTACGATGAATTTAGAGATGGTAGAGGTCTCTAGGAAAGCTGCCGGTGGATGCCTTCCGCCTACTTAAGAATTTGTTAGTTACAGTTTAGGGTTAGTTCTTAAGCTCTATAACCTGTGAACCTATAAAATTCTATACCTTGAGAAAGTTCAGAACCATCACCAAGCACAAATTAACTTATAAGTCTACCAATACCGTGTAACGTAAGTAAATAATATAATATAATGTGACGTTACGTACGTCCGTTACTACGCATTAGGCTGCAAACAAAAATACTTAATACGAAAAAGTATTTGAAATAGAGAGTTACTGTCATTGGTAAATTATTAAAATTATGTAGCTACCGTACATTTACTGCCATCTTAGGTCAGGAAATGAATGCTCAAAAAACGTTGTAGAGGGAAATGCTAGGAAGACAATTATTTACTCCGTAACTTTGTTTGGACTAGTTAGGAGGTGAACATATCAAAAGTCCCCGGCTGCAGCTCCGGTGCTGGGGGGTAGAGGGGGTAAGAAGGTCGAATTTTTCGGTTTTTCATTGATATCTTGGAAACTTTGCGTCTTAGCGACATGATTACTAAGACAAACTGAAAGCTGATAAAATTAGTTACATGTTTTATCCAGTCAAGTTTTTCGATATCTTGATTAGTTTTTGAGATACCCACTCTTGAAAGTTTATTTAGGGATTTTAATATGATACCAAAAATGAATTCAACACCCCCGATTTATACGAAAATGATACCTAACTCGGCCTAGCAGCTTCACTGATGTAGATAACAAGATAAAAGGTCGTTTCTCAAAAAGTTGGCACCGCCAGGTTAACGTTAACGTTTTTCAAAAATTTTGCATTTTCGCATTTTTTTTTATTGGGATCGTTAAAAGGCAACTTTAACTATTAGAAAATGTGGAAGGGAAGCAATTCCTTCAATTAGTTTAGGATATATAGGCGTTTGAAATTCAGGTTAATGATATCAAGGACAGGTGAAAGATATTTTGTCTCCAGGTTATCGATAGTAGAAGCAGGTTATCGAGAAATAAGTACAAATTCCAATGAAAATATTGACAGGTTATCGAGAGGCGTCATTAACCTGTGTCCGTTGCCGTTAACCTGGTTTCTTGTCATCGTTCACCTGTAATGAGTGTCATCCACCTGTCCACCTCATCATTTTCAATGCCTTCTAAAAATAATCGAAAAATGTGTCATCTTCTGTAAAAAGGGACCTTATTGTCCACCATGATGATTAAAATTTTGGATTCTGACCCACCTCACCTTCGATTCGATTCCCAATTTAACAACAAGTTTCTGTGAATAAGTAAACATTCAATCTTACTGTCAATTCACCCTGGCAGTACCTAGTGGAACTCAGGTTTGGTGCAACATAGGCACATGCAGTTTTGGTCATCCAACTCGTCTTGGTGAGCACTTGGGAGAGCAGAACTCAAGATAGAGCTGATGCTGGACCATCGCAGTACCTAGTGGAACTCAGGTTTGATGCAACATAGACACACGCTGTTTTGGTCATTCGACACGTCTTCATGAGGACTTGGGAGGGCAGTACCCAAGATAGAGCTGATGCTGAACCCTCGCAGTACCTAGTGGAACTCAGGTTTGGTGCAACATAGACACACGCTGTTTTGGTCATCCGACACGTCTTGATGAGGACTTGGGAGGGCAGTACCCAAGATACAGCTGATGCTGAACCCTCGCAGCACCTAGTGGAACTCAGGTTTGGTGCAACATAGACACACGCTGTTTTGGTCATTCGACACGTTTTGATGAGGACTTGGGAGGGCAGTACCCAAGATCGAGCTGATGCTGAACCCTCGCAGCACCTAGTGGAACTCAGGTTTGGTGCAACATAGACACACGCTGTTTTGGTCATCCAACACGTCTTGATGAGCACTTGGAAGAGCAGTATCCAAGATAGAGCTGATGCTGAACCCTCGCAGTAACTAGTGGAACTCAGGTTTGGTGCAACATAGACACACGCTGTTTTGGTCATTCGACACGTTTTGATGAGGACTTGGGAGGGCAGTACCCAAAATAGAGCTGATGCTGAACCCTCGCAGCACCTAGTGGAACTCAGGTTTGGTGCAACATAGACACATGCTGTTTTGGTCATCCAACACGTCTTGATGAGCACTTGGAAGAGCAGTACCCAAGATAGAGCTGATGCTGAACCCTCGCAGCACCTAGTGGAACTCAGGTTTGGTGCAACATAGACACACACTGTTTTGGTCATCCAACACGCCTTGATGAGCACTTGAGAGAGCAGTACCCCAGATAGAGCTGATGCTGAACCCTCGCAGTACCTAGTGGAACTCAGTTTTGGTGCAACATAGACACACGCTGTTCTGGTCATTCGACACGTCTTGATGAGGACTTAGGAGGGCAGTACCCAAGATACAGCTGATGCTGAACCCTCGCAACACCTAGTGGAGGAACTCAGGTTTGGTGCAACATAGACACACGCTGTTTTGGTCATTCGACACGTTTTGATGAGGACTTGGGAGGGCAGTACCCAAGATAGAGCTGATGCTGAACCCTCGCAGCACCTAGTGGAACTCAGGTTTGGTGCAACATAGACACACGCTGTTTTGGTCATTCGACACGTCTCGATGAGGACTTGGGAGAGCAGTACCCAAGATAGAGCTGATGCTGAACCCTCGCAGTACCTAGTGGAACTCAGGTTTGGTGCAACATAGACACACGCTGTTTTGGTCATTCGACACTTCTTGATGAGGACTTGGGAGAGCAGTACCCAAGATAGAGCTGATGCTGAACCCTCGCAGCACCTAGTGGAACTCAGGTTTGGTGCAACATAGACACACGCTGTTTTGGTCATCCAACACGTCTTGATGAACACTTGGAAAAGTGGTTACTAAGATAGAGCTGATGCTGAACCTTCGCAGTACCTAGTGGAACTCAGGTTTGGTGCAACATAGACACACGCTGTTTTGGTCATTCGACACGTCTTGATGAGGACTTAGGAGGGCAGTACCCAAGATACAGCTGATGCTGAACCCTCGCAACACCTAGTGGAGGAACTCAGGTTTGGTGCAACATAGACACACGCTGTTTTGGTCATTCGACACGTTTTGATGAGGACTTGGGAGGGCAGTACCCAAGATAGAGCTGATGCTGAACCCTCGCAGCACCTAGTGGAACTCAGGTTTGGTGCAACATAGACACACGCTGTTTTGGTCATTCGACACGTCTCGATGAGGACTTGGGAGAGCAGTACCCAAGATAGAGCTGATGCTGAACCCTCGCAGTACCTAGTGGAACTCAGGTTTGGTGCAACATAGACACACGCTGTTTTGGTCATTCGACACTTCTTGATGAGGACTTGGGAGAGCAGTACCCAAGATAGAGCTGATGCTGAACCCTCGCAGCACCTAGTGGAACTCAGGTTTGGTGCAACATAGACACACGCTGTTTTGGTCATCCAACACGTCTTGATGAACACTTGGAAAAGTGGTTACTAAGATAGAGCTGATGCTGAACCTTCGCAGTACCTAGTGGAACTCAGGTTTGGTGCAACATAGACACACGCTGTTTTGGTCATTCGACACGTCTTGATGAGGACTTGGGAAAGCAGTACCCAAGATAGAGCTGATGATGAACCCTCGCAGTACCTACTGGAACTCAGGTTTGATGCAACATAGACACATGCTGTTTTGGTCATTCGACACGTCTTGATGAGCAGTACCCAAGATAGAGCTGATGATGAACCCTCGCAGTACCTAGTGGAACTCAGGTTTGGTCCAACATAGACACACGCTGTTTTGGTCATCCAACACGTCTTGATGAACACTTGGAAAAGTGGTTACTAAGATAGAGCTGATGCTGAACCCTCGCAGTACCTAGTGGAACTCAGGTTTGGTGCAACATAGACACACGCTGTTTTGGTCATTCGACACGTCTTGATGAGCACTTGGGAAAGCAGTACCCTAGATAGAGCTGATGCTGAACCCTCGCAGTACCTACTGGAAGTCAGGTTTGATGCAACATATATCAGCAGTTCCACTTCATCAAATGCGACAGTTTTTAATGAAAATGCTTGATTTTCTGATGTAAATCCAAAAGTCACTATACGCATGCCTTTAAGGTTTGAGGAGTTCCCTCGATTCCTCATGGATCCCATCATCAGAACTCAAGATTGACAAAAATGCAGCTTATAAACTTATCTTACTTAGCAAACATAACGAAGAGGACAAATCGCCAAACGTGAACTATGCATCGTTGAAGAGTTCCGTTCTGATCTTCATCAGCAGTTCCACTTCATCCAATGTCACTTTTGTGAATGTATATGCTTGATTTGTAAATAAAAACACAAAAATCACTATATGTATGCCTTTAAGATTTGAGGAGTTCCCTCGATTCCTCATGGATCCCATCATCAGAACTCGAGATTGACAAAAATGCAGCTTATAAACTTATCTTGCTTAAAAAACATAACGAAGAGGACAAATCGCCAAACGTGAACTATGCGTCGTTGAAGAGTTTCGTTCTGATCTTCATCAGCAGTTCCACTTCATCCAATGTCACTTTTGTGAATGTATATGCTTGATTTGTAAATAAAAACACAAAAATCACTATATGTATGCCTTTAAGATTTGAGGAGTTCCCTCGATTCTTCATAGATCCCATCATCAGAACTGGGTTTTGACAAGAACGGGACTAATCTGCATATACTTATACTTTTTACAAAACATTTTAATATATGTCTAAAACTAAAAACCCTCATAAGGTACCTTCTCCCGTGGGACGTCACAAATCTAGTTTGAGTATATGTAACGTGGATTTTAAATAATTATCGATCACCTGTGATATGGCAGGTGAAGGACGCTTCGTTCACCTGCCATTGCATCATTCACCTGACTTTTTTGGACAGGTTAACGAGACTTAAGACAAAAGTACAAAAATTTCAATAATATGCAGCTTTAACAGACAGGATAGTTTTTATTCCTAAATTAACACACAAAAGCGATATAACCGCTATATAATTATATAGTTACGAGTATTAGTTGTGGTATCAGTGACATTAACCTGCCGCAAAATCTCATCCACCTGGCAGTTTTAGCCAGGTGGACGATATGCAGGTGATGGGGAAAATGGCAGTTATATCGCGAATACACAAAATGTATTAGCTTGATGAACTCCATACTTAGGCATATAAAACTAAACTATTGTTTACGTTACATATCTTGATAGTAATGCGATAGGTTACATAATTAGCAAGATATCGACTCCAGGATAAAGAGTACTTACCCATTACAAACTCCAATTTCCGATACTTTGTCGTTTGTGTTTTATTTGCGAAGCACAATAACCACGTCTTCGTCCTACCAGGTGATAGCTGATGAGTGACGGCTTCAGCTCGTGCGGAGTGAGACGGGAAAGGTGCGGTGGGGGTTATACAATCGTCGTGAATGTGACGCGCCAGGTGACTGTTAAGAATTGCCTTGGACAAACTTTGAAGCCGAATAACTTAAAATATAAGTATAATATTGTTATGCGATAGTAATACTTTAAAACTTAAGGATATATGTTAATAAAATACGGTAATGCCGTTAAATTAAGTTAATATTTTGTGTGGTTTTCATAGCTCGGAACATCAGTACCTCGCGTTGGGACATGGCAGGTTAACGGATAAACGTAGTTACAATATTTTTTTTTGTAATCAATATTTATTAAATTTTTTTCAAAGTATTAGGCCTCTGTGTAAAAAGTCTCTCTAAATATGTATTAATTTTTTATATATAAAAATAGTACATAACGAAAAAAAAGTTCTAACATAAACCTATTTACAGGTGGCGGTGCCAACTTTTTGAGAAACGACCAAAATTAAAATCCCTAAATAAATTTTCAAGAGCGGGTATCTCAAAAACTATTCAAGATATCGAAAAACTTGACTGAATAAAACTTGTAACAAATTTTATCAGCTTTTGGTTTTTCTTAGTAGTCATGTCGCTAAAACGCAAAGTTTCCAAGATGTGAAAAACCGATAAATGAGACCTTCTTTCCCCCCTCTACCTCCTAATACCGGGGCTACGGCCGGGGACTTTTGATATGTTCACCTCCTAACTAGTCCAAACAAAGTTACGGAGTCAAAAATTGTGTTCCTAGCTTTTCCCTCTATACCTTCTTATTGCTTGGCCTATCTTTCGACAGAAGGTTAAACCTGTTAGAACGCCATTTGACTTTGATCATTATTCTTTCACTGATATTACCCTTTCCTCATCTTGCACTGGCACGATCTCATACATGTTTCAGGCTGACCAGGCCCGATTAGCCTATTCTCACGAACTCGCTGAAAAGTCAATCAAACGTTGTGTGGATGTCGTCAATTTGGGAAGTGTCTCCGATAAAGCCTTATTATTAAGCTTTGAGCTGCAGTTCCACGTGTATTAACAACTTTCGAGCATCGTTAGGGGTCATCTATTAATTACATCACACGTTTAGGGGGAGGGAGGGGGTCAAGAAAATGTGACATATTGTGACATGGGGGAGGGGGGGACACAAATTTTGTGACGTCACTTTAACTTCATCAGTAACCGAAAATTTATTAAAATTATTTTATTCGCTGTACATTTAAATAACAAGTTTTTAAAACGATAATCGTTTTTATTCGTTTAATTTTCTTTCCTAAGCAGTTTTGGGTTATAAAAATTATTAATATTTATATCGTCAAAAATATTTTGATAAAATATTAATAATACTTAGGTACTTACTTAATTCGATTTGGCGATTTCGTAGAAAAAATGTGACGTCACACTAGGGGGGAGGGGTTTGCCAAATGTGACCAAGTGTGACAAGGAGGGGGGAGGGGTCAAAAAACCTAGAAATTCGTGTGACGTAATTAATGGATGACCCCTTACCCATTTTAAAGAAAATCTAATACCAGTCTTGCAATTTTTTTGGGTTTGTTTTGACAACACGACGCGACGTGTTGATGACTTTTGAAATTGTCATGTCAAAGTTTACAAAAAAAATCTTTAATTATTAAAACTATGAACGCAATGATAAGGACGACAATATTTTTTTGTAACAGTTGTCTCAGTTTTTTACCCCCGTACAACGACACGCTTTGTACCACGTGCGTTAGCGATATGAGTAACGACAATTACGTAGTACACCCATATTGAGTGTGCAGATTTCGGAAATTTAATTGAGCAGTTATTCACATAATTATGATATACAGGGTGTTTCCTGTAACAGGAGCAATAAATTAAACTATAGGCTGTTATGTACTCCTCAAACTGACCAACATTTGTTCAGCAACTTTTAAAAAATATGAATCCTTTAGACTTCCTCTTTTTCATACAAAATAAATATTGCCTTCAATGTACGCTGACATCAGTGTGTTTGACGTTACTTGTCACGCTTTTAACATAACAAAATTTGCAATACATTGCGTCTTAGAATAAACTTTAAAGTGTAATAAAAATCAAACCATGAGTTATTTACAAAAGTTGCTGAACAAAACAAAATTTGCAATACATTGCGTCTTAGAATAAACTTTAAAGTGTAATAAAAATCAAACCATGAGTTATTTACAAAAGTTGCTGAACAAATGTTGGTCAGTTTGAGGAGTACAGCCTACAGTTTAATTTATTGCTCCTGTTACAGAAAACACACTGTAGTATGCCAATATACGCAAACAACTGCTAATGGATCATATTATTATCAGTTTTAATAATCGCCCGCATGCCGGTAACACACTTATATACAGAAGAATTAGTAATGCAATGGTATGATTCGTTGTAGGAAGTTTCTTTTCTTTACGGTAGTACTATCACTTATTCTGTGCCTATAGTGAAAAATGATTAAAATAGTACTTTATTAGTAGCGGGGATCCATCGGCAGTACCGTCGAAAGAATATTAACAGTGGGCTAAATTAATTGTCAACAGGACGCCGAGTGAAGAATTCGGATATACAAAAAATTTAAACGAAATCTCTACACCATTTGAGTTTCGGTGAATTGATAAGAATTTCCAAATTATATTAAAAGAAATACATCACCTAATAAGAAGATATTTTGCATCATGCTGAATGCAAGTATTTGATTAAAAACAATTAGCAGCTAGATAATTTAAAAGCTATGGATAGTTTAAAAAAAGGTACTTACAAAATGGATTCTATAAAATCATCTCAATCCGTTTTTAGTGATGTATCTAATAATGTGTCAATAGAAACAATCGAGCACATTCAGAACTTATTAACTAATCTTATTTCAAGAGGGAGTGCTCTGATTAACAAAAATGATGACAGTAATGAATTTGTGGATACTAACACTGAAATAATAGATTTTAATAGCAGCGATGCAGGACTGAGTGAGAAAATGAACGATATGACATTTGAATTGCTAGAAATAGAGAAATATGAATCGAATGTAAAAATGATTCATAACCATCCACTTGAGATAAAAGAGATTGTAGGGTTGTTTAAAAACCAAATTTCTGACGTAAAAGAATTATCAGAAGTTATTTTAAAAGAGCGATCTATAAAATTTAACGTTGAAATGTTTATTAATGAATGCAAGTATATGGAGATATTGCTTGAATCATATATTAAGTCCGAAGTGAAAAAAAGTGATATTCTCAATGATGTTTTTGCACAAAAAGTTCATAATTTTCTAATATTATGCAAAAAATTTAAGAATACATTGAGACAATATAAAGCAGAAATGAATAAAGAAATAAATTCAGAGATTGAATTGATCAAGCAAATTAATAATGTAATTGAATTGAGTAAGAAAATCAAATTAGAATCAGACACAATAGACCGTTTTAGAAATGTTTGTGATGATACTGTTAAATATCTTCAGCGGTGTGGAAGAAAAACGAAACCAGTAATAGTCGAAGAAATAAGGTATATGGATGTTATAAAAAACAGAAACCACCACCGCCACCAATATACACCACCAAACGAGTGCGACTATTGCAAAGACGTAAACATAGAAGAGAATGAGTTTAAAACTGACTTAGACGAACTGTGTGATGCTTGTTGTACTGAATCTGAACCAAAAGACGATTATGAATTCATGAAAGGTAGCTACCATGCAACAAAAGTACGCAAAATCACTAGAATTTACCGATTTTTAAGATCTGACGGTACAGTGCAAGAAAATAAAGATGTAACGACTATCAAGGAATTAAATTACGATCCGATTACGGGGGAATTTGAGGAATTGAAACTGCCTGAATATGATGATATATATGAAATCATTGACATTAAAGAACAAACAGGAGTACCAGCCGGCAAGAACGATAAAAATGAAACAATTGACACTGAGACTAAAAAACGTGTAACAAAATCTGACGGGAAAGTTGTTTTTAGTACTGACGACAGTAAAATAACTGAGATTGAAGCTAAAGGTCATACAGAAAAATCAAAATGGGAAGGTGGTAGGAGTAATGACAAAAATAAAAATGACATTGGATTTGAGAGGATTACAGAAACAATTGGTAAAACGGAATCAGACGAACTGTGTGACGCTTGTTGTATTGAACCTGAACCCCCTGGATATCGTACATCGTGTAGTGTGACGTCAAAAGACGATTCTGAATGCTACGCAACAAAAGTACGCAAAATCACCAGAATCAGCCGATTTTTAAAATCCGATGGCACAGTCCAAGAAAATGTAGAAGTTACGACTATCAAAGAAAATTACGATGCGTCTACAATGGCGGATTTCAGCGAATTCGAACTGTCTAATTGTTATGATGACTACGAAATTATTGACATTAAGACGGACGAAAATACAAAAAATACAGGCCGGAAAGGCGGTTCCAGTACTGTAAAGTTTTTAAATGTCGAACATAACAAAGGGTTTACTAAAGATGTTAAATCGAAATCTGAATATATCCTAGGAGATTTTACTATGATACATCCAACGTTACGTGATTGTTTATCTGCACAACAGATTAGAGTTTTATACAGTTCTCAAACTAGCTTCGAAATGAGTTCTTTCAATAGTAGGACTTCGAATGGTTCACCATATAGATACAACTGATGAGAACATTTCAATAAAAAATTACATCTATCATTGTTTTTATTCAAGTGTAATGTTAAGACTCGCGCTAAGCACCGTTGGATGGTGTTTAGCAAAAATTAGTCATCGCACATCCATTTTGCAATAAAATGTCAACTTTAAGTGTCAATTTTTTGAGTTGACATCTTATTGAAAAATTAATGTGGGTTGACACATTATTGCTCAAAAGCATCCAGTTATATCGATTCTGATGCTGCTAAAAATGTCTTAATTCTTTGGGATCTACGAGATCAACCCCGAAAACGCGAAATAATTGACTATGTCATACATTTTGGCAAATGAAATGTCGACATTTTATTCTCTACATATTCTTCTCATTAAATATGGCTAAGATTAAAAAAACAAACCCTTATACTCGCAAAATTAATAGAAAATAGAAAAACTATGAGCTTCAACAACACTATTTTGTGACGTGATTACTTTTTGAGAAATACCTACATCACCTAACTACTGAAAATATTTTTTTAATTTACGATATTTTATTGAGCTATTTTTAAGAATCTAATTTTAGTTTCCGATAATCTTGGTGTGAATATTTTAATTTATTAACTGTTTTGGTATTACATACTTAAGCAAACGGAAATTTCCATCGGCAGCTTTCTATAACAACCCCAATTAGTATTTCTCAAAAGTTGTCTTGTCACGAAATAAATAAATCAAAACTGATGTTAAAATAAAAATGACGGTATCTCCTTATTTCGTGACGGGGCATTTCTTTACAGAAATACATAAAGATGCAATTAAACATGTATTCATTGTCATTAGGAAGTGCAATGAAGCAAGAAAACTTCATATCATATTGGAAGCTTTGGAGAAAGAAGATTGTATTAGTTTAAATAAAGCGAAATTTCATCACAGAAAATCATAGAAAGTTAATATAATAAAGACAACTTCTAGTCTTCTAAATGTTTTGCCAGTACGACTAAAGTGTGATTCTAGAATTAAAATTCAGAAATTAACTGTTGATAACGTTACTATTCAATAGAAATTTTGAAATAGATAAAAGTTTTAATAGAGTACAAAAGATACTATTCCAATTTTGTTAATAAATCGACAGAGTCTTTTACTACATACTCAGTTTTGTTGAGTATCTTTTAAGTGATATTGAATCAGACAAGAAAGCAATTATACATAAAGTAATTAATATGATAGACTTGAATAATGCAAAGACTCGAGTACGTAATGTGTACACAGATTTCCCTGAAACATCTTTCGTTGTTGCACAGTTAAATGACAATATTCGTACGATTATGGACGCACAGAAAGAAATTTCGGGCGTTGACAAAGATAAACATATAATGAAGAAATTACCATATAAAGGCGACAAAAACTATCTGAAGCTTATCAATTTCTCTGATGTTCAAATAACTCAAGACCAAAAAGAAGAATTAATAAGTCTTAGTTATGAAAAACTGCTTGGAGATTTGGGAACAACGCAGAAAAAACATTGTGATTTACAAGAAATAAATGATTCATCGTCAATCTTTGATAACTTTATGCAAACTTGCGAAAATTATGATTTTGAACTTTATAATAAAAATAACTGCTTTCAAAATTCAGAGTCTTTATCTACACTAAGTAGCCAGATTAGTAATGATGGGGATGTTAGCAAGAAATTTGAGGTTTGTGTTGTTACTTCGAATATAGACCAGTTTATAGAAAGTGGCGAATTTTGCAAACAAAACCTTCAAAATCGTAAGACAAAACAAGAATACAGCAAGAAAGTGAACCAATATTCAGACTTACTTTGCTTTTATTGTGGATCTGAAAATGGCACGATAACCTCCGCTGATGATACTGTTAATTGCTCTGTATTACCAGGACCAAGGGACAAAGTAATTTTCTGTGACACATGTAGTCCTAACCCATCAAACCACGAAGTTTCAGAATCTGAGAAAAAAAATGTATATGTTATTCTTTGCGATGGCTTTAATTCTGATGATTATCAAACAATACGTACAATAACTAGAGTCACGAGATACTTAATTCCCGATGGTACAATCCAAGAAGTCAGGGAAATAATAAAAATTAAAAAAATTCCGGATGACCCTAACGAAGAGTGCTTGCATAAAACACCATCAAAAAGTCAACAAATTGACTGCTGTTGTGCATCTGATCATAAAAATAGTAATAAGAATAGATATGAACATGACCCTAATGGTATTAAAGAATGCATGAGTCCTGATAGTGATATCAAGGATTTTTTCCAAGATACGTCGTCTAAAAATCAATTTCAATGCGAATCATGTATACAGGATCAGCTAGATAAAAGACATAAACATATATCTTCAAAAATAAGACCGGAAAGATCCAAATGTAATGTTAGTCCTAAAACTGCTTCAAAAATAGATTTAGATTGTGATTTGTGTGATGGACACCTTCATCAAAGTTTAAAGTCTAAACAAACTACAACATCTATGACAACTGATAGGTGCAAAATTTGCCGTGATAATAATAAAAAAATTGAAAAAAAGGAATCGAGAAATGTAATATGTGCCAAATATAAAATCTCCAAAGAACAGCTTTGTGAAAAACATAAAAATATTTCTGAATCAGATTATCTTTTACCCATGCGTTGTTGCATGGCTTTTAAAGAAAAATCTGATGATTGTACAATATGTAGAGAACCAGGCGTAAAATCAAAGCAGAAGACACAGAAAAAAGGAAACAAATTGTATTGCTTATGGTCAGATTCTAAATGTAATGTATACACTGATGAAAACGAAACGAAACCAGAGAAATCAAAAAACACTTGTGATACCTGTTCTGCTAAAATGTTGCCAAAATACAAGTCTAAGCCATCGCCTAAAATATCCTGTTGTAGTATAACGGTAAAAAATAACATTACGAATTGTCCAAAATCAGATGAAGATTGTAGTGTTTGTTTAAAATCTAAACAAAGCTTAAAATCTATTGATAGCTGTAATATTTGCCATGATCACACTAATAAATTTAAGCAAAATCAATTACCAAATGTAAAATGTGCCAAATATAAAATTTCGGAAGAACAGTTGTGTGAAAAACATAAGAAAATTTCTAAAATAGAAAATCCTCAAACCATTTATCGTGACTGTATTGCTCTTGAAGAAAAACCAGAACTAGATGATGTTACAATATTTTTCGACTCAGCCGCAAAATCTAAGAGAAGAAAGCAGCAAAGAGAAAATACAATAGATTGTTTAAAATCTGATACTAAATGCAATGTTTGCGCTGATCATGATAAAATGTTGCTAAAATGCAAATCTGAGCCATCACCTGATTGTAGTCTTAATTTTACTTTTGTTTTTAAAGGTAAATCTAAGATGCCCAAAAAAAAAGGTAAAGCCAAAAAATTGCCTAAATACAAGTTGCAAACAAATCCTGATGAACCATGTTGTCATGTTCCAGTCAAAGAAAACAAAATGGATTGTGTCAAGGCAAATGTAAAATGTGGTGCCTGCAGTGATGAAAAGAAAACTAAATCCATTTCAACAAAAAACATATGCGATATGTGTTCTGCCAAATCCAAGACAATAAAAAACATATGCGATATATGTTCTGCTAAAATATTGTCAAAATGCACGTCAGAACCTTCCTCTGATGAGGTTATGAGCTCTAAACCTCTTTGTTGTGCTAAACCTGTTTGCCCAAAAGACTCCAAAGTCCAAATGAATGTCGGTTCCTTATCTTATACTTCCTCCAACTCAATATCAGTGTGTAGTACTTGCTCTCGCGTAATTTCAGATATCATTTGTGGCGATTATGGTCGGGTGGAACTGACGAAGGAAAATGAACCTTGTTGCAAACGAAATAACATTACTGGTTACAAACTTAGTCCAAAAAAATCACACGAAGATTACGATTACTGCGCAAGTCCAGAAGATGATCAAAAACAAGACAAAATGAAAACTCTTTTACCAAAATTACCGAATATCCCGCAAACGCATTCAAGAACAATAAGTAAAAAACAAATAAAAGAAACTTGTAGACATGTAGATAGGCCGAAAAATATAGATGTAATATATCCAAATAATAATATTTGCGTATGTCCAAAAGATGACCTAGTGAAGAACAAAATTAAATGGATTTTTGATCGAACACATTCACCAGCATTGCCCAAAACCCCTCATTCCACGGAACCGGAAAAATCAAAAGATGATGCAATATGTGCCTGCTGTTCTGATTGTGAAAAAAATATAAGCCCACAAATTCCCATAACATATTTGCCTGATTCTGGAGTAGTATTAAGCTCTGGACAGCCAAAAGAAAAAGAAATATCATGTGAAGATTTATTAGATGAACCTGATAACAAAACTCCATTGCTAGATGTGGGGTTATACGAGTCTAAAACGCGCGTAATAACTCGCGTCACAAGATTTCTGGACAAAGATGGCAGTATACAGGAAAAAAGAGAAGTAATTACTATCAAACAAGAGCTGCATGATCCCGACGTAAAATCGATTAATGATGTTAAAACAGCGTCTTATTGGGATGAATCTAACGTGTACAAGGTGAAACATTTCTAGAGACTGAGCTGAAAATCGATCTATAATCGAGTTATTAATAATAGCAAAGCTAGATTAAAAAGTAAAACAAAATAATTCAAATCGTCGGGTGACAAGCAAAAGTCACTAAGTACTATCAAAAAATTAAAGTAACAATGCACTTTATAACACTTGTAACACGGTTTATTGTCCAATAATTTCAATGGTGTTGGTTAGTGACTTTTGCTTGTCATCCGACGAAATGCAATATTTTTTTATATCAGTTAACAGTTATCAGTTATCAGTTACCATGGCATTAAAAAGTTATAAATTATCACATGTATGTCATAACTTGCCCTTACGCCATGCTCGGATCTTACTTGCTAGGGTTGAAACATGCAGATGTTTGCACTTATCTTTAACAAACTATCTCACAGACGGTTAGAAATATTAACGTGAATAATAAGTGACAAAATGAAATACGTAGCCTAAAAAAACCCCGTTTGCATAAAAGTTCTTCATTCTCTTCCACCCGACTATAGTTCGTTTTTTTTAGCATTAGAAAGAACTTGCAAGAAGGTAAGCGATCTTGACATGTCTTTTAATTGAAAAACGCTTATTAAAAATAAAAAACTATTACTTATGAAAGCAGAAGAATATAAATGATCGTATTAGATTCATGATTGTTACATATTTGCCGTAACTTATTTTTAAAATGTATTTTTCAATTAAAAGACACATCAAGATTGTTTACCTTATTTCTAATGCTAAAAAAAACGAACTATAAAGTATAGTGAACTTAGAGCGTTTAGTAACTTTAGACACCTTGGCTATCATTTTCTGTACAAAACAGTCTGCCGATTTTAGCGAGGGAGGAGACGTCAAATGTATTGCTATTTCTACATGATTTGTACGTAACGTACAAATAGCCTTGTAAGTCCATATAAAATTTTGCACAATTGTGCAAGGTTTTCGGCAGAGGAGTAAGCTCTTAAAGGCGACTCTGGTTATTATATGCTGTAAGATAGTGAAGAATCAGAACAGAAAATAAAATACTAAGAAGAGAAACATTAACCTTTAGCCGCCCATACGTCAAACCTTCCCAAGCAAAATGAAATTTTATATTGTCAACACAAAGTTCAAATTAGAATGGAACAGGAGACCTTTTTATAGGTCTCTGGGCGGCTAGAGGTTAAAGAGGAGATGTGACAATGTATCACTGCTAAATTTAAATGCAACGAGCAAATTTATAGTATCGATATGATAAAGTATAATCAGACATGGGTTTCTCCCTACCTGTCAAATTTATTTGACAGGTAGGGAGTTCCTATATCGATAAACTCAATTATCGATGCTTCTCTCATATACTAGTTATCGCTTTAAGTTTTGTTTCTAAAAATATTTTTGTAGTGAAAACTTCTATAGTCCATGTTTTTTAGCATTAGAAAGAACTTGGCAGAAGTAAGCTTGTGGTTCCAAATCTGGCACTTTTAGCGGTAATAATTTGAAGTAAATTATATGTATTGACCATGCTACATTAGATAATTCAATAATTATTAACAATTAAAGAGCCTGATAAAAACTGCACGCGTGCTTCTGTGGAGTTCTTTCTAATGCTAAAAAAAACGAACTATATATGTAGTAATAAAATAAAATGAGTGAATTGTATTTTTTTAACCTTTGTGTAAACTTTATCATCGACTAGAAATAATACTTACAAATAGGGATAGTATTAGGGAAAAGTATCGATAATTTAATTTATCGATATAGGAACTCCCTAGCTGTTAATAAATTCTACCCCATAGAATCCTATGTCTGAATATAATAAACTGCAACGAACAAAAACTAATATACTATAAAATTTCCTCAGTAAAAACCATTTACTCTGTAACAACAAGTTCTACATTGATTATAAATGTACCAACTTAAATGACTGTAATACGTAGGTATACTCTTTGAAATATAATTTAAAAAAAAAACAATATTGCCTTTTTCTTCTTTACCTTCGTTCTGAGTATGGAGGGTAGAGGTAAGGAGAACAATTTCCATGTATCAAAAAGTGTCCGTCAAGAAACCTTAAATAGGTGGAGCCACAATACCTAGAATATTTGATAAAACATTTCAAATAATTGACAGCGCACTTCACTCCGTCTATAACGCCTACGTCCTTTGATACTCTGTAAACTGAAATAAATGTCATACACTAAAAAAAAGTGACCAAGGTCTGGAGGCACTGGAGTGCCCCAGGCTGGAATCGAACCAGCGTCCTCTGCTATCGCGGCAGGTGCCTGTGCCATTCGGCCACCGGGCCACAGGAGCCATAGGTCGAATTTTTACATGTATATTCACTTTTAACTGAAGGCATATGGCACCCTCTGGCCATCCCTAAGGTATGGTTCGACCTTCTAACTGGATCATCTCGGGTGAATCACACATGGCTCACTTTTTCTTATTATATGACATTTATATCAGTTTATTTTCTGAAAATGATTTAATTTGTTCTAATACTTTTAATAGAACTATTATTTATAGCTGAAATATTCTCTTATAAAAGAATTTTTTACTTTAGGTAATATTATCATAATTATATCATAAACTAATCCAAAGGAAACTAAACATCAGTAACCATACAATATTTTCCCTCTTCTCTTAATGATTTAAACCTCAAAATGCCCAATATACATAATTTTATAAGAATTCTCTACATTTCTTTAAAAATAAATAGAACAAATGTTTGGAAAATGTAGGGTTTCCAGATTTTAGCCCTTTAGAAACAAGATATGAACAAGCGAGATAAAAATATCAGATATATTATAAATCTGATATTTTTATCTTCTTTATTTATCACTCTGCCTTCAGTGATGGCGATGAACATAAATATTACAATAGTAACTAAAAAAACACAGATTTTTTTAGTTACTATTATATAACAATATTCATTATGTAATAAATTAAAAATTGAAGCTGACATTCTTTTCACACCTTGACTTATTAAACTTTAATATCATCTACCGTTACAATGTTATATTTAATTTTTTTCTCACGAATAAAAATAAAATAGTAAATAATAAGTTAACGGAATCTACCATCGGCAGCTTTCTTTCAAATATTTAACGTGTTAAATACAATAACAAAACAAATTGAAATTAAATTGTCTACAGGAAAGCAAAAGTTTTGGGTAAAATTATCATACCCAGGACCCAGGTTACAATACGTTACATTCTATCGGAATTGGAAGAGTTGGAGAGAGAGGAATTCTTCAGACTAAAAAAAGTGCTGGAAGTGAAATACAGACATAAAAAGAAGGCTAAAGCTAATAAGCAACCGGCAGTTGTACAAGTGTCAGAAGCCCCGGAACGAAGGAAGGTAGTAAGATGTGTAATATGTGGAGGTCCCCTTCATCCAAGTCAACCACTGACTGAACAAGCAGCTATGGAGATTAAAAGCAACATTGAAAAGTTACTATCTGCTACGGAAAATTATGAAAAGACAGCAAAAGGAGAAAATTTAAAGGACTTCAAACGAACTACAGTGGAATTGAAAAATATATTGCGCACACCGCCGTCGCGTATACCTGACGATGTATATATTGAGAAATTATGTGATTTGTGTAGGGAAATGTATTATAACCAACTGTCGATATGCGGAGTTTGCAAAGAACCAATAATTCCACCTAAAACTTTAATGAAAGTCCAAGATAGGACAGCAATATTGAAAAACAAATCACGCAGTCAGCCTAGCAGAATACCTGACAATGTAACAGTCGAACAATTATGCGATTTGTGTAAAGTTGTGTATCAAGAACAACATAAATGCATACAATGCGGTAAACTTTTAGATATCACGGATGTCTCTCAAAAACTCGCAGCTAAAGAAAGCAGGAAACTGTTAATAGGACAACTTGAAACGTTACTTGCTACTATAAAGAAATATGAGAGCGAAGGCCGACCAGCTAATGAAGTACAAGTATTTAAAGAGAACGCCGCTGAATTAAAGAAAAAACTCGAAGGGCCACTAGTTGATATGGACAAACTATGCTCAGACTGCATAGAACGAATGACCAGACCCGTACCTATACCTGTCATTAATGTGCCTACTACCTGCGCAGTTTGCCATGGACCTATAGCTGGAATGGATGAAAGGCTAAGGATCGCCGCAAAAGAAAGTAGGAAACAGTTACTGATACAACTAGAGACATTACTTCAAACTATAAAACAATACGAGAGCGAAGGTCGGGGAGCTAATGAAATCAAAGAATTTAAACAAACCGCTGATGCATTAAAGAAAAATCTTCAAGGACCACCTATACCTACAGACGTGAATATGGACGCATTGTGCCCAGATTGCAAAGATCGGATGCGTGAATTTGGTATTCCAACTAAGTCTAAAGTTTCAATTAAAACACCACCCACAGCTAGCAAGGCAAGTAGTGAAGTGTCTTCAGATTTACAACTAGGCGTATTTGAAACTGAGGAAATAACCGAAGTAATACAAGTGAAAAACCCGGACGGCACTGTCTCTGAGAAACGTAGGGTTATTACAATAAAGAGGAAGGCTAAAGAAGATGATAAAGATACAGGTTCTGGAGCTTCCAGTTTTAAAGACAGACAAGTTGGTCATGTATCTGTAATTTTTGATAGGAAAGGGTTGATGAGAAGACTGCCAGGTGACGCACAGTCAGAGTATGCACTTAAGCCCTTACCGATGGTGGATCGCATAGTGAGAGTCAGTCGATCCTCAAGTTTCTGTAGATATGAGGATATTTTGCAAGGCTTCACCGAGCTCGCTCCAAGAGAGAATTCAAACGGTTCTGCCTCGAACGATTCCTCTATTACACATTCTAGAAAAGACGATAAGACAGATGAAAAAGACCATGATAGCGCTATAGAATACGAAACGCCAGAGAATTAGGCTCTTGTATAGACCTACGAAACACGGAGCAACGGTAATTTTAATAAACAGTTAACAGTTAATTGCAAAGAAAGCTGACAATGGTCGATATTTCAATCTGTAATATTTATTAAGTCAATAAACGACAATTATTATATCTCTTCTTCATTACGCCGTTTTCGCTCCTATGCTAATATCATCCAGTGAGTAATCCAATGGTATATAACTCATGCAATCTCTATAAATAAACCAAATTTTATTGTATAACATTAGGCTGCTTTTGGTGTGCACATTGTTGTATATACATAGGTATATCATAACGATGCATGTGGGTATCTGAGTGTGAGGTTTACAATAAAAAATAAATCAGGCTTGGTCTAGCTATCCTGGTGGTTTTACTTAAGTCCCTTATCCCGAATACTACGTTTAGTTCTTTTGTTTCGTCATTATTTTCATTAGTCACTTTAGTGCTAATCATAGAGTATATCGTCAGGTGACAAGCAAAAGTCACTAATGACTAAAAAAAAATTAAACAAAAATCGACCTTCTTTTAGTACTAATATGATTCACTATGGCTATGAACTTGTAGTAGTACTTAGTGACTTTTGCTTGTTACTCGGGGATATTGAATAGTAGGATGGTATATTGAATGGTAGGCACAGCAGTGGGCGATAAGGGCTGATATGATGAAGATGTTAAGACGAAACAGGAGCTAAGTTTTAAGTATTTTAGGTAAATATACCCGTCTCGCTAACGGAAGCGGCACCTAAAAGTAGTGCGATAAGGACAAGGCGAAAAATCCTGCGTAAAAATCTCAAAAATCGAGGTTTCGTACTCCTCTGTTTCCTCCTCCAAAACTTAACCAACCGGAACCAAATTTGGAAATCTAAATGATTATGAAATTATCTGTGTCGGACCGTTTTGCTTTTTTGGCTAATTGATATCAGTTTTGAATGCCACGCCTCTCATTGCGGCATAGTCAATTAGGCCATTTTGGCCATTTTTGAAGGGCTCTAGCGCCTTAAAAAACAAAAATATCAAAAAAGCAAAACGGTCCGACACAGATATTCACAATATTAATCTGTGTTGAAAAAATCATTGCTCTAGCTTTAACATTTAGACATCACCAAGATACGATAACGATATCTTTAAGATCTAACCTGTCATATTTGACATTTGCGCGATTCTGGAGACTCTCTTGAACGATTTCCACAGGATATGACTTAGAGATCCAATTCACATCTAATAGATATCTTACTCTATCTAACGTAAAAGTGACATTGGTTGCCCGAATTGCGCTGCAAAAGAGAACTAGTTGATATCTAAACTATAACGTATCTAGAATGGATCTAGTACGTGTCGTCTCTTGTAAATAGCTTGAAGTTCGAATGCGGCAGCTTGTTATTAACTGCACAATAATGCGGTTTGGGTGTTGCACAATACCGTATTGTAATCTACAATTTTAAAACTAACTACAAATACTGTAGAGTTAGTCTAAACTCTAAGCTAATAGGGAGTATTACTGCAATGTTCTGCCACCCAGAGTGCAGCACTAATTTGTTTAGTAAACCACAGAGTAACTTACACATCTCTCTCTCTGGTCGGTCCCTCATTACTGAGGATCGTGGTCACTGGAACCCGGTCACTGGTTTTTCCAGATTGCTATCCTCTCTTCGCATGATGTGACCGAAGTATGACAGTATGCGTTGCAGACATATGGTGGACAGCCGAGTCTTGATGCCAAGTTGTGAGAGAATAGACACATTTGTGCGTTTTGCCGTCCACGGTATTCGTAGCATTCGCCTCCAGCACCACATTTTGAACGCATCTATTCTCTGCCTCTCTCTTGATCGGATTGTCCACGTCTCTACTCCATAGAGAAAGATAGGCATTATTAAGGCTCTGACTAAGCGAATTTTGGTCTTATAGCTTATACCCCGATGTTTCCAGATGATCTGAAGGCGTGTCATCGCGTCTTTCGCCATGGCTATTCTACGCTTGATCTCCGGGACACAGCTTCCTTCATTGTTTATGGTCGATCCCAAATATCCGATATGGTTCTTACAATAATTAAAGGCTTGAAATCAAATGCTATGGGCTGTGATGGCATAAATCTAGATATGATCATGATG